>NW_027526203.1:240648637-241261137 GCF_048455015.1 Haemaphysalis longicornis | reverse complement strand
AAGCGAAGAATCCGCTGTTCGACGCTGGCGTTTCGAAGCGTTGTCACGTTGCCGAACGCCATCTGGATCAGCTACTCGCCGCTGGCGTTTCAAAGCGGCTTCTCATTCTCCAAGTGAGGAATGCGCGGGTCGACGCTGCCGTTTACGTTCGGCGTCGCGAGCTCTCTTCTGTACAACCTTGTCTTCGGAGGTGCTCGCGGTTCTGACAGTGTGCTGGCTGGCGCTAGTGGAAGGTGTGCCAGCCAGTTCGCTGACGGAATCGTTGGCGTCCATTTCCAGTCATCGGACGGCGCAGTACCGAAGAAGCAACTGAGCGGAGCACGGACCGGGTTTATTTGCAGAGCAGAGGGAGTGGAGAGGAGGAGCAGCGCGCATGCGCGTGATTGGACAGCTGGTGGGGAGAGGGGAGAGGAGGAGCAGCGCGCGTAGCGCACAGGTGGTGTGGAGAGGAGGGGAGAGAGAGCGGCGTTATCACAGCTGTTGTGGAGAGGAGGAGAGGTGCGGACGCCGGACGACGGAGGGTCGACTAAAAGATGCTTTGCATCTAAAAATCATATGACACGCTATGTTGACTGTGTCGAAAAAGTCGTTTACGAAATCCAGTTGTCGCCGTGTGGCCACACTTACATCGGGCAGACAGGCCGCTGCCTCCATGATCGCCTGAGGGAGCATGCCAACAATGTAAGGTCGTCATCCAAGTACCGCCTTGGCAACGCATTGCGCTCCCTGTGGTTGCGCTCCACTCTTCCATGATTGCCCGATTCTCGCGCGGTATCCTGGACGAAGAGAGCGGGAAATCTTTGAGGCGTTCAAAATCAAGAAGAAAGGATGCGCTTGTGTTAGTGAGCCGTCCGTTTCACTTCTTGAAAAGGAAATGCTGTACTTATCATGAACATTTGACCCTGTATCGGCCCCTGGCGGATTATGCTTTTCTAGGAGATATCGCTTTTTTTTTTTCGATGTCATAGCTCTCTTAGGTATTTATCGGTCCTTTTGTTGTTTTCCTTTTAGGTGCGGAGTACCTTAGGACCGCACAATGTCCGTCCGCGTCCGTGAGCGTAGCATTTACAATCTCCAAAAATCCCGCAGGCACCGGCAGGATTCGAGCCTGTGTCTGGTAGACCAGACAGAGTGAGTGTCAGTCGTCTTACCCAATGGGCTACGACCGTGAGCTAGTACCCGAGAGTCAAACCGCTTACTCCCTCGGCTGTAACGGTGCGGAGTACCTTAGGACCTCCCAATGTCCGTCCGCGTCAATCCGTGCGCACACCCCCATCAAGCGAAAATCAAGCAAAATTTTACTTGAGCCGTGAGTTGCAGTTTCATTTAGGGAATAATCAAGGTGCAACTCACGGCTCAGATCGAATGGTGGTCGGAGCGCAAATCGGATGTCACTCGGGGCGCAACTTGGATGTCATTTCGAGTCCCCGTATTCCGCACCCTTGCCATCCTCCACGGAGTGGAAATGCTGATATTTTTCCTACATATGTTTTCTGCTGCAATGAAGCGCTCAGTTGTTCGTCAGCGCGTGTGGTTTTGTCATCCCTTTCTTCGTCCTGTCGTTTGCGCTGTTTTTCTTAGTGTTATTATGGGCGTCTTGACGTATCTATGTCATAGAGTTAATACTACTGACTGTAGAGGAAAAGCTGCCCGCCTAGCCCGTGCATTGAAACCGTGCTACACCCGGGCGCAGACATGATGCCACCCTCACAGCGTTGCCCGCTGTCTTTTTGCCTACTAGACTTGGCGGCAGTAGTGGGTTTTCACCTAGCAACATACGCATTCCCTCATGCATGGAGGAAAAAAAAGCTTAGGAGAGGCCCCCAGCTATCCCCGCGCATTGGCAAAAGTGTGGAGGAAGTCACGTGTTTTCGGCGGCCATTGTAAGTAGCGTTAGCAACGGCGTCCTAGCAACAGCCCGCCCGCCGTTCGCCAGTCATGGAGGAAAGGCAGCGCCTGCCTTGTCGTCCGATTGCGAAGATTGCTGCTTCGCTTTGCTGCGCTGTGGTCTTGCGGAACTCGAAAAGGATGCTGCGAGTTGCGACAGCTGCGCCGATGGGAATATGTCATTTAATTTCTACTTGCAAGTGCACCTTGTACCGCGTCAAGCTATTGCTCCGGTCGCGATCACGACGCGCCTATTGAAGTGCAGATATCGTGAACGCGCCGTCCCGTCGTACGCGCGGACACCCGTCTGGTAGATTTTCGGGAAGTGATACACGTGTGCAGTACGTAGGCGACTTGCAACCGAACGATTCGCAACTCAGTTTTTTGGTTATCGCCGCCGCAATATATAGTTTGCTAGGCCGGCAATGCGCGGCAGTGCTTTTGCAACTGTTACAAGGTAGATTCCCAGTTGATATAATTCCATCGTCCTATTACCTTAGTAGGTGTCCGTCTGTTGACTGGAAGAGTGCTGGATCTGGAATCTGGATCTTTTTGTGGTCTCGCTCTGGATTTCGATTTTCAACGCTTCATACTGCGAGGTTAGTGTATGAACGTTTTCAACTGATATCACCTTGAATTTATTGACACAGAGACAAGTTGAAACTTGGCGAAAAAAAGTTTATTGACGCCACCCACCCTCTCATTTTTTTTTTTACTCAATAAAATGTTTTGCCTCCTCCTCCTGCTCCTCCTCCTCCTCCTTCGCAAAAAATTCTATCGAAGGCACGCGAACAACGGTAAAAACATTCCACAATTTTTTAGCGTGAAATCTGCATGAAGTACTGCTTACCTATATATATAGAACGGCCGTTTAATTGACTAGTCACCTCTGGGATTGCCAGTGAAACTGCAACGCAAACTTGGGCACTTTCCAGTCCGGTAGCCGCATGGCGTTCGCCCACTGTTTGCGGCGTTCTCCATCGCTTGGGCACCTATAAACGGCGGCGATTGCAAACAAAGGATGAATGCACACCAATGTACAGCAATACTTGTCAGCGGAATGATGCACTAACCGGTGGAAAGTGACGCCCAATTCCTTGGGTACCGATCGCGACTTGCAGCCTGGCACCGAGCATTGCGGCATTGTTAGAGCGAGCCGCTTCGCAAACCTGCTGCGGCCACACTGAAGACGTGTAACAGTGTAACCGCGCGTTTAGGTTCACGGTCACGCGCTGCAAAACGGCCTTCTACCTGCCTATCAGCTGATTTCCGCCGGCTCGGCGCTGGCAGATGCAGACGACAAGAGAGGCGATACAGGACGGAGGAGGCGGAGAAGGTGCACCGAGAGAGAGAGAGGCAAAAAGAGTCCGCCAATGGCATGGAGGGCCAATGGTCCGCCATTCGACTTACAGAAATGGCGTTTCCGGCTGCGCTGGGTGTGACGTCAGGGCCTCTCCTAAGCTTTTCTTTCCTCCATGCCCTCATGGCAGCCACCGTTGCTGTGTGTGCGCTGTGACAACTTTGCTGTGCAGAAACGTTGTGTAAAGTTTTTCCTGTGGTAGGTAGCAAACTTTTGTGCCGTGCTGCCGCGTTAGATGCAGTTTTGCATTCTCCGCAACTGAGAAGGGTAGCGCGTAGATTAGCGGGTACTTCGTACGCTCAGAGATGTAGCTTTTGCGGGTGCGTGAGGGGAGCTCGGTCGTCGCTTCGGAGTTGAGCGGACGTGTTTTTTCGTGCTCCTGTGCTTAGGAGGGGCTTAATTTCGGCGGCCCGGTGCAACCGCGGGCCGTTGGATGTCGCCCGGCTTTCGCTATGCCGGTGTGGACGGTCGAGTGCCAGCTCCCGCCCCCCCAGTACCCATCTGTCGGCCGCACTCCTATCCAGCGAACTCCAAAGCGGTCCGGACCGCCGCAGACTTCGCTCTTCGTCGCACCAAGCTCTCCTCCGCGCTTCACCGTTCCCTTCGAGGCTTCTCGTCTCCCGGACGCAGCATTACGCCAGCCAACAGTGTTCGTGGTGTGTTGTGTGCGACGGAATCGACCACAGTGGAACTACTCTTCTCTACTCTTTCCTCACCTTTCTAATCTTTACTTTTCTCTCTCCTATCCTATTTCCCCTACTATTCCCGCTTCTGGACTGTGTTAAATGCAGGTGAGCTCCCAAGAGAGCTTAATAATATCCCCAGTTCATTTATTTTCCCTCTTCCTTTTAAAGAAATCACTTCCCCGTGATTGCTTTTTTCCCCTGATTTTTTCCTGGTGCCTTCCCCCGGATTCGCGCATGCGCTGCTTGTGTATATATCCTTTTGTATGTGGTAAAGAGTTCAGTTGATATGCAGCGCTAGTCCTGTGTAGTCTTTTCTTGGTTGTCCCGTTTAACATGTTAATTTAACATGTTTCACACGCCCTCCCCCCCCCCCTCCCCTGTATGCGTCAGGTGATTGTTTTCGCAATCTATTGTGGAGCTCTTTGCAACTAGTTGCTTTTCTAGCGAATGGAAGTTCAAACTGGACGAAGCCTCCAAGAAATACTTGTAAATGGAAATCGTATTTGTGACGGCACTTTACGCTAAACAAACACGCTTTCTGTGCCTGTGCCTGTCTACAAGGCCTCTACAGCACGTGTTTAAATGCATTTAGGTAGTGGCATTTAGGCCGGGCATTAGCTTAAATTCAATAACCGTGAAATACCCAAGCCTAATATTACTATGTTATGTGCATCATGAAAGTCACTCAAGGGATTGTGGGACTATAGCTTTCAATACTTCCAACCACAAAGAAAGTAGTGCAAGTGTTCATTAGTCGCTGCAGGGCTCGTTACCTTTTAAAATTTCATGCCCCCTCTCCCAGAATAAAGGAGGAAAATTGTGTGAGGAACTAACTATTTCCAGCAAAGCTATGGTAGATTTAAAGCCAATAAACAGACAGGGCTAAAAGCCAAAAAACCTTTTTGAAGAAAAACAATATCATTATTAAAATAACTTAAGTACTGGAGAATAGGAGAAGAACGAAATAAACAAATACAAGCAGAGGCAGCATAAAAGAGCAAAAGAACAAAGCAAATGAAATTCTACGAGGCAGTTAGTCACGAAAGCTTGCCACGAAGGAACAGACACTTAAGGAGAATTTTTAAAAAATTAGAAATTACGTACCCTATTTATATCGTGTACACAGAAAATCAGACATATTTCAGTGGTTTTAGACAAGATGGAGCTGAAGTAGCCAAATCAGTTCTTGCGTTGAAGAAGCAGATTGAAGTGAATAAGAGAAAAAAACAGTCACAGGTGCGGAAGGGGTGTTACCTGCATGCAGCATCCTTCATTTGCCTATGTTGTCGTTTTGCCTGCATGTTTTATGCCTCTTTTTTTTTCGCCCATGGTGCTGTCTTTGTACTGGCCATTTCCACGCCATGTTTTTTTTTCCTCCCGAATTTTTTATCCTTTATTTTATGCCAGTCCTTCCCTTTCCTTTCAAGTTTCCTGTTCCCGTTTCCACATGTAGCACAGCCAGCTGGGCAGTTCTTCTTCTTTCCTTGGTTAACCTCCCTAGCTTTCTTCTACAGTTTCTTCGTATCTTTAAAGTCGCAAATTAGGTCATCTTAACCTTGCTCTTACCATCACAAACTTCCCTAGAGGTGTGGTGGTATTACTGGTGGTGAAATAAAATTTGTTGGATGAAAATCGCTTGTACATATGACCCTCTTGCTTTTTCTGTGTTTATTTTTGCTTGTTCTGGCAGCCAAAGAGTAATTTACATATGAAAAGTAACTTATACGCAAGATTTTATTGGGCTCAGCTTGCACAAATAACTTTTCACACCTCAAACAAAACCGGTGGAAGGATGAGAAGGTAAAGCTGGCAATGTCAAATTTCTTTTTTTCGTTGCCGGAATTGCGACACGGAATATGTTCTACGTTGTAAAGCACATGAGACACGGGCTGATGGCATTGTGATGACCCATTATTTTGGATGAAGATAACAATGCTGGTGACCACAATCTGAATGAGCATTAGCCAGAACGTTCATAATCAGCTACAGCATTATTGGAACCCAGCTTCGGTAATGCAACTGCGTCATCATCCTTGTTGCTATGAGCACGCTGGAATGGAAGCGTGGAAATTCCACAAGGTCTGGTGTGACACCTTTGCGGCCACCGGTTTAATGTTGGCATAAATGAGAAGGCTGTGCTACACATATCGAATTCCTTCCTTCTATCGCATTCGCATATCGCATTCCTTCCTTTTATGTGGTGTATACAGCTGAAGAACGTCTCCAGGTGGCACTGGCTGAACCGTATACGTGCAGATGTAACTGTCGCAAATATAAAATTGAGAGTTTTTTATTGTCCGCTTTCTTAATGACTGCCATATGCAATACACATTAAGTGTCTGAATACTCTATATTAGCGATTGATAGTCTCATGCTAGGCAGCCTGATTCACCTGCCATACTTATGTTTGGCAGCTGTTTCAAAATTAACCACTACGATGGAACTAATGAGGGGCAATAACAATTTATAGGTACACTCAAATTAATTTACTTTTCAAGGGAGACGTATATCCTTCGTCACCTTCGCCTTGCACAAAATAGATGACGGTCCCATCGCCACCCAAGAAAGCGCATATGTGTGTTACCTCAACATGCTTCCTAGGCGGTTTCTGTTGACAGACAGATTTCCGGCCGAACCCGCAGGCCTTTCAGGCTAAACCACCTGCAGGCGGGGTGGTCCTGATAATTGGGCGTGAACAGAAGTGGCTGTTTCCGTTCATTTGCGAAGGCACCCAGCGAAGGACAAAATAATGTTTCCTAACGCCGCACCACACGGGTGCCCATTTCGCATGAATGAAGTTTACTCCTCTCCTTCCTCCTCTGTGCAGGTATATACATGGGCCATATGAGAGTAGAGGTGCAAGTAGACGTAATAAAACAACGTCGCTTATCCACCGAGTTTAAGAAATGTGTCATGCAAAGCATCAAATATATTCTCGAAAATTTCAGATTGCGTGTTTCAGCGATCGAAGGAGCATGCACCAATCGCACACACGCAGACAGGAGATTTCTGCACCTACATTCGGGATTACCTTTCGGCTTCGCCTTGTCCTCCTCTAGAAAACCGCCTTATTGTGCAAATAAAGTTACCATTATTATTATTAGTTGGCGGTTGTTTTATCTCTCACTTAAGTAAAACACCGTTCAGTGAAAGTATAACAGCACTCGTAAGCAAGAGCCTAGTTATACGCTAGGCATGGTAAAATGTTTCGTACATTTGGTTGTTTTTAATTTACGAATCGTATACGGTCAAAAGGAGCGATCTGCCCAGCAATGTCTCGCGTAACATGATATGACCGGCTGACGGCCGGTCATATGATATGACCAGTAACATGATATGACCAGTAACATGATATGACCAGCAGCCACTACGGACATGTAGAGAAGGTGTCCTTGAAGATAGGCGGCGGCGGCTTTATTCCGTATCGTCGGCAGTCTTCGCAAGCTTGTCTTCGCAAGCAACGAAGTGACACAGCAGACACTAAGGCGTGTTAAAGTGAACCTTTGTAAATTACCCCCACATGAGTGTCGCTATACCAAAACTGAATTCGGCGCGTCAGCCCGCCGTCCTCTTTTTGCTTAATATTTCATTTATTTTTGTTCGTCAAGCATGAATGCTTCAAGAAAACTAATAAAAAGCATACAAACTTGTAAAAAAACTCAGTTATTGCCATAAAAGTTGCCTAATCTAGCTTAGGGCCCTAAATTTGTGCATTTTTGAGAAAAATTGTTAGCCATATTTTCAACTACTGGTCTGGCAACTACAGCGTGGCATCATGGCGGCATTCATGTTTAGACACTTTTTTGAGCCAGCTTTACCCGCCTGATCTATGTATCCATGCATGCATGCATGCATGCATGTATGTATGTATGTATGTATGTAGCCTGGACCGACCATCGTCCACCGGTAGCGGCGGAGTCGAACGACTCCGGCCGCTCGAGCAACGCGGGACCCGTCGATGACCGAGAAGACGGGGCGAGCTAGGGGAGGTTTTGGGAATAAACCCCCCTTGGAGGTTGGCGTCGGTTGCCGTTGTCGCTTGCCTGCCTCTCACGCCGGCGCCGTGCGGAGGATCGTCGGAGTATGACCCATACCACAATTTGGTGCCCCAACGTGGGGCCTCGACTGCAAACGCAGTTGAGGCGCATACAGGCAAGATGGCAAGCAACGCCAACGAGTGGAGCGACGGGAGGAGGCTGGAGGCACGTAGGCCTACTGTCAACATGGCGGCGGGTCGGCTCAACCGCCGCGCCGTGCCCGCGCACACGCGCCGGCGGCAGCGATCAATTGACCCTCCAAGCACCGAATGGTGCGGCGGACTCGGCCTTCAAGGATGCAGCGGTTGGGAGTACGCAAATGCGCACCATAAACCCGTGACTACAGCGCTTCGACTTGGCCGATGCGACGTTGACAAAGAGCGAGGAGGGCGTTGAAGGTCAGTATTTTCCTTTTGCTACGGGTGGTGCGAAGGGAGACGAAACCGTCTCCACGCTAGTCGGTGCTTGCGTCTCGTCGTCGGAAAGGTGGAGACGGTACCGCCGGAGATTGCATTCAGGCAGTAAGAACTTCGCGTGGCTCGTCAGGGAGCTCGTTTTTTTTCGGGAGGCGATCGTCAGGGTTTGTAAGAGACGGACCTCAGGCGACTATCAGTGGAGAGCCGCGCCCGTAAGCCGCTTGTAACGCGGTGGGCGCTGGCGTTACGGCAGCCTGTATGCTGCGATCGGGGATAGTCCGTGTGTGTGGGCGAGCGTTACTCTGGGAGTGAGTGTGTGTGTGCGGGCGCCCGTAGGCCGCTCAGATTGGGTTGGGCGCTGGGTCTAGTGCAGCTGGTAATGTTGCGACCTAGGGCGTTTGAGAATGCGTGTGGGAGTGCGCGCCTGTATGCCGCGAATATGTCGGTTGGCGCCGGCAGCTGATATTGCTGCAAGTGAGTTGTAGGAGCCCTGACTGCTTGACGCTAACGCAGATTTGCCGAGTAACGCACCCAGGCAAAGAAAACTTGAACGGGTATTTCGAAGCCACCACCCGTGTTATGTTAGACGAGCTGCATCCGAGTAGGCTTTCTCGCAAGTGACAGGAGTTGGCGGAAATCCGCTGCTCCCTTCCTCGGGAATCGGAATCGCTCGCATAGAAGGGTGAGAGCGGAGCCCTCCGCACATGGACGGCAACGGGAGTCACGCCAGTTGCCAGTCGCCACCGCCATGGACAGCGAGGACGGACCAGCTGAACTACCCGGCCGGGCCGGCCAGTGAAGGTAGCACCGAGCGCAGCGTGTTGAGCTGTCGCCAGTTGCTACTCCGCCCCCCCCCCCCCCCGGGCCAGCGCCCTGCGGGGCAACCATTCAGCAGTTCGGGAGGACCAGCCGCCGAAGCAGCCACGGAACCCAGGAGGCCGAGGGACCCGCCATTGGGGAGAACGCCTTGCACTGGGAGCAGAGGTAGCGTCAGCAAGCGACCTCCGCATTCTTCGGCTGCGGCTGCCGACTTCTGGACCTGCCAACCTGCTGTGCTTCCTAACCGTGAGAGCCTCGGACCAGTGCATCGCGTGGCACGCTCATCAGGTCGAGCTTCGCGGATACGGCATTATATGGCGAACATTGGGGGTGAACTGGCATGGGGATGACGTTTGTTGGCGTATTTCGTAACTTTTTCGTAACTTGAGGTTTGGGATTGAGTCTTGTGGTTCGCGGCACCGTTTCAAGGCGGGTGGCGTCGAGTATTTAGGGAGGAGGAGTGTGGGAATCGTGGCTGCCCGCGACCCCGACTCGGTACGCGGCAGCGCTCGGAGGGCCGCGCGGTTTGCGCGGGATTGCGCATCAAGACGGCAAGAATAAGGGGGTTCGCTTGCGCGTCGCGAGATGGCGCCACCGGCGCGCTTGGGAGCGGGGAGCTGGGAGTCGCTTCGGCGGGGAGGCGGCTGCGGTCGCTGCGGGGAGCGAGGACGTCGGCTGCGGCGCTTGGCGGCGGCGGGCGGCCGCTCCGAGCGAGGACGAGACGGCGTGCGGCGGCGGCGGAGCGACCCTGCGCCTTCCTCTTTCGAGCCTGGACCGACCATCGTCCACCGGTAGCGGCGGAGTCGAACGACTCCGGCCGCTCGAGCAACGCGGGACCCGTCGATGACCGAGAAGACGGGGCCAGCAAGGGGAGGTTTTGGGAATAAACCCCCCCTTGGAGGTTGGCGTCGGTTTCCTTTGTCTCTTGTCTGCCTCTCACACCGGCGCCGTCTACACGGCAGCCGCATGCGGAGGATCGTCGTAGTATGACCCACACCACAGTATGTATGTATGTATGTATGTATGTATGTATGTATGTATGTATGTATGTATGTATGTATGTATGTGTATATGTATGTATGTATGTGTATGTATGTATGTATGTATGTATGTATGTATGTATGCATCGAAGGTTGATTCTGTCAAGCACAACTGATTCCGCGGACGCTCAAAAAATGCCACCCTTCACAACGGCACTATACCCTGGCTGCAACCCTCCTTTCAGGCTTCCATTCTTCCTGTGGTGCTCAGCTACTACAAGTCGATCTTCAGTCCCAAAGAGAAGATATTCGGGCAGGGTAAGCCAAACATGTTCTCGAACTTAACGCGTCCGTAATATACCATAGTTTCAAGGTAATTTCTTGAAGAAAAAAAGGCGTAATTTTTCTCGTCGCCTCTTATATCAGAAAGTTGAATGTGGAAAGTTGAAAGTTAATTGCGACATGTACAGGAGTGACTATACAGTTGTCGAGGGGAACGGTCAAAAAGGCTTAAAAAAGGCCTAAAAAAAGAACGGGTGTGAAGTTAAAAATTCATGTCAGTGTATACTCCCTGACATCCGTAAACTTTTTGTCTCTATCGCTAGATAAAAAGGGTAAATTAACAAACCGTGCATTTTAAGCGGACATGTACCGTGAATTCAGTAGGCCTTCAAGCCCTGCAGCTGCTTTTGTTACACTAACAAGAATTGCTGCACCTCGGAATGACACAGATTGCCTCCACAGCACCAAAGGAAGGCGCTTGCTCACCTCCTTTCTGTTAAGGCGAAAGCTTTGTCTGTCTCTGCGTTCTCTAATACCCCTGTCACATGGCAAATCTAATGTCATTCAAAGCTAATGGGATTAGCTGTTAATGATATTCACTTTGGCCATGCGGGTCTACACGCACGACGAAACACATGTAATTTGATATTGAAAGCATCCCCCATTATGAAAATCGCGGTATTACTGTATGATGATGTAAATGCATCCTTAACGTTTTATACCATGCACTGTTTTGAACACAACACAGACTCCTTTTGAATGAAGAAAAGCAGTGTATTACTATTTTCGGTGACATATGTAGATGATAAGCCAAAACAAGTGAGCCACAAATCCGTATGTGGGTAGCGGAAACATGGCCTAGCTTTGCGTAGGTGTTGTTTGCCTTCCTTTTACAGCGAAGCTTCCTTACTGAAGGAGTTCGATGTTGCGCCAAAACGCAGGAAATCCAACTTTACAAAACGGGTTTCACAAAGCGACGATGATGATAAGCGAAGACGCGTAAAGCACCCCAAGAAAAAAAATGGACACCATCCCACCCTGCCAAAATAGGTGTCCTGCGCAGCTGTTGTAAACCCCTACACATGCTGATGGGGGAGAGTATTAAATGTTCCAAGTTGTCTCGGTGGGCTTGTCGCTCGCACTCGGCTTCTCTGGCGGCAAATGCTGGGTCTTAAAGCACGCGCTCCGCGTCTTCGGCTAGAACTGCTGGAACCTGCCTAGCCTGACGCATGCGCTAGCTCTCAAATGACGTCAACTCCCCTCCCCTTTCGAGAGCAGCTTCAAACCTAATCATTACCAGAACACATGGGTGAGGGGAAGTGGGGGGGGGGGGTCCTATTGTTCACCGGCGCCTTATTATCCATCGTGTGGTTTTGATGCTTGTTTTATGGGTTTTTTCTTTACACGAATACAGAGCTCTATGCTGCACGCCTGACTAGCCTGACGCATGCGCTCGGCGTCTTGGGCGAGAATTGTTGGGTCCTGCCTGGGTTTTTCTGTTTACATCACGAAATTTGCCGACCAACGAGAGGCCAACAGCTTCGTTGTAAACGGTGATTCCTGTGGTCGGAATCGAACCTGGTACCCCGCGTTATGAAGCCAACGTATATCCGAATGCACCATTCCGACACAGTCTAAGCAGTTTGGATTTTGGACTCTGACTCAGGTAGCATGGAAGAATGATCCGCATTTTAAGCATTTTTCTGTTACTAAAATGGCTTTGATTATCTATGTAAAACAACATTCGGGAAAAAAAAAACATTGATATACTGACAGTTTATGCCCAAGTGATCGTCGATTACATGATCGTCGTTATATTTTCTTGTTTAGTGAGGGGCCACTGTTATCGAGGTTACTCATTCGGTTCAGAACCTAACGCGAAGGTGTTCCCCGAATACATTCTCGTTACATTTTGTTTCAAGCTGTGAGATCGTTTATGTCTTATGATAGCTCGTTCGTGATTATGTCCCCTTCTGTTGCGAAAATGCTTGCGTGACAAGAGGATATATGCATCGCGTGTAATCTTCGCGTCGTAAGGTTGCCGGGTGTCGGCTGGTGGTGGTTTCAGCTGCAGCAAGCACCTGTCTTCTATCTCGCAGTGCGCCATTTTTTGTACTGTTGCATCGTCTTCTGGCGCGTACCTCTGTGGGCGACTACGTTTCCCAGCTGCCGCTGAGGTACACGCTTTTGAGTGCATTGCAGTAGAGACAGCAAATACGCGCTGAAACTAGTTCAGTTGTGCGGTTGACCTTCCATTGGCACCGTCATTATCCGTTTCCGGTCACAAAGTTTTCTTCTAGGTGTTAGTATGAGTGCGAGGCTTGGCCAATAGCCCTTTTTTAGCGACTATGCGATTGGGGTTCACGTGATCTGCTACTTTTGTGTTAAACATTATTAAATTACTGATCTGGACGTCCAACGGTGAGAATGCGTCCTCCTATTGTCATTTTTATGATCTTTTCCCTCCTGCGTCGAATCGTTTTTTTCGCTGATACTGTAACTGAAAGGCTTAGCAATAACTGGTATAAGCCAGCTGTACATATACTCGTTAGGGTACTCGTGCTTTGACGCTTTTGTAATTAGCATGCCCAAAATTTGTAGGCCACCAGTGGTGCGATTGTGTCCTCTCATTACCATTATCATGGTCATTTTTCCTTTTGGACCACTTTTGTTTTCTCTTTGGCTTTCTTCGTCTCCTTTTAGTATTGACGCCTACTCTCCATCGGAAATCGTTTTTTTCTCTTTGTTTCTCTCGTCTTCGGGATTGCAAGTCCTAAATATTCACTATTAGCGTAACGTGCTTTGCTACTTGCGTAATTGGCACGCTCAAATTACTTTTATAGGCATCGGTACATGCCCTGAGGCATGTTCCTTGTTCCAAGACCACAATGCATTTACAATAGCTCCACGTTGTGTTTGCCAAAGAGAAGCCTATGCGATGGAGCAGTAGGTACGTGAGTGTTGGACTCGCACTGTGTGCGACCCGGGTGAGAATTCCAGGCCCTTATACTTTTGTTTCCTTTGCTTTGATTCTTGTTGCGCTGTGGGCCAATTTTTTGTTCCATCTTTAGGTGACGCCGACGCTCGAAATCACATTTTCCCAAATGGGGTATTTCATGCTTCCGTATTAAAAGACAATAAAGGGACGAGACTCAAGGACGTGTGTCTCGTCCCTTATTTGGCTGTTGTACAGTTCATCGTTAGCCTGAGTTACGATTTCCTTCGATGTACTGATTATACGGATAGTATAAGACCACTTTACTCATTCTCTGTGGCCTGGCTGCAGCTAGCATCCAACAATCTTCGATGTCTCCGCTGACGCCTGTGCAGGGCAGGTCTACATTGAGTGTCGAAGTAGGGGCAAGTGGTAGGGTTGGAAGAGCGGTGAGCAGCGTGTTCATTGGGGAGACCTGTATGCTGTCGAGAAATGCTAAAAAACCGCGATCCTTACTCTCACTGCGACTAAATTGGCACCGCCTTCCGGTGTATTCAACTGGAAACAAGTCTGAATACCACGAGTATTGCTACCGAGGTGGATTGGTGCGCTATAATCCGTCGGGCATTTTTTTTTCGAAGAGCAGATATCACATGCTACAACGTGGGGTGACGCAGAAACTGTACATTCGTTTTGAGATTCTCGCGCTATTAACGACTGATTGATTGATTGTTGGGTTCAACGCACCGACGCAACGCAGGCGATGAGGCCCGCCGTAGTGGAAGGCTCCGGATTAATTTTGACCACCTGGGGATCTTTAACGTGCGGCGAAATCTCGTACACACGGGCGTTTCTGCTTTTCGCCTCCATCAGAAAAGCGGCCGCCGCGGCCTGGAATCGAACCCGCGACCTCGTGCTCAGCAGCGCAACGCCTTAGCCACTGAGCCACCGCGGCGGGTACTCGCGCCGCGGTAAGTCGTGGACGGAATCATAACTTTCAGAGAAACTCGGCTTAGTATTTCATTTAGAGTATAATTACACAAATTGCCAAGATATCGTCGCTCTCTCTTTAAGGTAGACACTATCCTACACGACATTTTTAAGGCGTTTAAATGTTCACTAGCTGGAAGCGCATGTTGTCGTTGCGGAGATGAATGATTGCGATACAGGAGACAGGGGGTAAGGAAAATTGTAGGGGGAGAAAAAAAATCCCCGGAAGACTGTGGCGTTATTTAAAAAAGGAAACAAAGACGCACGCGTTAGCAGCAAAAAATACAGGAGCAGTTTTCTAGCTCATCGCAGTTCTCTCAGAAGTGATTTCTTTGGAGTTATTGAGTGTAACGCAAACCTTTTCACGCAGCTAACATTGGTGGTGAAAGCATGCTTTGTGCGCATTTTCAAGTTTAGCATATGTTGTCCAGCCAGGTTCTAGAGGCATGGAAGAAATGCCCCACTTAAATGCACACGCGGTAACTTTTGATAGACTCTTACAAAAAAAAACTATTCGGAGTATTTTTACACTGCTCATACGCAAGTAAACGATGCTGCGTTAGAAATTGCAGTTTTCCTTGATGATTTTACTTAGTTTCTGGGCAGTTGGAAGTTTGAGCAGAAAGCTTCGGAGTAATAAAAACTCCGCCCGCTTCGAGCATTTTAACAAATCCGGATTACCATCGGCCGCGCTATCTAGATGCTGGAATTGACAGAAACAAAGCACACCGTGCTCAGAAACATTACAATGTGCGCGCAACCGCGGTATATTGCGCATGCAGGCAGCGCAAAAGAGATGCAAGAGGCTAGCTCCAATTGTGCGCAGGCCTCGAAATAGGACGCTCGGCACAGGGGGCAATGAAGCGTAAGACCTGGCGCCCGAGTAGGTTGGGCCTCTCGAGCGGCGCGTATACAGGACCGTGAAAAAATAGCACGATGAAGTCTCAAGGGATATCGAAAGCAAGAAAACGTCGATCACCACAAAAGCCAACCCTCTTTATGTGCTTAAGTGCCCTTTGTGTCTAGTCGTCTTCGTTTGACCTCGTTTTCTGCTCAGTTTTTCCTTGTCGCATTATGTGCTGTTTACCACCCTCCTCGGGTCCCTCCCAATTTGGTGCGGCACCAACTACATGCCCAACTTTGTGGCGTCTATAAAGGCCAGCATGCAGTGCCCCTCAACTAAGAGCCCTCATAGTGTTTCACGTAACTTGTCCGCAAGAATTAAAATAACAAATGTTCGAATTTCAAGCAGCAATGTAATTAGCGTAGGTCATGGTAACATGAAGCATCTCGCCCCATTTCTTCTTAATCTCAAAATTGAGGAATAATCAAAAATTAAATATTTTCAACGACCGACCATACTCGACCTTTTTCAATTGTTAGGTTTAGGAAATATAAAAAAACTGCGAAATGCGGAGCATTTTTGCCGAAACCTGTTGGACGGGAGATAATGTACAGCGCTCGAATAACCTGTCAAAAAGTGCAATCGAGCCCCGTATTTGCTGCCGAACGTACGCGGCGCTCGTTGTTTGAATTTGGAGCTTACTTTTGCGGCAGGAAAACAAAACAATGCACCGATGGAACTTTCGTGTGACTGCTGCGTTTGGCGTTAACTTTGATGCTCTAAAATGTGGCTGTCGGAAATTTTCGGGAGGATTTGGTGTTAATCGCCTATTTTAATTTAGTCTTCAACTGAATCAAATAAAAATAGGTAAATATGGTTCGGGGAAAGCTTGAAAGAAAAATAGCATTGCTTACTTTATTCCTTAGTTCAAGTTATGTGCAACACCATGCATATGAATGTTCAATAAAGTGGCGTGAATAGGACGCCTACCCAGAGGAAGACACGGAGAGTGTTAGCCGGCGAGCAGAGCCGCTTACGTGTTGCACTTCTCTGGCGGGAGGGAAGGAGGAGGAGGGCAAGAAGAAAGAACTAATGGCAGATAGAAAACGAATCAGAAAGCTGGAGATACATCCAGATTCCTGGTTTCGTCAATTGTGGAATTGGAGGAGCTGTCAGTGTAGTTTGAAATCGGTGCTTCGGGATTGCCTTAGATAAAAATGGTTCTTGGGATGCCGCAACAAATCTTATAGCTCGTAATAAAGCTGCAGTTATGTAATCGAACTACGTAAACACGAAGTTGAAAGCTTGCTCCCGCCAACAAGGACATAAACATTGACGATCGTCAATATTTATTGCCAGCAGCGCCATTATACTCTGTTGTTCACTAAGGCATGTTTATGTACTAGGTATATGGACCCACTACGCTGGCTGGGATGGCAGGTTCGGTTCACATGTTTACGGCAACTTCTCTTTTCTTTTACACAGAAGAAAAATAAAAGCCCAGCGTGGGAACTAGATCTTGCCAGTCATAATTATTCCCGGGTTTTTAAATTTGTTGTAGCTCTCAGCTACAGCGTACGTCAGAGTGAAGCCGTAGCTTCGGCACGCAAAACCCCAATTTTAGCTTCGTTTAATCAAATAACCTGATAGTAATTTAAATTGTGCTCCTCCATTATCCTAATTCAGTGCCATGGACCCCAGAGACAAGCGACAAACAGCAACGCGATAGCCTTATCGAGTGAAAAAACATTTCGTTTGAAGACAAATGCACCCGAAATGCCCCACGGTGTAGGAACGTCGAGTATGCAGCTGACGTGCTGAGGACGCCGTTGATGGGTCTTTCCGGCTCAACCACCCGCAGGCACTGTGACGATGACCGTGCTGCCTGCGTTCGGCACCCAGGGCCTGGGCAAGGACGACGTGGCCAGCGTGGCCACGCGAGTGTACAACCTGATGCAGGCCGAGCTGGACCAGCAAGCGGCCGCCGAGCAGATCGCCGCCGTCGGGGGCGTGCGCGGCCTTTTCAACGACCACTCACCGGTCGCCGCCACCGAAGCCGGCAGCGGAGGGGCCTTCCAGCCTCACGAGAAGAAAGAGCACAGCGAGAACACCGGCTCCTACCGTGCGACCTAGTGCTGGGACTGCTGGACGGGGACGTTGCGAAACCGAAACAACAGCACCGGCGAGATGTCGACGCGAACAAAAACTGTGGCCAATAAATGTAAATAACACGCAACTATGAACGAAGGATGTGCGAATGCAGTGGCTGCGCGTGAATTCCCACTGAGACTTCTTAACGGAGCCATGAAGAGAAAACACACGTTTGGTTCATTCGAAAGAATGCCTCGTTAGAACCATACTGACACCACTTTTAACGTAAACTTCTCTCAAATAAGCTGCATAATTAGGAAAAAAGGGAATGGCCATGCGACCCATTAGCTCATTTCCCGCATCAGAACCTATGATGTCGTACCAGCCAGCTCTGCGATTGGCGGGGGGCGGCAAAAGCAAACGCAAATTAGGCAGAGCTTATAAGCTTGCCGAACGAGCTATTTGCGCTTAAATTTAGAGCACATTCGTTTTAAAGCCCTAAGGATGGTGGGACAAACAGTGGAAGTTACGAAAGCACACGTAAACAGAGAAGTACCGATACGTATACTGCTGTTGGTACTGCGCACACTGCTTGGTTTAGCTGCACAGGACTGCGGGGCTTTCTGGTTGTTTCAGACGACCCTGGCCGATTGACGCAAGCTAAGATGTCTTACGTGACCGTATTTGTCGAGCTAGCACCATGTTTCACAAAACGATTGCCACCATGAACAAAACAAGCCAGGTACAAATACGTTCACAAACAAACCAAAGGCAGAAAACGGCTTGCCGCGGTGTGGTGGCGCAATCTATAGATTCACTAACGGTAAACAAGGCCCTGGGATGTCATTTCAGACCACGAAAACACACAATTTAGCTGGAAAATCAAAATTTTAACTTAAAGTAATTAATTTCTCAGCGAATAAAGCATCGTTTGCATTCAGACAAGCGCTGGGGGCACTATAAAACACGAAATCTTTCGAATAACACAAACTTGTGTTTTGTCTTCATGGCTCCATTAACAACGGACTATTGGACGCAAAACCGGCGCGTACCATGAAACTCGTGTTTACGTGCCTTAAAGGGACACTTAAGCGAATTTTTCAAGCTCTCGTTTTTTCTTGCACTGCGTAGACTAGCTCAAATTAACACACTTTTCATCCGGTTGATAAGTCGGTAATTATTTTATAAAGCGCGAAAGAAGAAAAACTACCATGTGCGGTCTGCGGCAGCCGCACCAACTAAAGGCTGCGACGTCAGGAGGAGGAGCACCGTGATTGGAAGATGTCCAAGATTAGCATTCAAACAAGTTGCGGTTTCGGTTTCTGTAAAACAACATGCTTGACATCCGACGTTATCGTCGGATGGGCATTCTCGATATCTCAATAATCGCCATATCGTGCTTCTGCCATGTTTTCGGCTGTAAAATGCCTAAGATAAGCCTCCTAGGACGGCTTGGAATCGTAGCAATCACTAGCCGAGGCCTCCGCAGTGATGATGATGATGATGATGATGATTTCTATTGGTTTCCCCTTTGTATCGGGGTGATGACATGTCATCTTACCAAAAAGGACTAATATACATATGTTTTACACTTTTGGTTTAATACTAGCGCTGCTTAGGGCAGGCACAAAAAGCTTATTAGGCACAAAATACTTTTTTTTTCCTGTTACAGGTGGTAACTGTCCTAGGCAATATTCCCCTCTCTGCTTTTCGTCCACCAGCATTCTAATCTTCTTTTCGTCCCCTCGACAGCCTTGAAGGTAACTTCCTCTGTGATACCCTTAAATCCTAGGGCTTCTGAAAGCCCAATATTCCCTTCATGTAGATTTGGATGGATACCCTCACATTCTAACACGATGTGCCGCATAGTTTCTGTTTCTTTACCGCAGACCACGCATACCCCATCATTTTGTGAATACTTCCCCACAAAACTCTTAGTTCGCAGGCAACCTGCTCTAGCCTCAAAAAGCAAAGCACTGCCCTGGGAATTATCGTAGAAATTTTCCTTTCTGATGTTCATCTTCTCAGCCCTGTACATCTCTAACGACGTTTTAGCTTCCATTTTTTCCCTCCATTTATTCGTTTCAATCTGCCTTGCCTCTTTTTTGGTTACCTTGGCTGTTTTGGATTCCCCACTGTTCTTTCCGTATTTCATCGTTAGCCTTCTAGTCTTTCTTAACCACTGCGTGTCCACGCTTTTCAAGTACAGGTACCTAAAAACCTTAGTTGCCCGCCTTCGTTGATCCATTGCCCTCAACCTCATCTCAAAGCATATTTTACTCTGAGCTTCTCTAACTTCAAACGACGCCCAGCCCATATCTCCCTGAACTGCTTCGTTAGTTGTTTTTCCATGCGCGCCTAAGGCCAAACGTCCTACCGTTCTCTGGTTTACTTCAAGGCCTGATAGAACGTCTGATTTTAAGCAGAGTACGCCCTCTGGATGGACGCCCTCTGCCTCACCGCAGACGCTCAAATGCCATGCGCTTTTTCCCTCATATTTGGAGCTTGCCTCACTCATGCATGTATCGTAAAAAGCATGTTCACACCAGGCCAACGGTCTGCTGATTCTGGCCTGCGCCTACTGCCCGCAAGCAGTCGGTGCTTATGGCAACAGCACGCCAACGAGTACTCGCTAGCGCATCAGTGGCCGTCTGCGCGCGTTCTGCGAACTAGCTCGTGGAGCAGTGAATGTTACGGCCCAAAAATTGTGAACTCAGTATAGAAAACATCAACCGAAAACGAAAAAATCAACTTACAAAAAAAAAAAGAAGTACCCTAGGGGATTCGAAGTTGCGACTAGCAAAATAACAAACGTAGCGCTCCTGACCACTCGGCCACGAGCCCGCACAACCGGCTCTCGAAATATAAGGTATATAATGTATAACTAGGTTACACTTTTATTTAGTTTTAGCATTTCAAGCAGCTGAGATGACTATTCGTTGTATAGCGGTCATGCAGTAAGCGTCCCCCAAATTTCCAGAATATCTCACGTCTAGAAATTTCATGTCTTAGACGGAAAAGCGTTCGCAGATGTGTGGTCGTGCTGCTGACCGCTGTGCTTGTCCCCCGAGCCCAAAAAAAGTGCTTCCTCCTCCATAGTTTTACGCTGTGCGGTAAAAGTTTCAGTTGATTTTATTTCCTTAGTACCTATATTGACTTCGCTGACTCTTCTCCCGCCTTCAAGTGGCCTTAGAATTTCCTACTAGCGTACCAGTCAGCGGAGCGTCGCATGTGCGCTTGTGCAGCGCTTGTCTGGAGCGACCTGGACTTGGAGCTTGATGCAGTGTACAAACTATCAAAGTAAAGAAAGGCACATTCTCCGATTCACAAACGTGTCGTGGCTTAATTTCAACTGAGCTAAAGAATTGGGACGACCCGTCGGCTGCAGGCGGTCTAAACGCTGGGCCGACTGACTCTGTCGGAAGGTCGGCGAGCCGTGCAGTCTACGTAGCGGAGTCAAGCCAAGTCATTTCCTCTGGACGTCACACGAAAACGCTACAGAAAATGGGCGAGGATGCGGAGAGGAGGACAGCATTTTCGAATAGATTTTCCTACTAAATTAATTCGCTCTCATAGTGGTCGAAACATGGCCTATGGACTCCGGACTACAATTTGCGCTAGTAATCCCGCAATGTTCACGAATCACTTCAGTGTCCCTTTAATATTCGGACACGACTTTCTGTGGCAGTGAAGGGAAATCTACGGGGGAGGAGGTCGCTGATATGTGTTACTGCGCCGAAGTATATAAAGTGATTTCTGTTTTGGTTTCGGAGTAACAAATACACATTTGCTACAGTTCGTTTCCCCGCATGAGATTTATAGTTGAGTACGCTGGACCGCGATCACCGAGTGCTCAATCATATCAGCGTCTAATTCTCTAAGCAATGGTTACTTCTCCCCTCCATAACTACGCTTCGCCTGTTCCAGAGACGCTAAGTGTGAGTTGGAACTGCCACCACTGATGCGGTCTTGAAAGCCAATCTGCTCCCCGTCGTCCACTGAAGGAGAAGACGAGAACAGTAAAGAAAATGAGTAGCGCACAGTAAACTATACGTTTTATTAGGGGCGAAGCACCTTAGGGGCTCGGGCTGTCGGCGTCTCCTGTAGTCGTCGTCTCATGTCGTCACGGTGCACCAAGTTGTCAAACGGTGGTCAAAAAACAAGTGTATCGGATAAAACCGGTTCAAAATAAATTAACATGATTGGAACTAATTTAGAATACAGGAATAATCAAGATTTAATAATATTATTAACAGAAATTACTTAAATCGCGTTTCGAAGTTGGTTTGAAACGGCAGGTTTTCTCCTGTAAAGTATACTTCTTAACATGCTGCGGCGTGTGGCACGAAGACAACTAACGGCCAGAGGTGATAGTAAGTTGGGCTGACTTGCCGACATACCTGATGCTTTCTGACGGACCCCGGCGGTCTGTGAAATTTCACCTCCTGCCGCTTTATTTCCCGTAAATTAACAATTATTGGCCACCTTGAGCACGCCTATGGCGTCAGACCGGACCCCAAAACAGCTCACGCCCTACAGTACTTTCCACCTTTGCAACTGACCAACACGTTTGCATCTTTGTCCGCCTCTGTTCGTACTTTCGCTGCTTCAGCCGGACTACGCGACAAGCGCCCGTCTCCTCACCGACTTCTGCGGTAAAACGGTGAGTTATCTTGGCGCTGAACGCAAGCAGAAGCATTCTGTACCTTGGCTTACCTGCTCGCAGCATCTCCTGTTTTAGGACACTGACCCCTCCGCGCCAACACACTCCCGTGCGGATTACAGCGGATGTGGGATAGGTTCTGTTTTGTCTCCATAACATGAGCGTGTGATTTCACAGGCGAGTCAGTTGCCGTCCATACCTGACTCCAGTTACTCCGTTACGAAGAGCAAACGCCTTGGCTCAGAATGGGCAATAACCTAATTCTGACCCTACTTCTATGGCCCGCCATTCTCCATTGTAACGGATCACTGCGCACTGTGCTTGCTCTTCTCATTGAAGGACTCGGCAGGACGAGTTGGCCACTCGGCGTTGCGCCTTAAAGAGGACACGAGTTCTCAGTCACCAGTAGTCTCGTCGATTACACCAAGATGACAATTGTCTCTCTCGTAAACCGTCCACCTAACTGGTCTACTCGCTTGTCTGCGATACATGCAGTTTAGCCATATCTCATCTACTGGCTCCCGCCACGAGCAACGCCACGACGCTACGAGCCATAATTAAAAATATTGACTGTGCTACTCCGGACCTTGGGCTGCGCGCCTTCATACTCTAGAATAGTGTACTGTATCGCCCCAAATTCCGCTCTGGTGGTCCTGCATTGCTGCTGCCTATTCACAAGCATATGCGGTGAAACAGTCAGCCATCTTGAGGTGCTAGAGAATATGGCCATGCACGGCGTCGTTTCACAGCGGAGCTGTATATGCCTAATACCCCCAGTTCTTATTCCTATGAACCTGCTTTACTCGCCAACGCCGTTTACCGCTTTCTCGCCACCGGCGACGCCTCTTTTACAAGTTCTTTACCCATCGGCCCCACCTATGCCTTTTTGACAAAACGCGCAATCGGCTGCAGATAGCGCGCTAGCGCCGTTATCAGCCGCGCCGGGTTGGACAAGTAGAGAGAGCGGTTGCGTCTTCTACTCGGTAAGATAAATCCGAGGATGCGCTGGCGACACCCTTGCCGAGCCCAGTCATTTCACCATTTTTGCATCCGCTGGCGGAGTGTAGAAGATGGCAGGGAAATCTGTTCCAGTCGCTTGCATCTAGGGCGCTGAGAAAGATCAACAGCGGGGAGGAGGGAAAGGAGGTCGTGGTTGTGTTACGGGCAAGGTGTCGGATCGAAATGTTTTTTTCCTTCCGGTTTCATGTTTCGTTCCATAAATAAAAGTTCCGTTCCGGTTCAGCTCCGGAACGAAAAAAAAATAATGGTTCGTAACGCTTCACAGTGGTTCGAGTTTGCGCGCAAGAAAAATTGAGATTTATAGAATTATTTTAAAACCCATTGAGAATTATGAAATTATGTTAAAAAGGATGAAGTGATGCTTATCAATTTTTGTAAAACTATGCGTTAAATATGTCAACTGCGCCCACACAAACACAAAAAAAACAAATCCGAGGAGACTTGAGCACTCGTCGGCGTATATCTTTTCATGGCGCAGCTGCAAATGACGCTCCAACTTTTTACCCTGGCCGCCAAAAACTGCATTCTGGCAGTCCTCAACCTGACACCCAGGTGTGAT
Organism: Haemaphysalis longicornis; assembly: GCF_048455015.1. Classification (NCBI taxonomy): domain Eukaryota; kingdom Metazoa; phylum Arthropoda; class Arachnida; order Ixodida; family Ixodidae; genus Haemaphysalis; species Haemaphysalis longicornis. The sequence continues at coordinate 241,237,568 of NW_027526203.1, read as the reverse complement.
TGCGGCGCTGTCGTAGATGAAAAATCTTTGAGCGCTATTTGTTTTGGGGCACCCGGCTGTGGTGAAGTATACCATTTTTTAGGTGCGAACACTCCAAGTTTCCGAAAAACCAGTGTGCTCCTCTCGCACGCAATTGAGTATGCCACCTTGGTCTGGAACCCCAACATTAAAATTCTTAGGAATAATTCTGAGGCAGTTTAAAGTCCAACTGTGCGCTTTGTTACTAACTCGTGTAGTTGTAATGTTAGCGTTAAAAGTGTGAAACGGTCTGTCTCATGGCACACTCTAAAACTCCAGTCTTAAAATCTTAAAACAGACTGTATGAGAGGAGGTAGCAATGGACCAACATCAGTACCTTCTGCTCCCGCGTATACATCCAGACCAAGGGATAACAGCAAGAAAATTGGCGGATATTTGTGGCGCACATCCGCATGGGAAGCGTATTTTCCTAAAAAACTAATATAGAATTATCTGGCCGACACTGTTGCTTCCGCTCCTTATGAAATGTTTTCCGCGGTGCTCTGGCAACACTTGCGTACAAGTGAAGCATGTCTTGTAGCTATTTGTATTGAGTGTGCGGCTGTATTCTGCGGTTTTCGCTGCTAGTCATCTATGCTGGTGTTCACGCCAAAGATTGTATTTTTAAATGCAGAGCGTTTCTTTAAATCACGATGTCACCCGGCGTTGGCGTGCCTCGGCGTCCGCAACAGCCGTTCCAGGTGCGCCCTCTCCCCCACTCCTCCTCTCCCGTATCACGCTACCCTCCTCGCTCTCAACAACAGGTCCGCACCCCTCCCCCTACACTATATATAAAATAATACTTACCGGCGCCTGGTTTCGATCCCACGACCCTGCGGGCGGAACGCAAGGTACATGGTGCTCTACCCACTGCGCCACAAAGCCGACACAGAATGGAAGGCTACGAACGCGCCTTATATCCTTGACTCATTCAAACTACGTCAAGAAGCTGCTGATACAACGCATTCACTACCTGTGGGCGGAACGCGAGGTACATGGTGCTCTTCCCACTGCGCCACAAAACCGACACAGAATGAAAGGCTACGAACGCGCCTTATATCCTTGACTCATTGCTTGACAAGCTGCTGATACAACGCATTCACTACCACCAACTCCCCAAACACTAAACGTTAACGCAATACACCCACCCCCTATGCGACGCATTTACTCGAGTCCCCCTCGCGGGGAGATGAGCCCTTTGGCAATTTTTTGTTCTTTATTCTCATGTCGTGTCTTAGAATATTCGTGTTTATTTATGTATTACACCCCCTACAACAATGCCATATGACTAATGTGGATATTTTAACAAAATAAATAAATAAATAAATAAATAAATAACGCCGTGACGTCTGCATTGCAGTCAGATGCGCTCGGTGGTCACGTGGTGAGCTCAGAACCATGCCTATCGACACAGAGGGAGAGCGTATAGGTTGTATTCACTGGCGAGGCGCGCATACAGGCAACCACGTGAGTGTGCCGTCACTGGTTACGTCGGGCTTCGCGGGATGGCGGTACTTGTCCGTTCTAAGGTTATGATGTGTGTTGGACGTTCCGAACTTTACCCCACCGAACGCAAAGTAAAGCCTCGACTCCAATGTGAGTGCGATTAATAACATCTGTACTGACACCAGCGTTGAGAACTGAGTTGAAACGGAGCAGACGACGCACGCCGGTGTTTTTTTTTTTTTCTGCGGCGTGTGGGTGCAGTGGCAGAAGCCGCGCCATGTCCGTGACGCTTCGGCCATGTCCATGGCCGTGTCTAGTGTTGCCAAGTGAAGAAATTGACAGCTAAACTTTTCAGTGAATACCATCTATAAACGCAGGCAGCAAGCCTGCGGGAGAGAGGGCACCGCGAGACGAAAGACGATTTTATGCCAGCGAATCCATGACAATCTACCATCTGGCTGCATGGCAACTGAAATGTTGAAATGAATGCTGAAATACCTGAAAATTGCCACTCAAAGCGAAAAGCAAAGCGATTTTTTTCGTTTTCATTTTTGAGAGAAATAATAAATATCCCCACGTTTTCGTTTTCGTTCCGGCCAGACATACAGTTTTTTTTAGTTCCCAGTTTTTGTTTCCTTCCGACACCATGGTTACGGGGACTTGGTTACTTACTGTCAAGGTAATCCATATAAAATAGGGGCTTGGGGTTCGTTCTGGTTTGCATGTGTGCGTAGAAAGCTGGTCTAAATTAAAAAGTGGGCTAGCGAGACAGGCCTCAGAAGGGCAAGCTTGAGGTCGCCAAATGAGGCGTGGCACTCCTATTGCCACAACAGTGCAGAATATTCTTTAGAAGATAAATGAGAATTGATTTCCCTCTGCAATATTCTTAATACACTGCCAAAAGTAAAATGCGTATTCGAGAAAGCTTTTTAGATTTATCACCATTGCAGATGTCTGGTATGCAGCTAAAACAACATTTTTGGATATGAGCGTATTTCGTTTCTATTCGCAAAATGGCCGGGATTAAAGTTCATCTAAGCCAAAGAAACATTTCTTCGGCTGTAGGTGAAGGCATAAGGGGAAGAATAATTAACGAACACATTTACAATACAAAAGTAAGAATCCACTCTAGGTGGCCCTAAACATTGCCCGTGAGCCGTCGAAAGGTTTCTGGTAAATTTTAGACGCCAAAAGGAAGGCGGCTAAACAGATATAGTCCATCCAACGCCGCCTGTATAAACACTGCCTAACGCGTCGCCCGCTTTCCAATGGGAGCGGTAGAGACGCTTAGTTCAGGCACTCATCCGCTATGTGGCGCGCGCCGGCGGACGTGTCGCCTTTCGTCACTGCTCGCGAGTCCCGAACACTGCATCCACTTCTACAGCGTGTGTCTGTCAGTTTGCCTCGAATGCGCCGGAGCGCGGCCTGGGGAACGCTAGAACAACCGTAAATTATTTTGAATAGTGTCCGAGAAGCGGCGCTGGCTGGCGGACATGAAAGCACGTATGAAGGCTACGGAGCGGGAAAGGGTAGGAGATAGCAACAGGAGAGTGGCGGTTTGGCCATTTTTTGCTCACGCGTTAGGCAAGGATTATACAGGCGGCGTTGGTCCATCCGGCGTGAAGAAAGCAGTTTCTTGACGTCATGCATGCCGCAGTTTACCTGCCAGTAGTCCGACAAAATATAAAAAAATCAAAGGTTGTTCGAAGCATCATTAAAACAAGGTAAAAGGCGCAGGTGCAGACTGGAAACACACTCAAACCCAAACTAGGCCATCTTATCTACGACGACTAGAGGTGATGACAATGAACTACTCGAATTCAGGACGGATTAAGTAGTGATCCAACATTTTAGCGACGTCCTCTTGTGTAACCCTGCGTAATACAGGGAAACTGTTGTGGTTAAGAAAGCTAAATACGGATAAACTCGTTTAGAGTGACAATCCAGCTGTGGCTATGTGCCGTGCAGAGATCAGCGAAAAGAAAGAAGAAGAGTACTGTCGTCATACTGACAGGTTCGTATCGGATTTTAATTCAGCACAGGATTTTGGTAATATTAGCCCGTTACGTTTATCCAGCCCCGCCTGTGTGAGCTTGCCTGCTTGGAGCACCGCACGCACAAGCCCCGATGCCAACCATGGGGACCACGCTGTAATCATCATCAACGCGTTGGTGGTGGGTAACGAGGCCTGCGGTGTTCTGGATGTGCGGACCACCAACATCGAGCACGAGTCCCGCAGTGCCATCCGTGCCGTGAAGTAAAACTTCGTTGCCATGGGCATGGAGTTCCCGGGGATGGTGGACCGCCCCATACGGGAAATCACCTGCACCTGGCTACTGCGCTGCAATGTAAACCCACTGAAGGTCATCCAGCTGGACCTCACCTTCGTCGACGAGGACGGCCACCCGCCCCCAAACTACTCCACGTGGCAATTAATCTTCAAGTTCTGCAACATGGAGGACACACACACTCAGACATTCATCGAACTGCTCACCAACTCGGGCCATCACTTTAAGAAGCACGACGAGAAGGTCATCCAACCCTACGAGTTTGCCCGGCTGCTGATGACCTCTGGGATGGTCCTCTCGAAATGCCTCTGGTGGCTTCCCATCCAGTGTGGCTACGAATTAGGCTACATGCTCAAGATGCTGGCGGACGAGAACTAGCCCCCGGAGGAGTCGGAGTTGTCTGAGCTGCTCCTCATCTACGTCTCGGCCATCTGCGATGTGAAGTAACCTATGAAAAACTGCATGAACCTCACCGGCGGCCTGCTGGAACATCTAGAACCATTCATTTAAAAGTCGGCACCTTGAGATGTTCATCGGCTTAAATCGAGCCTCACCAACACCTATACATTGACAGATTGCTCTCAGGGTGGCGTTCTTCGAGATGCGAAAAAGGTTTATGAAAATAACGTTTACCGCGCGAAGTATTGTGGGAATCTGGACGGTCTGGGTACGTCATGAGTGAGGAACGCCAAGTTGTACCAAAACGAGGCCACGCATGATAACGCGAAATTCTCGCCGTGCCTTTTACTCCTATTGCCGCCAAGCCGGTACCCACGTCCTCAAATTCCACTTCTTGAGAACCGCTGATGCTCCCGCTCCCCCTTCTCCAACTGGCTCTTCTCACTGCCGCCAAGCTTGCACCTCCTCGCACCACCAAGCAGTACCCGAATGGCTCAGCTGTCACACAGGCTACCGGCCCCCAATCAACGTGGCACAATGTTGCTCTTGATCAGTAGCTCCCAAAGGCTCACCACATTCTCTCGCTGCCAGTGTTTTAAAGACGATAGCCTTTCTTGGGCTACTTAAACCAAGAAATTTTGGTCTGTCTGTATGTCTGTTTGCCTGTCTGTCTGTGGCCCGATTCAGCCACCCGGCCAAAGTAAAACAAGGCCTGCGAAATAGTCTTATATAGTCACAGCTAAATCACAGCTAAAGTCCGGTGTAATGTTCATGCTTGTACACATTGTTGAAAAGAACAAGACATTACGCAAATATAAGACAACAAAGGAATACACAAGTGATATTTGCAGTGTTCTTTTATAAAAAATTATAGATGATTGATTTTTGCGAAATGAAATACTACATCCACTGCAGAAAAAAATTCACTCCACCTTCGCCTGCTGTCGCCCGCTCCACTATAGCTTCTGGCGGCATTTGAAGAAATGAAGCGGCAACAGTTACGAAAGGTTCCACTAGATAGGCTCCACGTTCTACTTGGAACGCACGTGGACTAGGGAAACGCGGTACTACAAGCATTGAAGTAGGGTGCCTCAATTCACGCGCGTCTCCGCCGTACGGCAGCGCTGGCATCGATTAACCCGGCCTGGGGAGTGAAACGCGGTAAATTTAAATCGGCTTGAGCAAAACTTTAGCGAGTTTACCTTGAGAGGAGCGCGACGGAAGAGGAACCGCATGAGAGGTGAGCGGGAAAGCAAATGGAGGCATTTACTTAGCAAATGTCGGCAAAGACTATCGTCTTATGTCGACATTTGCAACGAAAGGAGCAGATACGTGGCCAATTTTTTTGTCGTTCAGTTTTTCTCTACTTCTCACTTTTTTGTGGAATTCAAACTCCTTCTATATTTTGCTGCTCTACACTTGTTTAAAAGAACCAAACGTTTGTAAAATATTCAAATACGAAAATATAAAACGTCGTCAGCAGTCATGCGATAAAGAATGTTTCGAACCGGTGAAAATGATTTGACATGTTGCCTGTTGGTTTTTTTTTTTTTTACATTCACTTCAGTTGAGCCATGATTTGCCTTGAGGGGTGGTTTTCTGTACTTGGAATAGTAGCTTCAAATTTTGTGCAGATGTATTGTTGTTTGCACATATTTACTGTTTGTATACAAGGTAGCTGCCTCAGACCAGTTCCGAGGTTTCGACTATAGGACTTGTCTCTTTCAAGGTATCAGGGATCATCTCTGGCGCACTGTTTATATAGATAGAAATGAGCAGGAGACATGGATGGGGCTGGCGACGGGAAAGCAGAGTGGGTCAACGATCGGTTTAAAAGGAGGGAAAAGGCGAGAAGTGACAGCCGCAGGCGAGAGGGGAAGAGTTGGTCGAGATTCTTGGACAGTCGGGAGGGAAGGGATAAAAGGGGAGCGAGGGCTTAAGGTGTCCTGTAGCGACGCCACGGGACCTTAAGGGAGGCTTACGGGAACGCCGAAGAGGAAACAAAAGAAAACCACAGTGCGGGAGCCGCAAAAGGAAGACGTCTAGAGCTGTCTCTTTTTTAAATGATCGATAGAAAAACGCTTTCGCGTATGAGCACCTCGGAGGAATATTTTTTTAGTTCTACCAAACAGCCGCGTGGAAGTAGCCTGTGTATTGCTTGGACAGTCTCGCCAGACAACCTTCACGTAATCTTGATCTTATCTTTTCAATGGGACTGAAACATTGTGTGATCAAAACACCACTGTAAGCAATTCATTGAAATTGTTCAAGTATAAAATCATGTGTAAAGTTTTTTAATTAGCTCTTCAAGTAATAAAAGACCTGAAGTAGCCCTGAATCTAGATACCTGCAGGTGGATCGTCCTTCTAAACCGGTGTGTTTATAGAAAGCTGCGGTGGATTGGTGGGAGCAAGGTTGGGTGCGGGGTTAAGTTTTTTTGCAGGGATGATGATGATTATAAGATTGTAATGGAAGATGAGGAAACCTTTCTGTAGTGTTGTGCGTTGGACACATAATAGATGTTGCCACTGAACTCGTGTGTATATAAACGATAATGACGGATTAAACGTGGTTATTGTCATGGATTGTACAGTGGTGTAGTGTGTTTACTTATATGTGTCACCTTGCCGGCTACACGACATTCTGGCGACAAGGATGTCTTCCACGGGCATTTTGCCACCGCCTCCTTTCCTTGCCACCCCCGGCGCGCCCGATGTGCCATGGGCCCGATGATTACGCCTCTTCGTGAGGTTTCTGCTGGCGTCCGGAGCGACCGAGCTACCCGCTCCCCGTCGCCGAGCCCTCTTGCTGCACTGTCGTGGTACGGAAGGACAGCGCATTTTCCACGCGCTTCCGCCTAGTACGCCGCAAACCAAGGCAGAGCTAACGAGTGCGGGGCCCTTCTGGCGGGGTTGTTGTCCGGTGGTGAGCGGTAAACGTCAGCCGGCCTGCGTCACGCGGCTATACTTTGGCTACATTTTGGTGACGTCACATAGCCAAACGGCTCCCCCGAATGAGGGGTGAAATCCGGCGCTGTTGAGAGCACATCGGATTGTGAGATGGCTGCGTTCATGCCGCCTGTGTTCGCACTTTTGTTGGAGCTGGAGGATCCCGTGCCTGAGCGTCGACATGGGGACCCCTTCTTGCTGAGCGACCGTGACTTCAAGCGCCGTTTCCGTGTGAACAAGGACACGGCGCGAATGCTGTGCGACGCACTCGACGAGCACGTTAGGCCTCGAAGTGCGACGGGACTGTCGACGGAGGCGAAGGTGATGTGAGCGCTCAGGTTCTTCGCTACCGGCAGCTTTCAACATTCTCGGTAGCGTTCATACTCTCGGCATGTCGCAGCCGTCGGTCAGCCGCAGCATTCACGCCGTTGCCAAGGCGCTGACGGAGGTGGGACGCAACAGGGGCTGGGTGCGGTTTCCCTCGACACCGGAGAAGGCGGCCATCAAGCGTGACTTCCTACGGCGCGGGAAAATCCCCGGTGTCTTGGGGTACCTCGACGGCACCTTGGTCGCGATCAGCGAGCCAAGGATGCTGGGCCCCAGGCGAGCCCAAGGGTACTGGACGAGGAAGGGATATTACGCCCTCAACGTCTTGTTGGTGAGTACGAGTTCTGCTCGTTGTTTACGGAAACCGAAATGGTTTAAAAGCGCAACCACTTTGCACAAAAATCAAAAAAGCAATGAAGACCATAAATATAGGCGAATGCATGTTCCTTTTGAACTGCACCATCCATATTGCCTGTCATTTCCCACCGTACAAGTTTTTGTCTGGTGGATAAAGTAGAGGAAGGTATTAAATCTGCGCAGGGTTTACTTCTGCCATAATGGGCACTGCGAAACGTGCTATACAGTGTCCTCTCGTGCAAATATTGCCTCAACACCTCCTCGTCACTTGTACTGACCGTGACAAATGAAAACGTGTTGCACTAGTTCTTATACACTTTCCTTTCACTTTTCTTGCGGGTGTGTGATGCCCGCATGCGCATTATAGGCGTGCAGGCGGGCGCGCCAGGGTCATCGCACGACGCCTATGTGTGGCGTGCGTCGCACTTTCGTCGTCGCCTCATCGAGCAGCAGCGGGTTGCACCAGGCGACGTTTTCTTGGGCGATGGTGCTTACCCGATGGAGCCATGGCTCATGACGCCTGTTGCCCGTCATCCAGGGCCTGAAACACCGGAAGGGAAGTACAACGTTGCACACGCTGCGATGAGGTCTGTGGTGGAGCGCTGCATTGGCTTGTTGAATTGACGCTTCCGTTGCCTGTAGCGCTAGCGAACACTCCAGTACGAGCCAGGCTAGTGACATCGTCGCAGCGTGTTGTGCATTGCACAACCTGTGTTTGTTGGAGCCCCCCTGCGATGACGGCTCCAGCAGCAGCAGCACCAGCAGCAGCGACGACGGGGGTGACGACACAGACGACAGTGCTGAGGAGGCACCTTCTTCCAGCAGCCAAAATTTCTTGCTCCTGAGGGGGCGAGAAGTGCGATGCAGGATCGTGGCTCGCTTTTCACTGGCCAACTCCAGGCATACAGCATTTTTACAGAGGGTGCGCCGCCGACTTCGCAGGCAACTGAGGCTGCGCTGATTTTTATTTTGTGAACTTTTCTTTCCGGCCGTTTGGTTTTCGGCATTTGTTTTGTGTAGAGAGGTCCTCTGGTGTTGTGTGCGTGCTGTGGTTTCCTGAAGAGTGCCGAGAAATTCGCTCGCTTGGTTTGACCAGTGTTTCTGAAGGCCCGACACTGCAGCATTTTGTGTAGAGAGGTCGTCTGGTGTTTTGTGCGTGCTGTGGTTTCCTGAAGAGTGCCGAGAAATTCGCCCTCTTGGTTTGACCCGTGTTTGTGAAGGCCCGACACTGCAGCATTTTGTGTAGAGAGGTCGTTGATCCCGTGCGCTTCGGATGATCGTGACGTCAAAATGACGTGAAAAATCGCCACCGCCCCGGGGCGCCCTCGGAGATCGCGGGTAGTACATCATGTCCCGGAAGTGCGTGTCAAGCGCCTTCGGGGACAATCTCATAACTTTGAAATGCTGCTAGAGCGAAATTAGTAAAATTGTTTAAATATAACAAAGCCTTTTCTGTTTGTGTGTTTTCACTAGCACTGCCGTTGCTGCTAATGCTAGTTGAACATGTTTACACGCAATTATTTTTTTACTTTGTTCAGTTATAAGGCGCCAGGTAGTGCTGCGTGCGGTACAGCTATTTTAGGAGGGATATTTGAACGCTGAGTGCAGGCACTGGACAAAGATTTCGTCCCACCAGGGTCTTTCTTGGGACGAAGAGCGACGTAAACGGCAGTGCACTTTCTCGTGCAGCTTGCAGAGGACCATTCCATCGTTTTTCGAGATTTGAGCGCCCACTCCTAGAGTGGGAGAAAAAAACTGTTGCCAAAGCGGCAGTATATATGAGGACTGTGACGTGAGTATGATATTTTCGTCAATTTTCTAACGCCATGTCATTGTTCGGCCACTCTCGCTTGTGCAGTGAATTAAAACCGTTTTTCAAAACGTATGCGTGCGTGTTTTGCGCACGATCAGATTGCGTACTTATATTGTCACGAAGCCGAGATGACGCAGTTGTCATAAAGGAGAAACAAGTTTATTGGAACGAACTTGTGCTCCCCAATCAACTTAAAAGATTACAGAGGCGGCGAAGCAGCGGTCAACAAAGTGACTTGCGCAGGCGAGTGTCGTCGAATCGAATTCCGCGGCGTCTCCTCTGCACGCTTTTATCTTTCGGCGCAAGTGTTTCTCGAGCCGTCCATTGAAATCCAGAACATTGTAGATCAGAGAAGATTATCCTGGGCTAGTGCCGTTAGGGCGAAAGAGTTTGCTTATCTGAATGAGATAGCCCGTGCGGAATAAAAATAAAGAATGGAAGACGTGCATCGCGGACACAGATAACAGAGCCAGGCGTGGCCGGGCGGTAAAGACAAACAATAAATAAACAAACCCATACATAGTTTGCGGCGATATCATGGCAAGCTCGTTTTAATTTTTTGTAATGGAAGCAGGGCTCCAAGTGCAACGTCAATGAAAAATAGTACTGTCCTCCAATCTTTAGCGTCCCGAGGATACACTTCCCGCCTAGCTTTGTTTCATGAGCTATATTAACATGCTATTCTGCGTGACGAACTGCTTTAACAGCGTCAGCATGTATCACGTCACATTGACCACGCCCACAAATTCGGTGTTTAATCATGCAACAAGAAGTACTTTGCTCAGTTTTTTTCTTAAAACATCCCGAGAATCAAACCGACTTGCCACAGGTATTGTTTCCATCCGCGATAATCACTTGTTTCTACAAGCATAGGTACAACTGTGCAATGAGGTGCAATTTTTGTAATTGAGCACCTGCACTGTATCCTTACGTTAGCATATGTTGTAATTCCACTTCCCTATTTTGTGTCTCTATCCTTGAGGGTTAAATAGGTAAAGTATATCGCAATACGCTTCGTTAACTAAGATAGAGGCCGAATTTTTAACCCTTTGTTGTTTTTTGGCCGTTAAGCTGATAATGACCACATTTTTAGACACACTGGATCTGGAGAGCTGCTGGACGTGGAAGGCCCTGAACGAATAAGCAGTACTGTGGGCCTCAACAAAAATAGGTGCCAACTATGAGCACTTTAACAAGCTGGAGTAGAGAAAGCAGTTTTGGCATTGAATCACAAACATTAATGTGCCCTTCTTTATTTTTGCAATGAAGATAGCATTGGTTTCTGTGTACTTTAAATAAGGCTGTGTACCATCACTACAGAAATGCTATAGTTGATTTTGTCACGATTTTTTTTTTTGATTGTTGGTTACTCTTGGACAGTGCTGCTGCATGCAGAGGAAAAGGAAACAGTTCAACATAACTTGTCACACTCTGATTTATTGAGGAAAAATTCCATACACCTTTGTAGATGCTGCTGTTGGCATATCATAATTAATATTTACAAGCAGGTGTCCTTCATGATGGCAAAAATCGCAAATATCACTCTTCATAAATCTAAGCAGGCAGTCATCAAAGCACTGAGTGCTAGAATACAGGCAATGGTTGGTTAAATGAAACTTTCGTGACCACTTTGCCACTTCTCATGAGAATGTCAGAGTGACTCATGAATGTGAACTCTGTGTCAAGAGACAGCCTCCAACATTTTAAGCATGTTTATTTTTTTGCATCAACAGTGGAGATACATACTTGCATATCGTGTTCTCTTAAGTAAAATGATCTGTCAGAGATCGCCAAACAAAATCACCGTGCAATGGTTGTGCTATGTCATAATATAACTCTTGACAGGACTGAACTAAATGTGCCCAGAAGAGTCCGCAGTGTACTCATTATTTTTTTGTTTGTGGTACATTCATCATCATTTCTTGCTCAGAGCAGAATGACGGGTACAGTGTAATAAACAGAATTTTCTGAAGAGAATCTTGACCGGTCTCTATAATCAAAACAGAAGTCACTGGCTATCCCAGATCAAGCAACACCGTGTCAAGACATAGTATATAGTGGTCGAAAGCAAAGCAACTTTCTCTGTTATCCTCACACAACCATGTCAAACACAAAACGACAAGAACGTCAGGTCTTCATTTTGTTGCCTATTGACATTTTCTGTTCCTTTCTCGTTGTATTCGATAAAGTAGGGTGGTGACCGTCGCCTTCAAAAACTTTTTTTGATTACTATGTTTTCCCTTGATATAAATCGCTGGGGAATAACCAACCAAGGTACCACTTATTGCAAGTCAGTGAGTCAATATCAGTTCCTATAACATGTGAGGGCCAATTTTTTATTTCCAATTAAGGGTAGATCAAATAGAGCTCATTTTGTTTACCTGTAAGGGCTCTTGTAAACTGAAACTGATCGTTTTGTAATGCCAGCGGTGTCAGCCTTACGATAGCTGAGGCAAATTAACCGTTACAGAATTAAAACCAACCATTGGTATTGCGGTGTATTGAGATGCGTACAAAGTTTACAATAGGGACTATGCACTTCCTTTATCACGTTAGAAGCACGTCATTTATCACGTTCCCACCACCCCTCGCGGGAACCCCTGTGTAGATGCGACGCATAGGGGGTTCACGTTGCAGCGTTGGACAGCGGAGGAACGGCGCTGGAACGATGGAGCAGAGCGGCGCAGGCACCGCGTTTTATAGCGCGCATAACGGTGAGGGGACGCGCCGGCGCCAGTGCGTCTGCCGCGGCTATGACGCAATACAATCCAACACAATCCACTTTAAGAAGAAGAAGAAGAAGACTTTATGTTTCAGCAGACGTTGTTACAATTCCTACTGAAGGGGCAGGAGCTAAAGGCATTGAGTGCCTGACGAGGGCTCCTGACCCTCTGGAGTTCACAACAGAGGAGTTCACAGTAGAGGACATGTTTAAATCAAATATGCGTGCTTAGCAATAAGATCCAGCCATACAGTGAGAAAAAAATAAGTAAATCAAGAAAAATACAAAAAATCGTACATTTCCAATAATGAGAATCACAAGTTATACAATATACATAAAACTTTTTTCTTCAATACCTGTTGCCAGCAGATACAATACAACACGAAATCTTTCCTTACTGATTGTTCCTCATGTCTATGAAAAAATCACGTCTTCACACAGTACAGTTTAAATTCTTTAGAGTGAGACACGCCTAGTGATTGTCATATCTCACTTTCTTTTCTATAAACATCACCTTGGATTCAGTCTTAAACACGGTTGCACTGGTGCTAAAATTTAAACTATCCGCTAGGATGTTCAAGACATGTGGTACTTGATAAATGGCCGATTGTTTGCCGTAATTAGTCCTAGTTTTAGGTGTACGTCTTATTGGACGCCGTACACAGTAATGACGGTTTTCTGCGTCACCATCTACATATAACTTATTTTGTGTACCATCTGCAAAAGTCTAAAGTAATACAGCTGGTCAGCTCTAAGTCTTCTTCTTCTTCTTCTTAAAGTGGATTGTGTTGGATTGTATTGCGTCATAGCCGCGGCAGACGCACTGACGCCGGCGCGTGAAGTTGGCAGGTCCTGCAATTTCCCTTGAAAATTTTCGAAACACCGTAATATATTTTTTTGCAGGACAACAAGCTTATTGTAATTATTCCGTGAGGTTGTTCCCCACACCAAGATTCCGTACGTTAGTTTTGAATAGAATAGAGAATAATACATGTTTCTTTTTAGCCATAGCGGTACTAAGTGTGATATTTTATAAAGGCATCCAACTGTTCGTGCCAGAGCCGCAACTAAATTATTTACGTGTACTGACCAGTTTAACTGTTCTTGGAACCAAACACCAAGGAACTTTTGCTCATGTACCCGTGCAATAAAATGACCTTCGTATTTGAGATTGATATCTTCGTTTAAGGGCTTATTGATTGGGCGGAAAATTATATAGGTTGTCTTTGTGGCATTTAATCGCAGCTTGTTTTGCTGTAACCAGTTTGAAAGATGCACCAGATATTCATTTACAATAGATTCCAGAAATGTTAAACTGTTTGATGAGAAAAAAATATTCGTGTCATCTGCATACATAATAATATCAGAAGAACCTGGTATTTTAACAATATCATTTATGTACACAAGAAATAATAACGGGCCAAGTAGGGATCCTTGTGGGACACCTTGTTTCAATTTCATTTCGGCAGATAGGACCCGCCGCGGTGGCTCAATGGCTAAGGCGTTGCGCTGCTGAGCACGAGGTCGTGGGTTCGATTCCCGGCCGCGGCGGCTGCTTTTCTGATGGAGGCGAAAAGCAAAAACGCCCGTGTGTACGAGATTTCGGCGCACGATAAAGATCCCCAGGTGGTCAAAATTAATCCGGAGCCCTCCACTACGGCGCGCCTCATCGCCTGCGTTGCGTCGGCGCGTTAAACCCCACAATCAATCAATCAATCAATTTCGGCAGATAACATGTCATTGATGCCAACTATTTGATATCGATCATGCAAGTAGTTTTCCAGAATTTGTAATGCGATCCCACGAATTCCACAGCTAGATAATTTTTTTAACAGCAAATCAAAATGTATTGAATCAAATGCCTTTTGAATATCTAAGAAAAGACCGAGTGTGTATTTTCTGTTTTCCATATTTACGATTATCTTTTCCTTGATATATGCCAGAGCTTGCTCAGTTGACCTATGCTTTTGGAAGCCGTATTGGTTGGTTGCTATTATTTGGTGCTTGTCGAAAAAAGAAGTGAGTCGCTCATGGATTATGCCTTCGAATATTTTAGATAGAGTTGGAAGCACCGATATAGGACGATAGTTCGACAGGTTGTTACGGTCACCACCTTTGAATATAGCAGTGACTTTGGCCAGTTTTAAATGTCTGGGGAAAATGCCTGTGGTCAAGGTGAGGTTAATAATGAAGGATAAAACTTCGCATATCAATGGTGATATCAGTTTTAACTCTGCGGGCCCTATTTCATCTATGCCAGATGCTACATTGGTTTTAAGCTTGCGGATTAAATTTGCAACCTCAACTGCGTCTGTTGGTCGCACAAAGATGGACTCAGGCACACGGGGGCCCTCTGTTAACGCGTTGTCTGCGCTAATGCTAGGTCTTTCGTACGAGCCCGCATTTATAAAGTGGGCGTTGAAAGCATCGGCTAATCTCTTTCCTGCAAGAGCTTCATCGTTTACGGTTAATTCTTCGATACATCCACTACTTGTACTTTTGCCAGTCAGAGCGTTCACTACCTCCCAGATTTTGCGTTGGTTATCGTAGAGCCTTTCAAATGTCTTTTGGTAATAATCTTTCTTGGCTCTTTCAGGTCCGACGTCAGCGTATTTCTGTATTTTTTGTACTTCAGAAATGCTGCAGGTTCTCGTGAACGTACAAAGTGATGAAATAACTTATTTTTACATTTAATTCTCTCGTAAAGACTAGTGGTTATCCATGGCTTTCGGCAATTTTTAATGGTCCGGTGGGAGAGCCTCTGTAAAGGGAAAGCTGCAGTGTAGCTTGTACGCAAGAACCCGAGAAACTTATCACATGCATCATCAGGATCGGTTTGGTATAAATGCAGCTCCAGTCATGCGCTTCTACTAATCTATAAAAGTGTTCCTGGGCCTCGGTATTCTTTTTGCGTCCAAGGCGGGTCCGAGTTCGGAGTTTGCTTTGATTAGGTGCTGACGGAAGAACACAGACCACCAGAAGGTGGTCACTTAACTCGTACGAAATTATTCCGCTTGTAACGCTATCCGAGCTTATATTTGTTGCACAAATATCACGCAGAGTGGCACTTAGATTGGAGAGCCTAGTAGGCAAAGTTATATGATTTGTAAACCCATAAGCTGATAGAACTGTCTGAAATTCTTGGCTGTACGGGTCACCGGACTTCATATCGATATTTATGTCGCCAATAATCATGTAGGGAGCATTGCAGAAAGTGACCGATGCTAGCGTTTTGTCTAAAAACTGTAGGAACTTGGTTTTATGTCCGTGCGGTGGTCTGTGCACCAGACTGATTGTGGTCTTTCCAAAACGCATCGTCAAGATTTCAATGTCTTCATTCATAAGAGAAAAAGTTTCTACTAATTCATAGTTTAGACTATCTTTAAAATAAATAGCGAGCCCTCCACCTTTCTTTTTTTGTCGACAAAGAAGTTCGAAACGGTAGCACGGAAAATAAGGTGCATCGGCTTTATCCCTAATCTAGGTTTCAGAGGAAGCTATCACATCAAAATCTATTGATACTGACTGCAAGAAAATGGTGATGTTATCACCTTTTTTCCTTATACTTCTAGTTTACATGTAGTATGGAGAACGACTTCTTTGTAGATGGTATTTTAGAGTTGAATTCCGAGACAGTGTAATACTTGCAAGAGTCATTCAAGTCCATCAGAGCGAAATCTAGTAGCAATTGCCATTTTCATGCGACCTATTTAGTTGCGTATTTGGGCCAGGTTCCCTTCATGAGCTATGTGAATCACAGGCGCGTCTTCGTCCTTTCGCACCACCGCCCTTCCATTTGTTGTCCATGCAAATTTCCACCCTACTTCTTTCTTTTTTTGGATGGCAGCCGAGAGCAAAGCTTTGTTTTTCTGGGTCAGATGTTCGTTCACAAAGAGCGGCGTTTTTTGCGCGCATCCAAGGATAGAGCAGTCCACTCTCTTTTTTCTGCACTTTGCCAGCACGTCATTGCGCTTGCTACGTCGAACAAAACGCACAACTATGTTTTTCACGCCCCGCTTTGGGGTGCTAACCCAGTGACATATATCGATGTCAGTAGCGTCTATGCTCTCGCCCACTGCCTCTCCTATTTTCTGCAGGACGGTCACGGGGTCGCTTTCCGCGGGCGCGCCCTTTACACTCGAGATTGTTCAGGCGCTGATAATGCTCCAGTTCATCACATCTTTCGGATAGCCTTTTGTTCTCCTCTCTCAGCTCTATGTTCTGCCTGAGCCGCTCTTGCATTTCCAGCCTCAGGTTCTTTATATCTGTGGCAGTGTCCTTGACGTCATTGCAAATATCAGTGCAGAAAGATATACCGTCTTTAAGTTCACGCATCTCAGCACGAAAATCCTTCTTAAAATCCTCAAACATCTTTAGCAGGTCCCGCAATTCTTTTACATCTGTCACCTCCTTTTCACCATCCCTGTCAGTATCCTTGTTAGCATCCTTGCAAGCACCCTTGCCACTATTTTTCCCCATCACGAGAAAAACAATTTACGCTTTGTTCGCCAGCAGTGCACAACAGCCAAATTAAATCACTTATACTTTTTCTCACCTGCAAAAGCAGAGTCAAGGGTTTACGATGTGGCCGGTTTGTGCACCGCTGCCGAATTGCGTAGCGCCAACGATGTGGCGGGAGAACATTTAGACGATGCCCGCAAAATGCCGTTGCGACGGCCAAGTGAAACGGTGGGCGGTGCAGGCTGTTCCACTAGGCCCCAGCGATGCGGGGGCGCCGCAGTTGCACGTTGCCAGCGTCCAATCGCGCTCCCCTGGTCGAAGCCCGATGAGCTCGTTGAACGTGCCGGCACGTGCGACGATCGAGTCCGGTTACCAGTGCGGGTGGCAGCTTCACAGCGTTGAACCAGTCTCCCAGCGCTGATTCCTTCCACACGATGACTGTGTTCCGCGACAATACGCAGTGGACCTGAATTCCTGGACGCGGTGCACAGGCCTGTTGTAACACGGGAGTGTCGAGATGTTAGACACACACACACACCCTGCACTTGTAGCCACCTCGTGGAGTTGACCGGCTCAGAAACAGACCGGCTCCGCCTCTGTGCCGGGAAACTTTTTCGTCGCTGACACCAGGAATGCGGGTAGCACGCAGGAAACGTAAAAGCACACGCTCCACCAGACCTAGCGAGAGCGCAAACCTGTGCCGGCAACTCTGGTCTTCAAGATGGCCGCGCCCAGGGGCAAAAAAAATCAAGAAAAAAAAAGCTATCGGTACGTTTTTCCCGTTTTGGTGAAATTCCTGGTCGATTTCGATGCAGTTTTTTGCGTCTTTGAATTCTTCTTAAAGGGACACTGAAATGAATTTGTCAAGCTCCCGTTTTTGCTTGCACTGCGTAGACTGGCTCAAATTAGCACACTTTTCATCGTTTTTACGATTGACAAATCGGTAATTATTTTACAAAGCGCGAAAGAAGAAAAACTACCATGCGCGGTTTGCGGCGGCCGCACCAACTAAAGCTGTGACGTTAGGAGGAGCGGGCACCGTGATTGGACGATGCCCAAGGTGAGCAACCAAACAAGTTTCGGTTTCGGTTCTGTAAAACACAACCGTTGGCGTTGTTGGATGGGCATTCTCAATAACTCAGTAATCATCGTACCGCGCTTCTGCCATGTTGTCAGCTGTAAAAATGCATAAAGATAAGCCTCCTAGGACGGCTTGGAATCGTAGCATTCACAAGCCGAAACCTACGCAGTGCATGAACGCCCTCCGCGTACCCGCAGACGCCCAAATTTCATGCGCTTTTCCCCCATATTTGGAGCTTGCCTCCCTCATGCCTGTATCGTAAAAAGCGTGTTCGCACCAGGCCAAGGGTCTGTTCATTCTGGCCTGTGCCCACTGCCTGCAAGCAGTCGGTGCTTATGGCAACAGCACGCCAACGAGAACTCGCTAGCGCGCCAGTGCCAGCCTGCGCGCGTTTTGTGAACTAGTTCGTGGAGCCATGAACGTTGCGGCCCAAAAAAAGGTGAACTCAATATAGAAAACATCGGCGGAAAACGAAAAAGTTAACTTACAGAAAAAAAAGCACGTACCTGCGGGGATTCGAACTCCTGACTTGCAAAATACTTGCGGTGGCATATCTAGCACTCCAAACCACTCGGCCACGGAGTTTTTTTTCTTTCTTTATTACATGGGAAAATACGCTCAGACGTTGCAGTACGAGGAATACAAGCAAACAAAAGAATACCCTGAAGTTATGAGAAGCAATTATACATCAAAATTCAGGCAAACACACACAAGCGTTCAAAAGAGGGAACCAGTCAGGTGGTTGGTCAGCGAACTCATACACACTATGTACAAATGCCACAGTTTCTCGGAAATAAGACTTATTTGATCTTGGTGGCTCAGCATGCCTATCACATAAGCGGCATCACCACAGACTGTACAAACCAATCAACACGAACATGTCATAAGGTGGCTCACCAGGATATTCTCTATCCGATTTTTGCCACTCGGCCACGGAGCGGGCTCCGCTGGTCTTGGTAATATAGGGTATATATTGTACAACCAGTTTACACTTTTATTTAGTTTTGGCATTTCAAGCAGCTTAGGTGACTATTTGTTGTATTGCGCTCGTGCTACAGTAAGCGTCGCCCGAGTTTCCACAATAGCTCACGTCTAGCAATTGCATTTCGTAGACGGAAAAGCGTTCGCAGATGCGTAGTCGTGCTGCTGACCGCTGTGCTTGTTCGCCCAGCGCAAAAAAGTGCTTCCCGCACCCTAGTTTTACGCTGTACGGTAAAAATATCAGTTGATTTTATTTCCTTAGTACCTATATTGACTTCGCTGACTTTTCTCCCGCCTTCAAGAGGCCTTATATTTTCCTACTCGCGTACCAGTCAGCGAAGCGTCGCATGTGCGCTTGTGCAGCGCTTCTGTGAAGCGACCTTGACTTGGAGCTAGATACAGTGTACAAACTAACCAAGTAAAGAAAGGCAGATTCTACCATTCACAAACGTGTCCTGGCTTCGTTTCAACTGAGCGAACGAATTGCGACGACCCGTCGGCGGCCGGCGGACGAAACGCTGGGCCGACTGACTGTCTGAAGGCAGGGGACACAGAACAGGGCAGGGGAGCCGTGCAGTAGCGCAGCCAATTGCGAGCTCGGCTCCTCTCGACGTCACACGAAAACGCCGCAGAAAATGGGCGAGCGTAAAGAGAGGAGGACAGCCTTTTCGAATTAATTTTTCCACTAAATAAAATCGCGTAAACGCGCCCAGGGTGGTCGAAACATGGTCTGGGGACTCCGGACTACAGTTTGCGCAAGTAATCCCGCAATGTTTACATATCACTTCAGTGTCCCTTTAAGTTCTGATGCGTAGTTCGAAAGCACAATTTTCGATGGAAGCCAGTTTGGTACCGTAATCGCTTCAAATTAGGTCATAAGGCTTGGTGGCCGCCTTACTTGTTTATGTCGCTGGGTTGATGTACTCCTGGGGCTCCTTGGCAAAACTAGTTCTACTTCAGGGGTCCTGGTTGCTTCATGTGCTCCGGGTGAGTCATTATAATCTTCGTCGCACAGGTTTACATTAAAAAAACAAACGTTCTTGCTGGAGCCGGGGTGACGGCTGCCCGCCACTGATGCTACCCAGTGTTGTCCCCAATCCAATCCAAATCCAGTGTTAATCCAATCCAATCCAAATCCAATCTAATCCAAGCCAAGCCAATCCAATTGAATCCAATCTAATGCCCCTCGCGAGAGAGTGTTCGTTATCGGAGAGGAGATGGGGTGAGCGGCGGAGAGCGAAGCTGACGCGGCGAGGAGAATGGGGGAGGGGTGGACGCCAACAACAACGACGACGACGCCGGATGCAGGGACAAGGCGGGTGAATGAGATGCCTTCGCATCTAAAATGACATGTTCAGTGCCACAAAGCTGTCTGAAGATGCGTTGGTTGCCCTGCTCGGCACCTGCCTGTCCTTCAGGAGCAAGAATCAACATGTCGGGGGCAGGCACCTCCTCAGCCGCGTCGGCTGTATTGCTGACCTCGTCCACTTGCTGCTGCTGCAGCTATTGTCGTCAGTCGTTCCAACAGGCAGCCACACAACACACTCTGACAATGTTGACTGCAAGTAGAGGCCTATGAAGAAAATTGGTGCTACTGCAGGCAAGGAAAACAGCTTTTGAGAACTGCAATGTTGCACGTCACGACAGACCACATCGAAGCATGTGCGGCATTGTACTTTTCTTCAGGTGTCTGGGGCCTGGATGACGAGCAGGGGGTGTCATGAGCCACGACTCGAGCAGGTGGCCACCATCAACGCCAGAACTCGCCAGGCTTTACATGTCGACAAGAGGGCGGGCAACAGTGAACAGCCAGTCACACAAAGGCACTGTAGTCGGCAGTCACGGCCAGGGCCTTCATATGGCGTCGCACACCTGAAAGAAATACATAACACAAATATGTACTAAAGCATTAAACAAGTACACAGTTCGAAGAAAGGAACAGGTGATAAACAAGAGCAAGATTACAAATAAATGGGTTACTTGGAAGTGATTCATTCCGCAACTGCATGCAACGACGAACGACGTCGCCGTGTTGTATGTGCTTTTCTTTAAACTTCGTTGTTTCTCTTCGCAGGGGAATTAGAGCATGCAGGCGACCTGAGAGGAAAATTGGTTACTTACAACTATAGATAAGGGCCCTCCCACCCATATATGCGGTACAAATGCGGAACACAACCCCCCCCCCCTCCCCACCCCGCATTTCGAAATCGATAAACCCTTAAAATGAGCCGACAAGCTGGACTTGTCACCTTTTCACTATGTATCAAGGAGGGTGCTATGACTCACTGGCGCCATGTTTGCGCGGGTCAGTCGCCCGCCGGTCGACCACCCCACCGCTTGTCGACGGAAACGAAAGGAGGCCGACAAGACGCGGCGGCGGCCACTGATTGACAGCGGCTTTTGACCGGTGTTGAGTGTTGGTGCCCCAAAGGGATTAAGGAGCCGCCGCTCTTCCCCCTGCCTAAGCAACTGAACGCGTGTGCGCGTGAAAGCCCAGACGGCGACGACCGGACAATGGAATCCCAGTGGCGGCGGGAGCATAGCGAAGAAGGCAGTGGCACTGGTCAAGCCATTAACTCTTCCCGGAGTGATTCCACGAACCTTGTTAATCTGTGCTGTTAGGCTCCCTGGGAAGTACGTGCGAGAAGAACCCCACCGTGGGAACGCAGTGCGCGGCGGACACCAAAAGGATACGCGGCGCCCGCGCGTCTTCCGTTCTTCCCCTCTACTACAGGCTCCTGACGAGTGGCAAGGGTGTGTGTGTGTGTGGGGTGCATCTGCCGACATACCTGAAAGGCGTGTCCCTACCCGAGGGCGGTGCTTCACAGCGAGGAACTTACACATCACCATTGGTCCGCATTGTTTTGTATGGAGATCCCTAACCTAGGGAACTAGGGATCGGGGGTCAACAAAAAGGGCGTGCTGCGGCCCGCCAAAAGCTGTCTTCATCTCGATAACTCACTGTAAAAATGTAAATAAACCCGTTGAGTTTGCTCTAAGCTCTCCCCTAGTCCTGGCTCGACGGAGCTACGGCGACCGGCCCCGCTACCAGCAGACTGCGGTCGCTACAACTCGCTACAAGGGGAAAACATGTCAGCCGAAGTGAGACAAGGCGCCGAAGCAGTTGCCACACGATGGAAGCGGGGCGAGGGCGATATAAGTTACGCATATATTACACGGTTCGTTACAAAGTCAGTTACACGCCCAACACGATATACCTGTTTATCTTTCTTTATAACCTTTTTTTTTTCAAGACGCCACCCTATTCGATACCTCTGAACGTGTTCATTCGAGCTACATTTATTGACATACCTTTTCGATATTATTTCACTTAAGCGAACATAGGCCGGAGAGTTAAAAGAATATTTACATACGCATCTGCTAAGTTTTTTTTTTTTTTGACACACTGTTTGATCATCCACAATTGCGAAATTTATGGGAGATCACTGCCACCACACGACACCGCTCAAAACAAACGCATTTCAGTGACTGCTTTTCAGACATCGCGCTCCTTTTCCCTTCGATGCAAAACAGTGGGGCTATATCAGTTTTTGCTTCCGTAACATACGTAGCCAGAAACAAGCACGTACTTACCACCGTGCTTACGTCGCCGGGGTATCCAAACCCCTCGTGTGTCGGAGCTCCGTCAGTGCCGACACCACAGTCTGAATGCTGCGACTGGCGGCGGGGTGCGACAGTGTTTCATGGTGGCAGAAAACGCTTTGCAAACTGTCAGTTGCGAAGAGGGACACAGCACGCACAGCACCTTCGTATCTGTTGACACTTCGCTGCACCTCGATGGCCGATAAGGGCTTCCAATTTCAGCGCCTTGGCAACGGCGTAAATGCTGCGGCTGACCAACGGCTGCGTCATGCCGAGAGTATCACCGCTGCCGACAATCTGTTGAAAGCTGCCGGTAGCGAAGAACCTCAGCGCGCACATCACCTTCGCTTCCGTAGACAGCCCCGTCACACAGCATCCGCGCGAGGCCTTGTTGACACGGAAACGGCGCTTGAAGTCGCCGTTGTTCAGTCGACGCTCAGGCACGGGATCCTCCTCCAGCAGCTCCAACAAAAGTGCAAACACAGGCGGCATAAACGCAGCCATCTTACAATCCGATGTGCTCTCAACCGCGCCGGATTTTACCCCGTGTTCGCGGAAGCCGTTTGGCTACGTGACGTCACCAAAATGTAGCCAAAATATAGCCGCGTGACGCAGGCCGGCTGACGTTTACCGCTCCGAGCCAATCGTGAGATCCCACCGGACAACAACCGCGCCGGAGGGGCGCCGGAAATTTTTCCGGCGCGCGTCGGACGTTGTGTGCGTGCTGTGGTTTCCTGAAGAGTGCCGAGAAATTCGCTCTCTTGGTTTGACCAGTGTTTCTGAAGGCCCGACACTGCAGCATTTTGTGTAGAGAGGTCGTCTGGTGTTGTGTACGTGCTGTGGTTTCCTGAAGAGTGCCGAGAAATTCGCTCTCTTGGTTTGACCAGTGTTTCAAGGCCCGACACTGCAGCATTTTGTGTAGAGAGGTCCTCTGGTCTTGTGTGCGTACTGTGGTTTCCTGAAGAGTACCGAGAAATTTCCTCTGTGTTTTTGAAGGTTTGGTGATGGCTTGTGTGGCCTGAAATAGGCTCTGACCTCTTGTACTCCGGCGCCTTCTGAATGCAGACTTCGTTTTCATTTGATCCTGTTTATTGCTTTCTTTTGATGGGACGTCAACGAGGCACAAGATATTTATTTAAAAGCATCCCAAAAAGTTCCTGCTAGCATCACAAAAACGTGTGTAGTAGATTGCACAGAATGCATGAAAACTGTCAGTCCAAAGAGTGAAATTATGCCGTAGCACAACCATTGCACAGTGAGCTTGTTTGGTGGAGTTACTGTGGACCGTTGCAGTTCACAATGCCTTGTATGCGGGTATGTCAGCGTGCTATTGACATCGACAGCACGGTGACACGGTGTGTGCACCACTGCGGTGTCAAGACATTAATTCTGCACATCACTGTATCATGGTGAATCTGTTGCTTAGAATGTGCTCAGCATTTCTACACATATGGATTTGGCAAATCTTGAACACAATAACAGGATGACTGACAGGTTCAATGCTGTGCCCAAGGGTCTTAATGAAAAAGGTAACAGCAAATGCACAAAATTAAGGCTAACCTTTCTTTGCCAAATTTGCAACCGCAAAACTTTTTCTCATCTGTCTCATCTGCATCATCTGTCTCGCAGCCATACAAGGCAGTACCACCCTGCTAAATGCGCTTCAGTTTTTTTTAGTGTGCCAACGACTATAACTTGGCAGTCTTCCCCCCGAACCGCACTTTACCGGAAAGCCTCGCTGGCTCGGAGTTGAAGATATATGTTCTGTTGCTCACAAATTGACTCATTCAGGGACATGTTCTATGCTGGACACACGTTGGGTAAATTTTAGATGCGGAGCATCTTATTCGCCGCGAGCTCGACATGTAGGTGGCGCCAGCGTCGCGCTGCTAGTGTGGATGCTCCGCTGAGCGGCCCGTAAGAATGCACACTGTGGGCGCGCTTCGTGCCTTTTTCTCGCCGTATGTGCGCACGAAAGATGCAAACAAGAGTGGTATGCTGTAGTTCGGTTACTCAACGTTCAGTGTATAGCATGGAGCCGGCAGTCAGTTTTGATTATTACGCCAAAAAACGCGATGACTCATCGGGAATTTCAGAATGGCCGTAATTGTGACAATGAACTTGTACGCTGTGGCTCGTAGCAAGCTCGATTTTTCCAGACTATGGCTTTGAGCCTTCAATAAAAGCATAAATAGAAACAAATCAGGAAGCCTCGATCTCTGAAATTCTGTTTACAACGGCAATCTCAATCCCTTTCACTGGTAGCATGACGCATTCTTGCATTTGTGGGATGCTCTGAAATGGTAACACTACTTAACTGCCCCGAAATTCTTTCTAAGAGCTTACGATATTTTTTGTGTGTTCAAAAGGCAACATAAAATTACTGAATTTTGATCAGCGCAGAGATATAAATGTAACCGCTCTAACGGGTCTTTTAAATGAAATTTTAGCGACTCTGAAGGTTTCATGAATAACGGTTTCGGATCACTTATTTAAAGCTTTCGTCGCAAGTGAACTTGCGAATTGAATTGTCAACGCACGCAGTACAATCAACATCTCATGTTTAGCTAGGTTTTCGCAAAGTGACAAGCAGGTTTACAGTGTTCAAACCATGCTTCTGGGACCTCAAAGTGAGCACAAATTTTCTGTGACGGCTGCTCTGTTGACCATTTGCGTTCCTTTTAAAATCTAACAGGTGCCTGCAACAGCGAGATGTGTTTGCATTCTTGCGTATAAGGTCGCCTACGAACCCTAGAGATGGCAATAAATGAAGTTGCGCTGTTGCAGATGTAGTAAAACATTTCCTTTTTATTTCTCGTTGCAAATCAGCGTAACGGGTTCCATCGCCTTTGTCTTGGCGTTTAATTCTTGAGGATTGGTTAAAAAATGAAATTCTGCGCATTTCTTTTTTTTTCGGAAAGGGGGAGGGGGTCCTGCCAACGTTGCAAGAGCAGCGAGAAGAGAACGCATGTAACGCGCGCGAAAAGCCAAACTATGGTTATCACTATTACTTACAATCGAAACTACACTAGGCGTCGTGTTCTGTAGCGGTGAAAAAGCAGTACACGTATTTTCCAAAATGATTAACCCCCCTTTGGTCCGAGATTGTCCAGGAATTGTGGGACGCCTTTTTCAAAATTGCATTGAAAGCAAGCATTGTGGGAAAAAATTAAAAAAAAAACCAGCGAGTCATGGCACACACCCCACACACATGTGGGCAACAACGTGCATTATATTACGCGTTTTCTCCTCTTTCTTTAAACTTAGGTCCACCTTAAGAGGTTAAGACGTGAACAAATTAGGCATTTGGTTATGCTGAGTGAGACACGTTTCTGGACAAGGTGATTCATGTCGGATTTGAAAATGACACGAAATGCCATATGACTGACGCAAGCTCACAACAGCTTAATTTTACCGAAATATTCCCCCTAAATACTCTTGCGCATCCATAGAAACGTATTTTAAATAATACGTAAAATTAGCAACTCGATACAGATGAATAAATGTTTATTCCTCCTCCAGAGTATAACCAAGGACTGTCCAAAAATGGTATTTATTTTAGAAAAGGTACGGGAAGGACACGATCACACAGGCGCTTGCGGGTGTACAATACGTGTCCGCGGATGGGCGATAGCGCACGGGTCGTGTGCAGTGTAAATGTTTTTGTTTGTTTCTTCTTTCTATAAGGACACAGCGGAATTTTACAAGGGTGTGGAATTTGCACGCGTATGCACAGGTCTTGTCGCTTCTTACCCGTTTCGTGTACTAAACTTTTATCCTTGAAATAATCGTCACGCCAGCTTCAAAGATCACCCTTCGACGTTCCCGAAACGGCAGACGACTGCACTCAGCAATAAGAAAAGTGCAATGTGTGGAAGCAATATTTATAACACGTTTGACACTCAACCGGTGACCACAGCGAAGATGTTTCGTGGAATTAAACCAGCGCATTAACCCGCAACGGCCGCTGATTATTGCGTTTGTAGAGGAAACGAGCACGCAGAGGTTACTATGTCATTGCTTACTGCCAAACGAGCACACATATTGGTTGTTTTGTCGCGTGCAGCACGCGTCTTTCGCCGCACGCAACGTGAAAAAGCAGACGACGCGAGAGCGCCATCCACACTAGGAGCGGTTCGTCCCGCCGCCGCCAGGGGCCGACTGTGTTCGCGCTCGGGGCGAATAGTCTGGGCATGTCCCGCGTCGGCGTCCGCACTCACACTGCGCATGCGCAACTCTCCTCCTTCCCTCTCTCCCGCAGCTGCGCGATACTCCCGCCACTTCTTCTCTCGTACCAGCTGCGTGCACTTCGCTTTCGCTTCTCCCGCGTTCTCGCTTCTGCTTTCGCGGCGCATGCTCGGCGCTTGCGCATCTCTCCTCCTCTCGTCTGCTCTCCTTCAACCTTGAATGTAAATCGGGTAGCGCGCTGCGCGCGTTCAGTTCAGCGCTTGCTGCGGTCACTGGTCGGCGACTTTGGCTAGTTTCGGTTTCCGAAATGGTGGCGATCCTAGCGGCACGGTGCTGCGGCGTGGCCCTTCCCTTTCCCTCAGTGTTTCTTTCTTGCCACACCGTCAACGCTTCCGCGCCTCCTCACGCATGCGCAACAGCTCACCGGCGCCAATATTTTTTTTCTTTCTCTCGGCGCGCACGGCGGGCCAGTTCGGTACGTGCGTGAGCGAGCCGGCGTGCGAAGGGTTGCGCGGGTTGCCTAAACGCTTCCACGGGCGGAAAGTTTCGCTGCATTATAACATACATTCGAATGTATTCTAAATATGGGGCAGCGGAGGAAGGAGTGCTACCACTCCTGCGCAGCTCTGTGGTGCAGCAACACAGGGCGGCACAGTTCGACCAAGTTTCTCGCCTTCTCCAAAGACGACAGGTAAGCAAATTAGCTTTGTACAAGTTATAGTGAATTCCTTAAAAGCCGACTGATTGCACTCTTCTGTTTTCAAAATAATTCGCGCATGTAACGTGAAGTTAATGAGACATGTCACTCGTCTTGGAGTGGAAACTAATGGGCAAATATATCCCAGCTGTGCAGGTACGCAAAGTTTTAGTAGAAGTAAACGCGTCTTTGGCACGTACACACTTGTTCGCAAGATCAATTTGTGGTGGCATTGCCGCTTTTTGATTATTGTCTTAGTAACTGCTGGAACGTCGATTCAGTATACTTATCAAGGTATGTTTTGTTGTTTCGTGCAGCAGGTATGAGTCTAGGTTTGGGCCCCAAGTCGAGGATGGTTTGCGACTTCATTGGACGCTTCCTCCGGTGACTCTCTTCAAACCATCCATTGTCATCACGACGCACCTGCTCACAAAGAAGGCAAGCTCAACTGTACGCGCTTCTTGCCTTTCATGGCGTACATACTACCACATCGATTGATGGCGTGGAGGTGCTGCGCCCTAAGCATTTTTTCCTCCCCCGTCTTGCTCCAAAACGTATATTTGCGGCGAAACTACTGCCAAGCGTTGCTTCAGAGCTCCGAAAAATCTGACGTAACTCCGCGGTGTTCAGTGCAAGTCGATTTTCACATGACGCAGTGGAAGGCCAAACCGAAATACATGCGTTGTCTGCAGCCGCCATTGCAAGCGTTTCGCTGATTAAAAAATAAATCAAACCAAATAGCATTGCCGGCTTTGCTGTTCAATCTAAACTGCGCGCCCGCGCCTTGTCATCTTATCGCGAATGGGTTTGGTGTTCCATAGTTCTGAAGTTAGAATGGTGATGCCGTATCGGACAGGATGAGATAAGAGGCGCTGCCCAGACGCGAGTTAGAGGGTAGCTTGTAACAACCTGGCCGATATCTGGGGCTTAAAATACAGGAAAGCTTCTTTTTTTTCTGGGTGTCTTCTCCCCCCCGCCTTCCCTCCCACCCCCCGGTAAGCAGACTGTTAAATCACGCGCCATTAAAAGAAAAGACGGTTCTGTGTTCTACGACGTGCACATGGTTGGGCATTGTTTTTGTACGTAGATATAATCCAGCAAAGAGTGTCTACAGTGCGGTCATTGTGTTGCAACAGTTTTTTATGGCTGCATTTTGTTGGTGTGTACATGATTTCTCGGAAGTGTATGCAGGTTAATGGGCGGGTCAACGCTTTCTTTCAGAGTTTGCGTTAACTCGCCCGAAAGGCAGGGCTTGAAGCATACGTGTGCGTGCTTTCTTTTAACATATAGATTCCCAATGATTGTGTCTCTGAACTGAAACGAATTTTTTTAATGTCAAAAGAACATTCCTGTCTCGAGGTGAGCCCAAGAAATAAGTATACATTGAGTGGAACTTTCAAGTTCTTTTCTTCTCCCGCCGAGGTGTGCGCGAAAAAAAATCTGTGTAGGGACTAGAACTTTCGAAGTCCTTCTTTCGTAATCAAGTATTGTGTACCTAAATGTGTATTCATGGCTGTAACTTTTGCGCAACTTTAGACGGAGACCGATACAAAAAGGGACTCGAAGACCTGTACCTGTCACCGTGTAAAGTTGCGCAAAAGTTACAGCCATGAATTCAGAATACCAACTAGCCCGCCTAACCGTGTTATTGTAAATGTGTATGTAGCACGTTTTTTCCCTATTGTACAATATTGAATGCCTAAATTTGCATATGTCATATTTTTGCTTAGTCCAATACTGTGTTCATAAAATATATGTGCAATATATTGGTGTAGTACATGTGTTTTCATGACTTCGAATTAAAGACGTCCTCATATGAATTTTGAATAAATGCATAGCAAAAATAATGTTTGTGTAACACTCCAATTATTATCGCCACAAAGGCAACAATTCGACACCAGAAAACGTACTATTACCTACATGTTGTCTTCGTTCAATTATTAAACACGTTACTGCACACATAACAAACGACGGGCGGCGGCCATTTCGAGTCATCGGCGCCGCTCGTCCAAGTTGGACGTGCGTCGGTTTCAGGGGCCGGCGCGCGGCGGCACGGCCTGGCTGCCGCGGGATAAATGACGTCAGCAGCGTCCGCGACGTCAGCAAACGCCCTTTCCCCCCTCGCCACTCGTTGCCATGGCGATTAATGCAACGTTTCTCAGAGGCCACGTACTACTAGGGGAGTATTTGGCGCTGCTGGCGCGAATTACGTGGGACCACGGTGGATGCGAGAGAGGCCGCCCCGTGCTGCGGTTGACTCCACTTCACTCCGTTCTTCCGATGAAGTGTGATGGAAGCAACAGTCCCGTCAGTTAGTGGGTTGGCGCAAGGAAGCGTCAGCACCACCCCACAAACTAACAGCAACGCTACGTCCACTGAAGACAAAGCTGCGCAGCGAAGGGCACGCGACGCTGAGCGCAAACGCTTGAAGCGAGCGGCGGACCCTGAGCTTCGTCGGGGCGAATGCTCGGCGCTTGCGCATCTCTTCTCCTCTCGTCTCCTCTCCTTCAACCTTGAATGTAAATCGGGTAGCGCGCTGCACGCGTTCAGTTCAGCGCTTGCTGCGGTTGACTCCACTTCACTCCGTTCTTCCGATGAAGTTCTACGAACACAACGGCAACACAACGGAACCCCGAGATGCTCCGCATCTACTCAGCGTTCCCTTCGGGAAGATGGGGCTAATTTTTGTCTTCTGTAAATTTCCTGTTCATGTTTGCCCTTCGCATAAAGTCCATTTGTTCTCTATCATTTTCCCACTTGGCCTGTGGTCCTATATGGGGTTTTTATTGGTTGTCTTAAATTTACTGCATTATTCCTTGATGTCCCAGCAATAAAGGATCCATGGAAAAATGTACCCGCTTCACTGCAAACCAATGTAAGTGACTAGATTTACAAAAACCACACTGAGTATTGTAGCATTCAGGCGAAACGTACAAAAGCCACTCCCGGGCTGGAGTGAACACTTGTAAATGACGGCAAACCACAGTCACTACCTCACGATTGTAAACAAACAGTGAAATGATATTGCACAACAAAAGGCACTCTCGGCTTGGAGTCAACACTTGTACACGACCTGGGGCAACAGAAGGCACTCTCGCCTTGGAGTCAACACTTGTACATAACGGCAAACCACAGTAACTACCTCACTAGTGTAAATAAACAGTGAAATGACATGGCACAACAAAGGCACTCTCGGCTTGGAGTAATTGCATGTAAATGACAAGAAAAAACACTATCTCACTTGTGTCAACAAACAGTGGAATGTAAGGCAACAACAAAAGCCACACGGCTTGGAGTCAGCGCTTGAAAGTGACAACAAAAGACAATAACTATCACACTATAGTGTAAACAAAGAGTGCAATTACTCAACGCTTGTAAATGACAACAAAAGGCACTATGTCACTTGTGTAAACAAACAGTGCAATGCAACGGGGAAATAAAAGACACTCTCAACTTGGATTAATTACTTGTAAATGACAAGAAAAAACACTATCTCACTTGTTTCAACAAACACTGGAATGTAAGGCAACAACAAAAGCCACACGGCTTGGAGTCAGCGCTTGAAAGTTCAAACAAACACTGGCATGGAATGGGGCAACGAAAGCCACTCTGCTTGGAGTCAAAATTAAGTAAAAGAAATCACAACAGGAAAAAAAGTTTAACGGTGGTGGGGAATCTATGTGCTGTATTGGGAGTTGTCACGCTGATTACTGCGGTGGTTGCTGAGGTGGTCGGTGTGACCAAGCGAAGGTCGCAGTAATCAACATGATTACTGGCAATACAGCACATAGCTCTTGCACAACTATTAAGAGCGCCTGCAATAAGGCGCCTTGTGCCTCAATGGCTGCTAGTTGCCGGTTCAACCCGGCAGCTATTGTTTCCAGCACAGCTGCCTGGCGCTCCTCTGTCGTCGCAAGCCTGGCCAGCACCTCCTCCAGAGCCCTGTGGTGGCGGGCAGTCTCCTGCGCAGCAGTGCATACACAGCTAGCATTTCACCTATGCTCCATTACACGGCATTCCTCAACTTTTTATAGAACCTACAAGTATTACAGCTTGTAAGAAACAATTGTGACGTGCCAAAAACAGCACAGTTGAGGCTGTGTGTAATTTGAATCAGAGGCCACCTGGTTATGTTGGACTGTTTCTTTTATTTTTCCTTCTGCGTGCAGATGTCAAGAGGAAAAAAATGTTTGCGAAGAGCTACTGTGCATTCATATTGAAAGCATTCACAAATACACGTTACTGTCACATGATAACAAATGGTTGTATAGGCATGCGTGAGGCAATGAACACAAACCTGTTTCTTCTCCTCCTCCAGCTTAACAATGCGGGCGTAGCCTGCAGACATGCGCTTGATGAACTCCAGGTTCTGCCGTGAAACACGGCTTGCAGGGTCCCTGTCACGAAGTGTTTAGCGAAGAATGTACCTAACCTGTTTTTGTTAGCACGTGGAGCCTGTTACACAACTGGCAGCAAGCCTAGCTCAGCCAAGAGTGCATTTTGTTGTTGTGGGTTGCCTAAGTACCCTACCCACTCGCATGGCTGCAGGAGGCCTGCCCTGGTGGAGGAGGTTCAGCAGTCGAGCTGCTGGAGGGAAGGCTCAGCCTGGCTTGGGCTGCTGGGCAGGGGAGGCGTGTGCGGGGGAGGACTAGGAAGGGGAGGCGTGTGAAGGAGAGGGCTGGGCAGGGGAGGACGGAAAAGGGGAGGGCTGGGCAGGGGAGGAAGGAGAAGAGGAGGCCTCTGCGAGGGAGGACTTGGAAGGGGAGGCCTCTGCGGGGGAGGTCTGGGCAGCGCTGAGCTCTGCTGGGGAGGGCTGCAGGTGCCAGGCGGGCTCCTAGGTGTTGCTGGAGCTGCAAAAAATTCGAAGTACATTTCGAGCAATCATCTGCGCATGGCGCTTAACACTAGCAATGCTGAAAATAATGAGCATGACATTGAAATGGAATGTTTACACACCTGCCATGCCGCTGGTGCCTGGCCTGTCCCACACGGAGACCAGTGGGTGTCCTGCACCAGCAGCGGTGGCCCCCGCCGGATCCTGATCGCATGCAGCAAAATCGTCCACAATTATCAACATTATCTCCACAGGCTACACAAATTACATAAGCTATGTATGACTTGCGGCTAAGAAGAATGTGCGGTCACACCTGACTGCCGTCCCCATCGAAATGCTCGGTGAGAGCCTCCATATCCCCTAGGTCCACCCCAAGCAGGGTTAGAATTCGGCCTGCTTTCCCCGGCACCGGCCCGGCGCCCGTGGGTCTGAAAAGGAGTGGAAGGCTGGGTACAACTTCAGGAAAACAATTGTTGAAAAAAATGCCACTTCCACCTTGGTGGAAAGCAAAAACGCACTGCACTCCCGTTTAACTTACTTACGTACAAAATTGCTGTAGCTGCTCGTACGCGGCTATGTATTCAGGAAAAAAATACCCTTTGCATTCCTAGGCAAGGTAGCATTGCTTTTAAGATACCGCAATAACGGCATCACATTAGGACATCAACTCACCCCATGGTCCCCCGGTATGCCAGCCACGCCTTCTTAGCCCCACTTTCTCCCGTCTCCATACCGCCTTCCACTGGTACATAGTTTTGCTGGCAGGGCCCTCGTCATTTAGGAGGCGGGTGACCTCCCGCCACAGCCGACGTTTTTTTTTTTTTTTTTTCTACGGTGGCCCGGTCGCAGGCCTCTGCTGCCAGCACGGGGTTCTCCTCTACAAACTGAAGCAGAAACTGCACCTGCGCCTGCATCACCTTAGGACCCAAAGTAACGCCCTTGTGCGACGACATGGTGCAGTTTTCCTTTCAGTCTGTACTGAACCGCCAAATAAAGACGTTCAAATATTGCGCGTGCAAATTTGTTGTCCCACGCGCAGCGCCGCTCGGCGCCGTAAAAGTAAACAAAGTAGGATAATAAATACGTTTACTTGATTTAATCGCTGACGATACTGCCAATGAAAACAGATAAACAGAAAAAAATTTGTTATATTTAAGCAATATTATAACTTTCGCTCTAGCAGCATTTCAAAGTTATGAGATTGTCCCCGAAGGTGCTTGATACGCACTTCCGGGACATGACGTACTACCCGCCGTCACGATCACGTTACGACGTCACGATCGTCCGACGCTCATCAGGTTAGTAGAATACGCAAAACGGGACCACTGGCGCTCCGCGACCACCCGACGAGTACGACGTAGCCGTTGAGATGCTTTCGAAGCATTTCGTAGCCCCTTGCAAAGTCCGCCTTCAACGACATCGGTCAACTGCAGGGTGAGCCCATCCCTGATTTCGCAGTAGAGCTTCGCGAGTTAGCCGCTCTTTGCAATTTCGCCCCCCAAGCGGACGAAAACATGTTTGAATAGTTCGTAGCAGGCGTCACGTGCCTGCGGCTACAAGAGCGATTGCTGCTGCAAGGCGATAACCTGACGTTCGATCATGCTTTCGAAGTAGCACGGCTTCGTGATCAAACCCAGCGTGAATCCGAAGCCTTCGCCAATCCTGTTCATCGAATTCAGCAGCAGTTGCGAGACAGCTCAGCAAGGCAGGGTTGGCGAGATGGCAACTGCGATAATGGCACACGCTTCCCGGGGCGTCGCCGCTTCAGCTGCTCACACGCGTACAGTGCGTACAGCGCACCTGCGCCTGATGTGAATAACGCCGCCGCTGTTCTCCCCGGGCCTAGAAGTGCAAATGCCTGCGGAAACTGCGGCGTAGCAGGCTGTTCGCCTTCGGAATGTCCCGCGCGCGGTCGCACATGTTTTGCCTGGGGACGCCGCGGCCACTTTAAGAGAGCTTGTCGCAGCTACCGTCGCGGCCGATAAGGGTACTCTGCAGAGGTCCATGAAATCGTTCCGGAAGAGGATGCTGCAAGTGTCATTAGAATCTTGGCGGTCCGTACTGATAAGAGTACAGGTGTCTGCGTGGATGTCAAGGTCGCGCCAGTTGCCGCGGTGACGCGGGTGCATACCATGAACTTCTTGGTTGACACAGGCTCGGCCGTGTCTATTATGTGTAACCACCAATTCCAAAGGTTGTTCGTCAACGCAATACAACTGACAAGTTCCCATCTTACATTGCTGGATTTTTCACGTAGGAATATTCCCGTTATCGGGTCATTTCACGCCATAGTCACGTCCAAGGGGAAAGAAGCCACTGTAACTTTTCATGCCACGCCATGTGGTACACCTCTCCTTGGCCCAGTGGCGGTCCCAAGGGGGGGGGGGCGTAGGGGGCTGTCGCCCCCCCAAAGAGGTCCTCAGTTTCTTATTTTTAGTTTTTTTAAGCATTCCACTTGCGCGAAGTTAAATCCCAGCGGATTGCACCGCATTCGCGCACACGCCTCCATGGTTATCACCACTTCAGCAGAATTGGCGCAAGGACGAGAGCGATTCTTTATTCGCCTCGTCCCCCCCCCTCCAAAAAAAAATCGCCCCCCCCCCCCCCCCCAAAAACCAATCTCTGGGACCGCTACTGCCTTGGCCTAGATGCTGTTCAAGCCCTGGGCCTTCGCATCATAAGAGAGGAATTGCGCTGCCTGAAAATGTCCACGCAGGAATGCCGAGAGCTTCCAGCTATGAGTTCAGTCCTTCCCAAAAGCACCATGCCAAAGAAACCCTTTGGCCCTCCCACGTATGTGGGAGGGCCAAACTGTGGACAAAGTTTGGCCACTTGTTTTTGCCGGGCCTGAGATTTGTAAGAGGTGTGCAACACAAAGTTAAGATGAAAACCTCCATCGCACCAGCCGCACAGAAGATGAGGCCCCTACCATTTTCAGTCCGCCAGCCGGTCTCTGGCGAGATTGAGAAACTACTTGCTGCTGATGTCATTGAGAGAGTCAATGCCTCCGAGTCGGTATCTCCTATTGTAGCAGCCCGAAAAGCAGATGGTAGCATTCGACTGTGTGTTGATCTCCGGGAGCCCAACAAAGCTATAGTAGCAGACAACTTCCCTTTACCTCAGATGGAGGAGCTGCTTCATGCCCTCAACGTAGCACGCTGCTTTTCCAAGGTGGACCTGGCATCAGCCTACTTCCAGGTTGTGCTCCACCCAGGCAGCAGAGACCTAACTTCATTTATAACTCACGAGGGCCTCTTTAGATTCAAGAGGGTCTGCTTCGGGTTGGCATTGGCACCAGCTGCGTTTCAGCAGATCATGACGAAAATTCTTGGAGGTTGCAAAGGGGTCTTGTGCTACTTGGATGACAATCATTTTTAGCAAGACGGAGAGCGAACACAGACGAAACCTGGAGCAAGTACTGGAACGAATGGCAGGAGCTGGGCTCAAGCTCAACAAAAAATGCGTCTTCAACACGTCGGAGCTCTCGTTCCTAGGACATCACGTCAGCGCAGAGAGTATAGCACCACTCCAGGCCAAGGTTGATGCAATCATTAATGCTCCTGCGCCGAAAGATGCAGCCACGCTAAGCTCCTTTTTGGGGCTAGTTGAATAATATTCTAAATTCGTGCAGCGACTGGCAGAGGAAGTCGAGCCAATGCGCCGTCAACTTCGCAAAGACGTACACTTCCACTGGGATGGCGCCGCCAAAGAGAGCTTCACGGGAGTAAAAAGACTTCTAGCATCCCACAAGGCCCTCCGAATGTTTGACCCGAAGCTACCTGTCATTTCGCAACAGATGCCTCTGCGTACGGTCTCGGTGCCGTACTGCAGCAAGTGGAGGGGTCCCATGTGCCGACTGTGGCATTTGAATCGCGGACATTAACAGAGACAGAACGAAAATACTCGGCCGGAGATCGTGAGGCCCTTGCCTGTCTGTGGGCCTGCGAGAAATGGCATGTTTACCTCTGGGGCCGATCATTTACTCTACTGACGGATCACCAGGCTTTGGTGGCATTGCATTCATCGCGGAGCACAGGACAGCGGCCACTTCGTATCGCAAGGTGGACCGCACGACTTCTGCGCTACAACTTCAAAATACAGTACCGCAGCGGAGCCCACAACCCGGTAGCAGATTCCTTGTCCAGACTGCCCGTGCCAGACACAGAAGGTGTCTTTCAGGTTGATGAAGAGGTTGTGTCCTTGGTTACAAAATAAGAATTCGTAGGAGTTCTTATTTTAACTTGCATATCTCCGCGAGAGGCTAACATTCTATCGATATTATGCACGCGTTGGCATTAATAAGACATCTTCATTGTGTTTCCTTTTCTTTCTATGTGAGTGGTCGCGTTACGGAAATGTAAAAAAAAACAGCTGTGTACGATGAAATGAGTGAGCAGATACGTCATTAGTGCGTGTATGTTCGCTCTTTACTTTTTTGAAGTGTAAGCGTTTTGTAACCGTTGCATTGATAATTGCTGAACGTGTACCTTACGTATGTCTGTTCGTTGTAAATGTATTATGCGAAAATGAAAATATTAAAAGCTTCTGATTACGGAGCCATGACTTGTTCCTGTGCACTACTTTCAAAATGAACACTTCTGGCGCACTTGCGTATCCAGTCCAGGAGTTTCGTAGTACATAGGGTATTTCAAAATACATTTTACTCGCTAAAATGGCCAGCAAAATTTAGCTCCTTCGCGCAGCAAGTAGGAATATTTCTTGAACACCACTTGCTCTTAAATGTTTTACTGGTCACATTTATGCAACAAATTTTTACCCCCGAACTGCCCATTAAAAGAAAAACAAATCGACTCGTTTTTTTTTGTGCTGATGGTTCAATCATGCAATATTTTTGACCAGTAAAACAATATTTGCAATGCAATGCAATGCA
The DNA here is from genome assembly GCF_048455015.1 of Haemaphysalis longicornis. Classification (NCBI taxonomy): domain Eukaryota; kingdom Metazoa; phylum Arthropoda; class Arachnida; order Ixodida; family Ixodidae; genus Haemaphysalis; species Haemaphysalis longicornis. The sequence continues at coordinate 241,200,514 of NW_027526203.1, read as the reverse complement.
ACAGTGCAATATTTGACCAGTAACACACGCATTCAAAGAAATTTCTACTGGATGCGTCAAACCGCTGAAGAAGTTCACGGTTCATTGATTTGCGGGACGTCTTATTTGGGGACACCCCGTAGTTAGCCGACACAATGTAAAAGGCCCTCACTGGTGCAGGTTACACTTATGGTGGTGACGATGATGATGATGATTAGTGGTATCCTCTTTGTAGCGGGGTGATGACGTCATCTCATAGGGACCCCCCCCGCTTCCTCCCCCCCTCCCTTCGCCGCTTCGAGCCGCACTCCAGGTCTGCCCCCCCCCCCCCCCCCGGAAAAATAAGAAGTCTACGCCACTGGTCTGTCGGCAGGACGTTGAAGCAGTACTCAAGTGCTTGCGGCTGCTGCCGTAAGTCATAAAAAGAAAAGCCGCAAAAACACAAGTAAATTTTACGTAATTATTGTGTTTTAATTTAAAAAGCAATCTTTATTTTACAAAATAATTTTGAATAATAATAGTTTAGCGAAGTTCCGTTTTCATCTCCTAGGTGCCGCGCGCGTCGACTTGCCCCTCAGCTTCCACGGAGTGGGGGGGCTAGCGCCGCCCGGATTCTGAAGCGGAGTTTCGCAACTGTCTATAGTTCATCTCACAACCTACATGCAGCACTGTGGAGGCTACATTGTTGTCCCCCTCAGGCCGCCTAACTCACCGCGAAGGAAGCGACAAAAGGCGCCGGGGCCGGGCGGTGCCACTTGCCGAGAGGGGAGAAGGGAGTGTCCTTTCAGGACCCCCTTCACGGCGGATTAGGCGCCCTCAGTGGGCGCACTATTGATAACAATGTAGCCTCCACAGTGCTGCATGTAGCTTATGAGATGAACTATATATTGAGTAACTCTGGTGGTAACGTTGAACAGGGCGCAGGCGAGTCGCACACAGCAAGCATGCAGCGGTGCCCACAGAATGTGCTTCAAACACACGGCTGGCGAGCCGTGCGTTAGCGTGGCGGGCACATGGTAATAATAAAAAGAAAGACAGCGAGAAAACAAGCAAGCAGCACATCACAGGGGAGGTGTTGGTCACAGTCGTTGTATGCGCCCGATCGGCGAAAGCCACAGTGCAACGATGAACGGTTTCGTTTTCGGTGTCGGCGCCGACAGCAGGTCGCAGACGACAGGGGAGAATATTTCCTCCCCCGTTTCGATGTTTCGTAGAGGCCGTACAGAGGGCGCTACGTGTAATTAGCTAAAGGGAGAATCTCGCTGGTCCGGGGGAGAAAACCCTCGATTTCCTCCTTTTTTCTACCCTTTTTTCTTAGGGTGCACCTGCAGTTTTTTTTTTTCTTCATCTCCTTGAGTGCATTTCTAATTCCTCTTTACTTACTAGTGGGACATCGCAAACCTACGTTTGTAAGCTCAGTAGTTTACTATAATGTACAGTCATCAAAAGTGTTAACAATAACGAATAAGCGGGTGCCAGCCTATGCACGGATCGGCAGATTACGATAGCCAACGGCGCATCTTCGGCGGCTGATAATCGGCGCTCCCGATGCTGACTTTCTGCACTCCACAGCTCCAGCGCACGCGCACAACCTCGCTGATTACCCAGGGCGCTACAGCAAGCTGCTGACCTGTCCATACGCTGGCACCTCGTTCTTTGTTGTTGTTAACACTTTTGATGACTGTACGTCGCTGGCGTGTATCCTGGTGTAGAATCGTTCGGCCACTTTAATTATCTCGTGCGTAATGTTACCCTGTTCTCTTTCTGAGTGCGTACAATCTGCCTTGTTCAATAGCTAGCTTCTACTTACTTGCTTTTAAGCTTCCTTTTCTCTCCAGAGTTTCCTCTATCACTGTCATGTTGTACACACGATTTTCGTTCGTTTTACTTGTTAACCAATTTTGACTGCTCGCCTAATCCAATTTGGTTTACCGCACTCGACACTTTCATGTTCTTACGCTTGGCAATTACTTCCTACATTTTCTCGGTTAGACTGCCAATTTGTGTCCTACATGCTGCTTTTCCCACAGCTGCTGCTTTCTCTGTGATTGTCGTTGTTAGGTTGTCATTTAGCGCGTCCACACTTCCCGCGTTCTCAACGGTTAAAAGAAACTCCTGCGTACTGGCTGTATTTGACTCCATGTTGGGTTTCGTACTTTTTCTTAGTTTCCCTCTTTCCCTTTTGAGATTCAGTCTTACTTTGCACCTAACCATCTTATGATCTCGTCTTTGCATCTTGATTAGCACCACCACGTCCTGCACAGTACCTGGGTTAGTTGTCACTTAAATTTCGTTTTTCGCTACACCGATAGGACTTTTACATGTCCATTTCCTATTATTTCGTTTGTAGAAGAACGTTTTCGTTAACCTCAGGTTATTTCTCTCTGCAAATTTCACCAGTGTATCTCCTTGTCTGTTGCGATTGTCTATTCCGAAGTTTCCCACTGACCTCTCTCCCATTTGCTTCTTACCTACCTTTGCGTTAAAGTCTCCCATCACAATCATAAACTGCGTTGTTGCCTTCTCCATTGCAGATTCGACGTCCTCGTAGAAGCTATCTACGGCTTTATCATCATAGCTGGTTGTTGGCGCATAGGCCTACACTCATTTTATCCTGTATCGCTTGTTTAGCTTGATTACAAGAGCCGCGGCTCTCTCGCTAATGCTGAAAAACTCCTCCACGTTTTCTGCTATTCCTCAGCATAGAATATGCCCGCTACTAAGCTCCATGAACCTTTCTCCTGTCCTTCTAACTTCGCTTAAGCATATAATATCCCACTTAATGTCAGAGAGTTGCTCTAGTAGTACAGCTAAGCTTCTTTCGCTAGATAGAGTGCGTGCGTTGAACGTTGCCAAAGTCAAGTTCCAATGGCGGCCTGTCCGGACCCAGAGGTTCTTACACCCTCTGTTGGATCGCTGGCCTGACCGCGGCTTGGACAGGTGCTCTAATTGCGTTGTTCAACCATGGGAAAGGGGGGCCACCTACTGCACCAGGGTGGCCAGATCTTTCTCTGGTGAGGGAGTGCTGTTTATGCCCCTAAGAGCCTTCCTAGCATGGTTGAACCTATCTAGTTTAGCTTCCCAAGTAACCGGGATGATGATTACTTCCGGCAGGCAGCACTCCATATCTGCAAGTGTTATGTTCTGGGAGCCAGAAGAAGAAAGCGACACGCAGAAGATGTTACTGCAAAGCAGTATATGTCGAACCCCCCCCCCCCCCCCCTTCCGTTTTCATTCCGGTGTCATCGATTTACTCGGCATCCGCCGCGGTGGCTCAGTGGCTAAGGCGTTGCGCTGCTGAGCACGAGGTCGCGGGTTCTATTCCCGGCCGCGGCGGCCGCTTTTCCGATGGAGGCGAAAAGCAAAAACGCCCGTGTGTACGAGATTTCGGCGCACGTTAAATATCCCCAGGTGGTTAAATTATTCCGGAGCTCTCCACTACGGCGCTCCTCATCGCCTGCGTTGCGTCGGCGCGTTAAACCCCACAATCAATCAATCGATTTACTCGGCGCCGCTCCGGGGATCCTCCTCACCACCGCTCACACGTATTTCACAACTATTTTTCCCCTCGCCTCCACCGATGCCCCTTTGACAAGTTGCACAGTCGGCAGTTAACGGTGGTAGTGCGGTTATCAGATGATTGCGAAAAATAAACAGAAACACGGATGGGCGTGCGTAAAAAATGCACTGACGATTACTATACTTGCTGATATGAAATTTGTGCGCAGCGTGAGCTGCAGTCTTCCCGGTCGCGGCGCATTTCTCGTGCGTCTCAGGAAGTGTTCGCGTGACCAGCGAACGCACGCCGGCGTGCGCTACTCTGCTGCTACCACGCAGCGCGCCGCCGCCGCCGGCCAGCATGTTGCAAATCGTGTTTGGACCTCCCGCGCAAATGTCACGTGTTACGGATTAGCCCCGCACAAGGGGGCAGCGAGCACGTTGTTGCAAATCGTGTTTGAACCTCCCGAGCAAATATCACGTGGTTTGTATTAGCGGAGAATGGAACAGCGTCTGGTGAAAGTGTCAGGGGGAGGGCGCTTCTAGGTGGTGACGCATGAGACATGTGTGAGGGAAAGGCAGTGGGAGAGATGGCACCATAGCCGCACCCACCTCACCCTTCGCTAGACGCTCCTCTCCGTTTTCTTTCTTTCGTCGCTGCTGCGTTCGCTCACTCGGTTACGCGGACATAAACAGACACCGCTCCCGCGAAGCCCAGTTAACGGCTGCCAAAGTGCTGCCCCCTAAAACGACCGAAACCCACCGTCACCGTTTCCGCTCAAATTCCACTTCGCCACGTAGCTGCGAATCCCTCCCGGTTGAAGAGAAACTTGCCCAGTCGGAACGCCGACGTGAGCCCATATTTCTTTTTCAGCTTGGGAAGCCTTCTAAGCGACATTTTCGCCGGTGTCTTCCACGCATAAGTATGCGCCATCAGCGGCTGCCGGTTTATGCGTGCTCGGTTTGCGGGTGGAAAAAAAAAGGGGGGGGGGTGTACACACAGCTAGGCTTCATGCCGCTACCGATGAAATGCCGGTTGTGCTGGTGGGAGATTTAGATTTTGAAATTACATGGCTCAATGCGCTTCGTCGGCTGTCCTCCTTAATCGAGTAGTTCGGATGTGGGTTGATGTGTTGCACAGACATCTTACACAGACAGTATGATGTCTACGAGGGGGAAGGGAAACGCCACATGTTTGTACGCGAGAATGGAGCTCAAGGGCTTCCAGATCTTAAACCGTTATGGGACGGTTGCGTGCCGTTCGCTTGGAGGAAGAAGAGCAAGAATTGAAGCGTTGGCCCGAACACTAGCGCAAACTTGGGCAAAAACAACTGAAAGCTGCTGGCGCCGCCGTTACCGCCTTAAGTTCAGCTCTTCGAGTAGCGGCGGATCCCTCCCGGATGAACAGCAACGTGCCCGCTTGGAACGCCAGCGTGAGCCAATATCACTTCTTCAGAGGGCTTTCAGGAGATATTTTCGACCGCATCTGTCACTTCTAAGCGCACGCACGTCAACGGTTGCCGGGTTAATCGTGCGCAGGTTTGTAGGGGAGCTTAGTGAGAGGGAGGGGGGGGGGGGCGTGCACGCGCAGCTATAGGTTTCATGCCCGAACTGATGGATGGCATGTCCGTTGTTCTGGTGCGAGGCTTAAACGCAGACCTTAAACGGCCGAATGGGACCTGTCCGGAGCCCTTAGTGATAGAGGGGATTGGGTTTATGTGTTACACAAACAGTAAGATGCTTACGACGTGGGGGAGGGGGAGACAGAGGCAGCTCCATGTTTGTCTGCACGAACAAAGCTTGGATCCTTCAGAGGTTCAGTCAGCTAATTGGCTAGGAAGTGTGCTCCATCGCCAATTACAACAAACGTGTTTTGTTACGTGCACTCCGTGGACTGCGTCAAGCTTTGCAGGTCATCCTTCTTCAGAGTGGGAGGGCACTAATTTTTTATACTAAATCTATGCCTAATCGTCACGTAAAATCGCAGACGTTGCTTGCCACTTCTTGTACCCGGGCGGCTTTGCGATCAGCCAAAAAAAAAAAAACTGCGTGTGTATCGGCGGTATATCGTTTAGGATCCTACGCGGTATCAGAGAGGAAATAGGCTGTACGAGGGGGCATGTAAAGAGCTACCGAGAGTTGTTGCCGGCAAACGAAGAGAAATGACATTAAGAAGCGCTGCGTGTATTGTTTTTATACTAGATAATTAGCAGGCGGTGCTTATCACTCCTTGTACCTGGGCACCTTCACGTTAGAGACTTTAAAATCGAGAACTCAAATTCTGGGGGTTTTACGCGCTGAAGCTATACCTGGGCAACGAGGTACGCCGTAATGCAGGGCTCCGGATTAATTTAGAAACTTTGGAGTATTTAACGTGTGCCTGAATCTCGGCGCACGAACGCTTCGGTTTTGCTCCGCTATCAGAAAAACGGCTGACGTCAAAATGGAACTTCTGGTTGAAAACAAACTGGTGGCCAATTAAACGTTTCGTGAAAGTTTCAGGACAGAATTTCAGGTTTGACGGCGGAATTTGATAACAAGAAGCGTATTGCTATAAAAAATCTAAAGTGATGTCTATGTGCTTGCTACGAATCTTAAACGTAAACGTACGACCGCGACTACGGGACTTCGTTCACTGTTGCCCTGCGGCAGGCAGAGAAAATACGAATGTAACCACTTTTGGCGACATCACGTTTGCGGTGCACGGCTTTCTTTAGAAAGGGTGTTGGGCGGTGCGAAGTGGCGGACAGTGACATTTGCAAGAGCAGCAAAAACCCTTACAACCAGGCGCTAAACGTCCTCGTGTTTCTTTGTGGCTATCAGTCCGCACCAAAAACAGGACTACCATTGGCTTTTTATTATTTATATGGAGGTAATTGTACAAAGATGCCATATATAATACTCGCATTCCTTATTAATGATTTTTCTGGCTCTTTTTTGTGTGCAAGTACCGACGTCTTCCCTCTTCTGTTTGAAAATCACTTATCTCCTTGGAATTCCTTGTATGAGGTAGAAGCAGGACGCCAGGTAGCTAACCCGTACAGGGTAGTCCATCAAGAATTTTTGTTGGCGTCAACACAATGCCTTGCCGGGAACGTCGTTACGTGACAGCTGCGTTTCCTTTGGTCATCTAGGCTTGGTAGACACGTTGGACCAGGCGACGGGCGTCGTTCTTGAAGCTCTTTACGAGAAGGGAATGCTGGAAAACTGCCTCATCGTCTTCTCCAGCGACAACGGCGGTAATAGTGCAAACGGGGCTTCGAATTGGCCTCTGCGCGGCCAAAAGAAAACCCTGTGGGAGGGCGGAGTGCGCCTGCCGGCGTTTGTGTGGTCCCCTCTGTTGGGAGCAAGAGGCCGCGTCTCCAGGGACCTGATGCACTTCGTGGACTGGTTGCCCACACTTTACCACCTGGCCGGTAAGCACGTTCCTCATTTCCTGAAATGGTCAAGCAAGTTGGCACAAACAGGCTGTTGATGAAGATGATGCTACTAATGATGACGACATTAGAAGGTCCACATCAGGGCAAACTCCAACACTATATACAAAAAAAATGCTCCGCATTATACGCCAATTGCCCCATAAGAAATTTCGGTCGAAATTATTTAGGTGAAGCAAATCCGAAAAAAGGTATGGGGGCGAGGTGATAATGGCGGTATTTTGTTAAATTTGTACGTGAGGTTGGCATCACATGCTCTCGGTCTTAGTATTAGGTCTGGTGCTCGCATATTATTTCACGTATAGCGATAGCTATAGGACCACAGAAACTACTGTGAATAAATTAGCAGTACATTAAAATTACATTTCACTCACTGGATGGGGAACCAACGTGAAGTGTTACGTAAAGGCGCCGTAGAATTGAGTTGGTTACGTTGATCATTAAACTTTGTGATTAAAGAAAACGTGAAAAAAGCGTCTCCCTAATCCTCATTGTGTATTGCTTTAAAACACCAAATACAACGTTACGGCGTAGGCGTGCCACTTGGCTCTGCCACTGGGCAATGCCACAAAATCAAAGTTAGAAACAAGCATCTCTGACAAGAAGTGCAACCACGTTCAAGCAATTACGTTTACACACTCGCTCTAGAAGAGTTACGGATGATTTGTCTGGCCCTCGAGTGTGGCTGCTTCGGAGGTAATAGCAGGGAACGGGGGATTTCTTTAAGCCAAATAATTCCAACAGACATCCTGGGCCAATGGAGCGAAATGAAAGCAATCCAGATTCCGCCGAAACATCGCAGTCGATAAAAAACGCGCATAAATTGGGAGTATGATCCCCCCCCCCTCCACACTTTATAAAATGGTTGCATTTGACAGGTGGTGACAGCCCCACTGCATGGAAATTTTTTTTTCGTATTCGAGAAGTTTCTAGGAAAGCTGCGTAGCCTTTGTAGCCACTTTGTCTGATCCGGATAGAAGCTAATTTGGCCTCTGCATTATCAGGCAGGATAACTGGACGAGGCTTTTTTTTTAATATTTTGGGAGATCTCTGCTGAGGTATGATTTACCCCTGTCTGACTGTTTGTATGTGGCGACATTTGATTTCTGAACATGAGCGTACTGTTTAACAATAAAGTGTTTCTTGTTTATCACATTTATATATTTTCTCAGATTGTGCCACGAGTGTTAGGCGGTACTCAGAACTTGTATGTTCCTTTTTTCCGCTCCTCATTTACTTGAGGTGTTTTCACGCGCGGAAAGCTCACAAGGCAAGTTTTGTTAAAAAACAATCATGCATTCTGGGCGAAAAGATGGCCAAAAGGGACAAAGCATCCCAAACTGCCAACGTACGGAGCCACGGAGCCACTCTTCCGTTCAGCGCCCACTCACTTCACCCGAGCCCACTGCCGCGCCTCGAACTTGTACTCACCTCCTGGCAAAGGAGCACACATTCTTGTGCATAAGCGGTTGTACATGTCTGAGTGTCGTGCTTAGTTTAAAATGCGGCGCGCCCAATCAGAAAAGGTTTGGGTGATCTTTATAAAAAAATTACTACCATTCCACTCTGTGAAGCTGGATGACCAGCGGAGCTGTAAGAAACGCAACTGAAAGAACGTGCCCTATACAGTGCGCGATGTCATCATTCAAAGAGAGACACATCGGTTGTTTCCAGCTTTATATGTAGTTTAGTGTTTCATTTGTGCGTATACTTGGCTGTAGTGCCATCTGCGGACGACGGTAAGCGAAGAGAGTGCGCCGAAGCTGTGAGGAAAGGAGCAATGACGCCGAGTGGAGAGGGACCAAAGAAGTTATCTTTAGCTGTATCGACTCTACGATGTTTTCTGGCCTGTGTGCTCGGTCTTCTCATGCATCCGGGTCTCCTGAAACCTATAGCGTATAAGAGCTCCGCTGTAATATGATCACCCATTTAAACCAAGCGTCAGGGTCAAAGGCCGGTGCATGGTTACATACAACTGGATAGAGAATGTAAGGAAGCAGCATTTTGCAGCAAAGTGAGTTTGGCGGGGTGCGTGCGTGCGTGTTGTGCGTCCTACTAATGTTTCGCATGTTTATACAACGGTCCTAATTCGCTGTGGTGCATCTATATCGGCATTATGAAACGCCTCCATTCCGACGGCTGACCTCATTAGCCATGAATGAAGTTGCCGACCTAATTTTATTTTATTTTTTCGTTCGACCGTCTTCATCACACATCTCTTTCCTACTTTCTCTGGCCTTGTTATTTGGTCTTTCTCTTTCTCTCATTATTGTCATTATCCTGTTGATGTCCGCTGCAAAACTGCACCCTCTCCCAACATTTCCAACTGCATGTAGTCCTCGCCACAAACTACTCTTTTACGCGGTCGTCCAATGTTTGTTGCGCTAAATGCACCACATTTACCGGCGTAAGTACAACCAGAGTCCGTCAAAAGCATTGACTGACTCTGGTACAACTGTTCCGTACACCTGTGATGATGATTATGATGATGATTGCTAGCGGTATCCTCTTTCTAGCGGGGTAATGAGGTGTCATCTTACCAAAAAAACTAACATATCTATGTTTTATACTCTTCATTTAGTACTAGAGCTGCTCTTAAGGAGGCACAAAATACTTATTTTTTCTATTACAGGTCGTGGGTGTCCTATGCAATATATCCCTCTCTACTTTTCGTCTACCAGCATTCTAATCTTCTTTTCCCCGCCTTGACAGCCTTGAAGTTAACTCCCTCTGTGCTACCCTTAAATTCTAGGGCTTCTGGAAGCCGAATATTTCTTTCATGTAGATATGGATGGGTACACTCGCATTCCAACAGTACGTGCCGCATAGTTTCTGTTTCTTTCCCGCAGACCACGTCTACCCCATCATTTTGTGTATACTTCCCTACAAAGCTCTCAGTTCGCTAGCAACCTGCTCTAGCCTCAAAAAGCAAAGCACTGCCCTTGGAACTATCGTAGAAATTTTCCTTTCTGATGCCCAATTTCTCTGCCCTGCACATCTCTACCGATGTTTTAGCTTCCATTTTTTCCCTCCATTTATTCGTTTCAATCTGCCTTGCTTCCTTTTTGGTTACCTTGGCTGTTTTGGATTCTCCACTGTTCTTTCCGTATTTCATCGTTAGCCTTCTAGTTTTCCTTAGCCACTGCGTGTCCACGCTTTTTATGTATAGGTACCTTAAAAGTTTAGCTGTCCACCTACGTTGACCCATTGCTCTCAACCTCCCGTTAAAACATATTTTACTGTGTGCTTCTCGCACTTCAAGCGACGCCCAGCCCATATCTTCCTGCACTGCTCCGGTAGTTGTACCATGCGCTTCTAAGGCCAAATGGTCTACCGTGCTCTGGTTCACTTCAAGGCATGATAGAGCATCTGATTTTAAGCAGAGTACTGCATTCGCAAATGTGAGACCCGGAACCATTACTACTTTCCACATTTCTCTCACTACTTCATATTTATTATACCTCCACAGAGCTCTAGGCTTCATTATAAGCTGCGTTTCGCTTTCCTTTACTCTTAAGTTGCTCCTCGTCAGTTCTTAAGTAGTTCTCCCCTTCGTTGATCCGCACACCGAAATATTTATATTCCTTGTCTCTTGGTGATTCGACATGCTGAATTGACACTGCGTCAGTGCAAGTGTCATTGAAAACCATTATTCCCGATTTTGAGTGCTAAAATTTACCCCAGGTCTTTGGCTTCCTGACCACTAATATTTATGAGCCATTGCATATCGCTCTGGTTATCAGCTAAAAGAACAATGTCGTCTGCGTATAACATGCCCGGAATACGCTGTTGTACCACTTCGCCTTGCCACATATGCGTTAAGTTGAACCCTAATTGACTTCCTTCAACTTCCTTTTAAAACCCTGCCATATAAAGCATAATTAGTATTGTGCGCGAAGGGCATCCCTGTTTGACGTGCTGTGCGCATTTCTGGCCTTCCCATGTCAGGTGCACACTATTATCTTTATAGATTGCTATAAGGAACTGTATTAACTCGTCGTCTAAGCCCTGGAGTTAAAGCATTCTCCACAGCAGTTCTCTGTCTACGTTGTCATGTGACCCTTTAATGACCGAGAACGTAATCCATAATGGTCTATTCTGAGCTTTGTTGCTCTAGTCTGAGCTCTTCAAAGCTCTTCAAATAGCTCTATTCTGAGCTATTTGAGCTTTGTTGCCAGCTTAATTTCTGATTTTATCGCCTGCAATACTAATCGATGCACCACTAATGTTACTCTGAGTGGTCTGTATGAATAAATACTGGATTTGTTGCCTTTATGTATTCAATTCATCCTACTGTCTAGCCAATCCTCCGGTATTTGCTTGATTTAGATCACCTCATCTATTGCCCTCATAAACGATGCCTTACTTTTTGGTCCAAGCAGGTTTATAAGCTGCATTAATATTCCGTCCTGGCCCACTTCTGTTTGCGGGGAAACCTTTTGCTCTGCTTTTTTCCAGTCAAGGCTGCTCAAACTTATTTCCTCTTCCGCAGACTTCTGTGGCGCTGATGTTGTCGGTGTTATACGTCTCAAAAAACAAGCTCCACTATTTGGACCACAAAGACGCAAACTCGAGAGCTCTTACCGTTTTACTCTGTTTGTCTTTCTTTCGACTTCATCCTGGGGTTTTTCGGAATGTTGTAATTTCACCGAATAGCGAAACGGCTGACATGTTTCAGCCCTCGGCAACGAAGCCTCCATGGGCTCAAACTGCTCTTTTCTGCGTTTTTTTTTCCCTCTGTAACTAGTGTTTCTTTTCTGCCCTGCTGTCCCCAGGAGGAAACGTCGACGACCTAGGCTCCATCGACGGTGTCAACCAGTGGGAGACGCTGTCCAGGGGTGCGCCTTCGAAGAGACGGGAACTCTTACTCGGCTTCAGTGTGCTCACCAATACCGGTGCATACAGGAGCGGCAGGTTAGATGCAACAGATGTTGTCGCACGGTAGCCAAGGCAGGAACCGATACGTCAATAGCAACACTCACGCAAAGAAATAAAAAAAATCGTAGGAAATCTCTCTGTATACGTCTACAGCAACGGCTGGTGGAGTACCGCTATGAAATAATCATGGTTCTCCGAAGAGAGTGTTTCATAGGGCACGTCCTAAAGTTATAGCTTTATTCTCCCGGGGCAGATGACCTTTTCACATATACTAGGACATTATTAGCGTTACCACGTTTCCTAAATACCCGTGTGGATATGTGTCATATGTTCATTGGCGTGGGTGTGGAGCAGCTGCGGCATGTATTTTTGGTTTAGATATTTTAAGGCGCAGTGAACTCTATGCGGCATGATGAATTTTTCATTACGGCCTTCGAACTAGAGAAAAGTTTTTAATAAAAATCCCCCAATTTTACCTCGATATCAGGGAGGACACTTCCTGTGCACTTCACACTACTAGCGCGTTCTTCACTTTCAAAAATGTTTCCCAGTCGCTTGCCGTACCTCCTGTGCTGATACCAGAAAGTCCACATTAAACTGAGTAAGATCAGCCTTCCGCAGAAGCTGAAACGTTCTAGTTCATATTACGTATTACATATCGGTACGCCTCGTTTTAAAACGTGGGTGCACAATTGGGGTCTCTTTGAAGCATGGTCGGAAAACTGCCGCCTGCTAAGTGAATTAAGCCCATCAACTCAAACCTCTCACAACAATAAAATTGTTACCAATCATCAGCACATGGAGAGCCGCCGGAGATCAGTTCGGCGAGATTTTCCTCAACACTGAATTAGTATTTCTATAGGGCGGGTGGCAAACCAGCACTTTTTATTCTTCAAGTAATTGGGTAACCTTCCAGCATTCAGGATGACCGTGGGATATAAGCTGTGTAGAGGCTATTTGACCAATCAGTGTCAAAGTTTTTTGCACTCACTGGTTTAACGCTATGGGTGCCTCTCACATTGCAATTATTGCTTTCGTATATTTGCCCCACTTGAGGCTCCGTGTTCCCGTGCATGAGCCGTCGACTTCGTGGCTCTATACCTGCCAGGTACAAGCTGGTGGTGAGCCCTAGTGACGGCAGCTGGGACGAGTTCAGGGAGGAGCCGCCGGGGAACGTGTCCCTGGCCATCGACCTGAACCAACTGATGGCCGACTCGGCCGTGGCTCAGACTTTGGCGAAGTTCTACAACACGGGGACGCCTCCCGCTGCGAAGCCAGAGTGGAGGCAGTACGCTTCCGTCTGCTGCGGCTCGGAGCTGGGGAGCAACTTCAGGACCGCGGACTCCCCCTACCTATTCGACGTCGTCAGCGACCCTTGCGAAACGAAGAACCTTGCAGGAGAGCGGGGCGACGTGAGTGCCTATAACAACTGCAAACCATTCGAGCCGAGTAAAGCGCAAAAAAATTACACAGAGGACGAGGGACGACAACAGGGAAGAAGCGCTTCCTCGTCCTTCGCGTATATTTTTGCGCTTTACTCGTCTACCATGCAATACCAACTTGCCCAGAAGTCCGCCTTCATCGGCAAACATTCATTGCGCCAGTTCAATACTGCCGGCAAACTATGTGACTGTGTGTGCGCAGGACGAAATAATAATAATAATGATAGTAATAATAATAATAATAATAATAATAATAATAATAATAATAATAATAATAATAATAATAATAATAATAATATAAAAATGGTCGGTGTCTTCACATTCACTTGTATTGGTATGTTCATTTTAACCACTTTTTCCTCATTTAAATTTGGCGCCAGAATTAGGATGTCTAGGTAGAAAAGACATATTTCCAATTTTACACCAAAAAATATGATATTCATGAGTCACTCAAGGGGGGCTGGTGCGTGCACAATGGCAAGACGTTACTCTAAATTTTAGAAGGGTATCATCTGTCCCGAAGGCTGTGTTTTGCTTGACCAAGTGACGCACGGAAACTTCCCAGAAGCCAGATCGCACATCGATGTAAGACAAGTACGACGCTGAACGAAGCGAGTCAATGCTTCCATCAATTCGATGAAAAGGGTTGGAAATTCTTCTTAGCAATGGTATTCAGTCGGCGATAGCCAACGCCAAATCGCCATGAATAATCTGTCTTTCTTACCAAGGTCACGTCAGCGCCTTCCCGTCGGGATGCTTTTTGAATGACGCCCTTGTTGGCTTTCCATTCAGTGTCTTTGCGTTTTGTGTGTGTTGATGACATTCTGTACAAAGCCAGATGACGACGTGCTCCGCGCCAGCGTTCCTTGTAAAGTGCGCAACTCAATAGCAAGAAGCTCCCTTTTATTCTGTAGCTACTCAGGGCCGTACCCAGAAAATTTTTTCGGGGGGGGGGTTATGAATTTTGGGAAGGGGGTAGTTTTGCTGAAAGCAACAGTAAGTATTGTTTACGTGCTGCCTGGGAAAGATTTCGGGAGGGGTTTGAACCCCCAAACCCCCCCTCTGGGTACGGCCCTGAGCTACTACATACAGATTTTCTCAGTCCGTACGGCCTCAAGTGCTCGGTGGTCACGTCAGAGGCTCAGCTTTAAACTAACCAAGGAAGCGCTACGCGAACACACGCCCACGCGCACATTTAGACATATACATTCCCACGCGCTCGCAATATTCATAGAAATAGAAATAAAAGTACAAATCTAACAGAATATGTAACAAATTAATATAACGGTAAGTGAAATAGAGTTAGCCAAAATCACAAAAGGTTGACTACTCTAGCGCGCTCCCGCGACTAAGTCATAAAGAATGCTCTCGCAGTTCATGCCCAGTAGTTGCTAATGCATATTTTTTTCTTCGCCGAGCTTTTGTCGTCTGCCTCAGTCAAGACATCGAAGTAGCTTGCGCTCTCTTTTGAAGTGGGAACAGGTGCCTACAGTGCAGTCATTATTGGAGCACGCACATCCTCCGCGAGCAGGGATTTATACACTCCCTCCCCCCACCGCCAAGGACGATTTCATCGTCGTCGTCGTCATCATCATCATCATGATCATCATGATCATCAGCCTGCTCAGGTACACTGCAGGACGAAGGCCTCTCCCATCGACCTCCAACCGCCCCTGTCCTGTGCTGCACGGGTCCACAGGTTTACCCCGAAGCTCCGCATTTCCTGGCCTCCCCCTTCTGACGATGATGATGATTGTTTCGCGGAGTCCCCCGCGTAACAGACCATTTTCATGAGCCCCTCTACCCGCATAGAACACTTTCGAACAAGTAGCATTGACGCATTCTTATGCGTATGCCCCGAGATCGAACACAGTCGGCCCCTGGCGGCGGCGGGACGAACCGCTCCTAGTCTGGACGGCGCTCTCGCGTGGTCACCTCGTTCACGTAGCGCGCGGCGCAAGACGCCTGCTGCACACGATAAAAAAACGAATAAGTGCACTTGTTTGGCACTAAGCAGTGGCGTAGTTACCTCTGCTTGCAGATATTATCTAGAAACGCAATAATCAGCGGCCGTTGCGGGATAACGCGCTAATTTATAGCGTCCTCGATAAACACGCACCGGTGTTGCCTCCAAAACCGGCGCGGTGCACAGTGCCCCACGACGGTGCGTACCGGCACAGAGCGTTGATCGAGGACAAACGGGGCGGTTCTACCCAGGCGCCATCACTTAATCTAAGAAATCAACTCATAAAAACGTTCACAAGTAGCAAAACAGCACTGTCATGAGACACAGCGCTATTAGAAAGTGGTATTTATTGAAGGCCAATGATTATATGTACGCACAACTTAAATCCGTCACACATGCGGAACAACGTACCGCCACCGCTTCCACTAAACAGCTACATACACGCTGCTTCTCATCTTCGTTTGAGCCACAATGCGAGTGCCTGTTTTGTTCCGCCCTTCCATTACCGCAAAAAAAGTAGGTCTTCATCGTCTAGGCACTCCGGTAACAGTTGATGATAATTCGATCGAACGAAACGAACGTCAATCCCCAAATGTCTGGCAATGCATGCAGCCGTCTTTGAAGTACACGAAGTTCGCGTCCTCATTTACAATCTCTGGCTGTTGTTACCGCCCGTTAGGAGCCTGTCGCATCGTTGCCCGATGAATTCACAAGCACGCCATCCTTGTCAGCAACAATATATAGCTCCTTCCGCCTTGACACGAGTGCGGCAATGCGCCGTCGCTGCAGCAGACGGCGGAGGAAGCCCCTTCGCCGGCGTCGTCCGCGATGCATCTCGGGATAGCGCCCCGGCGCACCGTCGACTCTCTCGGTGCGCGGCGGTGCAACCAAAAATTGCCCCGCGACGGTGCGCCCCGGTTTATCGAGGACGGACGGTGCACACCAGTGCGGTTTATCGAGGATGAAAAGGTGCACCGGTGTGCCCCGGTGTGCACCGGTACGGTTAATCGAGGATGCTATTAGTTCCACGAAATATCGATGCCGTTGTCGCCGTTTTAGCATAAAACGTGCTATAAAGATTGTTTCGACACATTGCACTTTTATTATTGATGAGTGCAGTCCTCTGACGTTTCAGGAACGTCAAAGGGTGCTTTTTGAATGTGGCGTGGGGATTATTTAAAGGATAAAAGTTTACCCCCCGAAACGGGTAAGAAGTGGCAAGACCCGTGCATATCCGTACATTTGCCATACCCTTGCAAAATTGCGATGTGGCCTTTTAGAAAGAAGAAACAAACAGAAACAATTACACTGCACACGACCCGTGCGTCATCGCACATACATTAACGTGGACGTATTCTACATACGCAAGCGCCTGTGTGATCGAATTCTTCCTGTACCTTTTCGAAAATAAATACTATTTTTGGACAGTCGTTGCTTATATTGTGTTGCTAATTTTATGTAGCATTTAAAAGACGTTTCTGTGGATGCGCAAGAGTGAAATACTCTTTTTCATTGCAGTAATACCTCGTTAACTCGAACTCGCTTATCTCGAAAATTCGGCTAAATCGAAATTTCCCGCGGCACCGAACAGTTTCCTATACGTTCCATGTGTTTGCTGCCCTTTATTTCGAAGTATTTTTGGGCCAAACTGCGGATATCGCGATATCTTGACGAAAATTTCGCCGCCTCGGACCGTCAAGTCAAGTCACCTTTATTTATTTATTTGGTATCAATAACAACAACAACACGGATACCAGGTGCGCAGACAAAAAGCCAGAGAAAGAAGGCTTGGCGGGGTCTGTGCCCCTTTCGTAGTAATGTACAAAAAAAAAACTAATCGTACATGTGAAACGGTAACAAACTAATACACACAGTTGAAACTTTATACAGCAAACATTCTTGATCAGCACATGCGCGAAGACACATTTCAGACACAAAAATGAGAAATACTCTATAATAATAGTTTCACACTAAGGAATATCTACGTACCCAGCGAGTTAAGTAATGACGGCAATGTACGGCAATGTAAAGGAGAGCAACTGGAGACCATAATTTGTGCGTGTAAGGGGAATCACCCATGTGTCAGCATGGCGAGTATGACGAACAGGACAGTTTCGTTTCATAGTTGATAATTGATCGATGATAATGTTGTTTCGCTTCATTCCTGCGTAGTAACGCTTGAGGAGCGTGTCCTTATAAAATTGTGGAACAGCGCGGATACAAAGTTCTTTAAAAATGGGTGCAGTGTGAGCATGATGCGGCAAGTTTGAGATAGCTCTCACAGCTTTCTTTTGTAAGATATGAAGTTTTGTTATGTTTGACATTGTTGTGTTTCCCCAGACCAACTGGCAGTAATTTAGTTTGGATACCAAAAGGGAATTATAAATTATTAGCTTAACACTTGTTGGGAAATAAAAACGCAGCCTTGCAAGAACACCAGTAATACGCGCCAAGTTTGTTGAAATCGCTGCGATATGCCTATTCCACACAATGTGTTCTTCGAATATCACTCCCAGGCTTTTCGTGTGATCTACTATTTCTATTTTAGACGTACCAAGCATAAGATCCCCATCAACATTTCCTTTTCGGTTTTTTGCTCTGAAAAGGACAGCCTTCGTTTCACCGTTTCACAAGATTCGCGCGATGCTGCCGCGCCTAAGTCCCTCGATTTTTTTCTCGTTTAGTCGCGCCTACGACAAAGCCGATGTACCCGCCGCGGTGGCTCAGTGGCTAAGGCGTTGCGCTGCTGAGCACAAGGTCGCAGGTTCGATTCCCGGCCGCGGTGGCCGCTTTTCTGATGGAGGCGAAAAGCAGAAACGTCCGTGTGTACGAGATTTCGGCGCACGTTAAAGATCCCCAGGTGGTCAAAATTAATCCGGCGCCCTCCACTACGGCGCGCCTCATCGCCTGCGTTGCGTCGGCCCGTTAAACCCTACAATCAATCAACCAAAGCGGATGTTTTCCCCGAACGTGAAGTATGAGCCTAGAGGCATATCAACTTTGTTACGCAACCCATTGGCACGTCATGTGACGGTAGAGACATGCGCAGAGGTACAGTGCACTACAAAATAGGGGTGTCATAGAGTTTCATACTAATATATACTAGAAAGAAATCTGTCGCTGCAGTCGCGGGCCGCTGTGGGCGGTGCCATCGCCGCTGGCGACGTTCCTCACCTACTTGGCTTAACTAGTCATATGTCTTCTTTTTTGTCTCGAAGCCAAAACCAAAAAAGGATAGCATTTCTTTCTTGCTCATCGTGGCTCTACATAATCATTGATAAATCAGTCTTTCTGGATGTTTAATTTTACACTAACAAAACAAGTAAAAATTGCGTAATTTAATGCACGTTGTTGCCCACATGTGTGGAGGGTGTGCGCCACGACTAGCTGGATTTTTTTTTCACCACAATGCTGGCTTTAAATACCATTTTGAAAAAGGCGAACCACAATTCCTGAACAATCTCGGTTCAAAAGGGGGTAATCAGTTTTCAAAATACTGGCGTCTACTTGTTGAAGTACTGCTTTTTCATCGCTAAGGAACACGACGCCTAGCGTACTTCCAATAGCAAGTAATACTGTTTGCCAACGTTTGTTTTTTCCCGTTACATTATTTCTCTTCTCGCTGCGTTTGGAACGTTGGCTAAACCCCCCCCCCTCCCCCCCCCCCCAAAAAAAAAAAAAAAACAAGGAAACGAAAAGCACACAAAACTTTTATCCGCGACTTTTTAAACCAATCCTCAAGAACTAAATGCCAAGACAAAAAAAAATCGCGCCAATCCACCCTGTGAATGTGGTTGGAAAGCAAAGCTGTAACCGACACCCAAAACGATTACCCATGCGACTTCACTTAAATTCACTCACGTCGCTCTACATTACGGAAACCAGAGAGAAGTGAAATGCACTTAACCACACCCTTTATTACTTCAAAGAGATATTCTTGGTAAGGTTAAATCAATGCATGATGCATGAACGGTGGTTTCTTGAGTTGTATTGGTGAAGGGCATGAGTGGAAATTTTTTTATGAAATAAAAGGAAGCTCAAAAATCGCGCCAATCCACCCTGTGAATGTGGTTGGAAAGCAAAGCTGTAACCGGCACCCAAAACGATTACCCATGCGACTTCACTTAAATTCACTCACGTCGCTCTACATTACGGAAACCAGAGAGAAGTGAAATGCACTTAACAACACCCTTTATTACTTCAAAGAGATTTTCTTGGTAAGGTTAAATCAATGCATGATGCATGAACGGTGGTTTCTTGAGTTGTATTGGTGAAGGGCATGAGTGGAAATTTTTTTATGAAATAAAAGGAAGCTCAAACCAGGTGTTAGAAGATCTCACTTCTCCGTCGCTGCCGCCGGGGACGGAGGCGACGAGATCGGCTGTAAATACGAAGGAGGTGGAGGAGGAGGAGAAGAAGGAGAAAATACTTCTATTCGGATTTCTGAATGGCCCAGAGCGCTGCCCAGGGGAGTGGTTCCTTCTTCACTGGAGCAAAAATGCAGTTCGCGCCGCCTGTGCTCTGTTCACGAGCTGATGCTGCTGATGCTGGGTAGGCAGAGAGGGGCTGGACAGGAGCATCTGCCATTGCTCTTGTTAGGTAGTTTACGGAAAGAGAGGATGGTTCTCAGGGCTAAAGTTGCACACCCCGATTATGTAGCGGAGTGTTTCTACTTCAGAGCAAAATTTACATTCAGCGTTGCAGTGCTTCCGGTGCATTAGTGAAGACGCGTCGGGTGTGGGAAGGAGCTGGATTGTATGAGCCGTAGGGTAGTTTGTTGTTCTCTGCAAAGGTCAGGGTAAGGTGAAGTAGGTTAGTTCTGGAGTTCGCCACGATGATGCCGTACCGCTGCCCTCGATGTTTTGAGGCGTCTGTGTAGATAACTGCGTGATCCCCACCGAGGGTGGTGTTGAGCGCTTGAGCCCGTATATGTCGGCGACCCTCGTCATGTGAGGGGTTCGTATTTCTAAGCATCTATAGTTCTTGTCGCCAAAATTCCAGGAGTACAAGGGGAGTGACATTCTGTGCTGCCCAGCCAATCTAGTGAAGGATGCGGCGACCAGTTATGCTCAGTCGTAACTTCTGGTTAGAAAGATGGCCCTCTACCAGCTCTTCCACTGTCTTGTGGAGCCCCGTGCTAAGCAGCCTCTCTGTGGACGCACTCATGGGAAGAGGAAGGGCCTGCTCAACCGCCTTTCTAATCATTATATAAAGCATCTTTATGTCCTCCTCGCCGAGAATAAGGCAGGGGTTGACGTAAGTGATTCTCGAGAGGACAAATGCTTGAATTTAATCGAAACGTATCAGCTTCCTTGAGGCCTCGCTTCTTGGTGGCAACTCGCTTGATCATGTGCATGATTTGATTGATGCTGTGTTTGAGGCGCTGCAAGGATACGCCACGCTTGGTGTTGGCCTGGAGATGTAGGCCCAGGATCTTGATGCTGCGGCTTGGAGTGATGGCATGGCCATCAAAGGGTATTCTAATGTGCTCCTTGGTGTGTCGTTTGGCGCGAGGGCGGACGACAAGGAGCTGTGATTTTTTACGTGAACAGTGGAGGCCACAGGCTTTAGCACATTGGCGTACTAGAAGAGAGATTCCATGCGTTGGCGTGAGCTTCCATTAATGTTTGTTACTCCTAGCACATGCGCAGTCCGCGTACAGGCTGCTAGACGTGCCGTGGGTGGAGCGCACAGCAGCGCGAGATGTCGCGTGAAGCTATCACGTTGCATTCACCGAGAATGCAGAGGGTAAACACGTTGGTGTTCTTGGTGAGTGCACCTCCTTTCTTCCCAGTTTCTGCGCGGGCTCGTAGCTAAATCGGTAAGACAACAAGCTCCCACTTTGTCATACCAGTAGTTCCAGGTTCGATTCCTGGCGGTGCCAGTGAATTCTTTTATTTGTTCGCGGGAGTTTTCTGGTGACACCAACGGTCGCGAAAGAACCCTTGGGGGGTAGAGGTAGAAAGCTTTGCTTTAAAATGAGGTTCAGTTTACAACACAAAGTAGTTACCGAGAACCCGTTGCGCTGTCTCAGAGTCGTAACGAGAAATAAAAGGAAACGTTTTATTACATCTGCAACAGGGCAACTTCATTTGCCGTTTTTATGGTTCTTAAGCGATATTACGCAAGAATGCACACACATCTCGCTGTTTTAGGCACCTGTTAAATTATAATAGAACGCAAATGGCCAATACTGCAGCCGTAACAAAAAATCTGTGCTCACTGTGAGGTCCCAGGAGCTTGGTTTATACACTGTAAACCTGCTAGTCACTTTGCAAAAATCTAGCTAAACATGAGATGTTGATTGTACTGCGCGCGTTAGCAATTTAATTCGCGAGTTCACTTGCGATGACAGCCTTAGCTAAGTTACCCGACACCGGTATTCATTAAAGCTGCCTTCAAAGTCGCTAAAGTTTTGATTGAACTAAATCTCAGCGCAAAAGACCCATTTGACCGGTTGCATTTATATGTCTGGGCTGGTTAAAATTCATGTTGTCTTTCGAACACACAAAAATTATCGTAAGCTCTTAGAAAAAATGTCGCGGCAGTTAAAAGGTGTTACCATTTCAGGGCACCCCACAAATGCAAGAATGCGCCATGCTACCAATGAAAGCGATTGAAACTGATGTTGTAAACTGAATCCTAGGGATCGAAGCTTCCTGATTTGTTTATATTTATGCTTTTATTGAATTCTCAAAGCCATATTCGGGAAACATCGAGCTTGCTACGGCGCACGACGCACAAGTGTATTGCCATTATTTCGGCCGTTCTGAGATTCCCGATGGGTCGCCCCTTTCTCGACGTAGTAACGAAAGGTTATTGTCGCTTCCACGCAGTACATTGAACGTTGAGGAACCTAACTACAGCATAACACTCTTGTCTGCGCCTTTCATGCTAACATACGGCGCAAAAAAGGCACGAAGCGCGCCCACTGTGTGCAGCATTCCCTGCTACCGCTCAGCGGAGCATCCACACTAGCAGCGCGACGCGGTCGCCACCTACATGTCGACCTCAAAGCATTCTGACGGGCTAGTTGGTCTGACATGATGGAAATAAAATTGCACTGTCGTCCCGTCTTTTTAGCGCAATTTTATCTCCATCATGTCGATCTCGCGGCGAATACACACATCTTGGTGTATCCACTCTGTTGCCCTAATTGTCCCCCGGTTGTCGGTTCGTCTCACTAAGGCCAGCCCAAGTCCACTTCTTTTTCTTCATTTTTACTATGATATCGTCAACTCTAGTCTGTTCTCTGATCCAGGTAACTCGTTTCTTGTTCCTGAGTGTTATTCCTAACATAATTTGTGCCATGACCCGTTTTGGTTGATTGATTGTGGGGTTTAACGCGCCGACGCAACTAAGGCGATGAGGCTCGCCGTTGTGGAGGGCTCCGGATTAATTTTGACCACCTGGAAATCTTTAACGTGCGCCGAAATCTCGTACACGCGGGCGTTTTTGCTGTTCGCCTCCATCATAAAAGCGGCCGCCGCGGCCGGGAATCCAACCCGCGACCAGCCACTTTAGCCACCGCAGCAGGTCATGGCCCGCTTAACCGAACTAAGTTTGCTTTCTAGTTGTTTAGTAAAGCGCCAAGTTTCATCTCCGTATGTCCTCAACGGCAGTATGCACTTGTTGCAAATTTTTCTATTGAGTGAGAGAGGTAGCTTACTTTTTATTATTTGGGAGTACTTGGCGAGGGCTCCCCAAGCTATACCTATTCTGCGCCGGATTTCTTTCTCGTGGTTGGGGTCGGCACTAACCATCTGTCCGAGGTAGTTATATTCTTTTACTTCTTCTAGGGTTTCGTCTCCTAAGCTGAAGAAGACGTGATCTGATAAATAGCGATTATAAAAGTTCCATCAGCTATCTCGGAATTCTCAAACTTACTAAAATAATTAGTTTAAATCGGTATAAATGGGAATTACTTAGCTCACATGCTGAATTGTTTCGGTGTCTGCGCTTGTGTCGCGCGGTGGTGTAGCCCCTAGCTAGCACATCTGGAAAGACGCTCCTCTCCATTTCCTGCCGACGCACAGCCGGGGCAGTTCCTGCCATTTCCTGCCGACGCACAGGTTGGGGCAGTTCTGGGAGAGCGCCATTTGCGAGTCCCAGGTTCTAAAAGCGGCCCCTGCCATGTCAAGGAACGGCCATGTCAAGAAACGGCGAACGGTTAAGCGTTTGTTTACACTTGTTTCGTTTGTCGTAAAATGTCCAAGCACACCGGCACTCGGCTGGCAGATCAGCCGGCGAGCCGACGCTGAGCAGACGACACATCTCTTTGCCGGAAGTGCGTGAAAAAGCCGCCCAATAGCAGGATGTCTACCTCATGACGAACATCTGGGAATCGATGACGTAGACATGTGAAGATGGCGGCGTCCAAAAACATACAGGGAAGGGTGAGAAAAGGGCGACAAACGTTGCAACAAAAGTGTGAGCTTCCCGCTGCCTTCCCGCTGCACGTAAAAGAGTAATACTTGGCACAGCTGACGTTGACGACCCAATCTAACGATTGCGCTAGTTCATTTAGTGTGCTCAAAACGCCTTTCAGGGCCCCTTTAAGTGTTACTCCGACCATTATTCGTTCCATGGTCCGTTGAGCTGACCTAAGTTTGCTTTCTGGTTGTTTAGTAAGGCGCCGCTTCCGCTCCATATGTCATCACCTCGCATTTATTTCTGAACTTGCTGCTGAAAGGTCTCCATGACTGGCAGGCCCGGATAGTTTCGTCCGCATGTTTTTACATCTCTCTCAAAGTGGCCCACACTAGCGCGCGCTACAACCCGCGGCCAAGTTCAAAGCCAACGCCCGCGCTACGAACCCAAAGGAAATGCTGTGCCCCGTAATGCAGTAATAGCACAATCGGATAGACACCGGTTTAAAACGCGCAGGATCGCGGTTCGATTCCGACAAGGGGAAGAGTTTTTTTTAAGCGCGAATGCACTTTATAAGCGACCCCAAACCATCCACCGCCGGCGTCGGCGGCGGCGGCGGCATCGGCGTCCGCAGTGCTCCTCTATATTTAAAAAAGAAACAGCATCCAGCGCCAGGTTTCGATCCGAGGACTTTGCGGCCGCAGCGCGACGCTCTACCGACCAAGCCACGGACGCGACGGTGATATCAGTGTTAGTGACGCGCTTTATATCTTTAACGCATTCAAACTACGTCGTCAGCGGCGTGCGTTGGCGACTCAGCGGCGTTATAGCGGCTTGATAACTGCGTGTACATGTACACGTGATACTACAAACCCGATGGAAGAGATGGAAGAGAAGGCGGCGAGGCGGTGGGCTGCGGGGGCCGAGCGCAAGCGCCGCAAGCGGGCCGACAACCGTGCATTCGCACTTTCACATTCTCCCCCTCGGGGAAATGCGGGGGAATTTTTTCTTTCCAATTGTCTGCACATGTTATGGTTCTCCACCGATGCTAACCCGTACCCTTCAGGCCTATGGGGTGGTCCAGTGGTTAGGTGGCCGGTTTCACGGCGTAAAGGTCCCGGATTCGATTTCGGGACCTCCCTAACAACATTTCTTTCTTAGGCTTCGGGGTTTTCTGTCTACAACGGAGAGATATGTGTCGGATTAAACAGCTCTACTGTTTGAAGTCAGCGGCTTCTACCCACACCGTGAGATCATCGGCATATATACCAAAGCGAGCGGCAGAGTCCCATTCGAGCGTACGAGCAGTTAACGCGGGCCATGGCAAGGTTGAAAAGCACGGGCCGAGGATAGAGCCCTGGGGCACACCGCTATCGCAGTAGTAGGTCCTATGGCTCTATCCCGGGTACGTGCTGCTAAGAAGGATGGGACGGTTCTCAAGGAAACTACTGCCCTGTTTTGGGCTCTTTGACTAGGCAATGCCCTGAGTTAACACCTCGAGAATAGCAGCGATCGAATGCCTTGCGCACGTCAATTGCAACGATGTAGTCTGGGCTACCCGCCCGGGAGTTGTGATTGAAGACGCGGTGTAGCAGGCAAAGGCAGTCATGACTACTGATATTTGGGCGAAAGTTCGTCTGCGCCGGATGGAACCATGGTTAGATGTACTCGAGATTATGCTAAAGGCGATTATTAATGAGGCGTTTGATGAGTTTACAGAGCACCGGGGTAAGGGAGATCGGGCGGAGATTAAAGATGTTAGTGGGATTTTCGTTCGGCTTTCGTAACGGATGAATGAGCGTGAGTTTGAGTTCTAAAACTTCGCCCGTTGCTCAGTAGTCATTAACAAGGACCAAAAGTACGGAAATGGTGGAGTCATTCAGATTTCGGTGGTGTAGCCACGTGATACCATCATGCCCCGGAACCGAGCGTCGTTTGCCGCGGAAAAGCGCAACCTCGTTCGTTTGTGTGCGTTTCTTTGTTTAGACGCTAGTCTCGCCATTCTTGCGTCCTCCGACAGGCAATGTTGAGCAGGCGGCGTTGTATTAAAGCAGCAGCAGCCAAGCATCAGATTCCGTAACGCGAATGTCATTGCGGGGCAGGCGGGGGGCAAACAGTGCCGACGATGGCGCTCGAGAAGCAGTACGCAAGTGGCGCCCTATAGGCAACACGACGAACGTCGGGAAGCGCGCAACGCGCCACAAAGACAGAGGTACCATGTCGTGGAAAACTTTCAGAGAGCTTGCGGTAAATACAAAAATGTGGCTTATCCTTCTTTCGTAGGAATCGGTAAAACACGAAAGTGAAATGTGCCTTCACAGGAGCATTTGAATGTTTATTGTGCGTCGATATGAACTTGCACATCGCTGTTTATATTTCGTCGGTATGGCACCGTGATCCGCATCAACATTAGACACGGGATTACACGCACCGGAGCATTGCGTAAATCCGATTGAAACCCCAGGCGCTCGCAAACCGTGCGAACAAAACCAAACGGGTTGTCAGCGAATCGTTTGGTGAAGTCACAGTACGCTACCGCTAAAGGAGCATAATTTGCGGGTCGACAGTAGTCTTGTGGGTCTGCCTTGCGAGCGACGTCCTGCTGGCGGGTCGCTTAGGCGAAGGTGCGACCACATTGGTCCTGCTCCGTGGCGTGTACGCCAGACGCTTGCGTTGCGACGAGGTCGGCTTGTGGATCGCGGAACGCGGCGGCGGCGTTCCACAAGCTGAGCGGCGTTCCACATAGACAGCGGACGGATAAACACAGCAGCTTTCGCTGCTACACGCGGCTTTATCGTGGCGCGAACTATAGGCGTCATGACGCACTACTGCGCTTCACTTCTCCTAGATGGCAGCACCATCTGAATGGACAAGTTAGAGGAAAGGACATAAGGCGCTTAATGGAACTTTTCCTGGTTATGTCATTTCCGTGATGGATGACTCCGGTGAGGTTTGTGTACCCCGGCATAACACACTGTCGTGTTAAAATGGGCTTTATTGCAGGCATTTGAGATTTAGTTTAGGGGTGTCTGATCTAGCCACCAATGAGGACAAATAATAACAACTGATCAAGACAATAAATGAACTCGTACCTAGGTTCGAAATTCCATGTCACCTTCGTGTTGTGTGCTGAACAGCTTCGCTGGTAATCCCCTTTCACAAACTGGAATCACTCACGATTTTCAGCACAAGTAGAGCACCGTAAGGGGCTAATGAAAAGAGCTTTTTGTGTCCCGTCATTTGCGTTTGTTGTGTGTATTTCGCCAAAGTGCTGTAGAATACATCAAGTGTTTATGTAAAGCTACTTAGTGCAGGTGAGCCAGGAGTCCATTCCTGCTGACCACGTGCGTTCAATTACGCCGTGCTCGCGTGCACGCCGTTTTCGTCGCAGTGATACATTGATCAAGGCTTTCGGCCATGGTTGCCTTTTACCTATCTACCACACTGACATTAGGCCTGTATACGTCGCTTAGAGCCAAACTAAGCTTGTATCTTGATAGAAGTGAGATGGCATATTTTAGGAGGGTGTTTATGGCCATCGCTTAGATATAGCTGTAGAGATTCAGTGCAGATTATACACATTCGTAACTACCTCGTGGTCACTTAGGTTGCTGGGTTATGGGAGAACATTGGGAAAAATAAAAAACTTCGGTTAAAAAAACGCCAACGGCGACAAAGGTTGTTCACGGCCACCCCAATAATTCTTCCGCTGTTAGCAAGAGTTTTCCCAGCAACCATTGAAATCCCGAACCTTCTCGTCGGCTCGTAAGATTGTGGCATAAAAAATCATGAGACATTTAACCCTTTGAAGGTGGATAACCAGCTAACCGTCGGGTCTCTGCGCCAGCGTGGACGACTGCGGCCGCCTCGGACGGGACTGTATCGCGCTCTAGGGGAGGGAGCACCGCGTTTTGTTGACGGGGCACACAAACACACGGAACACTGGGATACACGTTCGCTGTGAAAGTCGTCCTTTTACTTGCTTTCTGATTTGTTTACTGTTAACATACGTGGTCGCTATGGCCATTGTTTTCTTGGTGACTTGTACAGATACCCGATAAAATTTGGAAGCGTAACTGCTGTTTGTCGCGCAGCTTGTGGCCAGTCTGCGAGAGAAGCTGTTTGCCGCCGCCTCCATCACGGTGCCAACAGCCGAGAATATCATGGAGGCCAATTCGATTCCCGAGTGCAACAACTGTGTCTGGGGGCCCTGGGAAGGTTCCAGCTGCGACAGGCCTGTTAACTACTGCTGTAGCAGTACACCGGGAGCGCACCGTGACACCGGAAGCAGGCGTCCCGTCTCACAGTTCAATGCTGCCACAGTGCAGCGCACCGATTTTCTATGGGGTCTGGTGCTCTGTTTTGTTACCTACATCATTTGGCGGTAGTTGGCTTGCTTATTCGGGCTAAAAGACCTCTCCGACGCTAGTGTTAGAACCGGCTAAGATCCTGCACATGTAATTACCAAAGTAGGCGGCTTTGTACAAGCCAGACGCGAACCTCTGCGTTCGTGCGCCAGTCCGAGCTCGTTTACTTTTCGCTGCATACTTAACAGGGCGTACGAATTTAAGCAGTTCAGAACTTTTTATGCTGTTACACGCGACCGTAGAAACTCAGCGATCTCATTGCATGTATTTACGAGGACGCAATAAAATATACTGACAAAAATCGCTTTGTCTGTGCTACAGATCTGCTTTTGTGCAGTTGTGAGGACACCATTTGGCATTACGAAAAATGCGACACGAAAAGAGCACACACCTCACGCACTTGGTTTGTTTCGTATAATTCCATATAGAAATACAACTATAGGCCGTAGCACTTCACTCATCAGAGGGATGATGGCAAGTACATAAAATCATAAATAAAACTCACGAGGCTCCACCTGTCTCTTAATCCCGAGGACTTCCGTTGCACGTGATTCAGCTCTTTAGTAGTGGAACGTAGCCATCAACACCAAAACGCAGCCCAGCGAGGGAACAGCTAGGCAGCAAAATTCGTCACCGTCGTCACCATCGTCAGTACCTGGTGGCCAGGCCAAGAGGTGCAACGGAGCAACGCGTGTGAGGCATATCTCTGCCATCCGAAAGCGTAATGCGGACGCGGATCGCGAGGCAAAAGGGAAAGTATACGCTTCTTTTCAGAGTCTGCTTATGTCGACGTTTCGACTTGAGACAAGCTTGAGACACGCACACACACACACGCGCGCGCGCGCACACACACACACACACACACACACACACACACACACACACACACACACACACACACACACACACACACACACACACACACACACACACACACACGCACACGCACACACATGCACACATGCGCGAACGCACGCGCACGCGCACGCACACACACTCACAGGCACACATGCACACACACGCACGCGCGCACGGACACACGTACGTACACACACAAGCTCACACACACACACGCCTACACATGCACAGACTCACACATACACACACGCACACACGTGCACACACGCGCGCATACACGCACATAGACACACACATGGACACACACGTACACACACACGCACACATGTGCACATGCACACACACACGCGCGCACACATGAACACACGCACACATGCGCGAACACGCGCACACGCACACACTCACAGGCGCACACGCACACACACGCACACACGAACGCGCGCATGCACACACGTACGCACACACACAAGCTCACACACGCACACATGCACACACTCACACATACACACACGCGCGCACACGTGCACACACGCGCGCGCACACACGCACACATGCACACACGTACACATGCGCACACACGCACACATGCACACACGCACACGTGCACACATTAGCACACACGCGCGCGCCACACGTACGCACACACACTTACGCACACACGCACGCATACACAGACGCACACACGTGGATACGCGCGCACACAGCCATCGCACACACATTGACACGCACCCACAACACACATGCACGCACACGCGCGCACACATGCTCACACGCACACACACGCATACGCACGTACGACCACACACGCACACGTGCACACACACACACACACACACACACGTGCACACATGTGCACACACGCACACACACACACACACACACACACACACACACACACACACGTGCACACACGCATATAAGTACACGTGAAATTTACGAAAATTCAGCCATATTATCCCTACGCCAGGTACTCTCAAAATTTCAAATCTCTTCTCTGGGACCAGCAGTTTCCGCTGTGCTACGATGAATATGTGCATGCAGTAAGGTTATTCTGTATATCTACATGTGGGGTAGGGTTTCTGGCGCGCCCATAGGATAGAATCACTGTGGCATTACGCCTCTCTGGCAGAATCGTCCTGATGCTTACGAAACTGGTACAAGAAATGGAATCAGAAAGAGAAAAAATAGAGGGGGTGGGAGTGGTGAAACGTTTATTGAGAAAAAAGGGGAAAAAAATGGAGGAAGCTTACACTAACGTGTAAGACTTAAAGTTAGCGAAGCTGTACGCAACCTTCACGACCATCACGACGGTGTAAGACCGCGACTGCAGCCGGTTGGCTTCATCGCTGCTGCCGCAACGGCCTTTACTCCATCATTGTTGCTATAAGTGTGAGCTTCGTTAATTTTTTTTGGAAGTGATAATCATTGGACATCCTTTTGGAGGGGCGTACGCTTGTAATGAAATGGGCCGGATCACACGAAACGGAGGGAACGCTCTTGGTGCGGATGAGGAAATGACATTATATTTACAGACTGGACAGCACAGAGGGTTTAAGCAATGACAAAAGGGAATTCACAAAGCGTTATGGAGAAACTCAGATAATAAAAACAGCCCACGCGGCCCGCTCCAGCGCCCGCAACTACTAAGTCCGCGCACCGTCCCCGCGTAAACGTCCCGAGGGCAGGAAACGCTCACAGTCGGTTGTATGGTACGCGGGAGCCGACGTCACCCTTTGAAGCGGTGTTCGCGTCGTTGAGGTTGGCTACCCAGGTTCCGAAGCCAGAAGACTTTCAGCCGGGTCCGCTGACGGTCTTGATCCCGCCACGCGCCCGGTCACGCGCCGTTCGGAACGCCGGAGCCCGGTCGACGGTGACCCGTGCTGGCGACGATGTCCCGGGCCTTGGCGGCGACGCCCGGAACCGTAGCGGAGACTGGCGACGGCCTTGCCTCACTGTGGCACGTAGACCATACGTCTTGCCCTGAGGTCGCACAGAGCCGTGCCCCGTTCAGTCCGCCTTGTTCCCTGGCTCCGTCTCGCTCCCTGTCCCCGTGCCTCGTTTTCTTCCTCTTCCTCTAACTCAGCAGCAGCCGCTTGGTCTTGCACTTCGTCTTTCTCGCGTAGAATACGGCGTCAGTCCCCTACCCGGCTATGTTCCATCACAACGCTATGACCTGTCTTTCTCGTTCCGAGCAAGTATTGTCACGATAACGGCGAACGCTGAAGTTCATTTTTTTTTTTTTTGCCAACCTTGGACAATCCCCCATTTGGGTATGCTTGGCTTGCAAACGTGCGCAGGGGACGCTTGGCGGTCGCCGCGAGGCCCGCGCTCACGTGCGCGCGCTCGGCAGTTTCTTTGTTTTGCTAAACAGCTTCGCTTTTAAAAAACGGTGGGTGGCCTTTTCAGTTCGGGAGGCCACGAGCCGCCGGTGCTCAAGAACCACACGTTTGCACATCCCTAGAGTTGACCACGCCAGAATCCAATCAGCGTAATAAGGCTTCATTCGTGTCACATGAACAACCTCAGCTGGCGTCATCACCCGGGGAGGGCGCACTATTCCCTCGGGTATAACTTCAGAGTTAAGGTCACTCTTCGGCGCGAGGCTTTGTATGGGCCGAAGTGGCGTCTCAGAAACTTCTCTGAGCGACCTCGGCTCTCAACCAATGTCCACACCAGCAGTTGCTCCCCTGGCCAGTACGTGACTTCTCGATGCGGACTCTCCTCGAAAAAAGGCCTGCAGGTGACAACTCCATCGCGCTGCTAGTGTGTATGCTCCGCTGAGCGGTAGCGTGTAAATGTACGCTGCGGGCGTGCGTCGTGTCTATTTCATGTCATGGGCGCACAAAATGCGTAGAGAAGAGCGGTATGCCGTAGTTGGGTTCGTCAATTTTCACTGAATTGCATTACAGCGGAAATTTGCATTTAAACCTACTGGATGGCCTAAATAATGACAGGTAACGTGTGTGTCGTGGTTTATAGCAAGCTTTTGAACAGGGATGACTTAGGCAATTGGTAGCAAAATGCTTCGTATGGGTGTCTTGGTAGCTAAAGAGAGCACCCTTCAAAATCGGCATTTTTGACGTAGGGCTAAGTGTGCGATTACGTCCTGCTGCTTGTTGGGCCTCCAGAAACGTTCTCAAACTCGGGCGTGTGTATTTGCGCGGCCCAAATTGGTCAGAGGCCAATGCATTCTGCCGCGACCTTAACACATGGAGTCGCACAAATGTCAGAAGCCCGAGATAGTCTCTCATGCATCCCGCCGAGGTCGGTGGGTAGCCAGATGGTGAAAGGTCGTTTCTAGTACGGGACTTTTTCGACAGTAGATATATGTCGGAGCCCTGAGGCTCGTGCGAAGGTTTTCTGCAGAACTGGCCACAAAGATACTCAGTCAAAATGTTAAAATAGTTCCACTCAAGGTGAAAGCAGAAGTGCAGAGCAGTGGTTCGCCACGGTGGCACCCTTATGCGCTCTTTGCCACCACCCCTCACGCTCTTACCCTATCTTCGTCACTCTTCTCTTGATGAATTGCACAGAGGTTTGTTCAATGCAATTCAATTTTCCCGCCTTCGCAGGGCTCGCGCGCCTTTTCCTGGGACAGCTCGCATCCTTTTCTGTATCTTTTGTTTCTTGTTCTGCCTGAACCCGCACGAGCGGGAGTTCTGTTTGTGCTCGCTTTCACCTCGCACGTGCTGGAGCCGTTCTGCGCCATTTGACCGCGTTTTTTTTTCTAGGCGGCCACTTTTTCCGCTTAGTATCGTAAAACCCAACCAACGGAGCATTCCGAACTAAATGAACGCGGAGACTGCCGGTTAAGTAAATATTTTTTGCCTCAAATTTATCTGAAGTTTTTTTTTTTTTTTTTGCTCCAAATAATGGGGACATGTATGACAAATGCCAGCGGTTCCAGGAGTTTCGAACGGTTCTGCTTATATGAACCTCTTGTTCAAGTATCCTCAACTTTTGGCCTGAAGGCTGAATCGAGGGACAAGAGGGTATCTCCTCGAGGACACTGTTTGGTTGCGTGACGCCGCGTGAGTGCAGTGGCTATGTAGCGTGACATCGGACGAGCTATACGACTACATGCTGGGCCCCTAAAGGGCTCTGAAATTAAAAGTCGGTATCCTGAAGGGAGGTTCTACTGCGTTCTTTGACTCTGAAGCTGCATTCAAAGCCGCAGTGACCACCGAGCGTGTTTTGCAGTCAACTGTTTCTGACTGCAGCCAAACAACATCGCTGTTGTCCGCATTGAATGTGAACAGCCGGCCAGTCAAGTACGGTCGCAACTTCTCAACAGCCCAAACTAATTCAAGGCATTCTAACTTGGCAAAGATCCGGCGTCACTCAGCATTGGAAATTTGTAGACTTGCGTTTGTTCTAGTTAAAGAGGTCCTGAAAGGCGTTTCGAGTACACTGAATGAACGCGCGCAATCGTTAGGTTGGGTGATCAACGTCATCTGTGCCAAGTATAACTTTTTAACAGAGGAGCTGTTGTTACTGGTCGTAAGTTCGCAATTCCTTTTCTGCACGAAGCAGTGTTGTTGTTGGAGATCAGGTATGGTGGGGCTTCACGGAACCTTGCTGTGCAACGATTATTCAAGAAATGTTCAGTTAACCAGCCAGGAATTCTTGAAATCAGGTAGAGAACATTGATATGTGACACAGAGAGTAGGTGTAAATCCAGTATACAGGTTATTTCCTCAGTATCGCCAATTGTGTCGGGGCGCAGTGGGATAAACCGCCTCGCTCACTCTATCCACGTCGCGCGTCTAAGTGGTTTGCGTGTCGTATTCGCGAATCCAAAACGTACCTTTTGGTTGAACTGCGAAACTACCATATGAAACGTCAACGGATCGTTTAAGTCATTGGAACGATTTGTTCAGTTGTCAAATTCGTGCTTTCAATATATAAAAAGACTATTGTACTTGCAGAGAAAGAAATACTGATGTGTGCATTTTGCCGAATTGGTATGTCTTTATATAGAGCAAACATATTTTCCTTCAATCCACTTACGCAACACACATGGTTGGCTGAAGCGAGGGAGGGGGAGGGGGGTGTGGATATAGGGCCGAGGCAGGCAACCAAACCCTTCACATATCGCAATTGGCAGCACTGAGACCGTAAAAAAATGAACGAACGGCCTTTATAGAGAGAAAAGGGCCTCCAGGCCATCAGGGGAAAAACTGATGGTGGAATAATTGTTTTTTGCAAGAATATGCACAGTCGTACAAAGAGGTAGGCGCGCCCCCATAACTCACTCGTTACTCCTTTGGGACCGCTCTTAATATCGTTTACGGTGTACTTGTCTAATTGCTGATAAACCCGGGGTCGCCTAGAAGTTTCCCAGAAAGTAAGGGGGTGGGAGGGTGAATGGAATGCACTATGCACTTTAAAAAAGTCCCTGTGCCGTACCGTGCAACCCTTCGGCTGCTTTTTGTGACAGCTATAATTGTTCAGAACCGATCGGAATAACGGAATGGAATACTACAACTGCATGCCTGTGCACGCGCGTGCATGGCGTCACCACAACACGACCAAGCTCTACATTGGCGCGAACAAGCGGCCAGTTGAGCAATGTATAAACCAACGTCGGTTCGGAACGCATTTACGTGCTCACTATGACACATTTTGAGGCGATTTTTTCGTCCTTAGGCTCCCTTATGTACCAGCACATGACGACGTCGCGTCCGCGAGGTGTCTCTGACACGGTTGTTTTCTTTTCGCGTAATCTTTCGGCGGGGTGTGGAAGCGTAAGGGTCCCGCCCCATTTTGTGTCAGCTTTTCCAGCCGTGAGCGAAGTTCAGGATTCGTAAGCGCAATGACAAAAAAAAAAAAAAAACGACGCAAACGGAACGCAGAAAGCCGGAAGGCCCCGTGTCAAGCGATGCTGCGGTGCAGAATATCGCAGTAGCAGACGCGCGCAACCGGATGTTCTTGCAGACGTCAACGATAAGCGAGGCATCATGGGTCGTCACGCTTGCGTGGTGCGAGGATGTGGACGAAATGAGGGAGAATCGCGGCACGGGCGAAAATGCGATGTTTTGATTTGCAATAATTCCACTAATGCTCATCGTTTTAACAAAATTCTTGAAAGAGGCGATTACTGGAACATCGATTTACCTGAAAATGTGAACACCCTTGTATCGGCAAAACCCCTTTCAGGGCCCTTTTAAGAATGGGACGATGATCGATGATGGCTCATTGATCGAATTCGGCACCTCGTGGGCGATGCTCAATACAACTTACAAGGACTGCAGTGAAAACTCGATCCAACGAAACTCGATATTACGAATTTCCGTATCTAACGAATAAATTCCGATCCCCCTTCAGGGGTCCATACGGTTCAGTGCTTTTATGAACATGAACTAACGAAATAGATTCATCGCCTTTCCCCATTTAACAGCATCTCGAGCTCCGCAAGCCGTCAACACGTCCGAGAAGAAATCGCGCCTGCAGTTCCTCGGGACACCTTCGTCGGCTTAACGATGTGGTAGCCGATCTGAGCTTCCACGACTATCTGAGCGCCGACGCATACGCTGGTACGACAGAAGTTTTGAAAGATGAGGAAATGGTACCATTAGCTTCTGCAGCACAAGATGTGTCAGGGTATGCTGACTACCCAGAAACCGATGAAGCTCCTGTGCCCGCTCCAGGACAGGTTATGGGCGCTCCTGACTTGCTCAGGCGCTTTGCTGGGTCTCACAAAAGAACAGAGGAGGCGTTGAACGCGCTTGCGTGCTACGAAAGGTCTGGCCGCCCAATGCTAACGAAGCGCAGGCAGGCGAAAATCTCAGGCTTTTTTTTTTTTTTTTTGCCAGGAAATGAATTCATTACTCCCAGAACCCCTGGCATGTTATTGTTATTTTTTTCACTGCGGACTTTTAGCTCATTGCTAAATTACCGACAGGCGAGCGCCGCAGCCGCTGCAGTAACGGTGCCATTGTAGCTGCTGGGACGCGCTTCCCTTTCGATATCGAATTCACGGCACCGACTGCTTCTAAAAGGACAGTCCCCGATTTTACGAAGTTCTTGATTTAAAGAAATATTTCTCGGTTCCCGGTCACTTCATTATATCGGGTTTTCACTGCATTTGCACAGCATGATATGGTCGCTCATAATTCGGGCAGACTCCGCATCAAGCGAGACTCGCCTACCTTCTTTGCAAAACATCAAACAACTTCGCTTTATTACAAAGACGCCGCCTCCAAAGGGGTGTAACAGAGAATGGGAGGGTTGTGTCAGTAAATCTACCTTAGGCCGCTGAGTGGCCAAATAACCTAGCCAATCGTACGTCTTTGAAAATAGCAACGTGACCCAACTCTCTTTTTTGCGGAAAGTCAAAGGTGTTCACCGAATACACGTTACCAAGCAATCAGAAAATAGAACAGACTAACTCTAAGTTCTGAGAATATACCTCCAGGCGTTCCTCCGTTAGTGCCGTTCTTGAACGGAACTTGGACAATCACACTCCGCGCCGAAAGTAACCTTTCATTGTTAGCGCTACCTTCATTCCGTGAAACCGCTAGAAGCAGCGCACACTGTGCCTCACCCCAAACACACCCACCTCACTGCTCCTTCAACTCAGTGTGCATAATACGTCATCCGAACTAATTGGCGGACATCTCATACAATTCCAACGGTTCCCTCTCACCAATTCTGGCCGGCGGGTCCTTTTAGAATTGGGAATAACTACACCGGGCTATGACGGCCCACTTCAGAGACCCTCCCACGACCACTCAAGAACTCATTCAAGTCCAACCCTTACCGCGTAACATGCACCCTGAACGCCACAATGGATGGCGTAAGGCTAGCGCGGAGGCCACCTTGCGACAGTACAGTCAAAATGCTGATGTGGTCTTCACAGACGCGGCAACATACCCCCCTACCCAGCGTTCTCCCTGGCAGTAAGCCCCGTCCAAGGAGACAGACTATCACTGCCTGTATCAAAACACGCTCACCAGCTGAAGCTGAAGAGGCGGCAATCGCGCTTGCCGTCTCCTCTACCCAGGCTACTAGTGTTGCGACACACAGCCAACAGGCCTACCGGCACTTTCAGGCAGGAACGGTTCACGCTGCGGCCTGCGCAATGCTACTCCGCCCCCCCCCCCCCCCCTCAGCAGCGACATCTACAGATCGTATGGGCTCCAGCCAACGGTGCTCCGACCCATCTGGAAGTGAGACGGAACGACACGGCCGACGACCTCACGCGAGAACTGACACGTCGCCCGGGGAACGAACCAAACGTCGCCTCGGAAAGATTTACTCCCTGCCTGACGTACGCAGAAATGACCCAACATCTACGCCTTGCCCGACGCTGCCTTCCCCCACCCCACCGACACCAATTCACTGAGCATACTACCGTGCCTTGCAAATGAATACATTTCCCCACCCTAAAATGGTCTGCAACTATCTCCGAACAAATTACATCCCCTAGCTGCCCCTTCTGTGGAGTAGACGATGCCCTGCTGCACATGGTTACTGGATGTCCCTCCCACCCTCTCCCCAAACTGAATCCTTAAAACTCTCCCGAGCTCTGAAGGCCCGCCCTGTCCGGCTCATGCTTGTCCGCCCACCGCCGGCTGGTGAAGAGGACTCTAGTGGCTGGCAAGGCATATGGAATCTAGCTGGACTGAGGACTCCACCTCCTGAAGATTCCATGCATATTCGGCCCACAATAAAGATGTGTATCCTCCTCGTCCTTTTCCCGCCGCCGAAGCGCCACGCATGTACCTTCTCAGTTTGAGCACTACAACCATACCAAACTAATTGTACCGTTTCGCCATTTATACTCCCTGACCCTTCCTTCGACTTCGCAGCTTCCGTCTCTTTACCGAGGTTCTTTAACTACCATGGCTTCTCCTGTAAACTCGCCAAATTGTCGGCCTCTTCAAGCGCACGACAAGAAAGGTGCCGTTCGGGCTTCGAAAAGACAACACATTGGACAACATCATCCAGTCGCGAATACATCTATCGCTTAGACACATAACTCTGCCTCCCAAGAACCCGATGAAAAGTGAAAGACGTTCCCACGAATGCGTTTTACACCTCTCGTACTATGTCGACCCAACCGGTATAAAAGCAAAGAAACTGAACAAAGCTAATAAGCTAAGCAAAAATAAACAAGCTTCTGGCGCTCTTTATTAATTGACGTGTTCGAAC
The DNA here is from genome assembly GCF_048455015.1 of Haemaphysalis longicornis. NCBI lineage: Eukaryota > Metazoa > Arthropoda > Arachnida > Ixodida > Ixodidae > Haemaphysalis > Haemaphysalis longicornis. The sequence goes on along the minus strand of NW_027526203.1, from coordinate 241,162,563 downwards.
AAAATTGTTTTGCTTGCGGTTCTTCTAAAAGAGTGACTCCGAGTCTGTCTTGGCTTGTATGCGTGTGTGGAATAGCTTGCGCCGAATCATCAAAATGCGCCAACGTGGAAGGCTACAGAAGGGCACACTTGCGGTCATCAAAGGAAGCTTGTTGCTTCTTCTAAGCCAAACCAATGCACCATTCTTCCAAAGAAGATCAGTGCGAGGTTCTTTGATTTTGCAACTCCCTTAGTAAACCGCCGAAAGCAAGATGCACATCCAAAATAGTTCTTTAGTTCTTTCACAGAGCTGGGTGCCTGGTATGCAAGCTTAGAGACACTTTGAGCTTAAGGCATGCGAGGGAAAAATATTTCGAGGCATCGCAAGTGCTCTTCAAACTTTCCGCGTACACGCTCACATCGTCGAGATAAACGAGTGTTGCACTCCACATTAAGAGCGTCCAATGGTACCTGTCCGAAGTCAGACAACGCGTCCAACGGCGTGACGTAGTGGGCACGGTCAAGTGTCTCCAGACTGTCGCCACGGTCAAGGGTACAAGTATAAATGGGTAATGCTATTATACTTTCAGCTTTGATAGCTTGCGGGAAACTGACTGAAACAGTCTTAGCACTAAAAGTTTCATTATTTCAATGACAGATTATTTGAACAAGAAACTGTGACGGGATACGCAATATTAGTGACGCGCTCATGAATTACCCTGCGTGCCGCAGACAAACTTGTAGCTAAGTAGGCCAATTAGGAATAAACTTGTTCATAGGGACAATCACACTGTGGTGTTGCGGCATGTGGAGGTGAACGAAGAAAAAGAGCACCGTCGCCATACTGACAGGTTCGGGTGTGTGTTTAAATCTACCCACTGCTCTTCCTAATAGCTGCGCGTTACAACGCAGCCCTGCCGGTATTGGGCATGCCTGCTGGGAGCACCACTGGCACACGCCCCAATGCCAACCATTGGGTCCGCTGAGCTGGAAGCAGCAACGCGCTGGTGGTGTGCAACGAAGCCTGCGGCGCTCTCGATGCCCTGGCCGCCAACCTGGAGGTCAAGTTCCGCACCCCCATCAGTGTCGTCCAGCAGCAAAACTTCAGCGCCATGGACACGGAGTCTCCGGGGACTGTGGCCCGCCCCATCGGCGTGTCCCATGGCCCAGCCGACTACCAGTACCAGCTGCTGCGCTGCAACGTGGACCTGCCGAAGATCATCCAGCTGGGCCTCGCCTTCCTGGTCGACGCAGGCAAGCCGTCATCACCACCTGGAAATTCAACTCCAAGCTCACCCACACGGAGGACACGCACCCCCGGGCATCAGTCGACCGGCTCACCAACTCGGGCAGGTCGACTCAGGTCGCCCCGGGCAGGCCGCCCCGCACGCGTTTTCCCAGCTGCTGACGCCCTCTGGGGTCGTTCTCTCGGACCGCGTAAGGTGGCTCCCCCCAGGCGGGTAAAGCTGGCTCAAAAATTTGTCTAAACACGGATGCCGCCATGATGCCACGCTCTAGTTGCTAGATCAGTAGTTGAAGATATTGCTAACAATTTTTCTTGAAAATGAGGCACAAATTTAGGGCCCTAAGCTAAAATTAGGCAACTTTTATGGCAATAACTAAGTTTCTTTACAAGTTTGTATGCTTTTTATTAGTTTTCTTGAAATATTCATGCTTGAACAAAAATAAATGAAATTATAAGCAAAAAGAGGACGTCGGGTTGAGGCGCCAAATTCAGTTTCGGTATATTGTGAGGAGCGTCAGTCGTGTGGGGCTAATTTACAAAGGTTCACTCTAACACGCCTTAGTGTCTGCTGTGTCACTTCGTTGCTTGCGAAGACAAGCTTGCGAAGACTGCCGACGATACGGAATAAAGCCGCCGCCGCCTATCTTCAAGGGCACCTTCTCTACATGTCCGTAGTGGCTGCTGCCGGTTTGAACTCGCCGTCAGCCGGTCATATCATGTTACGCGAAACATGTCTGGGCAGATCGGCTCCTTTTAATCGTATATGATTCGTAAATTAAAAACAAACAAACGTACGAACCATTTTACCATGCCTAGCGTATAACTAGGCTCTTGTTTACGGGTGCTGTTATACTTTCACTGAACGGTGTTAAGTACTTGAGTCAGAGATAAAACAACCGCCAAATAATAATAATATGGTAACTTTATTTGCACAATAAGGTGGTTTTCTAGAGGAGGCCAAGGCGAAGCCGAAAGGTAATCCCGAATGTAGGTGCAGAAATCTCCTGTATGGGTGTGTGCGATTGGTGCATGCTCCTTTGATCGCTGAAACACGCAATCTGAAATTTTCGAGAATATATTTGATGCTTCGCATGACACATTTCTTAAATTCGGTGGATCAGCGACGTTGTTTAATTACGTATACTTGCACCTCTGCTCTCATATGGCCCATGTACATACCTGCACTGAGGAGGTAGGGGAGGAGTAAACTTCGTTCATGTGAGATGGGCACCCGTGTGGTGGGGCGTTAAGAAAAAATATTGTCCTTCCCTGGGTGCCTTCGCCAATGAACGGAAACGGTCACTTCTGTTCTCGCCCAATTATCAGGACCACCCCGCCTACAGGCGGTTTTGCCTGAAATGCCTGCGGGTTCGGCCGGAAATCTGTCTGTCAACAGAAACCGCCTAGGAAGCATGTTGAGGTAACTCACATATGCGCTTTCTTGGGTCGCGATGGGACCGTCATGTATTTTGTGCAAGGCGAAGTCGACGAAGGATATACGTCTCCCTTGAAAAGTAAATTAATTTGAGTGCACCTATAAATTGTTATTGCCGCTCATTAGTTCAATCATAGTGGTTAATTTTGAAACAGCTGCCAAACATAACTATAGCAGGTGAATCAGACTGCCTAGCATGAGACTATCAATCGCTAATATAGAGTATCCAGACACTTAAAGGAGTACTGACACGAAATTTTTATGTTACGTTTTTTTCGCTGCTATGCGTGCCTACCAGCCCACTAATCATAGAATGACAGATTAGACGGTCGAGCGCAGCGTAAACATTCATTTACGGCGTCGTTTATTCGTGCCAGTTTCGGTTTCGACAAAAAAACGCCGAGCGGCCGCCATGACAGCATGTATGACATGGCGTCACCATTCTTGCCGTATCGCTGCCTCTCTGGAAGCGCGCGCGAGCGAGCGCACGCGCGCGCCCAGAGTGAGTGAAATACTTTATTAAGGACGAGAGGCCATGAGGCCCTGTGGGGAAGTGAGGATGGCGGAGGGGAAGCAGAAAGGGAGAGGTCACAATTCATCACAATTCACACAGTGTACACACTTCTAGTTGTAAGGTCCTATTCACAAGATGCACATTTCACTCTGTCAGTGGCACCAAAATGCACAGTTTGCACTGTTGACATTGGTCGTGGATGGGAATGGCCAGTCCGGGAAAGTCTGTCAGACCGCTATACCACCTTGTACAGACCGTTTTCAAGCGCGTACTGGGTAACAGACCGGCCGAGGTCTTCGCCGTCCCCACAGGCCCGGGCAGCATGACGTCAGTCCCAAAACCATGACGTGTACACACGCCCGAGCAGCGCGCGCCAACCACAGCCAGCGCGTCGGCTTCGTCACGGGAGCCCCGACGTCGGCAGTTTGGGGCACGTAGCAGATGATGTCACGTCGGCCCGCTCTGGGCTTTCTCGTGCGGGCGAAGATTAAAATGGATTTTAAATGTGTTTCGCTGAACGGTTGCTGTTGAAACTTGCTGGGAGATATCTCCTGATAAAAAGGAAGCGTTTTACATAGTTATCTCAGCTTTGAAATTTCGTGTCAGTACTCCTTTAATGTGCATTGCATATGGCAGCCATTAAGAAAGCCGACAATACATTGAAATCTCAATTTTATTATTTGCGACAGTTACATCTGCACGTATCGGTTCAGCCAGGGCCATCTGGAGACGTTCTCCAGCTGTATACACTAGATAAAAGGAAGGAATGCGATATGCGAATGCGATACGCGATAGAACGAAGGAATTCGATATGTGTAGCACAGCCTTCTCATTTATGCCAACATCAAACCGGTGGCCACAAAGGTGTCACACCAGACCTTGTAGAATTTCCACGCTTCCATTCTAGCGTGCTCACAGCAACAAGGATGATGACGAAGTTGCATTACCGAAGCTGGGTTCCAGTAATGCTGTAGCTGATTATGAAAGCTCTGGCTAATGCTCATTCAGATTGTGGTCATCAGCATTCTTATTTTCATCAAAAATAATGGGCCATCGCAATGCCAATAGCCCGTGTATCATAAGCAAAAATAAACACAGAAAAAGCAAGAGGGTCATATGTACAAGCAATTCTCATCCAACAAATTTTATTTCACCGCCAGTAATGCTACCAGACCTCTAGGGAAGTTTGTGATGGTAAGAGCAAGGCTAAGATGACCTAATGTTCTCTTTCGGTTTTCAAAGGCATTCAGAAGCTAAGCAAGATTCTAAACGACCAAACGTGATTTTTGCTTTACTTACTCCTGCTCCATGTCGAGCACAAGAACTCCGGCCTCGATGTGGTGGGCCGTTCTGGTTGCAGGCACTTTAGTTCCGCTATCCGCGATTTTGATTCGCTTCGAGCTTTATTTCTGGCGCGGGCGCTTCTGAATGTCAATGAACTGTCACCTGTGTTCTCCGCAACACGCCGAATACTGCCTGACGAACGATAATTACTTACTTTTCGCGAACTGGCAGGTGTTCAGCATGGACTGTTAGTCCCTGCACATGGCAGAGCATCGTGCTTCTAAAAACACGTTATTGCTCGTATAGCAGCATTTAAGAGCGACAATTTTTTTAGCCCTGGTGTTGCAGTGAACTCTGATGTATTATTCGGCGCATGTGCGCAAATAAGCACGTTGACACCACCCCCACCCTCACCCCCAATCTCCTAAAAGGAAGTTTAAACCCGCCGCACAGCACAAAAACGAAACTAACTGCTGCTTGCTTGCCAATATGGTATGGAGTCTTTACGATTTTTCAGAGATCAGAGGTGCTATCATGGCGAAAGGCAAATTATTTTGTAGTTATTTCTTGTTATAATTAGTATAAAAAAGAACAGTATCTAACTAATGTTAACACTTACATGCAATGCTACATGTTAAGCAAAGTTGTGTACAGCTAATGGCCCAGCTTCACCTTTTCAAACCGGATTGCAATTTTTATAATATACATACAGTGGACGAGATAGAACAGATTACCTTTTAGTGTACTGTCACAGTTTATTTCGCAATTTGATTGATTGCAGGGTTTAACGCGCGTACGCAACGCAGGCGATGAGGCGTGCCTTAGTGGAGGGCTCCGGATTAATTTTGTCCACCTGGCGATCTTTAACGTGCGCCGAAATCTCGTACACAAGGGCGTTTTTGCTTTTCGCCTCCATCAGAAAAGCGGCCGCCGCGGCCGGGAATCGAACCCGTGACCTCGTGCTCAGCAGCGCAATGCCTTAGCCACTGAGCCACCGCGGCGGGTTATTTCGCAATTTGGTCCAGTACTACGGGCATTTACCTAATTTAGCATACTTCGCAGATTGCCGTCTTTTTGCATTGCTTCTGTTGATGTAGAAGTGAATGCGGGTCGTGAGGTAAAACGCACCTCTGCCGCAACAGCCTTACAATGATCACTGCACCCAAGTTCACACTGCTGCTTAGCCTGCACCACACTCAAAATGTCAAGGATGCTATCCCAATGCAGCTCAAGAAGACTGAAGCATTCAGTGAACGCGTTCTCCATGTTCAGCACAAACCTGTACAGAACGGCCTGTACACAAAGTGGAGCTCGCACACTGCAGCCGACGATTCTGTGAGGGGCTTGTCCTAATAGTGACAAATACGTTTCCCCATCCAGTCAGGATACATCTGTTATTTCCCGCAGAATTCGACGCACAATGTAAAATCTGTACTCAACCAGGCAATCTATGGCACATAATATGGGAGTGCGTCAAGAACCCCTCCCTTTCCTTCCCCTACTCCTGAGCAGTGGGAGATACTGCTGTCCAGCTCCCTCCCTCAAGATCAACTTCTGCTGGTCGAGAGGGCCAGTCGAGCCGGCATGGCACATGGTTACTAAAATGAGAAACCACCCCACCTAAAAGCTCGATAAAAAGTTTTGTGTATCTCTCTTCTGCCGGCGCAGATTGCGCTTCCACTTTTTTAGAGCTTCTTCGTCTCGCGCCCTGATGCCTGGGCAAAACAGTGCGCAGCAGACCTTCTTTTCAGTGTTGTACGGAACGGCGTTACAAGGAACGACGTTCCTGGAACTAGTTCCTTTTTGGAGGAACGGAGGAACGCCACCGTTCCATTAAGGGTCGGTGGAACTGTAACGGTAACTCGTTACGTTTTTGAAGGAACGGCAGGAACGGCGTTCCTGCCGTTACATCGCTAGGATTTGGCTGTTTTTAGTGCCAAGGCTCGAGTACAAAAATCCACAAGTCGCTACTGCGTTTCTCTTCCCGCCCTTCAGCCGTAAGTGCTTCCTCGAAGGTCAAAGGCAGAAGAATAACCACGCAGCAGGCCGCAGCTTATGCTTGCTTTCATGCTGGTTGAACTTACGCGGCGTTCGACGGGTGAATAGCGTAGCCGAGAGCCGAGAGAATGCTTTTCACCTTTCATCGTTTGCCTGGGGAGGCCAGGACGCGCTTATGGCCGATAAAATTGATCCCTGGCGGGAAAAGATTGTCTAATACGGGATCCGGAGATTTCGGTGTCGGACATTTACGCGCAGGACGTTTCGGTGCGGACATTTCTGTGCACGGACATTTTGGTGCATGACGTCTTGGTCCAGACATTTTGAGTCACGGGATGTCCCAGGCATTCTTTGAACATTTTAGATTTAATATTGTAATTTCGTGACTTGATATGATTTTATATTCGATGCTTGTGCTTCCGCCACCATGTGTGGAAACGAACGCTAAATACTGGCGGAGCATTGCCACATAAAACCCAATTTCTGTAGTAGATGGTAAAAATTAATTTTGTCAATTTGCATCCGTTCAACCTTTTTTTTTTATTTTAACATTCATGTGAACAACCCTACTACTTTAGGTGTTACCAAAGCGCTTTGCTTTCACTTCAGCCAACGGTGCAAGACGCTGCTTCTTTTAGTCCATCCTGCCCCCCCACAGCAAAACATCCGCGAAAAAAAAACAACAACAGAAAAACGAGGTAGATTAAGCGCGTGTGCATTCCGTTTTAAATATTTTCTCAATAAATCTCGTATTCGTTGCATTCGGTGTCGGTTCTACTTAAAACTAACCAACCAACGATCGCACTTACGGTGGCGTTACTTAGGGGAGGGGAAGGTTGAGCCCCGCCGGCTACCAGCCCCCTTGGTAGAGAGAGAGGGTTGTCACTTGTGGTTCACCATTGCGTCAACTGGACTTCGAAAACTTGAAGATGACTGTTACCGCTCTCGTCACACTAGCCTATTCAATATTTTTGCTCCTTATAATGGGAGAAAGCAATGTATGCCTGGGGTGTCCATGATATGCGCGACTTGAAGAATTAATTCCCAATGGGGAGACTGAAGGCGAAGAAAGAGCGATTCCTGGAGTGGGGCCGCCATCGGTATGACCAGGACGCGCGGAAGGGCGTAGCCAGCAAACGATAGTGGCCATTGTTTTCTCAGCGGCTTTTTGGGTGGCTTTTTGTGTCACATTATAGAGGTTTCGTGAGCTCCTCGTGAATGTAAAGCTTTTTCCTGTATCACTGCGGTGATGCGTCGGAGACCGTGAACTCCGCCACGCCTGTAGGATTTTCAGGGGAAACCGAAAATAATATGACTCCAAAAGAAATCTGGTCGAGATTCGAGCGGGTAGGCGCGGAGGGGGGAGGGGGGGCGCTAGGACAAAGAAATAAAATGTGGTGAATGTAAGCATGTGAACATAAAACGAAGGTTGGTTTTCCCGAACAGGATGGGTGCAATTTGTATGCGCAACCTGTACGCGCTTAATCAACATTTAGGACATTAGAAGCTGGGGCTGTTTTCAAAAAGGCCCGTTCTTCCTCCACGACAATATCCTAGACCAGTGTTCGCAAATTAATTTTAGCAAGGCCACCCAGCCGACGCAATACCCTTCATAAGGTTTTCTGCATTCTCGGGGGCTAGGTAATGTTTGTTACGTTTTGGATATTGAGTTTGTGCATGTAATTTATGTAATTTGAGGTTGTGTAATTTAAAGAAAAATACAAAAAAGGCGTCGGACCATCGTAAACACCGGTTAATTGTCTTAGCTAAAAAAGAGGGAATATAAATTAACAACCTGTCATAAATAAAAAAAACGTGTGCTAAAGAATTCAATGGGATGCAAAACAGGTGTCCCCAGGAATAGGTATTAAACAAAAATATATAAATGTAGAATTTCTTTAAAAAAATAAAAAATAAATTCACTGCCCAGATTGTTGCCCATAACCCACATTAAGCGGAAATAAAAATATAACGGCTGTCGCAAACAGGTAAGCACCCGATAATTTGGTCGCTGAAAAGTTTGCGCACCGAAATGTCCGTACACCGAAATGTCCATGCACGGAAACGCCCATACACCGATATGTCCGTACACCGAAATTTCCGCACCGAAACATCCCGCATCGAAATGTCCCAGAGCCGCCTGGAGTTTGTCATGTGCTCCCTGAAAAAATTCGCCTAGGAGATTTTCTTTTGATTATTTTTATCACCAGATAATCTGCTGCCGGCGGTGTTAATATTCGTATAATATACGTAGTTCGATGTGAGTTTTAAATTTCTCAATTAATATCGCCCCAGGATTATCCTAATTGTAACGTTAATGTAACGACACGTTCCAATTTTCGAAGTGGAACTGGAACGCGTTCCTTTCGCTATAAAGGAACTTGTAACGGGAACTCGTTTCAAAATTGGGAAGGAACGAGGAACGAGCTTTCGTTCCTATTTTAGAGGAACGAGAACAACACTGCTTCTTTTCGCCATCTTCCTCACATGCTGGTCCTTGACGAAATGCACTCTCTCACTGTTTTTAAAAACACGTCAGAACCTCCGCACCGATTCCACCGAACGCACGTGCCCCCACCACCTTCCAAGTTCTACGTTTCGTCAGGCCTGATCGAGGGCTACGGCGACAGCGCGGGCGCAGCTGACCGGCTGCGAGATCGTGCACCAGCGCCCCTAGCCACCCTAGCGGTGGTCGACGGCGCGCGGCACGCCGAAAGCAGCGCCGTCTCCGCCCGCTCGGGCCACTCCCCTATTCTAGTTCACTCTACTCACAGCAACGGTGGCTGCCATGATGGAATGCGTTGGTTACTAGGTGAATACCCACTACTGCCGCCAACTCTAGTAGGCAAAAAGACAGCGGGCAACGCTGTGAGGGTGGCATCATGTCTGCGCCCGGGTGTAGCCCGGGTGTAGCACGGTTTCAATGCACGGGCTGGCCGGGCAGCTTTTCCTCTAGTAATGACTCGTCTGCATGCATGTGGTGCTCATGGACTTTGCCCTCGGGGGAGTGGGATTTTCTGAGCTGCTCAGCATCTACTTCCCGGACATCAGCGACGTGAAGTACCCCGTGAAGTGCTGTGTGCCAAACTCACAGGCAGCCACCAGGAGGCGGCCAAACAGCTTGAGCTTGAATGGATTTGGCCTCAGCACCATCCAAGCAGTGACCGTTTTGTGACGGGTGCGGCTTTCGAGATGATATAAATATTTTCGAGGATGACATCAACGATGCCAAATACTGCGGGCGCTACAACGGCCTGAGCGCCACGTAAGTGAAGAACGCCAACTCCTTCCACGACGGGTTCACGTCCAACAACGGGACTCCCTGCCCTCCCTCCCCATCACCGCGTAATCGACATGCACCTTAATTATGAAACCCAACGCCTTGACAGCAGCTGCTGCTTGTGCTCCCGCTACTCCCACCGGCTCATACTCTCTGCCGCAAAACTCACACCTAATCTGTGTGTCTGAGTTATTTCATTTTTCTACTTCCCACTTTTTTTGAGTAATTCGAAGTCCTTTCATGTTTATCCTCTCAGGAACTTGTTTAACAAACAACATTTTTGAAACAAATGTAAAGGCAAAATATACCATGTCTTGATATTGCTCAGAAAGTTTGTCCGAAGCGGTGCAAAGATATGCTTTGTTCCTTGTGGATTTTTGAAAGTGAAGCTTTAGTCCTCACTGATGCTGCTGTACGCAAACACGCCCTGCAGGAAAGCCAACTTTCTCTGACGATAATGATGAATGATTGTGGGTGAAGCAAAAGAAAAAAACGCTTCCCGTGGCCGGACTCGAATCTGAGTCCCTCGCGTTATGAAGCCGGCGTCTATCCTATTGCTCCATTTTGACTTTTTTTTTCTTTATTGCCTGCTTGGCGACAACACAACACGCACTGTTCAGTACACAAATTACTAGCTCCAGCCACCAATCGGCTGAAGGGAGTGGCTTAAAACATCTTAAATTGCGCTAGGAGATGTCCTAGCGCAATTTAAGATGTTTTAAGCCACTCCCTTCAGCCGATTGGTGGCTGGAGCTATGGTCGAAGTGAACGCCACGCAGCAGGTACCGATTCGCGGCGTACACCTCTAACTCTAACGTTAGGCCTACGGAGTGCACACCCGAGAGTTGCTGTGGGCATTCTAAAAGAGTGGTGGGTACCTCTAGAGTAGCACATACTCGCCGTGTAAGATTGACCAACCAAAGAATTCATCGCGAGAAAGCTTCGCGTTCAACCATCGTTGTCGTTAGACAGAGGGGTGCATGATTTTTTTTTTTTTTGCATTCCCTTCAGCTCACTCCAGGCAAATCAGGAGATAATTTACAAAAACTTGTAGGGGGGCTAGTGGGTTCATGATTCTTAAATATGTTTAGCGCAAAGACCAAATACGATGCCGAAGGACTCATGATTTCGTGGGGGTGTTTCCAGTGCGATTATGTGAACTATTTATTGTGTGAATGTTCACCTCCAGAACTACGCGACGGTGTGTGGTGTTCCCCGAGTGTATTTGACGGTGCTGTGAACTGGATCCGTCAGTACGATTGTCCGCGATTGCTTTTTTGTCACCTCCGTGTGCCGTTTTTAATAAAACAAACTTTTGGGAGGGCATGTGAGGCGGAAAGCTCGTTGTTACGATGACGACGATGACGACGATGACGAGGACACCGTGGCCGAAACATGCCCGCACAGTGCTCGTGGCGCGAATGCGGACTGCGAGGATTGCCCTCGGTGTGGTTGCTCCGAGGAAGAAGAAGCGGCAAGCCACACGAGGGAATGACGTGGACCAATGGGAGGTGGCCACAAGCAAGGAGCTGGAGAGACCAGGCTGGAACGAGAACACCGGGAGGAGTGCACGGAGCAGGTTCGAGGAGTGCGACGTCCAGGTGGAAGACTCAAAGCTCATCGAGTTTTCGGGACCCGAGCTCGAGAGGGGTCTACCTGGCGCCTTGGCATCCCGAACCGAGGCTCAACTCCTGAGTCGTGGAGGCGCGCAACGTTAGCGGGCTCCGCTTTTGGACGACCCGCTGGCTGCTGCCCGTCGTCGACCGTCAGTGGCCGGTGCCTCCTGCCCGCTGCTATAGGGCACCCGATTGTATGCGAGTGCCGAACAGACCGTTGTATACGAGGACAACGGTGCGTCTTCCTCGTCGACGTTCCGGCACGCGTGACGACGTCATCGTAGCCCCGCGACGTCTCGCCTCGCATCGGCAGCAGAACCCACGACACCCTGCGGACAGCGCCTAATCACGGCGAGCCTTTGGTGGGGAATTTCTTTGTGTTTTCTGTAGATTTGGTATTCCTAAGGGTTATGTACGTCTCGGTTAACTTTGAGTTGTAATTGCCTGCTGTGTGTCTGTGTTAGTTCAAGTTTATATTTTTTATGTCCTTTGCAAGCGCCCTCGTCTAGTTATTCGCACTGTGGCAAGTCCCAGTCGCCACTGAATTCCTGAAAAGAATGTGCGGAGATTCTCCCTCACAATATACAGGGTGATCAAAGTTAAGTCGACATTTTTTTTTTAAATTAGGCTCTTAGATGTACAATACGCGGCAAATGAAACGCGAACACGAAAATATGAATCATCACACGCAACATTCAAAAATACTGTTCGTTGAAGTCTAACAATGGCGCGCTATTTGCGTATTGGAAAATCCACATTTCCGGCCTTAGTTTTTGTAACCAAGCCACGCGTCATTGACTTGTATGGAAAGAAATCGGGCGATTTGCGTGTTTTGATTCACATTTTGGTGTTCCCGTTTCGTTTGCCGCGTATTGTACGTGAAGACTACCTCTGCAGTGAGGTTATGCGCGGAGGGCGACACAGAATGAGGTGGTAATTATTGATGTCGCTGGCTTAGTTAACTAAAATTGAATAATTAACTTTTTAGTGCTTGAAGTAAGCAGGCGTGTTTGTATTGAAACGTTGGGCGCAAGCTTGTTTCTACGCAGTTTCATTTGGCAGAATTCTTCAAGCGCCTCCCTACTCCAAGATATCGAACTGCGAAGTTTAATTGCCGTTCGCATGATTACGCATGCAAGACAGTGAGGTCCGGCGCAAAGCTCCTCCCTTTTGTGACGTGCCTGCTGTGTATACGGGGTTTAGTTTGACAACGAGGTGGAGGCATAGGCAAAAGTGATAACTGGCACCCTTTCAGTCTTGGGGCCCTGTTCTCGACTCCACAAATTCACAGTGAACTGGGAATTTGCCGGAAGTCTTTTCTGATTGGCTATCAAATTTGGTCACGTGCTTCCGGTTGACAAAGCGGTTGTGTGTGCCTTTCGTCATTTTGACGTTTCATGACGTGTACGGGCACCAGTTCTAAAGTTTGCCTTATTAATCTTCACTGAAAGCGCATGATTCTTGACGGGCAATGAAAAACTAGACTAAATGTAGCGGACATGACAATGTACGCCTGTCTTTGCAATTCAAGAAAAATACGGCTTGTATGTAATTCGCTGAGAAGGCGTGATGTAATTTAAGCAGTTGGCGCGAACGACACGTCCCACATTGGCAACTTCAGCCTGCGTAAAAGTGATGTAATGTTACGTAACCGCTTGAAAATGGCGGCTGCTGTCGCCGTGAAATAGGGCAAAAAATTTCACCGACCTTCGGCTCCGTGAAAACCCCGTGAATTCTCAGCAGGCGCAGTTTCACATGGCACACGATTTAGAGCATATTTTCGAAAGAAATAATAATTTTAAGACTGCTTCCAAGTCAGCGATCACGGAGCATACAGATAACGTGCCGTAGTTTGCTTTTATATATGGCAATGAAATAAAAATTGTTTGTTTGGCGTAACAGCAACATAAGAGGGCAGTACAAACCTCCCCATGACAAAGAGAATCTAGTGCATGGCATTTGTCCACACTCCTCCTAACATGGAGGAAAGAAAAGCTTAGGAGAGGCCCTGACGTCACTTCTACAGACAGCCGCCGGAACCGCCATATTGGTCAGCCGCCCTTTTTTGCTTGTATTTTGCGCGCAAGCGCTGCCTCCTCCGCCGTCGCTCGCTCCACTGTCGTCTGCTTCGTCTTTTCCCGCCGACCGTTCGCTACCGGCTTGGCCGCGCAGTGACGTCGTGCCTCGGTGGGCCGGCCTTCGGCGCCGTTGCTAGGACGCACTTTTTCGGCGGCCTACGATGGCTGCGAAAAAATAGCAGGGGCTTAGCTAGGCTATGCCAGTATATACGTAGCGTGAGCTAAGATTCAGCTGGTTATTCTTAGGTTTCCTGGTTGTCTAGGATTAACTGATTATCATGCTTACTGCTGCTAAAACGATTTCCAATGCAATGCAATGCAATGCAATCCAATCCAGTCCGGTCCAGTCCGGTCCAGCCACTGCTTCTCTCGCATGCGCAGCAAGGCTCTCCAGGAGCCACGCGGAACGGCTATCAAGCTGCTCCGGCGCAGCGTCAGACTTGGCTACTGCGCAACGGAGGCGCACAGCTGGGCACCCGCCGGCGCCAGTGCGTCTGCCGCGTCTATAATGTCACTCCTCTGGTATGCGGAGACCGGCGAACGTGCAGACCCAATTCTCTACACACCCGTACTCCAGTTAGATTGGATTTCCAATCCAATACAATCCAATTTTATCCAATCCAATCCAATGCTCCTTGCACTTGCGCAGCACGGCCCTTCACCTCGGCCAGTGTAGCTTACGCTGCAAAATTACGACACTTCTTCCCCACTCCTCCCAATGAGCCGGTGGCCTTTATACACAGGGTCATCAAAGTAAAGCCGACAGATTTTTTTTTTAATTCGGCGCTTAGATGTAACGTGAAGACTACCTCTACAAGGAGGTTATGCACCCAGTTGGACGCAGAATGAGGTGGTAATTATTGATGTCGCTGGCTTAGTTAACTAAAATTCAATAATTAACTTTTTAGTGACTGCAGTGAGCAGGCATGTTTGTGTTGGAAAGTTAGACGCAATCGTGTTAAGCCGCAGTTTCATTTGGCAGAATTCTAGCGCATCCGTGCTACGAGATTTATGACATTTAGTGGTGCCTCCAATCTTATTTTACGGTACCTCTTGATTGCTAACGTGAAATTAAATTTCTGATAAATCTGTTTTCCCACATTACGCCACCGTTGACGTTGGTTAGACTGAAACTTGAAGGATTTTCAATACTTATTTTCGTTTTTGGTGAATGCAACGTCCTGCGGGGCCGCTATATGTTATCAAAGGCTGTTACTTTCAAATAAAACAACGTCACGGTTTACTTTGCGTTCATGGTTCCTGTGAACTCCCATGCAGAGCGTGTAAGTAAATGCAGCAGGGGAACCGCGCCGACCGCGAACTTAGGCGAGTTCGGTATGGAGCTTCCTTTCACGCCTAGGTAAAGCAAATTCTACCTGCGTTTTTATACAGGTAACAATCTACAAGAAATGGTACGAAACTTCTGACAGTTGCCTACCTGTGCGGAAACATCCTTTCCAGCCGCTATTTTGTGCGACGAGCCTCTACAGGGTTGGCTTCAGCTCTATATAAAAGTAAATTGGTGGGACGGCACTTTGCCAAGTGTGATGTAAGCGGTTTTATAACACTGTATGAAAGCACCATGTACCCCTCTTCATCCCCAGGAATTTTAAAATGTATTTTAAAAGTAGGCGCTTTTAGAGTGTGGGTCGCTGTTTCGCGGTACAGCAGTCTGGTCTGCCCCGGCATATTTTTTTTAAAGCGAAGCTTTACTGTATTCACTGATGCCGTTGTACGTCAATACGCACTGCAGCAAAGCCAACTTTCTCTGTCGGTGAAAGAATGGAAGCTAAAACGTCGTTGGAGATGTACAGGGCGGAGAATTTGGACATCATCAGAAAGGAAAATTTCTACGATAATTCCCAGGGCACTGCTTTGCTTTTTGAGGCTAGAGCAGGTTGCCTGCGAACTAAGAGTTTTGTGGGGAAGTATTCACAAAATGATGGGCTATGCGTGGTCTGCGGGGAAAAGAAACAACTATGCGGCACATAGTGTTAGAATGCGAGGGTATCCATCCAAATCTACACGAGGGAAATATTCCGCTTCCAAAAGCCTTAGGATAAAAGGGTATCACAGAGGAAGTTAACTTCAAGGCTGTCGAGGGGACGAAAAGAAGATTAGAATGCTGGTGGGCGAAAGGCAGAGAGGGGAATATTGCCCAGGACAGTTACCACCTGCAACAGGAAAAAAAAAGTATTTTGTGCATAATAAGCTTTTTGTGGCTGCCCTAACCAGAGCTATAGTATTAAACCAAGAATATAAAACATAGGTATATTGGACCTTTTTGGTAAGGTGACCCCGCTACAAAGGGGAAACCAATAGCAATCACCATCATCATCGATGATGGATGATCGTGAGTGAAGTGAAAGAAAAAACACGCTTCCCTTGGTCGGAATCAAATCAAACCTGGGCCCTGTTGCGACCGGGCGGGGGCACCCGATCCGAGCTCCGTGGCCTCCGACATACGAGTGGTAGCGTGTATGATGCGAACGGCCAGCCGCTGTTGCAGCCGTGAAGAAGTCCAGAAGCCGTAGGCTAACGTAACTGTTTACTTCATAGCGAGAGGTGAGCCGAAGCCAAAGAACAATGCCCCGACGGGCGAGGTTACAATACAGGACTCGTACAGAGCGACAACATCGATTCGCTGCTCTAACAGGAATGGTTTACAACGCTTGGGAGCTCTATTTATACCCGAAAGCGGTAACGGTCAAACGCCAACACGCTGGAACACGCACTACACTCTTTCCAGAGTTCGTAAGCTGTTCATAGCCTCGGGCACGTTGAGTCCGAGAGAGGGGAGAGAGGAGGACTCCGTTGCGATCACCGGGGCCTGCCTCTGTGTCCTTGAAGAGCGTGGAGACGAGCCGTTCAGGCAGCCGCCGAAGTTCAGCCGCCGCAGGCAGCCGCCGAATGCGCAGAGAGCGAAGCGTCTGACGAGGCTTTGTCGCAACTTGTTGCCGACATGATTGCGCCTGTTTTCGAAGGAGCACGAGTGGCTTCGCCGCACAGCCGAGGAGTGATGCGGGGAAGTACTGCGGCGCTGGCCCATTCGTAACAGCTTCTCCGCCGGGGGTCCGAGATCCCGATGGATAAGGGTCTGCAACCGTTGTCCGGAGGGATGCTGTCGAAGTGAAGTGTTCGGCAGACGCTCGACTCCAGGCCTTGGCTGTACGACACCGTGCTGGAGCTTCACCGGGCGGGTCACTGGACGAGTAGTGGCTCCCCAAGAACGTCTCTGGCTTGGTCAGGCAAGCAACAGAACAACACAGGAAGACACAACCGCATCGCCGGCAAGTGCGAAGACAAATCCCACCGCTGCCACCAGTTGTTGCGACCGGGCGGGGGCACCCGATCCGAGCTCCGTGGCCTCCGACATACGAGTGGTAGCGTGTATGATGCGAACGGCCAGCCGCTGTTGCAGCCGTGAAGAAGTCCAGAAGCCGTAGGCTAACGTAACTGTTTACTTCATAGCGAGAGGTGAGCCGAAGCCAAAGAACAATGCCCCGACGGGCGAGGTTACAATACAGGACTCGTACAGAGCGACAACATCGATTCGCTGCTCTAACAGGAATGGTTTACAACGCTTGGGAGCTCTATTTATACCCGAAAGCGGTAACGGTCAAACGCCAACACGCTGGAACACGCACTACACTCTTTCCAGAATTCGTAAGCTGTTCATAGCCTCGGGCACGTTGAGTCCGAGAGAGGGGAGAGAGGAGGACTCCGTTGCGATCACCGGGGCCTGCCTCTGTGTCCTTGAAGAGCGTGGAGACGAGCCGTTCAGGCAGCCGCCGAAGTTCAGCCGCCGCAGGCAGCCGCCGAATGCGCAGAGAGCGAAGCGTCTGACGAGGCTTTGTCGCAACTTGTTGCCGACATGATTGCGCCTGTTTTCGAAGGAGCACGAGTGGCTTCGCCGCACAGCCGAGGAGTGATGCGGGGAAGTACTGCGGCGCTGGCCCATTCGTAACAGCCCCCCGCGTTATGAAGCCGGAGTCTATCCGATTGCTCTGCGAACGCCAAGCAGCAGGTACCAATTCGTGGTGTACACCCAAGCCCGAACGTTACGCCAATGGAGTTCACACCCGAGAGTTGCTGTGGGTACTCTAGAAAAGTGGTGCGTATACCTCCAGAGTAGCACATACTCACAGTGTGGAATTGGCCAACCAAAGGAATCATCACGAGAAAGCTTCGCGTTCAACCATCGCCGTCGTTAGACGGAGGTGTGCAGGATTTGAAGCAGGATATGTCTCACCCCCCCCCCCCCCTCCCCTCCAGCAGTTTTCATTCCGGTGAAGTCAATTTACTCGGCGCCGCTACAGCGCTCCTCCTCGCCACCGCCAACACCGCTTTGTTATTCCCCTCGCCCCCACCCATGTCTCTTTCAAAACTTGCGCAATGGGCTGATAACGGCGGTATCGCTCTTATCAAGCGTTATTAGAGCAACCTGCCCGCTTTAAACGCCAACGTGAGCCGATAATTTTTCAGCATGAAAGGATTTCCGCGCGATATTTTGGCCCGTGTATTCTACGCCGAAGAACGCGCCCAACTCCCGTTGCCGGTTTATAAGTGCACTGGTTGGGGGTGCAGCAGGGGGGCTTGCATGTGCAGGTATAGTCTTCATGGCGCTACCGATGATATGCGCGTTGTGCCGGCGGGAAATTTAAACGTGTAAGTCTCGCGGCTCAATGCGACCTGTCAGCTGTCCTTAATGGTCAAGCGGTTTGGGTTTGGGTTGGTGTGTTACACAAACAGTGAGATGCCCACGACGCGGGACTAAAACAGAAAGACACATGTTTGTCCACTAGAATAAACCTCTAGTCCTTCCAGGTTTTAACACCCTATGGACAGACGCGTGTCCTTCGCTCGGAGGAAGCACAGTGGTAATCATAAGAGCGTCTGCCGGAGCAGAAGCGCGAATGAGTGCGAAAACAACCGAAAGCCGCTCCCGCCGCCGTTTCATGTTTGTCCACAGCTCCATGTTTGTCCACTAGAGTAAACCTCGAATCCATCAAAGTTTCATTGGGATAAGTGCTAGTTACTCCACCGCAGATCACAGACAAACGTGTTTTGTTTCGTGCATTTCGTGTACTGCGTCCGGCTTCGCAGGTCACCCCTCTTCACATAGTGGAAGGGCACTATTTTTTTTTATTACGCGGGCTTTTTTGTCAAACGGATAGTGGGTGGCTTCTCCCTCAGATCGTCCAGGGAACGCGTGAAAACGTTCCGTCAGATGGTTATGCACTATCGCCTAGACATAAATAAGTATCCTCCCCCTCATAAACCCCTCAACAATATGTAGCAAGCCACCTGGAGGCAGCTCTAAACTAATAAAATCTATGCCACCAGAAAATTGCCATTGATTTATTCAGGACCTTACCGAAACGAATGCTCTCTATGTAAAATTCCTAAGACGAGATTTAGTTCACCCTCCTCCTAGCGGTCTGCAATTACCTAAATCAGAGCAGTTGGAAGGTGCGATGCTCAGCATCGACCCGTCGATGCTAGTTTGGGCCCTGACACGAGCGCTGGAGATTGCTGCAAGGCGTGGTCTTGTCGCTACCCCCTCGAAACCAATAACCCACTATTCCTTGTCCCTTTCTTTCCGAAATTAAGGTTTGATTTATCAATCCATTAAGCGGGCCAATACACAAGACACCATTGCCCTGACAACGAGGAGGTTAAGAAAAACTGAATCTTAAAATTTCGTTTTTAATGCGGTATGCATAAATGTCAGATATTAAGCAAGGTAGCTTTTAAAAACTCATGCACCCCTCCGTCTAACGACGACAATGGTTGAACGCGAAACCATCTCGTGACGGATTCTTTGGTTGTCGCCTGAGTTTTCCAAACCACTTCGACCAACATTGTAATAAACAACTTGTCGTCAATCGCGTTCTCTCGAAGCCTGTTCATATCAGGTCGTCTGTTAGACCTGGCTGCCCATTATCGCCTCTATTGTTTCCACTGTACATAGAGCTTAGCTCTTTGCCTTAGCATACAACAGAGCCCAAGGATACGTGGTTTTTCGTTAGCGTCATGTGGAGCTCCACATGACGCTAACACAAGCGTAGTGTTCACGAAGTCCTTATATTGACTAAGGAGTTTTGTGACGTGTCTGGAGCGGCCATGAATATGCCAGTGGGGAGCCAAACCTTCCAAATTTGCGGGTATTAGTTGGGACAATACGGTACTTGAATACCTTGACGTGCCTTTGCACCAAATAAGGAACTCAGGGCCACACTGGTCTTCAGCACTCACGCATGTCAAGCGCACCTCGCAGGCATGAATGGGGCGAGAACTTTCTGTGCGCAACTGCAATGTCTTCTTGGTAGCAAAGCTTGTTTATGTGTTTCAAGTACTGCACTGTGCGCGGGCGAAAGTCCAGGCTCTACACAGAGTATTTGCTATCTTCGAGTGGGTCTCTGAATGGGAGCCAATGCGAAAGGATAATTTCTATCTTCCTTTAGGGTCTGGTGATGTTGGGTTAAGGTATTTGTTTGTGCACCAACTTGTGTCTAGACTTTTCTTCTACAAATTGGCGGATCATCTACTTTTACTTACTATACTTCAAGGGCGCATAAGTTACCATTTACCTTTTCTCCTTGTTTCTACGGGTAAGGTTAACAGGAAGCCGCCATGGGGTTTCCTAAAGGAAGTTGTGGATACTTTTTTTTCGCTTACTGTGCGGTTTTCTCTGAAGTACCTGTTCAGCGTTTCAAGGAAGGCTATAAAGAAGACTTTAATTCATAATCTGTTCACCGTGCCTCTTTATCGCCAGCCATACTTGCGCGACCATAAGAACAATGTTTTGATTGATTGATTGATTGATTGATTGATTGATTGATTGATTGATTGATTGATTGATTGATTGATTGATTGATTGATTGATTGATTGATTGATTGATTGATTGATTGATTGATTGATTGATTGATTGATTGGGGGGGTTTAACGCGCCGACGCAACGCAGGCGATGAGGCGCGCCGTAGTGGAGGGCTCCGGATTAATTTTGACCACCTGGGATTCTTTAACGTGCGCCGAAATCTCGTACACACGGGCGTTTTTGCTTTTCGCCTCCATCAGAAAAGTTGCCGCCGCGAAGAACAATGTTTTAAACCCTGTCAAGCGTATGTGCGTGCCGCCAAATGCCAAAACGTTTTTCTTTAAGCTTCATTCGCAAACGCTTCCAGTTAAAACATGGCTGCGCGAAAAAGGAATGTCGATTCCTTGGTCAGACAATATCCGCTTGTGCAATCAACCAGAGACTATTGAGCATTGTTTTGAGCTGTGCCGTGACGCCGTGTCTCTCTGGGACGTTTTGCAACGGACACTAAAAAAGGACATAGACATCACCCCCTACACCATTCGCTTCTTGCCATTTGAGGACGTTAATCGGGTGCCATATGACGTTTTCGTTCTGCTAGGATTGTTTAGCTTGTGGAAGTGCCGCATGACTGATCGGCGTGCGGAACCCCCTAGGCCTACCAAGTGCATTTTTCGGGAACAGGCGGCGTTGGTGCGGAGCGCTTATGCTGCACACTAAACTTTTTTACACCCTTTTTGGCCAAAAAGGGTGTAAAAACCTTGTCCCATGGCTAACAGTTTTATCGGTCACAGTTCGGCTAACAGTTTTATTCAGTTTTATCGGTCACAGCATTGTTTGATTATAACTTAGGTATTTATTTTTTCAAACTACTCAACAACCAATTATGTTTTGAACTTCTT
Source organism: Haemaphysalis longicornis (assembly GCF_048455015.1). Lineage (NCBI taxonomy): Eukaryota > Metazoa > Arthropoda > Arachnida > Ixodida > Ixodidae > Haemaphysalis > Haemaphysalis longicornis. The sequence goes on along the minus strand of NW_027526203.1, from coordinate 241,141,411 downwards.
GACGTAGGTACTTTAGTAAACCATAACACTACTAGATTTGCCTTGAATAATAACTTGTTGTTACCTAAGGTAAAAACTAATTATGGCCAGCAAACATTCCATTTTGCCGCAATTAATCTATGGAACCGCCTACCACTTAATATTAAATCATCACATTCTATCACAGCCTTTAAAAAATCTCTAAAAAATCTTCTTCTAGCCTGATATGTTTCCTAATTTCTTTGTTTTGCTGGTTTGACTTTCGTCATTTGTTTGCACAGTAGTTTTTTGTGTACTTTTGTAAACCGTTAGTATTTAATTATGTATAATGATAATTTGTTTTTTGAATGCCGTGTTGATGTACATAGCTTAATATTTTTGTAACTTCCATATGAAAACCATGCACTACATGTTCTTGCTAATTTGTTTTCTTCACAAATGTTTTATTGCACTTGTTTTCGCTTCCACTGCTGCTTCTGTAACGTTTTTTGCGTACTTCATCATCGAGGGTCCCAGTGCAGTCGCTGACTTCGGGACCCTTGTCTGTAAATTTTCTTTGTAACCGTTTACTTTTTATGAATAAACTTCAACTTCAACTAACACCTTTAAAAGGTGTTTTCGCAAAAAAAGGGTGTACGGAAGAAAAAAGGGTGTAAGAACAAAAAAAGGGTGGTGAGCTCAAAAAAGGGTGTTGAGCATCCTCACACCGTTTTTTAAAGGTGATGGCATGCGCAGTACCATGGTGTTGTGCATGTCATCACCATAGCCTTGGAGGCTTGCGACCTATCCCCATGGTGTCCTAATGCAATTCATGGCGACAGGTGTATGTCTGGAGGCTCTGTAAGTAAATGAAATGCAACAATTTATGACTAATGGCACAATTTTAAGTTATATATACAGTGATCCCTCGTGGCATCAAACTCGGATGTCTTGAAATATCGGTTAACTTGACATGACACACACAAAAAACGTAGTAGTCTGAACCAAAAAAGAAGAAATAATAGAACTTCACAATTTCATGCACGTGACGATCACAACATTGGTACACTAGAGGGACCACTGAAAACCGTTATCAGTGTGCTCACTACACATTAGCATTCAAGTGATACAACTAGACAGAACTGGACCCCCACTACAATTGCAATCATGTTTTCTGGTGGTAGCTTCCAAAAACAATATCCCATGTGATGTGCACCCGTAGAGAACTTGTATTGGTATTTGTCGTCACAACTTTTTTAAAAGGCAGACAACCACATTTATAAGTTCTATTGACCATAAATTGCACAATTTCTTTTGTGTCAAAAATTTTGAGACTCAAGACGAATGAAACCACGTTTTCCGAACAAACTTTTACAATCGACAGTAAATGTTGCAACACAAAAAAAGAAACAAGAATGTTTGCAAAATTCTGTGCATGAATTTTGAGACTAAAACTAATTCACAACCATAAACTATGATTGAGGTGTCTATTAATAAACATTTTGGCAAGTTCCCTTAAAACTTTACAACCAAGCACATACCAAATATCAAGATACAAGCAATTGTGAACTTCCTTCCCTCCGAATGCAATGAGGTGGACACAGCAGTCTGAACTATAAAGAACATTTATCTTTGACCCATCCTATAGCCGGTATTCATTGAAAAGTTTAGCTGTCAATTTCTTCGTTTGGCAACACTGAAATAGCCACGAACATGGCTGATCGCGCGGCTCGTGCCACTGCGGCCGCACGCCGAAGAAAAATATAACACCGACGTGCGTCGCCTGCTCCGTTTCAACCGATTCTCAACAGTGGTGTCATCAAAGTTGTTATTAAAAGCACTCGCGTTGGAGTCAAGGCGTTACTTTGCGTTCGGCGGGCTAGAGCTTGGAATGTCCAAACCATATCATGCGCTTAGCACGGACAAGTACCGCCAGAATCCAAGCACACCCTTCAGGGTGCTTGGATTCTTTCGCCGCAGGAGTACCCTTTTCTGCCCAAAATAACATAGGTAGGAGCTTTTCCTGCAAAAGCACCCACCTAAGGGGTACAAAAAGGGTGCATCATCCTCGGTTCAGAAATGGCGCTGCAGGTGTGCAGCCACATATGGCACAGTATGACACACAATTACGGTATGAAACATTCGTGCTTTCCAAGCTCCGTTCTATGAGACATTCCATTAAAGCTCAATGTCAGCTGTTTGCTTGAACTTTTTGACCCACCGATTTTTGAAACATCCATTTATAAAGTCTAATATTACAGCCACATCGCAGTACAGAAGTTGTATCATTAGAGGATGTTGATTATTCGAAACGGTGTTAAAAATTCAATTTTATATTCATTTTGCTAAACTGCAGCGCACAACCTTCGAGCTTCACTGCACAGCATAAACGTGTTATGCAGTGAAAGCAAGTAGGCGTGCAACAGATCAACTGCACAAAAGTTCTTCGTACCTTAAAACCCTTGGCTTCTCAGCATTGCATCAAACTTCCAATCACGGTAGCTACTCGCATTGAAGCACAAATTTATTGATTGTAGGGTTGACCGCGCCGACGCAACGCAGGCGATGAGGCGCGCCGTAGTTAGTGGAGGGCTCCGGATTAATTTTGACCACCTGGGGATCAGAAGCACAAATATACCTGCGTGATAAACGTTAAGGTAAACACTAAGTCACTATGTTCAGTTTCGCTGGTTAACCATCTCCACAGGGGGCAAGAACTAAATATTTTCGGTTTTGATAATGACCGCCAAGCCGAATGAAACCGTATTTCTTTACTTGCGCTAGAAGCTATCCCCACAAATTATTTGAATAGGAGACTTGGCCGTCATCCATCATAGCAACCATGTGTTCTTCAATAACACTGCGTTCTGCAGGTGAACGTACGGCTTTTCTCGCTATTTAGGAATAAACGTGTTTAGAGGGACAATCGCACTGTCGCGTTGTAGCATGTATAGATGAGCAAGAAGAAAGAAGAAGAGCGCCGTCGCCATAGTGGCAACTTCGGCTGTGTGTTTAAATCAACCCAGTGTTCTTCCTAATAGCTGCCCGTTACATTTACGCAGCCCCGCCTGTATGAGGATGCCTGCTGCGAGCAACACTGGCATAAGCCCCAATGCCAACCATGGGGTCCGCTGCGCTGGATACAGCAACGTACTCCTGGTGTGCAACGAAGCCCGCGGCGTTCTCGATGTCCGGGCCGCCAACCTGGAGAACGAGTTCCGCGCCACCATCCGTGCCCTGCAGCAGCACGAGTTCGTCCCCATGGATACGGAGTTTCCGGGAGATGTGGACCGCCCCACCGGCGTGTTCCGCAGACCGGGTGACTGCCAGTTCCAGCGGCTGCGCGGCAACGTGGACCTGCTGAAGTTCATCCTGCTGGGCCTCGCCTCCCTGACCCCAACTCCAACCATGGGGTCCTCTGCGCTGGATACAGCAACGTGCTCCTGGTGTGCAACGAAGCCCGCGGCGTTCTCGATGTCCGGGCCGCCAACCTGGAGAACGAGTTCCGCACCACCATCCGTGCCGTGCAGCAGCACGAGTTCGTCCCCATGGATACGGAATTCCCGGGAGATGTGGACCGCCCCACCGGCGTGTTCCGCAGACCGGGCGACTGCCAGTTCCAGCGGCTGCGCGGCAACGTGAACCTGCTAAAGTTCATCCAGCTGGGCCTCGCGTTCGTGACCCCAACGCCACCCATGGGGTCCGCTGCGCTGGATACAGCAACGTGCTCCTGCTGTGGAGCGAAGCCCGCGGCGTTCTCGATGTCCGGGCCGCCAACCTGGAGAACGAGTTCCGCACCACCATCCATGCCGTGCAGAAGCACCATTTCGTCGCCATGTACACGGAGTTGCCAGGGGATGTGGACCGCCCCACCGGCGTGTTCCGCAGTGCAGCCGACCACCAGTACCAGCTGGTGTGCTGAAACGACGAATTCCCGAAGTTCATCCTGCTGGGCCTCGCTTTCCTGGCCCCAATGCCCGTCATAGGTTCCACTGCGCTGAAGTGCTGCTGGTGTGCAACGAGGCATGCGGCGTTCCCTATGTCCAGGCCGCCAACCCGGAGAACGAGTTCCGGACCATCATACGTGCCGTACAGCAGCACGACTTTGTCGCCATGGACACGGAGTTCCCGGGAGATGTGGACCGCCTCACCGGGGTGTTCCGCAGACCGGCCGACTGTCAGTTCCAGCTGCTGCGCGGCAACGTGAACCTGCTGAAGTTCATCCAGCTGGGCCTCCCCTCGCTGACCGAACGCCAACCATGGCGTCCACTGCGCTGGAAACAGCAACGGGCTGCTGGTGTGAAACGAGGCCTGCGGCGTTCTCCATGTCCAGGCCACCAACCTGGAGAACGAGTTCCGCACCACCATCCGTGCCGTGCAGCAGCACGAATTCGTCGCCATGGACACGGAGTTTCCAGCAGATGTCGACCGCCCCACCGGCGTGTTCCGCAGACCGGCCGACTACCAGTTCCAGCGGCTGCGTGGCAACATCCATGGACCTGCTGAAGTTCATCCAGCAGGGCCTCGCCTCCCTGACCCCAACGCCAACCATGGGGCCCGCTGCGTGGAAAGCAGCAACGTGCTGCTGGTGTGCAACGAGGCACACGGCGTTCTGTGTGTCCAGGCCGCCAACATGGAGAACAAGTTCCGCGCCACGATCCGTGCCGTGCAGCAGTACAAATTTGTCGCCATGGACACGGAGATTCCGGGGGATGTTCAACGTCCCACCGGCGTGATCCGCAGCCCTGCCGACTAACAGAACCAGCTTCTGTACTGCATTGTGGAGCTCCCGAAGGTACATCAGCTGAGCCTCGCCGTCCTGGTCAAGGCCGCGAACCCGCCCCCCAAATTATCCACTGGGAAATTCAAGTTCAGCCTGACTGAGGTCACGTATGCCTAGGCACCAGTCGACCTGGGCGCGAACTCTAGAATTCAGTTTAAGAAACACGAGCAGTAGGCTGTCATCGATTCGTACGAGTCTCCCCAGCTGCTGATCGTGGCTGGGATCGCACTGTCGGACGGCGACAGCTGGCTCTTCTTCTGGAGTGACTCATACCTTGCTTTCGTGCTCAGAGGGCAAGAACGTGCCACTGCATTATATATAAATAAATGTTTCTATAACAAGCATTGCGTAACGTTTTTTTAAGTTATTACTAGGACAGAAGTAAAGGCACCTTGGAAACATGTAGCTAGACTGTCTTTCTAAATCAGTATATCTATAGGGTGCGCATTAAAATGTAAGACTTTAATTGTTCCTCGCTTATAAGTGTGGTTTCATACATTCAGTTGGGATACACTGATTTAAAACCACAATCTAGCCCTTGCTATAAGCGAGGTATGCAAGATGGGGGAGGGGAAAGAAGGAAGTTCAGCACCGCAAAGTTGATGGATTAAGAAGTGTGATGAAAGCAATCGGTTCTTTTGTTAGTTACTTCTTCTTAGACTTCGTGCGTCAGTGACTGTGTGAGTGAGAGGGCGCTGTCAAAACAGCACACGACGAAAGGGCACGCGACAGAAGAGCACCGACATAACAGCATGGCGTCAAAAGGGCACGCGACAAAACAGCACGCGACAAAACAGCACGGCGTCAAAAGCGCACGCGACGGAAGAGCACACGAACAAAACAGCACAGCGTCAAAACAGCACAGCGACAGAAGGGCACGAATTTTATGGAATGCCTAACTGGGCAATTGTTTAGATTTTAAAGCGTATACAAACATTATAGAGGGTGCAAGATGCTCTGTAGGAGTTTTTCTTCACGTTCCGCTGCTCTTTCTTGTATAGAACCAAAAAAATCAAAAAGAAAAGACGAAAGTTTGGGCTAAATGATACTCAAAATGGCTTTTGTTTCCTTTTCAACATCAAGGTTTATAGAAACGATCCCTTACACTAATCGTTTTGAAGTAGCCCTTCAATTTTTGGGGGTTAATATCAGAGTATAATAATAATAAAAATATAATAGTTTGTGTTCGTGGGTGCATGCGTGCATAAAATCCATAATTAGCAGCAAATCTCGTCGGATTCACCGAAATCAACGCCGGTCAACCAGCCGCAGGTTCGCCGCCACCACCATCATCGATACATCGGCGTGCTGCGGGTGCATGGTGCTGACAACACAAGGGTGAGAAGAAAGTGCAAAAAGGGGTGTCAGTCTGACAAACAATTCCAGCAGTTTGCTTAGGGCTGAGTCGGAAGTTAACCGTTGAGCGAGCTTCCATGCACGGTGGAGAGCACTTCACAGGGCGAGCGCCGAGCACGAGACGTGCAGTTTGGACGACACTCTAGCGGGTACCCTGTTAGAGTGGACGAGCTACCCCGAATCCCTAGGTCGAGGCTAAGAAGAAAGCCTGAGTTTCAACCCCCAGTCCACTGTCACTGGCGTCCAGAGGGGCACGTGGGCACGTGAGATCCAAAGACCGATGCCGGTCCCGCTACCGTGATCCAAGTCATCATTGCCCGGACGCGAGTGACAGCTTCCCGTATTTGAACGACTCCAACGCGCACCTATTTTGAAGCATCTTTCAAATTTGTGCGTGCTTTGCAATCGTGCTCAAAACCGATATCGGCTTCAAAGCGGCACGCAGCATTGCCGGGGACACAAACTTCTCCAAAAATACACCTCAATCCAGTACAAACAATCCGTCCACTACACGTCAGGAGGAGGAGGAGGAGGTGTGAAACTTTATTTTATGAGAAGAATAAAAGAGAGGGCCTGTGACCCACAGCGCAGGTGCAGTCCCTATTCCGTGACCCCATTGGTCAAGGCCGCCGCTCTCACCCGTTCAGCTAGAGTCCTTTGAGGCTCCAGCCCCGAGCAGTTGAGCAGGGCTGCCTCCCACATATGCCTCTCTGGTAGGGGAAGGGTTGGGGGATAACGCAGAGTTGCTCTGGCATGCCCACACCATGTGGAAGGTGTCGGACACCTCCCCACAGTGCAGACACCGCCCATCTGTTTTTGGGTCAAAATGCTTTGCTACTGCAGGGCACATAAATGTGTTCGTATGCAGGCGCTGCAGTATTCGTTCATCGACCTTGCTCAGACCCTTTGCAGGGGCTGCGTAAAGCCAGCGGTTATCGCCGCAGTAATGTTTAACGATTTCTCTAAACCGTAGAAGTGGTTTGCTAATCTCCGAGCCGGGAGAGCATGTGAGGCGCCCGGTGGGTAAGCGCTCGGGCAGCCGCGTGCGCGGCCTCGTTATCTCTTAGACCCTGATGCCCTGGAGACCAATCACTTTCGTTAGGTTCGGGGTCTACGAACCGCACCATTCGTTTTAAAACACTGTAGGCCGAGGGTGGTACCATGCCCGCTAAATAGCTTTCAAAAGCTCGGCGAGAGTCCATGATTATAGTCCTTGACTTCGGGTCCGAGGCGGCGAGCGCTATGGCAATCACCTCGGCTTACGTGGAGTTCCGAGCCCGCTAGGAGAGCCCATAGTCTTGCTGGTCCCTGTGAATTACAGGGGTAGTGAAGAACCCTAGAGGCGACGGCCCTGCCACATCAACGTAGAACACACCTCGCCTATTTCCGTATGTGCTTTCCAGGGTCCTAGCGCGTGCTTCCCTCCTGCCTTCGTTAGTGTGCTTTTCTATGTTGCGGGGAAGTGGATGCACCCAGAGCCTGTGCTGCCACAACTCTGGGAGTTTGCATGTGTCCTCTGGAGTGCACTCGTGTTTGATTTGAGGCGATCAAGCAAGTGGCAACCCCACGCCATCTATGCGAGTCTCGTGTACTGATTAGTGAAATGGGCCTCTTTCAGCTCTCGGTATAGGAATTGAGCACTCCCAGCGCTGGTAACCTGGTGTTGGAGGTAGCTACCGGGACGTAAGGGCTCGTTTTGTGGCCTTCCTAATGATGACGTCTATGCGATTCTCGCGTTGTTTGGTCGTTCGTAGGTAGGTGTAAGGTCCACTTATGAGATTAGCGGCCAGGCGCCCGGGCTGCGCGTGAGAACCCGCCGCTCTGTCTAGCGACGTAGCACGGTGGACTCTACGCTGCAGCCGTCGCTAATTCTTCGCGGCGCGCACGGGAGACGGATCGTCTGGCCCACCGCACACCACAGGGTTAATCCCCCATTGAGAGAGCAGACAGCGCAGCCGGATTCCAGGAACGTCTGCTCGACGCGCGGAGGTGGTGGGATTACCGGCGTCAAAGCGCGCGCCCTGTAAGAAACCATTGTTAAAGCGCCCCCGCCGGCGCAGGGCACTGTCGCCGTCTTTCGCTTTCACCCCGCGGGGTCGCCCACCCCTGCTCGTCCGCGAGCGTGCCGTTGACCCGAAGATGGCGGCGCCTTATTGAATATTCCGTGGCGTGCTGAGTGACAGCTGTCTACGTGAATTTGGGCACTTCCATACGCGTGTACGAACGCTACAGGGGCGTTCCCGAGAGAGGGTGATCTCGAGGTTTTATAAGGCCGAACTTGGCCGTTGGAAATCGTTCTTGTCTGAGCGCTGAGCTGGCAGTTCCCGGCGGGACAAGGAGTCTCGACCGTTAAAGCTAGGTTGGGATTTGTGAGCCCCCTAGTCGAGGTTAAGATCGCGTCGGAGGTTTAGGGTGCAGCGCCGTACCGGGCAACTAGACGGATCCTGCGGCGAGACAGAGTCTCGGCCGTCGTTTCTCGAGCGGTTTGTGTACGCTCCGAGAATAGGAAGAGTTAGACGAAGTTGAGGAGCTCGAGTGATTTGTGCGCACTCGGAGCTAGCGTCTGGCTGAAGTTTGCAGTTTTTCCTTTATTATTCATGTACCCAGTTTTCCCACTGTAAATAGCTGCATATAAACCCTTCGTTTCATTTATCAACCCAAACGCCTTGAGTTCGTCAATTCGACCGCCGTCTCCAAGAACTTCAACACCATCGCCCTGCCAGCCTCCTGCCAAATCAACCGGAGCCCGGGCGATTGGGTTCCTGATCGACACCGGACCCCGGGGAAACGATCTTTACTGGCGCAGCCGACAGGATTTGGCAGAAGAAATCACCAGGCCACAACCAGGGGAAGCAAGCAGACGCAAGCCCGCCTTCACCGGCGGCAGCCGAGCTCCGCGCGGAGTGGAGCGGCAGAGCCAAGCCAGCGCACGGGGCCAACGACGCGGCGGCCGACCACCGGATGTGCGGGTGAGTGGGATTTCTTGCGCTTCGTTGTGGCGGTGTAGGCTGAGTCTGGGGTTGCATGGTAGTCACGCGGAGCATGCGGACGAACATGGCGGAAGGAGACGGAAATGGTCAGACAGACGAGGTGCCACCTCAAGGAGGCTCGGCAGCAGGAGGATCTCCCCAAGTGGAGCCCGAGGCAATGATTATTAGGCGAATGGAGTTGGAGTTTCAAGAACGGGAGAGAAAAGCAGCGCACGAATTGGAAGAACGGGAGAGAGAAGCAGCGCGCGAAGCGGAGGAGCGAGAGAGAAGAAAGGCGCGAGAATTTAAGGAGCGCATGCAAAAGCTGAAGCTCGAATCTGAAGAGCGTTTGCGAAGGTATGAGTTGGAGCTGGAGCGGAGAAGGCAGACGCTCTTGCGCTCGGACACCCGCGAGCAGAAACAATGGGGCACAGACCCAGCAAGTCGTATAGCGACCGCGAGGTTGAATGGTTCCGCGGCCAGTGTTCGGAAGTTGAACATTGCGATGAGAAAGTAAGCAGCCGTGACTCCCTACACGAGGCTAGCGTTTCCGCTGGTGTCGAACGCGTGGAGACGGACATTGGGATGAGGAGTGATGAGGAAAGCACGTCCGATGATACCGTAGAGCGGTGTAATGAAGTGGTGCTCGAACATGACGAGCAGCCTCGCAGGCGAAGTTTGGGGATGGAGCTGCAGCGCATAGGGCAGAACCCGTCGAGCGGGCCCAGTTATGTACTGACAGCACAGTTGAATGGGGGCAGCCCGTTTTTCAATTTGAAGCCGCGCGAGAACGAGATAAGCGGCCGTGGCGGCGCACAGGAAGCGAGCGACTCAGCTGGGAGCAGCTGTTCGGAAAGGGAAGCGAGCGTGAGCAGCGTTCCAGCGAGCGCATCCGGTATGGGAGCAGAGTCAAGGGGTAGCCCCGTTGTCGCGGGTGTGGAGCCGCCAGTTGCTTTTTCACCGGACACTGCGCTAATGCACGCGGAACTTGCTGGCACGGGCAGCACCCAAATTCTAATCGGTGGACCGGACGAGGCTGGAGTCGCGCAGGAAAGTCTTCGGGCCCGCCGCGCTCCCAATTGCGCTCGAAAGTTGCACGAGAAAGCGAACTCCGTGTCGGGCATTCAGGAGCTCGCCCAGAAGAGAAAGGAGATAGAAGACGAGAAAGCATGTGACGAGACGGAGCGAAAAAGAGACGGAGTTGACGATCAGGCTGAGGAAAAGCAGGAGTTAAAGGCGGATAAGGGAGCTGAGAAGGTAGACTGGGTTGAACATGTAGAAAATGGAAAAGGAAGTGAGAGAGAACGCGAGAAGACGGAGGATGAGGAGCCCAGAACGTTTGAAGAGGGTAGGAACGATACGGAGATGTCGCGTGGGTTAGGTAGTCTTGAAGGTGAGAGTGTAACCGAGGAGGCTGACGGAAAGCACCAAAACGCATGCGTGGGGACTGCGAAACAAAGCATGAGAGCTACCGAGGGGGTTACGAAGGAGAGAGAAAAACCATGTGAGGAGGCAGCTACAGTTGAAACAGAGGAACGAGACGCAATCGGCAATCTCGCGAAACCGGCGACCGAGATAGAGTTTCGTAGCTTTAGTGTTGGTTGCGGCCATTACCGAGATTTAGTCGGGAGCCGCGCTGGATGGGTTGACGCACTAAGTTCTGTGACCTGGCAGTGTGTCACAGGCCCTAGTTCTGAGTTGTGCCAGGATGAGTGCGTGCTGGGACAGCCGAAAAACCGTCTTTGTCAGGCCGCTGCTCAGAACGCACCTAGCGTGCACGAGCGGTTTTTGATAATGACAGGTGCTTGTGAGGTAGTTGTTGTGGGGCAGTCTGTGCGTAGGGGAAAGAATGATCCCGAGAAGGTCGTCGCGTTCGCGGGCCGACATTCCGCTCCAGCATCAACCCTGCGCTCACGCTGCCAGCGCGCCGCATTGCCTTACGTTAGGGCATTAGGGAGGCATGGCCACTTGGCCTATGGGACAGGAAGCGAAGTCGCATTTTGCGATACCACTCCGTCTTCCCCGAAGTTGTGTTCGCCTCATGGGGCTAAATTTTCGAGACTTGCGTTGACATTGCAACGCTACGCGGTCTGGATCATCTGCAGAGGGGGCTGGAAGTACCGTATTTACCCGATTCTAACGCGCACCCGATTTTCCTGGCGAAAAACCGAAAAAACTTGCACCTCCGATTGTAACACGCACGGGACTTTGTGACCCAGACAAACGAATGCGAGAGAAACGGGTGATTTATTTCCCGAAGTAATCTCACTCATCTCACTCCTCGTCACTCTCCGCTGACCACAACATCTCGTCCTCGGTGCCTTCAAGCACGTTCGCAATGCCACACTTCTGAACGAACGTTCAACCATGGCCGATGGGATCGTGGCCCACGCCTCGCACGCCCGTCCCGAGAGCTTCTCCAGAGGTGCACGCTTCAGCCGACCGCTCGTTTTGAAGGCGTGGGAGCCGCTGCTGCTATTGCCGTTATCAAGCCCGCAAGTGAAACGATATGACGATTTGTGTGAACGCCGATAGAAAAGCCTAGACGCCTAGGCTTGCTACGTCCAGAAAATAGTTTCTAAAAGCTTTGGTGGCGCTGCGATCGCCGGAGGGAGCGGACGTGTCTCGTTGCAGCTCCTGCAATTGTGACGATTAAAGGGGTCCTGAAATGCCTTCCGCCGATGCATGGATGTACATGTAACCAAATAAAGCAATGTATTAGCAGTCTCCTCCTGCAAGAATTTTGTTAAAGCGATGAGTATTAGCTGAGAAATCGTAAATCAAAAACCGCGCATAATCGTCGCGCCGTATTTCCTCCTCCTTTCAACTGTTTCTTCGCTGTTGGCCTCCCCTCCCATGATGCTCCGCTCCTCAGCGGTGACGTACTTCCTCTATTGCGCTCCCACAGACTGCCGTCTGCTACGCGCCAGCTCTTTCGGCTTTTTCATCTTTGTAGACACCATGGACACTCCTCTAAAGGCTGGAAAAGCGAACGAAAGACCTGGCCGCATGTGTGCGGCCTGGCCTTGCCCTTTCGCGGTGTACGTAGCTGCCGTTGGTATCGGCGGCGAACTCGCAGCCGCGCGGGGAGAATCGTGCGCTCGTTCCCTTTGGTGCACCGCGCACTGTTTATCCAAAAAGCGCGGTCTCAGATGTGGCCCCGCTGGTGCCGGGTGTTATTTTGCGGTGGTTGTAATTCCTACTACCGGCGGCATGTGAAAAAAGACATTTTCAACCGACACAGAACCCGTTCACCAAACGCGCCGGATCGGATCGCTTTATCAGCGGCGACGAACGGGAAGGCGCAGAGCAAACCAACGCCGCACTCGATCAGCGAGAACCCGTGTTCTGGCAAGCTGCACCCATGTTTTGCATTCAACACTGACGGGAAAGCGTTTGTTTGCACTTGTTTGGATAGTCGTAAAATGTCCAAACACTCCGGCACTCCGCTAGCAGATCAGCCGGCGAGACATTTCGGAAAACATTTGACAGATGGCGCCGTATGCATTAGTGTGTCGCTACGCAAAACTGATGAGACGCTCTACTAAAACAAACTCCCCTCGCGGTGTTTACGTAGTGGGACGCAAAAATTTAGCGTTTAGCGTATGCAAAGGCCACAAACGCTGTACTAAAACTCTATTAGCAGCAAAATAGCGTGCGTATGTGAGACCGCTTGCGTTTACAAAGCTGCACGCCGAGCGCGTACGTTTCAAACCTAGTGACATCGTTTAAATACACTGGCAAGCACAGTGTAACGTAGTCAGATATCAACCGTATGCTCAGGCGACAAGCAAGATCTTGTTTTATGTGGGGCGGAGATTGCGCATAATTAAAGGCTCGTTCGCACTTGCGACGAAAGCGAGTGAAAGCGGCAGGAATTCCGTCGCTTTGTCGCGCGACGATCGTTTTTGTCGAATGGTCGGGACAAATTTTCGTCGCGCGACAGAATTCCCGTCGCTTTCGCTCGCTTTCGTCGCAAGCGGGAATGGAAAGTTCTGCCGCTGCCGTCTGCTACGCAGCTCGGAGGTAACCGCGCGATCTGCTCGGGCCGGACGAACGCGCACACTCCCGTACGGCAGCGCCCCAAGCGGCAGCCGTCCGCGTACATCGCTCCCGGCGTCCGCCTGGAGCCCGCCCTCGGCACCCTCGGCACAGTAGCCAGTATATTTGAAAGGCACTATAATGGAGGAGATTTTTTGCTTCCGATGAACCTAGTTCTTTGCCCCTATGTTTTTAAATACGTGAAGTGGTTAGCACGTCGTCCTCACGCAGCTCTGTATCGTCGTAGCATCGCTGATTGTCCGAACGAAACTTGCAGCTAAGCCAATGCAGCGACCGAAGCTGTGTGTGTGTGTGTGTGCATCGCCTCCTGTGTGTTGTGGACGCCTTCGTTTCGCGATGAAATGCGATATTGTACTTCTGCGGGTGGATAGTGCTTCTCATGGTCTGGATTATCTTTCTCGAACGACGTACCACTCAACCTCGCATGGGGTATGTGTAGTGTGCCTGGCTAAAAGCCTTCTCGCTTGCGCGCCAGAGTTGTGACTTGCTGTTCGTCCCCGCAAACCGGGTGTAAGGTGAGTGCCGAATTTACGACGGGCAGGAGGAAGCAACCCATCGTCTGTCAATCGCGGTTCAGACTTGAAAACGCATGTTGTGACGGTGCGTTCGTTCGAAACGCATCTCTGGATTGTTTTGAAGTTGAATAAAATGTACGCGTCAAACCCGGGCATTCGGCTCAGGGCGTTCTCTGCGATTGCACCAAAGAAGTGCCACGGGGCTTTCTTTATGGTACGTACTCACGTAAGATAAAATCCATGTCGTGTTATGGCCGTGTTGCATTCAATACAAACGGTTAAGCATTTGTTTACACTTGTTTCGTTTGTCGTAAAATGTCAAAGCACTCCGGCACTCCGCTGGCAGATCAGCCGGCGAGCCGACGCTGAGCAGACGACACATCTCTTTGCCGGAAGTGCGTGAAAAAGCCGCCCAATAGCAGGATTTCTACCTCGTGACGAACATCAGGGAATCGATGATGTAGACATGTGAAGATGGCGGCGTCCAAAAACACGAAGGAAAGGGTGAGAAAAGGGCGACAAACTTTGCAACAAAAGTGTGAGCTTTCCGCTGCGCGTAAAAGAGTAATACTTGGCACAGGTGACGTTGACGACCCAATCTAACGATTGCGCTAGTTCATTTAGTGTGCTCAAAATGCCTTTCAGGGCCCCTTTAATGCAGCGGTAATTGCCAGCTACGAAAGTTTATTTGGTACCAAAGTGAGCGGTACGGTACGGGGAACCGGCCGATACTACCATCGACCAAGTGGTACGTGAACTTTCACCGTTTTCTGGACTTTGAAAGTTCGCCATGTGCACGCCGAGCTAAGCCTTAGGCCTAGCTCACGAGTACGGCCCCCGGGGGCACTCTCCCCGGAGCCAGGCCTAACGACGCGTACGACCAAGATGGCGTCATCACCGGCGATGGAGGTGTGCGAGGCCAAGGAACCCGAGACCATGCCGGCAACTACCGTCGGCAACTTCGAAGGAAGAACGTGCGTTCAAGTAGGAGGCCGCGACGCGACGCCCGGCGAGTCGAGCGGATGGATCGCGGCGAGCAGAAGAATGCGTAAAACCAAGGACCAGCAAGGTGAGCGACCAAGGGCCGAATTCTCTAAAAAACGGGCGTCGCTTTGGAACGACGGGGTAGCGCCATTGAAATGTATGTGTTCTGGGGTTGGGGCCGCCGCTTTGAGGTGGGCAACATGAAGATACGCTGCAAGAAAAGCACTGTGGCAAGGACGCGAAGCGACAAGTGAAATGACGGAGGGCAGTGGGTGTCGCTTCGCGCCCTTGCCACAGTGCTTTTCTTGCAGCGTATCTTCATGTTGCCCACCTCAAAGCGGCGGCCCCAACCCCAGAACACATACATTTCAATGGCGCTACCCCGTCGTTCCAAAGCGACGGCCCGCCGTTTTGGAGAATTGGCCCCCAACTCTCGCCTCGGAACGACAATCGAGACCTAAAGAGCGGGCTAACTTCACCAAGCGCGTTACGGAAAACATTAGAGAGTTATAGCAGATCGGAAAAACGGTTCCGGTACGGTACACGGTAGCCGCTACGGGACCGTACCGGGAAGGCTCGTTTTTAGAGTTATAGCAGACGGTAACTACCGGCCATGCTACCGTGACTGGGAGCGACTTGTCTTGTACCTCGTTTGGCAATTTTTCGTGAGTCTGTGGCGCTTACTGTGCTGAAATATTAGTTTTCAGTTCTCAAAAGCGCTAAAGACAGTATTAGAAAAAAAAAAAACATCCAACGCCCCTACGGAGATTCGAACTGCGACTGCGTGAACATGGAGCGGCATTTTAACTCTACGCCATTTCAATAGATGGCGCCAGTAGGTCAAGCTCAGTAAGGTCCCTGAAAGAACTAAGGTAGCGCCAACTGCTCCCTCCTTCTCCGCTGCCCTCCTCTTTTTTCTCTCCCCTCACCCGCGGCGCCGCCGTCCCTTTAACTCCGCGGCGGGGCCGCCATATTTGTTGGCCACTTGAGAGCAGACGCCCTCGCTACGCTTCAGGGCGCTCGCTGCAGTTTGCTCTTGTTTTCGCGCCGAAATCGCTCTTTGGTAGCATTTATAGGATTTCTAGAGCCCCGTTTTACCAACAGGCACTGAGTGATAGTGTTTTGTTTTATATTTTTGTCTACAAGGGGATATTTGCGGGGCGGATGCCGCTGGCGCATACGCACAGCGCGGTTTTTGTTTACGTGTGCGGCATTCTGTAACACCTCAGGATAGCTCGTGAATGCGAAAGGATCGAGCGTGGACATTTCAAACTGCTCTGTTACGGTAGTTCCGTTCTTGCATTCGCGTGACTGTGGTCGTGCAATCACTGCACAGAGGTCTTGCGCACGGTTCGCGGCAGTATACAGTGCGCTTCATTCGCAAATGCCGTAGTTCGAGCGCTGCGCTGGCGTCCTTGCACTCGCCTTTCTTGCGATAATTGTGTATCCTCAGCGGCGTTCACTCTGCGCCCGCTTTTACTAACGACCTACAGCCTACCTTAATTACGCGCAGTTTAGAGTGCTTTGCCGTTTTTGTAGAAATGTTTCCTTCACCTTCATGTCGTTATAGGCTGCTGTGAGTAGACTAAAAACATACACATGCTGTTGTGCGTGTGTGCACGTACAGCGACGTGAAAAGCCCCTGCTTCCCCGACTTCGCAGCCGGATACACTAAACTACACTCGCGGCCGTACGTTCATGTGCGAACCTAGTGAAAAACGCAGACTTGTAATTCTGGGAATACGCGCCAGAGAAGACTGCGATCAATCGATCGGGTAAACTGAAATTACAGTCCCTCTAGGTACAAATTATGTAACTAGTTACTGCAGTTAATTAATCATGCAATACGTTTTTTCACCGGGCGCGGTCGTTTACAGCCGTTATTAATGGAGGCGCCTGGACAGAATTGTTTTGTGCTGGGATATATTCTGGCAGATTTGTACATTGCACTAACACAGGGATACACCCGAAAGAAATTCGAAAGAGGACCAATGTCACGATGATTATCAAGCGAAAACAATAAATCACAAAAATGAATTGGTGCCAGCAAATAGATATTTTATTGGAACAAACGTCCGTAATGACGTCGTGCAGGTGGCTTGTGCTGCTGACGTGGCTTCCCGTGAGAAAAAATGTTGGGAGTGGCATTTGGGTTTAGTTTTTTTAACGCCAAGCTTCTCCAATATCCGTTGCTCAAATTGATCCGTGAAATAATCCTACTGAGAAGGGAAAAGAAATGTCGCCACCGAGTTTGAGATGCGCCACAAACACTCCGCAAATATAGGCAATAATGCATTGCAGAATGGAGTTAGTGGCTGTTCTACCGTAGCATGGTCAAATTCGTGTTCGCGCATCTGCTCAGTGCCGCGTCCGCTCAACTCGCTACACTAAACCCGTTTAGCAAGCGCTTTGCTGGACGTCTGCTGAAAATAATATAGTCGCCCAGTGTGTTTTGGTTCAAATCGCAATGACTGGATACGCTGCGCCATTGACTACTAAGATGAAGTAAGCGCGCACACTGCAAATGTACGGCATCACGTGTAATGCAAACGTAAGTCGTAATTAACGTTCCTCTGTGCATACACGGAAGAAAGGGCGTACAGCCGTTACGGTGCGAATATGCATTTGAAGTGCTCATTCAAACGTGCGCGAATTTAATAAAGCGATAACAGAAATTGCGCATCAAACGTACGTCAACGGCGCGGTCACTATATTAGCTGACCTTAAATTGTTTTACCTAGCCGCAATTTTTTTTTTCTCGCCACAGCCTCAATTTGCGCCGCACCGACCAAGCCCATATTACGCAGCAAATCACTCCGATGTCATAACAACGGGATTATAATACCACCCGGGTAGCTAACACACAAAACATGACTTCACGCCAAAAAGAGCGTACACGCACTCGGAACGCACACGATACATGGTCAGACGCAAGCTGCCGTCGGCCAAAACAAGCATGAATTCAGGTGAACAATTCTCGCGTCACGAAACCCTTACGACAACTGACTGAACATGCTACGCCGCTGATATTGATGCTGGAAGTTAAGCGCGCACATGACAAATACACGGCCTCTTACCAAAGCTTACGACGGGACGAACTCGGCGCTGCGCGCAATGCCTACTCAGAACAAAGCGTGGACGACGGTCGCGAAGGGAATACGCATTTCTTCGTAAGTGACCGCTCAAGCTCGCGCAGAATTTAACAGAGCAAGAACAAGCATTCAGAAACTTACCTCGCAAAAGAGTGATGGTAGCGTCGGCCTGAAGTATGCCCGTTCAAATCTATGCAACCAAACTTTTCTCCTTTCTGCGTCGCGTTTCCCGGACGGAATAACGAAGTCTTGTGCCCTGCCTGACGATATTCGCGCTGCCTAAGGCACAACACATCGACACCGAGAAGCAACTTAAAACGACACCGGTGCGACATTTTTTCGAAGCGAGCAGCTAATTCCGGTACTGAAGCACGGTGGCGACGGTGGCTCGGAAGCCAGCAATGGCGTCGCAGCGGCGGCGTTGCGCAATGTCCCAGCCGGCGAGGCATCGGCGAGGCGACCCGGCGGCGGAGCAAAAAAAACAAAACCACGTGACTTTTCCCTTGGCCAATGGCGCGCGGCGTTCGCCGGCGAAAAAGAAAATGGCAAAAAACGAAGTAAGAGAGGAGCGCGGGCGAGGGCGAAAGGCGGCGAGATCTAAAGATGGCGCTACCTTAGTAATTTTAGGGACCTTAAAGCTCAGTAAGGTCCCTGAAAGAACTAAGGTAGCGCCAACTGCTCCCTCCTTCTCCGCTGCCCTCCTCTTTTTTCTCTCCCCTCACCCGCGGCGCCGCCGCCCCTTTAACTCCGCGGCGGGGCCGCCATATTTGTTGGCCACTTGAGAGCAGACGCCCTCGCTACGCTTCAGGGCGCTCGCTGCAGTTTGCTCTTGTTTTCGCGCCGAAATCGCTCTTTGGTAGCATTTATATGATTTCTAGAGCCCCGTTTTACCAACAGGCACTGAGTGATAGTGTTTTGTTTTATATTTTTGTCTACAAGGGGATATTTGCGGGGCGGATGCCGCTGGCGCATACGCACAGCGCGGTTTTTGTTTACGTGTGCGGCATTCTGAAACACCTCAGGATAGCTCGTGAATGCGAAAGGATCGAGCGTGGACATTTCAAACTGCTCTGTTACGGTAGTTCCGTTCTTGCATTCGCGTGACTGTGGTCGTGCAATCACTGCACAGAGGTCTTGCGCACGGTTCGCGGCAGTATACAGTGCGCTTCATTCGCAAATGCCGTAGTTCGAGCGCTGCGCTGGCGTCCTTGCACTCGCCTTTCTTGCGATAATTGTGTATCCTCAGCGGCGTTCACTCTGCGCCCGCTTTTACTAACGACCTACAGCCTACCTTAATTACGCGCAGTTTAGAGTGCTTTGCCGTTTTTGCAGAAATGTTTCCTTCACCTTCATGTCGTTATAGGCTGCTGTGAGTAGACTAAAAACATACACATGCTGTTGTGCGTGTGTGCACGTACAGCGACGTGAAAAGCCCCTGCTTCCCCGACTTCGCAGCCGGATACACTAAACTACACTCGCGGCCGTACGTTCATGTGCGAACCTAGTGAAAAACGCAGACTTGTAATTCTGGGAATACGCGCCAGAGAAGACTGCGATCAATCGATCGGGTAAACTGAAATTACAGTCCCTCTAGGTACAAATTATGTAACTAGTTACTGCAGTTAATTAATCATGCAATACGTTTTTTCACCGGGCGCGGTCGTTTACAGCCGTTATTAATGGAGGCGCCTGGACAGAATTGTTTTGTGCTGGGATATATTCTGGCAGATTTGTACATTGCACTAACACAGGGATACACCCGAAAGAAATTCGAAAGAGGACCAATGTCACGATGATTATCAAGAGAAAACAATAAATCACAAAAATGAATTGGTGCCAGCAAATAGATATTTTATTGGAACAAACGTCCGTAATGACGTCGTGCAGGTGGCTTGTGCTGCTGACGTGGCTTCCTGTGAGAAAAAATGTTGGGAGTGGCATTTGGGTTTAGTTTTTTTAACGCCAAGCTTCTCCAATATCCGTTGCTCAAATTGATCCGTGAAATAATCCTATTGAGAAGGGAAAAGAAATGTCGCCACCGAGTTTGAGATGCGCCACAAACACTCCGCAAATATAGGCAATAATGCATTGCAGAAGGGAGTTAGTGACTGTTCTACCGTAGCATGGTCAAATTCGTGTTCGCGCATCTGCTCAGTGCCGCGTCCGCTCAACTCGCTACACTAAACCCGTTTAGCAAGCGCTTTGCTGGACAAAAATACGTCTGCTGAAAATAATATAGTCGCCCAGTGTGTTTTGGTTCAAATCGCAATGACTGGATACGCTGCGCCATTGACTACTAAGATGAAGTAAGCGCGCACACTGCAAATGTACGGCATCACGTGTAATGCAAACGTAAGTCGTAATTAACGTTCCTCTGTGCATACACGGAAGAAAGGGCGAACAGCCGTTACGGTGCGAATATGCATTTGAAGTGCTCATTCAAACGTGCGCGAATTTAATAAAGCGATAACAGAAATTGCGCATCAAACGTACGTCAACGGCGCGGTCACTATATTAGCTGACCTTAAATTGTTTTACCTAGCCGCAATTTTTTTTTTCTCGCCACAGCCTCAATTTGCGCCGCACCGACCAAGCCCATATTACGCAGCAAATCACTCCGATGTCATAACAACGGGATTATAATACCACCCGGGTAGCTAACACACAAAACATGACTTCACGCCAAAAAGAGCGTACACACACTCGGAACGCACACGATACATGGTCAGACGCAAGCTGCCGTCGGCCAAAACAAGCATGAATTCAGGTGAACAATTCTCGCGTCACGAAACCCTTACGACAACTGACTGAACATGCTACGCCGCTGATATTGATGCTGGAAGTTAAGCGCGCACATGACAAATACACGGCCTCTTATCCAAACCAAAGCTTACGACGGGACGAACTCGGCGCTGCGCGCAATGCCTACTCAGAACAAAGCGTGGACGACGGTCGCGAAGGGAATACGCATTTCTTCGTAAGTGACCGCTCAAGCTCGCGCAAAATTTAACAGAGCAAGAACAAGCATTCAGAAACTTACCTCGCAAAAGAGTGATGGTAGCGTCGGCCTGAAGTATGCCCGTTCAAATCTATGCAACCAAACTTTTCTCCTTTCTGCGTCGCGTTTCCCGGACGGAATAACGAAGTCTTGTGCCCTGCCTGACGATATTCGCGCTGCCTAAGGCACAACACATCGACACCGAGAAGCAACCTAAAACGACACCGGTGCGACATTTTTTCGAAGCGAGCAGCTAATTCCGGTACTGAAGCACGGTGGCGACGGTGGCTCGGAAGCCAGCAATGGCGTCGCAGCGGCGGCGTTGCGCAATGTCCCAGCCGGCGAGGCATCGGCGAGGCGACGCGGCGGCGGAGCAAAAAAAAACAAAACCACGTGACTTTTCCCTTGGCCAATGGCGCGCGGCGTTCGCCGGCGAAAAAGAAAATGGCAAAAAACGAAGTAAGAGAGGAGCGCGGGCGAGGGCGAAAGGCGGCGAGATCTAAAGATGGCGCTACCTTAGTAATTTTAGGGACCTTAAAGCTCAGTAGGTCAAGCCTGGGCAGCACGCTCCTTTTTGAGGCTCGAGCGGGGGCACTTCGTACGCGAGTTCGACAGAAGAGGCTGGACGATTCGGTGGAGGATGTCCTGTGTCGTGCGTGTGTGCATGAGGAGGAAACGATGGAACATGTGGTCCTCCAGTGTGATCAGCTTGGACCAGACCGCAAGGGCGTGGGGAGCGATGGCAACACTCCTCTGCATGTTGCTCTTGGGTTTGAGGAGGGTGGCTCGGTGGACATGCGCGCTGTGGCGCGGACAAAGTGCCGCCTTGAAATGTGGAAGAGGGCGACCCCCGCGACCCTTGGCACACAGTAGTATGGGTCATAGTTTGGCGTGGGACTAGGACGGTGGGTTCGGGTTCTTCGGCCACTGGGCCTTCACGGGTCCTGAGTTCTTGTATATAGAGTGCGTGCGTAGTGTTGAACTTTTTTTTTTTTTTTTGGTTAGGGTCGAGACCTCTCACCCGCCCGCTGCAAAGGGTACAACCGCAATATCATCATCATCATCATCATCATCATCAGTACTGTTTCTGTTTCTAGTTTTTCGTTGTATTTGAGAGTCCCTCGCACTGATACCGCCTGTTGCTCACTCGCCGATTTGTAGACGGGCCACATGTTGCTGTTAATACTAGTTAAGTAGCCATATCGCCTTTATTTAACCTAAAAGAAGCTATCGGACATGCGTCGTTCGACGACACAAGCAACGGCAGTTGGGCCGGGACCGTGTTTCGCTTGCTGCTTGAGCTGTCAGAATCGCGCGGATTTCACTTGTTGCAACCTCATTTTATTAAACGATCTCATATTTACAATCCGTTCGACTAGGCGTGAGCCAATCGTACGTATCCTAAACTCTTCCAAAGCGGCCGCCCGCTTCCGAACGACGGACACGGTATGTCTCGGTACCGCGCGGCCGAGTCGCTCCGGTATACGGTAGGGTTCTGCGCATGCGCGGTGGCGTCCAGACGGTAGACGTTACCGTACCGGAACCGTTTTTCCGATCTGCTATAACTCTCTATTAAGAGAGCTGCCCGTATGCCGGCAACGATACCCAGGGAAGACCACAAGATTGTAATTAGACCGAGGGGAGGCCTAAACATGGCCAAGATCGAGACCTCGGTTGTCACGGGCGCGATCATGGCGGCCGCAGGTACGGTGAGGGAACACGAAGGGGAAGATACGGTGTGCGTCAACGCGGCGCAGAACATTCTAGTAGTTAGCACCCCAAGCGAAGAAAGAGCCGAAGTGTACGCCAGAGTCAAGACCATAGAATTCGGAAACATGGAGTACGAAGTCTATGCATACCGAACCGCGCCCGAAGGGACGGTCAAAGGAGTAATTAGAGGCATTGCGATCGACGAAACACCAGAGGACATTAACGAAGCAATTGTGACGAAGTACAATCCGCTAGCGCTTGAAGCGCACAGAATCGGAAACTCTACGGCAGTCATCGTCCTCTTCGAAGGACATAGGGTACCCAGATACGTGAAATATAGAGCGGCGTTGATAAAATGCGGACTCTACAGAAAACACCACGAAGTATGCCGATGCTGCGGCAAAGTTGGACATCGAATTGATGTTTGCCCGACCCCGGAGGCTAGAGTATGTTTCGCTTGTGGAATAGCTAACCCTAACGCGGAACACGAAGGAGTGTGTAAGCCCCGATGCAAATTATGCGGGGGTGCGCACCCGACGGGAGACAGGGTGTGCAAAAACAAGTTCAAGGTGTCCTTCGTAGTTACGAAGCGGCGATGGGAGCGAAGGACAGGGTTAGAACAACAACAGCTGCAGAAGACAAAGCCACCAAAGACGTCAGACTTCCCGCACCTGCAGGCAAGCAAGGAGAGAAGCGAGAGTAGACGGCGCAGTACCAGCTGTGGAAGAAATGCTAGCCGACAGGAGCCCCCGCCACCGCCGCAGCGCGAAGGAAAGCTGACGTGGTCGGGCGCAGTGAAGGGAGCCAAAGCAGAGGAAGTGCCTAGGGGCAAACAACAACAACAACGAAGCGAAGAAAAGCCCACGAGAAAGGAAGTCTACGACATGATCAGGGAAAGCAGCGAACGGATGCTCAAAATGATAGACGATAAGATCGACAAGCTAATTGAGGCACTGAGGTCCAACATCCAACCGATGGCTCAGACCCAAACGCAAAAACAGGAGCAAGCCGCCCCAGAGATACCAGCACCGATGAGGAAGGAGGAAACAGCCGTCACCGAAGAAGAAGCCACGAAGAGCAACATCGAGAGCGACGCCGAACACCCCACGGAACCCAGCAACAAGAAAAGGATCATCGAAAACACCAAGGAAAGAAGACTCATGGCACGTCTCGACCGCATGGACAGGGAGCGCGAACAGCTAGCAAAAACGACGAAGGATAAGTTTAGCAAGATGGAGAAAACGCTGCAGGATCTGCAGAGCGGAATGAGGCAGATGCAAACCCAATTGCAAACATTCATGCAGAGCATGGAATCCCAAACGCAAGCGTTCATGCAAAACGTGGAGACCCAGATCAACACTAAATTGCAACAATTATGGACCCAACAACACCAAGTACAAGGACCAAGCCAGACCGAAAGACAGTAAAAGACCAGAAGCCGGACAGGGACCTCCTAATCTGGCAATGGAACTGTAATGGTTACCAAAGTAAAAGGGCAACGATAATACAACACCTAGAAGGGATAGACAGGAAACCAGACATCTTCATGCTTCAAGAAACGCACTGCATAGAAACACCAAAACTACCAGGGTACAGAGCACACGCCAAAGCTGCAAAGACACTGAGCGAAAACAAGACGGGAGCACACAGGCCTATCGGCGGGGTGTGCACGTTCGTCCGTAAGGGCATCGTCTTCGTCGAGCACGAGCTGAACACCGGCAACTGGACCGACAGCTGCGCGGTGGAGGTGATCATTGGGAGGAGGACGAAGACAAGCACACTCGCCGTAAATGTGTACAGCAGTCCGAGGCACAGGAAACAGAAGTTTCGCACGCTCATGCAGAAAGCGCTAAGAACGATAAAAAAAGGAACGGTAGTAATCGGGGGCGACTTTAATGCACCACACTACGATTGGGGCTACGACAAGACCACCGAAAAAGGAAGAGACTTAATGCAAGACGCGACGGACGCAGGGTTAATACTGATCACGAACCCTGAGACCCCAACGAGAACGGGCACATCGGTCGCCAGAGACACCACCCCGGACCTGACGTTCGTAAGCATCGAAGGCAGAGGGGACGCGACATGGAAGAACACCAAGATCGATCTCGGCAGCGACCACATGATCATAGAGATACGAGTCCCACTCGGAAACGACACAAGCCAAGAGAAAAAAAAACACAAATACACGAACTGGGAAGAGTTTCGCCGCCACCTCCCAACTCAGCACGAGAAAATAGAGGACATAGACACGTGGGCAAAAGCGATCGTGGAAGCAACCGAGGAAGCAACGATTGAGATAGAGACAGACGGAAACGTACACACGATGGATAGCCGACTGGCCCACCTCATCGAAGCAAAGGAAGCCTTAAAAAGAAAATGGAACCAACAACGTACGAACAGAAAGCTCAGAAAAAAGATCGCCGAAATTAACAGAGAGATAGAAAAACACAGCAGGGAGCTCGGCAAACAACAGTGGGAACAGACATGCATGGAGGCGGACGGACAACTCCACATGGGTAGAACGTGGAGACTGCTCCGACACCTCTTGGACGAAACCCAAACCAAGGGCGAACAGCAGCATAAACTCGGCAAAATCATCCACAAGGCGATCGCGAAGGACGGGGAGGACGAGGTGAAGAGAAAACTCGACGCCAAATACCTCCCGGTTTCCCCGAAAGAAAAACACCCAGAATATCAGGGAACGGAAAACGCCGAAATAGACCGGGACATTGAAGAATGGGAGGTACGAAACGTCATGCAAGACCTCAATAGAAGATCGGCGGCGGGACCCGACCGAGTAAGCAACAAGGCACTACGAAACCTCAACGACGCAACGGTCGCGGCACTGACGGAGTACTTCAACAAATGTTGGAGGGCCGGAAAGCTACCGCGCCGATGGAAGGAAGCCAAAACGATTCTAATACCGAAGCCAGGCAAACCACCCGGCGTCGAGAACCTAAGACCGATATCGCTGACGTCGTGTGTAGGCAAACTGCTAGAACACGTACTCATGAACAGGTGGCAACACTACCTCGAAGAAGCAGAACTATACCCGGACTCGCTCATCGGGTTTCGGAGTAAGCTAGGGACCCAAGACGCTATGCTACAGCTCAAGAGAGAGATCGTAGACTACGACATCAACACCAACGACAACAGAGCAATACTGGGCTTGGACCTGCAGAGTGCCTTCGATAAAGTTCGGCACTCGGCGATCCTTGCCCAGGTATCGCGCCCGAATCTGGGAAAAAAATCGTACAACTACATCAGAGACTTCCTTACCGACCGCACAACCCGAATCTGCGCGGGAGACCTACAACTACCAGAGAAGACACTAGGCAGCGAGGGAACGCCGCAGGGAGCGGTAATCTCACCGCTGCTCTTTAACCTAGTAATGATCGGGGTCGCCAACCGACTGCAGAGCGTCGAAGGGGTACGACATACAGTCTACGCCGACGACGTAACGCTATGGGTCACCGGCGGAAGCGACGGCCACATCGAGAGCAAACTACAAGAAGCACTGGAAGCAGTAGAAGACCAGCTGAGGGGCTCGGGACTGGTATGCTCCCCCGCAAAGTCGGAACTCCTAGTGATCCCGCCCAAGGGAGCGAGGCGCAACAAGCAGCCCACCAGAGACGGCGACAATATAACAGTAAGAACACAGGGGGGACTCACCATTCCCCAAGTAAGCAGGATCAGAGTCCTAGGAATGCTCATCGAACGCAGCAGGGTCAACGGAGAGACGGTCTCCAAACTCGACGCCAAGACCGGCGCGGCGATGCGACTCATAAGAAGAGTGTCGAGCAGAAGAGGTGGGATGAAAGAGGAACGACTCGTAAGACTCGTTCAATCCTTCGTGGTCAGCCACGTCGCATACGTCGCCGCCTTTCACAATTGGCGGCAGTGCGAGCGGAAGAAAGTCGACGCGATGCTGCGCAAGGCATACAAGTCGGCGTTGGGGCTCCTAGGAGGCACGAGCACGCAGAAGCTCGAAGCCCTCGGACTCCACAACAGCCTGGAGGAAATAGCGGAAGCCCAGCAGACGGCGCAGTTCACAAGACTATCGGAAACCAAGACCGGCAGAGAAATACTACGACAACTAGGCGTCAGCGTCAGAGAAGATCTGCAGACGGGGGAGCAGAACCGCGGGAGACGAGCAAACGCATCGTCGTAAGCCCGATCCCACGGAACATGAACCCAACGTTCAACAAGGAAAGAAGACAAGCACGGGCTAAAGCGCTGATAGCACTTCACTCAAACGACGAAGGGGCGGTATTCGTGGACGCGGCCAGCTACAAAAACATCAACGGCGTCTTCAGCGTCAGCGTGGTCGAAGCCAAGACCGGCGAGACCAGGCTTGCGGCAAGTGTGAAGACCAAGTCGCCGAACCAAGCCGAGGAAGTGGCGGTGGCACTCGCCATCGCGGACCCAAGAACAAAGACGGTGCTGTGTGATTCGCGAACGGCAGTGCGCAATTTTGCGAAGAACCGGGTGAGCTGTGCGGCCGCGCGTATTCTACGCAAGGCCGAAACCAACAGCGACAACGACGGTGTGGTAATTAAGTGGTTCCCCGCACATGCGGGCGAAGGGGTGGCGAGCTCGCTGGGGCTCGCCAACCACAACGAGACGGCCAACGCCGTGGCGCGAGGATTAGCCGGCCGTGCCACGGGAACGGCGGTCGCCGACGAAGTGGATCGCCCCGACAAGGACACCATGACCAGTTACAGCGAGGTGATCTCATGGTATAGACTAGGAAGACGAACGATGGCCCTGCCTCACCCCGGACTGACTAGGGAAGAGGCGGTTGTGCTCCGTCAACTGCAGACAAACTCAGTGATTACCCCAGTGCTAGCCAAGCACCTGTGGCCGGAGGTTTACGTGACTGATGTGTGTAGACTGTGCGGGAAGGAGCGGGCCACGCTGGCCCACATCCTAAAAGACTGCATAAGCGCGAACAATGGCACCGACGTTCTCCCGCCCCACATAGAGGAGGCGAAGAGATCCAACGACTACGGCGTGCAACGCAAGGCCGTCCAGCAGATTCTAGCGGCGGTCGAGAGGCAGCGACCGGACGGGCCGGAGGCAGAAAGGGGGAACCCGAGTACGCCGAAGACCACCGGGAGCGACTCTCGCCGCTAAGAAGACGTCCGGCCTCGTCGACCCAAGACTCCATCCGAAGAGGGTGGGGTAGGGGTTACTGCAGGAAGCTTAATAAAGTTGTTCTCTCTCTCTCTCTCTCTAAAAGCTTTGGCGCCATGTTGAGATGGCGATGGCGATGGGTGAGACGAAATTTCCGCTGTTTCGGCAGTTTCGGTTTTGTATCCGATTCTAACGCGCATGCGATTTTTCGGCCTATATTGTCGGAAAAAAGTGCGCGTTAGAATCGGGTAAATACGGTACGCGAATGCACGCGTACGCGATCGATCCGCGGAAGTACGCGGAAGTACGATCCGGAAGTACGCGATCGATCCGCGCACCGAACTGAACTTTCTGTGCACCGCAAGTGAGCGAAAGCACAGCCGAACATTCTGGAAGGAACGTTATCAGGCTACGCCGTCAAGGACATTTGCGCGCGTGCGCATAGTGGCAATGCAAACTGTCTTAACGTTTTATTTTTGTTGACTGCAAAATTGCCCGCGTTCTTTGCCAGACCTTATTCCTTTTGTTCTTGTTGTCGAAGTGCCAGAATGATTGTGCGTGTTTGCAGTTATAGCGCGCATCAGTGTTATAGGTTGAGTTGTCTCGTTGTTCGGGCCGTTTACGCGCTCCGGAGACACGACCCAATTTCTTTTTACTCGCACTTAGTGTTTTTAGCATTTTTTTTTGTGTGTGTGTTTCCGGTTTGCTAGAGTATTCCGTCCCTGTTGAATGGCTAGTGAATAGGTTGTATTTGTAGTTTAGGCGAGAGAGAGTTCGGATCAGCTGCAGAAATGGGAGGGGGCTCATTTGTGGTTATACCTAGCTCCTTCCACGTGTTTTTGTTTGTTTGCTTGTTCCGCTGTTATTGCGGAAGGAGAGATGAAACGAGTGGCCCTTTTAAATTCGTTTCGGATTGACTGAACCAAGAGGTCCAGTAACCCTCTTAAAGAGGGGAGTTGTAAGGTCCACTTATGAGATTAGCGGCCAGGCGCCCGGGCTGCGCATGAGAACCCGCCGCTCTGTCTAGCGACGTAGCACGGTGGACTCTACGTTGCAGCCGTCGCTAATTCGTCACGGCGCGCACGGGAGACGGATCGTCTGGCCCACCGCACACCACAGGGTTAATCCCCCATTGAGAGAGCAGACAGCGCCGCCGGATTCCAGGAACGTCTGCTCGACGCGCGGAGGTGGTGGGACTACCGGCGTCGAAGCGCGCGCCCTGTAAGAAACCATTGTTAACCCGCCGGCGCAGGGCACTGTCGCCGTCTTTCGCTTTCACCCCGCGGGGTCGCCCGCCCCTGCTCGTCTGCGAGCGTGCCGTTGACCCGAAGATGGCGGCGCCTCATTGAATATTCCGTGGCGTGCTGAGTGACAGCTGTCTACGTGAATTTGGGCACTCCCATACGCGTGTACGAACGCTACAGGGGCGTTCCCGAGAGAGGGTGATCTCGAGGTTTTATAAGGCCGAACTTGGCCGTTGGAAATCGTTCTTGTCTGAGCGCTGAGCTGGCAGTTCCCGGCGGGACAAGGAGTCTCGACCGTTAAAGCTAGGTTGGGATTTGTGAGCCCCCTATTCGAGGTTAAGATCGCGTCGGAGGTTTAGGGTGCAGCGCCGTACCGGGCAACTAGACGGATCTTGCTGCGAGACAGAGTCTCGGCCGTCGTTTCTCGAGCGGTTTGTGTACGCTACGAGAATAGGAAGAGTTAGACGACGTTGAGGAGCTCGAGTGATTTGTGCGCACTCGGAGCTAGCGTCTAGCTGAAGTTTGCAGTTTTTCCTTTATTATTCATGTACCCAGTTTTCCCACTGTAAATAGCTGCATATAAACCCTTCGTTTCATTTAAAGGGACACTGAAGTGAATTTGTCAAGCTCCCGTTTTTGCTTGCACTGCGTAGACTGGCTCAAATTAGCACACTTTTCATCGTTTATCCGGTTGACAAATCGGTAATTATTTTACAAAGCGCGAAAGAAGAAAAACTACCATGCGCGGTTTGCGGCGGCCGCACCAACTAAGGCTGTGACGTTGAGAGGAGGGGCGCCGTGATTGGACGATGCCCAAGGTTAGCAATCACACAAGTTTCGGTTTCGGTTTCGGTTCTGTAAAACATAACCAATGGCTTTGTTGGATGGGCATTCTCAATATCTCAGTAATCATCGTACCGCGCTTCTGCCATGTTGTCGGCTGTAAAATGCACAAGATAAGCCTCCCAGGACGGCTTGTAGTCGTAGCATTCACTAGCCGAGACCTACGCAGTGCATGAACGCCCTCCGCGTACCCGCAGACGCCCAAATGTCATGCGCTTTTCCCCCATATTTGGAGCTTGCCTCCCTCATGCCTGTATCGTAAAAAGCGTGTTCGCACCAGGCCAAGGGTCTGTTCATTCTGGCCTGTGCCCACTGCCTGCAAGCAGTCGGTGCTTATGGCAACAGCACGCCAACGAGAACTCGCTAGCGCGCCAGTGCCAGCCTGCGCGCGTTTTGTGAACTAGTTCGTGTAGCCATGAACGTTGCGGCCCCAAAAAAGGTGAACTCAATATAGAAAACATCGGCGGAAAACAAAAAAGTTAACTTACAAAAAAAAAAGCACGTACCCGCGGGGATTCGAACTCGTGACTCGCAAAACATTTGCGGTGAATTCCTAGCGCCCCAGACTGCTAGGCTATTTTTTTTTCTTTAATGCCGGTCTTCGACACAACACAGAAACACAAAACAAACTTTTTCACATGAGCAACTCGAGCGACGAGCCACCAACCTATATAAAGGCTGATGTCTCTCTAAAATTCCCTAAGCATAGTCAAGGGTTCTATCCTTGACAGCCACTCAGGAGTGTATGCCTTGCTCTTCTGGACTTACTGGGATATAGACTCACGAAAACATTGCCGCGTAGGTCGGGCGTCCACATCACCGTGGAGCCAGGCCATGCGCGAGCGCCATATGCTATGCAAGGCCACCAACATAACGAGGTCCAAGGGCGCCCCCTCCTCGTTTTCGACCGCTAGATAGCGTATGCCATGGGGGCTCAGCGGGAAATCTTTATGAAGGGTCCTCTGGAGGACATCCCACAAAAATACCGCAGCCCAAGAATGCAGAAAAACGTGCTCTATCGTTTCTGGTTGTTTACAAATTGAACACTGAGTTCCCCATGGCACAGATATCCCTCTATCCTGCATCCATGTTCCAACAGACAAGGTGCCTGTGTGTAGTTTGAAGAAAAAGGTTTTCACACCAGAGTGAACCTCCATTCTTTTGACGCGCTTTAGCACATTTTGGCCTGGCCCAGCACGGTAATTATACCTATACATAGGGACGGGGAAAACAACATCGCAAATGTCCTTATACAGTTTTTTGCGTGTCACAGAGGACAGGTACTCTCCAGAAAAACGTGCGAATAGAAAACGGGCCGTCATAACTATTTCCTTCAAATACCCATACACGCCACCTGGCATGCACCATGTGGATACTACATATTCCGGCATAGCACGCGCCAGCCGTACTTGCATGACACTCTGCAAGAACGGGTCACGAACATCTCGCCAAAACAAAAACCGGTTTACCAGCTGTCGCACATAAAGGTGCGCCAGCCCCAAGCCACCATCTCGGACTCTCCGAAACAGGTTTGTTCTGCTGCACCTCTCCCATGTTGAGCCCCAAACGAACACCGCAAATACCCGGTGAAGCCTTTGGACGTTGATTCGCGAACAATGCAGTACCTGCATGATATACCAAATCTTCGCTACAAAGAATAAGTTACATGCCGTGGCCCTTGCAAAAATTGACAACCTTGCCCCCTTCCATTTCTCGGCCTTCTCCCTCAACGCCATTGTCTGGCTACGCCAGTATGGTTCACTATCCCTGTAATATTCCAGTTCAACGCCCAAGTACTTCACTGGAGTGGTGACCCAACTAATATTAGCGAAGGTTGGCGGTGTTGATGACCATTCCCCATGCCAAAATCCTAGGCACTTTGCCCAGTTCACAAAACTACCCGTCACCATGCCAAACTTTTTGACAGTGTCAACTACCAACTGCACGCTTTCTTCGTTCATACAAAAAACGGCCAAGTCGTCTGCGTAAGCCAAAAGTTTAACTTCCGACTCATGCAGTCGGAAGCCTTCGATGGCACTATTTCTGATTATACTCATACACAGGGCTTCGATGTATATGCAAAACAATAGGGGGCTGAGAGGGCAGCCCTGGCGCACCGAACGCTGCACTTCAATTGGGGCTCCCAACTTTTTGTTCACGATCAGCCGCGTAGTGCAATTGCGGTACGCCAGGGCGACGCCCTCTTTAATTACAAACCCAACGTTCACATGGTCCAAAATACAAAACAATATCTCGTGTGACACACAATCAAACGCTTTTTCCAAATCAATCTGCAGGACTGCCACTCCAGTGTGCAGGGCGTCGCAGCACTCAAGGACACACCTTGCTTTATGGATATTTGTAAAAATATTGCGACCCTTAATTCCGCACGTCTGATGTGGCCCTACTATTTGTTCGACAACACTTTGAAGCCTTTGTGCCAGAACTTTCATAAAGATTTTGTAGTCGACGTTTGTTAATGATATTGGCCGGTACGACTTGACAAATTTAAGTTTCTCCGCTTCATCTGTCTTAGGAATGAGGACTGTGTGGGACGTGGAATATGATGGGGGCAGTGTTTTAAGATCATACGCTGCATTAAACATCTTCGTTAGCACAGGTACCATTTCATATTTGAACATCTTATAAAAAGCAGCGCTTAACCCATCCGGCCCCGGCGACTTTCCCGGGTTCAGGCTTTCAATAGCACATTTCACTTCGTCTTCCGAAATAGGTCGTTCAAGCCAGTCCTTCATTTCGTCTTCCAAACGAGACAGCCCGTCTATGAAATCCCGCTTGAAGCTTTCTGCGTCCACCGCCTTAAGAGCGAACAGTGCTTGGTAATACTCATAAAAAGCATTATCGATTTCGCTTTTTTCACTCGTTACTTTACCCATGTAAGTGATCTCCTTGATCTGATTGCGTCGTGCATGTGCTTTTTCTATTCCGAGCGCACGCTTTGTGGGCGCCTCACCTACTGCCCATTGCTCTGCTCTCGCGCGTACTATGGCACCGCGATAGCGTTCTTCGTCAATAAGTTCAAGCTTATGCTTTATCTGTGCTATGTCGTCCTTAAACACCCCGGGCATTCTTCCCTCCTCTAACGTTAATTTTTGTAGGATGTTTCTAAGCATTCTTTCCTTTTTGGTTTCTTCATATTTAATACAGCTACACCGTTGTATGGCTTTTATTTTTATCTCTTGCTTGCTTAACTCCCACAGCGCCCCGATGTCACTATGTGTTCCATCTAGTTCGGCAGTTTTCTTTCTAACAAACGTCGTAAATGTTTCGTCCTCCAAAAGTTTACAGTTTAATTTCCATAGGTCCCATGTAAAGGGGGACTCTTCTTTCTTGCCCCCAATCGTGCACTTAACCAAACAATGATCGGAAAAGGAAACCGCGTGCACATCATAGCTTTGGCATTTCTGTATTAAATCCAGCGAAACGTAAATCCTATCCAGCCTCGCGTGGCTGAAACCTTGAAAGTGGGTGAATCGGACGTCTTTTTCCCCGCCTAGACATTGCCCGACATCAACGAGTCCATAATCCGCAACAATTTCGGATAACAAATTAGTACTAGCATTTCTATACGCGTTGTTACTTGTTTTATCCCGGCCAGAAAGTACGCAGTTGAAATCACCTGTTATAATGATCATTCTGTCTGTATCGACGTGTTGCCTGAGAGTCCCAAAAAAATTTTCCCTCTCTATTACAGCATTTGGAGCGTATACACAGACAATTCGAAAGTTCACATTATCAAGGCTGCAATCACACACAACAAGCCTGCCCGAACGACACGACGTCACACCCTCCACAACCAGACCCGGCAGTTTCTTCAGCAACAATACACATCCCGCGGAGATCCCCACAGCATGACTTACGCAAGCATAGTACCTCGACGTGAAACGACGCACCATGGCCTCGGTCTCCTCCTCCCCCTCGACTTTCGTCTCCTGAACGGCTACAACGTCAATGTCCTGCTCTGTTAACAGACGGTAAACCTGACTTTGCTTTCGACGTGTCGACAGCCCCCGGACATTTAATGTTGCTACGCTCAGGGACCCACTCATTACCGTTCACTTATGAAGGCTACAGACCGGGCGCATGGTGCTTACCTGACACGTGAGGACTACGCTACGCGTTCTTAAACGGCGCCAAAGCATCTGGCGGAAGTTGCTGCACCGGCTGCGTCTATGGAGGCCCCCGACCGCGATGGACGTTCGTTCGAGGCTTGGATAACAGCCGTCGCCCCTGGTTCGTTTTCAGTGGCGGCTCCTCGCTGCTGGTTGTGGTTTCGTGGCCGCTCCCTTCACCCGACTTGTCAAGGCTGCGCTTGACTGTGCCTCCTGTACCACCTAGCGTTTCCGCGGGCTGGTGCTCGGCGTCCCCCGTTGGCGGCTGAGACGCCGCTGCGGCCGGTTGCTCGGCGTCCCCCGTTGCTGGCTGAGACGCCGCTGCGGCTGGTTGCTCGGCGTCCCCCGTTGCTGGCTGAGACGCCGCTGCGGCCGGTTGCTCGGCCCCCGTTGGTGGCTGAGACGCCGGTGCGGCTTCCTCCTGCGTCCTAGGCTCCGAGCTCTGAGAGAAGTCCGTTGTGCTTGTAGTCTCCTCCGCTGTCGACTGGTGTCCCGTGCCTTCCGCGGCCGCTTCCGCCTCGACCACGTCCATGAGGTGCTCGTCAAGTTCCTCGCGTTGCACAGGCCCCGTGACCGCCGCGTAAGTGCGAACGCACTGCGCTTCCGAGTGGCCGAAACGCCGGCACCGGGAGCAGCGTGGCACTTTGCAGTCTCTGCGGACGTGACCCGTTCCCTGGCAGCGAAGGCATTGCATCGGCCGGCCCGGTGCGACGAGGAGGGCTAGCTCCCCAGCCACCCGAATTTGATGGGGCAAATCTTCCAAAGTCACGCCAGATTTTAGCTTCAGGTGCACCCTCGTCGTAGATCCTTTGTCAAGGACACCTTGTACTCGCCATCTTTCTTTGGTGATCTCGATGACCTTGCCGAAGGTAGCGAGTGCTGCCCGGACGTCCTCGTCATCAACGCCGTGCAGCAGCCAGTGTAGCTTAAGCCTCACTTGGTGGTCTTGCGGGTCGATGACGAGACACCGGCGTCCCTTCACCTCCTGCTCGCCGGCCGCTAGCATTTTCTTTGTGGCCTCGGCACTCTTGAAGGTCACCGCCCACACGTGGTTGATTTGGTACGCCCCCAGCGCAATCACGTCGGGGAGCATACCAACACGGGCGAGCATGTCTCGGAAGTCCTCTACACGAAACGGTCGGGCTTTCACGTCGCCGTGAAGAAACACCGTATTGGAAACAATACGTCCTGTAGGCAACTGAGGCAAAATAACTTGATACTCACTATCTCCCTTAGCATCTACCCTGTTTCCGCGGCCGGCGTGGGCCGCTGTCGCCGCTCCAACGGAGCTCATGATTCCGCGTCCGCACGCTACGGTGGCAAGAGGTGGAATGACCAGACTGCTAGGCTACGGAGCGGGACGCGAAAGCCTAATATAGGGTATATATTGTACAACCGGTTTACACTTTTATTTAGTTTTGGCATTTCAAGCCGCTTAGGTGACAATTTGTTGTACTGCGATCGTGCAGTAAGCGTCGCCCGAGTTTCCACAGTAGCTCACGTCTAGCAATTGCATTTCGTAGACGGAAAAGCGTTCGCAGATGCGTAGTCGTGCTGCTGACCGCTGTGCTTGTTCGCCCAGCGCAAAAAAGTGCTTCCCGCGCCCTAGTTTTACGCTGTACGGTAAAAATATCAGTTGATTTTATTTGCTTAGTACCTATATTGACTTCGCTGACTCTTCTCCCGCCTTCAAGAGGCCTTATATTTTCCTACTGGCGTACCAGTCAGCGAAGCGTCGCATGTGCAGCGCTTGTGTGAAGCGACCTTGACTTGGAGCTAGATACAGTGTACAAACAAACCAAGTAAAGAAAGGCACATTCTTCCATTCACAAACGTGTCCTGGCTTCGTTTCAACTAAGCGAACGAATTGCGACCAAGCAATTTTTTTTAACCTCCTTGATTGCGACGACCCGCCGGCGGCCGGCGGACGAAACGCTGGGCCGACTGACTCTGTCGGCCGGGAAGCCGTGCAGTACCGCAGCCAATTGCCAGCTCATCCCCTCCTGACGTCACACGAAAACGCCACAGAAAATGGGCGAGCGTAAAGAGAGGAGGACAGCGTTTTCGAATTAGTTTTTCTACTAAATAAAATCGCGTAAACGCGCCTAGAGTGGTCGAAACATGGCCTGGGGACTCCGGACTACAATTTGCGCTAGTAATCCCGCAATGTTTACATATCACTTCAGTGGGACACTGAAGTGATATGTAAACATTGCGGGATTACTAGCGCAAATTGTAGTCCGGAGTCCCCAGGCCATGTTTCGACCACCCTGGGCGCGTTTACGCGATTTTATTTAGTAGAAAAATTAATTCGAAAATGCTGTCCTCCTCTCTTTACGCTCGCCCATTTTCTGCGGCGTTTTCGTGTGACGTCAGGAGGGGATCAGCTGGCAATTGGCTACGCTACTGCACGGCTCCCCGGCCTTCAGACAGAGTCAGTCGGCCCAGCGTTTCGCCCGCCGGCCGCCGACGGGTCGTCGCAATTCGTTCGCTCAGTTGAAACGAAGCCAGGAAACGTTTGTGAATGGTAGAATTTGCCTTTGTTTACTTGGTTAGTTTGTACACTGTATCTAGCTCCAAGTCAAGGTCGCTTCACACAAGCGCTGCACAAGCGCACATGCGACGCTTCGCTGACTGGTATGCCAGTAGGAAAATATAAGGCCTCTTGAAGGCGGGAGAAGAGTCAGCGAAGTCAATATAGGTACTAAGGAAATAAAATCAACTGATATTTTTACCGTACAGCGTAAAACTAGGGTGCGGGAAGCACTTTTTTGCGCTGGGTGAACAAGCACAGCGGGCAGCACGACTACGCATCTGCGAACGCTTTTCCGTCTACGAAATGCAATTGCTAGACGTGAGCTATTGTGGAAACTCGGGCGACGCTTACTGCACGAGCGCAATACAACAAATAGTCACCTAAGCTGCTTGAAATGTCAAAACTAAAGAAAAGTGTAAACTGGTTGTACAATATATACTCTATATTACCGATGCCAGCCGAGCCCGCTTCGTGGCCGAGCGGTCTGGGTTGCTAGGTGTGCCACCGCAAGTATTTTGCAAGTCACGGGTTCGAATCCCCGCAGGTACATGCTTTTTTTTTTTGTAAGTTAACTTTTTCGTTTTCCGCCGATGTTTTCTATATTGAGTTCACCTTTTTTTGGGCCGCAACGTTCATGGCTCCACGAACCAGTTCACAAAACGCGCGCAGGCTGGCACTGGCGCGCTAGCGAGTTCTCGTTGGCGTGCTGTTGCCATAAGCACCGACTGCTTGCAGGCAGTGGGTACAGGCCAGAATGAACAGACCCTTGGCCTGGTGCAAACACGCTTTTTACGACACATGCATGAGGGAGGCAAGCTCCAAATATGGGGGAAAAGCGCATGACATTTGGGCGTCTGCGGGTACGCGGAGGGCGTTCATGCACTGCGTAGGTTTCGGCTAGTGAATGCTACGATTCCAATCCGTCCTAGGAGGCTTATCTTTATGCATTTTTACAGCTGACAACATGGCAGAAGCGCGGTACGATGATTACTGAGTTATTGAGAATGCCCATCCAACAACGCCAACAGTTGTGTTTTACAGAACCGAAACCGAAACCGAAACTTGTTTGGTTGCTCACCTTGGGCATCGTCCAATCACGGTGCCCGCTCCTCTTAACGTCACAGCTTTAGTTGGTGCGGCCGCCGCAAACCACGCATGGTAGTTTTTCTTCTTTCGCGCTTTGTAAAATAATTACCGATTTGTCAACCGAATAAACGATGAAAAGTGTGCTAATTTGAGCCAGTCTACGCAGTGCAAGCAAAAACGGGAGCTTGACAAATTCACTTCAGTGTCCCTTTAATGAACCCCAACGCCTTGAGTTCGTAAATTCGACCGCCGTCTCTAAGAACTTCAACACCATCGCCCTGCCAGCCTCCTGCCAAATCAACCGGAGCCCGGGCGATTGGGTTCCTGATCGACACCGGACCCCGGGGAAACGATCTTTACTGTAGGGTACGAAGAAGAGGATCCTACTGGTTACAAAGGCATGGGCGATCCAGAGCGCGTCCCTGCTTCGTAACCCGCCGCGCATGTTGGATACGCATTGTATCATCCGTCCGACCTGTTCACCTGTTCGCTTCAGTTTGGCAATGGTGGTCTCAGGGCTACGTTTGTTGTGAATAAGCAGACCCAGGATCCTGATTTCTTGCACTTCTGCGACAGGACCACCTGTTAAAGAGATAAAGCCTTATGTTGCCTTTAGGATTGGCTTTAATGTGCAAAAGCGCTGATTTTGTTGGGGCACATTAAAGGCCGAAATCGTTAGCATAGCTTTCGACAACGCTGGCAGCCCTTTGAAGGCTGTCCTCCATTTCCCCAAGGCTGCCTTCTGTGCTCCAGATAGTTATGTCATCGGCGCCAAGGGCATGTTTTATGCCCTCTACCCGAGCTAATTTGTGCGGCAGCTGCATCATAGCGATGTTAAAGAGTAGTGGCGACAAGACCGCTTCTTGTGGAGTACCCCTTGTACCCGTGTAATATGGACCACTCCTCATCTTCGTTCCTAAGGAATGCTTGACGTTTGGAGAGGAAATCTCTGACGTACGCGAAGGCTTTCTGACCACAATCCGTTGTGCTTAAGTTTGCAGTGCTGCTGTGCTGCCCGTTGTCAAATGCCCCCTTCAAAGTTATGGCAAGGATGGCTTTATCGTTTTGTCGCATTGTAGTTGGTCGAATTACGTCGCGGTGTAGCTGGAGAAGGGCATCCTGTGCGGACATATGTGGGTTGAACCCGAACATAGTATCTGCAAAGAGGCCCGTGTACTCTATGTGTGGAGAGAATCAGACTATCGCGGACCATCGGCTCCATGAGCTTACCCGCGCATGAGGTGAGCGAAATTGACCTCAGATTATCAATCTTAACTATTTTTCCTTGTTTGGGTATCAAAGTGACCAAGGAGGTCTTCAATTCTGGGGGGAGTGGACGGTCGTCCCAGATTTGATTTATGTAATCTAACAGTTGGAAGTAGGCCGAGTACGGTAGGTTCGCTAATAGTTGGACTGTTATAAGGTCTCTTCCGAGGGCTGTACCTCTGCGCATCTAGCTAAAGCTGCCCAAATGTCTTGTAGTGTAAAGGGGCCATCCATGTCTGGGTTCTGCTTGCCTGTGTACTGATACTCAGGTGCACTGGGGTCTTCCGTGCGGCAGAGATATATCTGGCACATAGAGTATCCGCGAGTTGGGTCGTCGTACCTTGGTACCCGTGTAGGGCTCTTCGGAGTTGACGTTGCGTTTCACCTCTCGTCTGAGTTGGGTCAATGAGACTACGAAAAAGGCGCCATCTCCCCTTGATCCCATTTGGCGCGCATCCGAATTGCATCTATCTATCTAATTTGCGTCGCTGAGTTGGACAGCGTATTCCACCGCTTTTCCAGTTAGCTCACTGATGCGGGCTCGAAGCTTGCGATTAAGTTTCTGTTTCTTCCATTTTTTTTTAAGGGTAAGGCGTGCCTCCCATATATGCATGAGATTGTTGTCGACAGTTGGGTTGTTTTCGGTGGTTTGAAGTGTTGTAACGTGCTGCTGTTGTAAGGCGGTGATCTATTTTTCCCACTGCGTATAGCTGTCTGTGAGGAGAGCAGGGGGAACTCCTGTGACGATCAGCCGTCTTCGGCGCTGTGTATGAACCTCTTCTATGTCTGAACCTGTCCGCATGCTTTTGGTGTTTCTTTTGTTTTGAGTGCGCGCAGAGTTTGAGTGACGATCTAAATATTCCATTTTCAACGAGCCCACTCGACAACAAACGTTTATTGCTCCAAAAACGCCCTACCAGCCTGAGCGCTTGCTTGCGAGCAGGCCCCCGTGCCTGCTTTTTTGTGGCACCAGACCGGAAATAGACGCGTCCACGTTGCGGGGAAAAGGACGAAACACCCCGGCCAGTGACATATCGAAGGCCTCCGAAAACGCCGCGCGCCGGCCCCCTCTCCGGGAGAGAGCGCGCAGCTTTCGTCGCGTTGTCCCAACAAAGTCTAGGTGGTGTTGGTTGTCCGCGGTTGAGTTGAGAGGGAACATTTATGCGCGATTTTTCATCGCGCGTAGTTTCGGTGATAGTGAACAAATTTTCATAATTCTTGCGGGAGGAGATTGCTGGGACAATAGACTTTACCCCAAAATACATTCCGAGTAGTCGATGGTAAGTGTTGCAGGGTCCTTTTAAAGAAATATTGCGGTGAGCATGCTTTGCTGCAATTAAGCGTGAATAAAGTATTCATGCAAGCGCACTCACAATTCTGGATGCATCTCTTCATGCGCTGCTCAGTGTTGTGTGCGCGCTGTGTAGGCCCACTCACATATACAGAGTCGGTAAGATGCGATCCTGACCTCTCGGCGGCAACCGGGGAGCAAAGGCTGTGCTCAACCTTAGTCTAACTTGCAGCTTCAGGGCAAGAGTTCTGGCGGAAATAAATAAGTACTGAAGGATGGCGGCTGAACTTCCGGCTTAGTTTCAGAAAGATATGATCTCGTGGTTCCCAGCAAAACTAAAAGTATCAAACAAAAAACTGACCATGACCTTAGCCGCCGTGAGCGATAACGGGATCAGGCGGCTTGAAAAAACTGCTATAGCTAGCAACAGCCTCTGCCTGATCATCGCCTGCGGCGATTCACGCACCTCCACGAGTCAAAGGAGGCTAATAGCCCAAGAACAGTGAGGAGCGTCTACTTTGTGCTGGTTATTCGGGAGAGCATAGGAAAAAAATTGTCTCAAGAAGGAACTTCCCTAGCGTGAAAGATCTGGACACTGCAACAAAAGATCCCGTTCAGCCGACTATCCAGCATGTACATCCTGGCCTGTATTGAAGGTCGCTAGACGGCTGCCGCCCCGGAACTGTTAGTATCTAAAATGCTTTGGTTGCCACCAGTGTTGCGATTCAGCACTTTGCTGTGCTGCAAGCTTCGTGCAGCGCTCTTGTGCTTTGTGGCAGAGCCTCCACTACGTGCGCCATCCACGTGGGCGCCTCTCCGTCAGTGACTCAAGCTTGCAGCGACAGCCAACAGATCACAACATGCCGCAGATCGGCCAGCGAAATGGCGCCTGACTACCGGCGCTCGGCGGCAGCAGACGCGGCGAGCTGAGACTCGTCCGAACGACGCGGACGCCGCATTGACGTCTCCTCTCTCCCCCTCTCTCAAACTCGGTGTGCGCCGTTACTACCAACCCCTCACGAGCTCGGGAAAGGGAGTTTTGTGTGTCTGTACTATGTTCGCGCTGCGTGCTTTTGGAAAGCCAAAGGGGGTGGTGGACTTGTTTGACTGTTAGCACTTTGGGTATAAATACGGGGCCTCAAGCGCAGAAGTGCGTTTGTTTTGGAGCAGCGAATCAATGCTGTCACTCTGCTCCAGTCCTTCACTGTAACCTCGCCCGTCAGGGTACCATTTCTGTCTTGCTTCGGCTCATCTCTCGCCATGCAGTTAACCAGTTAAGTTCGCCTTTGGCTTCTGGTCGTCGCCTCCAAGCCAGCAACATTTGCTGGCCGCTCGCCACCACGCTACCACTTGCATGACGGAAGCGACGGAGCCCGGTGCTGGGACGCCTTCCCGAATGTAACACCCATTATTGGTAACTTGGGTCAGCCAGTGGCGTCGCTCATTAGCGCACCCAGGATTGTTGTCTGAGGAAGGGGGGGGGGGGGGGTTGAAATTTTCACAACAAATTGTGGTGGTGTTTTTAACAGGCTACATAAAAAGGGGAAATACTTTGATTACTTTACTATAAACATGCCTATATCACATGCTTCTCTGCACGCAAAGAAATAACACACGGTAGAGAAAGAGAAATATTTATTTAATAGAGGTTCTTCGAATTTCAATGTGGAGTGGTCTACTCCAAACCATTGAAGTCTTACAATGTGGTATGCATTGTACCTATAGGTACAATGTACAAATAAATGAAATAGCTAAAAGTAAAATTACTTTCCCACACGTACGCAACAACACACAATGCACACAAATGTAATGGACAAAATATATACAAAACATTAACAAGCTTTTAACTTTTGTGCATGCACCACCAAGAAATACCACACATGGACGAGAGAGAAATATTCATTTTTTGGACAGGTTGGTCACATTCCAATGTGGGGCCGGCTATTCCAAACAAAAATATAATGAGGTAGTTTGTACTAAAGTTACCTTCTCATGCACGGACGCGCACACACACCAACAAAAAATAATGCACGTAAAGATAACACGCACAGTATACACAAAATATTTTTGCGCTTTTTAACAATACCAAGCAACGATACATAAATTACAGGAGGAGGTGGAAGCGAAAGGAAAGGCTGAAATGTTAAACAGGCGTATATAGCACAATCCGCTACCCTGAACTGGAAATGAGGCTCCCGGAATAAAACGAGCGCGGGGGAATAGAAGTGGAGAGGAGCGTACAATCATAGTCCTTTTGTCAGGCACTTATTTATGTAAGCAGGTGTCGTTTCGAAAACGAAAAAGGCCTTTGGCAGCCTTCCGTCGAAGGGACAGTAGAGATTAGTGCAGATTGTGCGCTGTATCCAAACTAGAAACGCTTGCACGCTTTATCATGAGGACGAGGAAATAAGGCCCCGCCTAATGTAACTTCGTTTAGACCATCCGTTCGGAACACTCGTCACTCAGCCTAGCGCTGA
This sequence comes from Haemaphysalis longicornis, assembly GCF_048455015.1. Taxonomy (NCBI): domain Eukaryota; kingdom Metazoa; phylum Arthropoda; class Arachnida; order Ixodida; family Ixodidae; genus Haemaphysalis; species Haemaphysalis longicornis. The sequence continues at coordinate 241,098,969 of NW_027526203.1, read as the reverse complement.
ACTCGCTCGTCCAAGCCCAACAAAGCAGCGGGGAGTCACGGCTTTTTTTTTTTTTCGAAGGTTCGACGCGGCCCCTTTTTTTCTGGCCAGAGAGTTACGTTTTCAAAAGCGACGCGCGTCTCGTGCTTTCGGTTTGTTTGTTTCAAACGCTCTGGGGAACGCCCGGTGTCGGAGCGTTCGCTAAGAGGAAATATATGGGTTACTCGGCATGAGAACCACGCCCGTTTTGTGTTTCTCTGCTCCATAGACGGCGGAAGAGAACGGCACAGGAAGAGAAGTCCGAACACGCAGCCAGCCGAGTTGACATATAAATGGGCCCAAACTAAGCAAGTAAGATTTGTAGCAGTGCTCGGCTGCTGCTTTCCAGTGGTGTCCGCAGAATTCGGCAGCAGCATGTGTTTCGTCACTTAATTGTCACCACGCCATGGGAGAGTAGGATCATAAGAAGCGCACGGGTTCCCGTTGAGGCACTCAGCTACGCGGTTCCCTCCAGGGCGCGGCTCTAACAGTGGCGATGCAGTAAACTTGGTCGGCACATCTGTGTACGTCGTTCCAGAGGATGCCTTTTTCTGTATCTGTTTTCTGCCTCAGCAAACGCTGCAACGCGTTGAGCTGCTATCGCCAGGCCGCATTCGTCTTGCTTTGAGAAGTACATCGCCAGAAGGAACGCCGTTTGCCAGGCTGGACATACCCGATGACCACTTCCAAAACCGCCGCTCGACGCCCCATTCCCAGCGGGTGGCCGCGGACGGAAGCGAGTGGCCGCGTTCGGCGACGGCTTGGTACGCTTTCGATGCGTTGACGGGGCGGTAGCATTTCGGCTGGCGCACCCGCAAATTTTCCCGCCATTTTTTCGCTACCATGGTTGCCAGACCAGGACTGCCCTCTGTTGATTAGTTCGCATCATCCGTAAAGGCCTCAGATCTGTCAGCCCGCTCTGGTTATACCCCTGCGCGCTCGCGCCGTGGGCTCGGGCTCATGCCCTCCCCTTTACAGACTGCCTTTACAGACGATAGGACTGCCAGAGCCCAAGCGCCGGGGCACCAGCTGCATGGCGTGAATAGACGCCTTACTCATTCCTGGAAACAACTGAAGGCCGCCACGACGTCGTTGTTTATTGGCGAGCCATTCGTTCTGAAGACCGGACCGTTTTGACAGCGTGAGCTCGGACCCCGAGCCGCAGTCCCCCGTGGGCACCAGACCTCTCGAATCCCACGAATTTCGCGAGGGAAGGCACGGCGCCAAATGCGGGTTCCAACTGACACTATATGGGAGCGACCGGTGCGCAGAACGTGATTGGTGCAGTTGGATCCGGGCTGGACATCTCGAGGTCGACCAATCGGATTTTAGGGCTAAGGGAAAACTGGTCGTTATAATTGGAAAGGGCAGCATTGCCTCTTTGTGTTGGGAAGTGCTGATAACATCTTGCACACAGTGTGTAAAGTGGCTACTTTTCGCCGAATCAGAGAATTTGAGAGGCCCCTGGCCGCCCAAAATTATGAATGGCGACATGGCGAATATCTCGCGATTAATCTGTTAAAGCCTCGTTCGAGTTATGAGTTACGTCTATAATGGCATGATTGGGCGCACAAAGTGAGTTCAAATACGGGAAACGTGACAAACCTGCCTGCAAACAATGCTTTCAGCGTTGGCGTTCAAGTGAGTTGCAGTGCCGCGCGGCAGGCATTTTTTTTTTTTTTAATGTCAAACACCTGAGCCTTATTCCTACCACTGCTGCTACACCTCCTCCCCCCCCCCCTCCCCCCTTCGATACTAGACTTCCCAGTGCAGCACTGACAAGGCTAGAACACTGGCAGTGCTTTAGATGCGTGATCAGCAAAGCTGGACATGAAGCGTTTTGTCGAAAGGCTTCTTATCGTAGCGAAAGGCTTATATATGCGTTTATTGCCGCAGATGTCCAGAGTGTAAAGTAAAAAAAAAGGCAACTCTTGGCGACTTTTTGCTCGTCGTTTGGCGACATTTACTACAAACTCAGAGCCAGTAGCAGACGCACTAAGTCTAGTGTAATCAAATGACTTCGGAGTCCTTGTCTCGTTCAAGTCTCAGCAGAGAGAAGCGACGAGTTCGCCGGGTAGTGCACGAAAGACCACGATTTCAAAAGCCCCGCTCTTCATGCGCCGTTTTAAGCCCCTTACCCACAAACCCCAGACACATTGGCCCAGCTAGTGCCGATTGTCCCGCGCCAAAAGACCCACTTTTTAAATTCCGTCCTCAGAATCTAAGCCCACGCTATTCTACGTTTGTTTTCTTAATTTTTTTACTTGTAATTGTTTTGTTCGGCTTATGATAGGAGACGTAAAGGCGAGAGAACATAAGTAAAGAAACGAGAACATTGACCGATGTTGCTGGCTCGTTCTGTGATGAGTTATTGTCCTCTATAATTTCGTGCCTTACAATTATCAATTTAGTTACTAATTATGTCATACCTGCAGGTGTGGTGCACTTATAGCAGTCTATGAAGAGCGCATCATGTCCTTTTTTGGTCTAAATTACCTCCCTGGCATGGCAGTGCATTTGGTGCTGAACGTCGCGCTCAGTCGACCAGGCTGTGTCCAGGCCAAGGTGGAAACGTCATTTTTTGGTGCCTAAATGCTTTAAAAATAGTAATATAATGGTCGACAAACATCTCAAGAAAGAGGAGGAGGGAGCAAACAAATTTAGAAGGGAAGAGAAAGAAAGGAGCTGTCCTTAAAATCACTTTCATTACGTGGTTATAAAAACCTTACGTCACTGCCCCCCCCCCCCCCCCCTCTGGAATTAAAAGGTAGAAGAGGATAGACCCGAATGAGAATATTTAATCCTTCGCATCCAGGAGCGCTGTTCACTGAGATTTCCAAAGCAAGTAAGTTAGTGTATAAAGCCATTCCTTCCTTTCGTAAGTTTGCCCCGACACAGTAGCGGTCCCAGAGACTGGTTTAGGGAGGGGGGGGGGGCGAATTTCGATAAAAAAAAAACAGTATAAACAGACAGTAAAGAACAGTAAAAAAGCAGTAAAAAAGAAATAAGAGGGCACTTGTCATTATTATTCGATTCTCCACAGCATGTAGGTGTAGCGGTCCCCTTTTCCGAAATCAGTTAGGGGCGAAGAGGCTTTATTGCAGCTCTGAGGATCTTTGACTTCTTCCCATGGCCTGCGCTCCGCGCATAACGTCACGTCAAAGGTCGAACCGCCACTACAAATCAGTCGATGGTCCAAAACAGTTCGTCTTGACGAACGCGGAACGTCCAGAAAGGACCCTTGGATACGCAAACGGCAAAAGAACACACACCCGTGAAGCCTCGGAAGCTGCCGGCGCCCTGTTCTCGGAATGCGTCCTGAGCCGTGCGTGCACGCACACACACAGTTCGTAGAAACGGTGGAAAGGCAGCGGCCGATGGGGTAGGGAGGGCGCGGTGCATGTAGGCTCCCTACGGTGGGGAAGCGTGCGGCCTGCAGTCCAGTGGGACACAGGGAAGCCGCACTAAGCCAACACGTGTAGCCTCCACGCAGTGTAGGCATCGGCAAAGGCGGCAAATGGGGGCCGGCCGGCTGTTTTGCAGACGCCCCAGGCATCGGCAACTTGCAAAGGAAGCGACTTCGAAACAAGTGTACATGGTTCGGCCCGCTCCTGTCCTGGAGTCAGTTCTGCGGGAAGGTGCGCGTGTGCGGTGTAACCATGCCGGCGTGTGCGCGTGTGCGGTGTAACCCTCTTGCGCACAAATCACTTGGCGGCACAGTGGTTTTTGGCGCCCCTTAGGCCGTGCAATGGCTGACTCACGCCCGCATTTCTGTCGGTCGCAACACGTTTGCGACCTCGCGCAAGTTGGATACTTTAAAAAAATAAGAAGCTGAGGACCACTTTAGGGGGGGGGGGGGACAATCCCCAACTTTACCCCCCCCCCCCCCCCCCCCGAAGTTCAATGCGTTAAATGATAGCGCAGTACTAAGTGACCTTTATAATAATACAAAAGAGTAATTGTCGAGTTTTTCTTTATCCCCCCCCCCCCCTCCCCAAAATACAAGCGCAATAGCAGCCGCCATAACATAAAATTCGCCTGCAGGATTAATAGAATAATGGAAACACCTTTACATGACAAAGAAAAAAAAAACGCAGGGAGCCGTTTCGCCATTGCTCGAAGCCGCGGGCCCGAGTTTGGAAGTAGAATGGAAAGGAAGGGATGATGGGAGATCAGGGTGGGAAGAAACTGCACCTAAAGCATTCATGAATGCCTTCTTTTCAGATAAAGACAAACAAAGCGTAAAGCATGCGTGTAGTCTCCTCGTGACCCTTATTTTTGCAACAATGCAAAAATAAAAATAAAATCTTCGCAGTGCAGTTAACTATTATTCGCTGCTATATACCAGATACAGAAAAGGCCGTTCACCTGTCTACCAATTGTAAAATATGGTTCGCATGGCGGAGGCGCAGACGGTGCTCGCAAGCCAGCTTCGGAGGAAGAGACATAGATCCGATATTTGAGATACGTCTGAATGCGAATGCTTACTCAAGTTCGATCTAAGTTCGATCTACCTGCAAGTGCAAGAAATCTGCTAATGTACGTTGGCAGAATTTGATAACCCATATTTCTGGAAGCAAATTCGCTATAATACCACGACTTCATTGTTATCCGAGTTCACTGGTTTTACTGCGCGTGCATGAAAAGTTGCCGCTTTCCTCGCTAGGATGTCATAAACCCAGGCGATATACGTAAAAGAAAACCGAACCTTTGTTTTAAAGGGAGGTGGAGGGTTATATCAGCACATGCAGTGCTTAGTATTAAAAAGTTGTTTAGCGTTCAAATAAAATAAAATAAATTCGATCTAATCATATTAGATTTGATTTGAGGTCAGAAGGCAAGCGGAACAATACTCAGTCCTAACCTGTGGGAAATTTCAGCTTCCTTTTTTAGAAGTCGACGAATGATTCAAGTCTCGTGACTGCAGTTGCGCACAAAAAGTTCAGAAAGTGCTGAGCCCTCGAGCCCTTCGGCTCGAGGGCTCAGCAGGCGGAATGCGTACCAGGGCTCTATGGGCTGAATACTCAAAAATCACCCACAGGACAACGGAGTTCATCTGGGATTCGACACTGCACCGACTGAGGACCCTCGTCCCCAAGAAGCCCCAGCTGGCAAGAAACAAGGTGCATACGTTGGATGGCGTTTCCCTGCCGAAGGACGTCGAGTGCGCGCTCAGCCTGGGACCCAAGTTCGCCGTGCAGCCAAGGAAGCCAGCCCCGGAGAAGGTCGCGATGGTGAGACAAGTTGCTAGGTTGGCACATGACTCTGATGTTGAGCGCTGTGCTTCGGAAGGAAATGATGTGTTGTTTCAGTATGGTCACGCTCCCAGGAGCCTGCCTTTAGCACGCACTGTTTCCTTCCTGAGGGAGCAATCGCTCGCGCTGCTAGCGGCCGACAAAGAGGGCGGTTTCGCCATTTTGCCTACTTCCTTGTATCGTGTAAAAGCGCAGGATGCAATAGATGCTTCCTTTCAGATGAAAAGCAATGTGTGCCTGTCGCGTGTCGGAACAGAGGCCAAGAAACTGTGTGAAAAACTAAATCTAACCCGATTGGCCCAGAGTGTTGGTAGCGCCGTGTCCCGTTCACTTCGTTCGTCCTTGATCATTTTGCGCTTACCTACACGATGAATGACCAACTCGCCCAAGAAACCACCCTCGTCTATGTGTTGACCCACCGTCTTGCCTGATCATCTATATCGATTCAACACAGGCTACTCACGAGATACGGCGTGTATACAGCACACTGGGCATTACAAGCGATGTGCACCGGATACTGCAATCGTTCCCGTGACCGGTTTGCATCCTCTGGACCTGCCGTAGCACGCACACAAACGTCGAGGCCGAATTGGCTGCTCATCCTCCGCAAGTTATGTTCCCGCTCCCGCTTCTGCAGCTGTCCCTGCAGGACGCTCTTAGCCTCTTCGGCGCTCCACGCGTGCCCTTCTTCCTCTGCGTGGGACTGACCTCCCTGGCGGCTTAACCCGCTGTGAGGAGGTCACGCTCCGGAGAATTCACCTGGGTGTTGCACTGACGCCTGCTGTTCGTGCAACATGGACTTCTGGCCTTGCGGTTACCTATGCAACCTGCCCCTACTGCCCTGTTTCCGCTGCGGAGGCGACATTAGACCATCTCCTGGGGACATGTCCAGGTCTTCAACCAGCCCAAACCCGGCACATGGTAGCCCCAGGACACCGACCAGGCCGCCCGCCCGATATTCATCGGTGGACGCATGGTCCTCTTTACAGGCAGCTCTTGGACTTTCTTGCTGAAACTGGCCTATACGGCATTCTGTAGCCCATGAAGCCGCTTGCCTCCCGCCACTTTCGTTTTTTTTTTTTTTTTTTAATTTTTTTTTCAATTCCTCTGATGCCCTGGGGCAAAATGGCGCAATTAAAAAAAACTATCCGATAATGTGCGCGGCGTGAAGAGTTACCGCGATGCCACCGGAGGGTGTGGGGAGCAAGCTTGTTCCTTCCGGAAGGGGGGGGGGGGGGGGGGGGCAGTAAAGATGCGTGTCCCCGGCGGCGTTTTGCTGCGCCGAAATCTCGACTCACTGGCGGTTAGCTTTCGGCCTTCATCTGAAAAGCAGCCACCCCAGCTGGGCTTTCATTGTCACAAGAATTAACTTGAATCCCAGAGCTTCACGGTAACGCAGTGCGTCTGATGCTGGGCGTGTCTGCATTCCATTGCGCATGAAGGCACGACGAATGTGAGTCTCCTCTCGAATCTAAGAAAGGGAGACATACACGTTTCCAATAATTTCTGGGTTGCTGTCCTCTGCTCTCCGTGAGACCTGACAAAGATGTATACGGGGGAACTTGTGGACTGTGGCGTCGGTGCTTTACCTGCACGCGGAGACACCCCTCTCCCCATTCTCTCAGGAAAGCGTTCTCGAGGAGAGAGAGGGAGAGTAAACCCTATTTCGACCTCCGGTTCAGGGGAAGTGGAAAATTTCGTTTCTCAATTGCAATGGACCTTTTTCCAGTATCGGTCCTTTTAGCAGCCGCCACGGCGAACCTAAACTGGCAGTAAGGCACGCTCCAAGAAATGTTTGGCTTTCGGGGAACCCGTGCACAAAATATCCTGGTGCTGCAATCCCTCGCGCACCCAACGTCACCCGTGCCTTTCACATGAATGTCACAGTAGCAGGCGCACGCTCGCGTGACTAATTTGCAGTGACCGAAGCACCCCTTTTAGATGCGACTGCATCATTCACTCGCCTTGTCCATGCGGCGTCGTCGGCGTCGTCGTCCGCCCCTCCCCCATTCTCCTCGCCGCGCGAGCTGCGCTCTCCGCCACTCACCCCTTCTCCTCTCCGATGCCACTCTCTCACGAGGGGCATTGGATTTGATTCGAATGGATTGGGTTGGCTTGGCTTGGATTGAATTAGATTTGGATTGGATTAAATTAAAGTGGATTGTGTTGCGTCATAGCCGCGGCAGACGCACTGGCGCCGGCGCGTCCCCTCACCGTTATGCGCGCTATAAAACGCGGCACAGGGGTTCCCGCGAGGGGAGATGGGAGTTTTTCTTCACTTTTTTTTTTCGTTTCTCCCTCACTGGTAGCAAAGTGCTCGCAGCGTGGTCAGCCTCAAACATTTTTGCCCCTTTCCTTTGAAAGCCTTTTTGTGTGCACGTACGAACTCTGCGAACTGCCCGGAAAGGGGAAATAAAGACGTGCAGCCCTAGGAAGCATAGCCGCTGCTCCCCAAGCAGCAAGCTGAGGGGGCGCCCTTTGGTTTATTTCGCCCGAGGCTACTGCCAAGAATGGCGGACCGGCGGCCCGTGCATGTGCAGATCGCTACTGGAAAAAGGTCTGGCATCTGGAACCAGAAACACAAAAACAACAAAAATACGTCCCGAGTTCCACAGACGTAAGAATTTCAACACTGTATGATATCGGCAGGACAACGCGGTCCCTTGAATGAGCCTTAATGACCCTTAATTTCGAATCCGATAAAGCGTTGTTTGCGCTGTAGCAGGCGTCTGAAAGATTTTAAATTTGCACCGAATGTATTTAAAGGAGTACTGACACCAAATTTAGAGGCCTAAATAACGATATAATTGGCTTCAGTAGTTTGTACAGATTACCCACAGAAATTTTTGGAGCGATCCGAGGCTGGAAACGCATCAAAAATCGATTTTAATTGCCCTGGCCGCGAACTATTACAAATCGGCAGCACTAGCGAAATCGCTTAGGGTGTGACGTCAGGCTATCCGCGATTTTGCGGCCGATTCAGCATGACGTCATACAGTTGTTTCCGGAACCGGAAGCGATAGCCTGCGCTGTTGTTGTGGGCGGTCTCGCTTCGATAGGAGGTTTGGCTTGGCTGCGGTACCGCTGTGAGCAAGGCTTGCGAAGTGCGCACTTCACGTTTCCGCGCAGGTATTGCCATCTCTCGACCGGTCGGCGCACCGCCCGCCGCGCGCCGCGGGGGGCCGGTCAGCGTATACGCTTGCATCGCGGCAGATATCTGATCGCCGCTTTTAAAATAAGCCCTGATAACAATCCCAAGCACAATTTTTCACCACACTAACACCTACTTTCTCGCATGTGGAACTTCATTTTAACGATCAGATTGATTCAGAAGAGCAGCGACAAGCGGTTGCTACCGTCTTGCTACCATGGTCTGCGCCGGATCGAGCCGCTGAGTGTCCGAGCTGGCAGGCGCGGCCGGCGTGTGCGCGAACTGTTTCCGAAGGCAGGAAACGCTTCACGATTGCCTGCTTTATCCATTTTTTGCGATTAAACGCGCGGGATCTACAAATTCAGCTCAGCGATAGTCGTAGTTGACCATGGAGCAAAAACGGTGGGCGGAGCGACGCCGACGACGCATCGCATGCACGCATCGGGTCATGTGTCTCAAATTCACGCGTACGACTAGTCGTGGTGACAGTCGTAACGATCAGTCGCATGCGAATCGAGTGTACAAATCGTACATGTGTCCAGCGCTTTAGTGTGAACCGCGTGCAATCCGTAGCAGACGATGCAGCGAACGTCCCTGACGTCACGGAGACCATGACGTCACGGTCCGACGTCACGGAGACCGTGACGTCAGGCAGTCCGCTTGCAGGCTCTCCTTCGAACGGCCATTTTCCCGCGCGGCGACCGAATTTGAAAGTGGTTGCAATAAACGTGCTATAATTAATTATATGTTGGTGGCTGACGCCTTTCGGTTCGATTTTCGTAATTACTGGGACCATAGGTATTCTTTACAGCATAAAAACTGAAAGCGAGAAATTTCGTGTCAGTACTCCTTTAAGCTACAACGCGCTTGACGCTCCATTACCCCTAATTCCCAGAAATTTTTATATCCCCCTATACGACTACAGTTCAGTGAAACGAAACTTTTTATAACGTAAAAGAATCCTCCACTAGTGTTCCGCAAGTTTCCACTCCAACAAAGACCAACGATTACCACCAAATATTTTTGTTTGCTAATAACTGAAGTGAAGAAAAACAAAACAGCCACGCTTCAGTTTTCACGATGTCAACGAACATCTTATTACGTCAAAAGAGTTAAAATAATTGTACGCATTGCCCTAACTTAAAAAAAGAGATGAGACATTCAGGTGGCGTTCTAAATGATGTTGCCAAAATCTTTGAATGTCTCTAAATGAATCTTTTTACAAAGCTCGAACTTGTTTCCTTTCGCATAACTGCAGGCTATCAGAAGAATATTTTTTTTGCTGCTATTTTACACCATCCGCTAACGCGGGATTTTCTAATGACCTGCTCGACGCACTATATGTATTTTATTACAAAATTTCCTAATCGTGCCATGTTTGTTTTTGCAAGTTTTAATTTCCCCCACATTACCTGGAAATCCTCTACGGCTGAGACAACGCTATCGGAATCCTCTACTTTCCGATGATTATGCGCCTACTTTTACTTAACACAAGCGACTACCCAGCTAAACAGGACATCTTCATCTGTATGTTCGACCTAATACTAAGTGTCCCAGACATTGTTTCAAATATTAGCCACATGCCTGACATTAGCGATCTCTGTATTGTTTGTATTGCCTTTGTCCCACTGAATGTGCCATCTCATCATTCGTCCAACAAACCAAAAAGAATTTGCGACTATGGAAAAGCCACTTTTGCTGCTACTGACAACCCGATTCATAAATAAATGTATGAAAATGTTTGAAAATCGTTTGGTTGACGAAAACTGGAACATGTTTAAAGAAGTTCTTGTATATTCGAGAAAAGATAATATTAGAGAACCGAAGTTCGCATTGGTTTAATGTAATAATTAGCGCTCTAAAAACCAAAACAAACGGCTTTTCTGTAAGGGTAAATATTCAGGTAATCCACAAGCCTGGATCCTTCAGAGAAAAAAAAAAAAAAAACGAGTATTCATGAAAAAAAAAAAAACATTCAAAGAAGCAAAGCATGCTTACTTTAGCGTCACTCTTCCTTCATTATTGCCAAAATATCCCCCAAAGTTCTGCATCGTGGTTAACTATGTCGAACACTTGTATTCCAAAGCCCTCGCTTTAAATAAAACTTGCAAATTGTTTTTTCATTTCTATGCAAAAATAGATACGTCTTTTGTTGTTATTTCAACACTTTATTTTAACAATACAAAATAAGTGGGTAAACTTAATTTAGGAAATTTCAGGGAAATAAAATAAAATAAAATAAAGGAAACTAAATAAATGAAATAAAGGAAATTATTTTATTATCAAATAAAATAGTGGCAATTGTACTGATTTGTTCTGATTATTGCTGACATTTTGTATGAGAGGGGGGTGACAAATTTGCTGGGGCCCCGGGTGCAAGGTTAGCCAGGAACGCCAGGTCAGCCACCCTGCCCTCCTGCTTCACGCTCAAGTGAACGCCAGTAAAGGCGTACGGCTTCGTCGGTGCTAAGTGCCCTGCCGTAGCATATAGTGCCACAGAGATCATCTGGAACCAGTTCATGTGTTCTTAAATTTTCAGTGCAGACAATTGCTGCACAAGGGTGCTATTCCTGAAGTTTGAAGACAGTGTGAGTACCAAATCAGAAAACTGAAATGCACGTAGTTCGAACATAAGTTCGAACTATGTGCATTCGAACCTGGGACCACCGCGGTGGCCCCGGGTTCGAATCCTGGACCAGGACGAATTTTTCTTCATCTGCGAAGTTTCTGAGAAAGCTGTGTAGCTTTCCCGTATGGCTGCATTTAGGTGGATGTCAAACTTTCCTTCACAGAAACTTCCTCCACCTTGGGGATTTCCCCTAAATCTGGTCGATTAACACCTGTCCTTCACTTCAAGTTGTTGATCAATTCGCTCTCGCGCAACAAACCACTAGCCTCCTGGTTAGTTCAGTTGGTAGAGTGACTGCTCCGGTTAAGCGGTGGTGCCGGGTTGGAATCCTGGACCAGGACGAATTTTTCTTCATCTGCGAAGTTTCTGAGAAAGCTGTATAGCTTTCCTTTGTAGCCGTATGACTGCATTTAGGTGGATGTCAAACTATCCTTCAAAGAGATGAAATGACAGGGGTGGAACAGGGTACATGGGTTGGGGAGTAGTCCTGGGAGCAGGCAAAAGTGCCTTTTGTAGCAGGCTTGGAGCAGTAACCAGAAAGACCTTTTGGAGCAGATTTGGAGCAGCCAGAAAGGTCATTTGGAGAAGATGTAACACCTACTGACACTAGCAACACCATTTGACAGTGTTAACTTGTTGCCCAAACCTCCCTACAGGTGGCTGTGCCAGCCCCCTGCCAGCTAAGTTCTACTGTATTTATCTGCATGTTAGCAGGCATTCTGCCAACCGACTCCAAACCAGCAACTCAGTTCTTGTACTAAATCTGGGGTTTCGAGTTATCTACCTTCGGCCCCAGCCAGCATTTTGCGATATAGGGCTCCTGCACTGGAGTGATGATGATGATGATTGCTATTAGTTTCCCCTTTGAAGCGGGGTGATGACATGTCATCTTACCAAAAAGGACTAATATAACCATGTTTTACACTCTTGGTTTAATACTAGCGCTGCTTAGGGCAGGCACTAAAGCTTATTACGCCCGAAATACTTTTTTTCCCGTTACAGGTGGTAACTGTGCTAGGCAATATTCCCCTCTCTGCTTTTCGTCCACCAGCATTCTAATCTTCTTTTCGTCCCCTCGACAGCCTTGAAGTTAACTTCCTCTCCGATACCCTTAAAGTTCTGGCGACATGCAGCGCCCCCTAGTGCCCAACGCGGCTGGGTAGTACAAATGCCGATGACCCTTGCCGCACTCCATGTGTTTTCAATTACGTGTCAGCCCAAAGTTTGTTGTACTTAATTTAATCGTGTTGTGGTGCATTTAAATGACTGCACACTGAATAAAATAGCCGTTAACGTAGTTGCAGAGGCTAAACAAAATATTATCCACTGAAACAAGCCGATTTGTCGGCTTTCTTTTGAGCGAGCTGTCGCAATTGTCGCGACAGGACGACAGGCTTGGCCGGATCGAAGTGCACCAGCACCGGAGCCTTGGTGATGAGCTCCTTGCTGCGCTGGAAGGTTGTCAGTAACGATTGTGAACCGTTGTCCATATAGGTATGAATGGAATTTTCGCGTGGCAAATATAACGGCTAATCACTCCTGTTGTGACAGTGTAGTTCCTTTTAGTCTTGCTAAGTGATCGGCTTGCGTATGCAATGACACACTGCTGTTGGGACGTTGGGCCAGCACTGCCCCGAGGCCCACACCACGGCGTCCGTGAGTAGGGTCTTGGGGGTCAAAGTGGCAGAGAATTGGTCTGGATGTCAAGAGGAACTTTGGCAGATGGAACACTGCGTCACATTCCTGAGTCCAGATGCAAGGTGCCTCTTTCTGGAGAAGCCGTGTTAGAGGAGGAGCAACATCCATGAATCTAGGAACAAAACGACAGAATCAAGAACAAAGCACAAAAAACTCCTCAGATCTTTGACCGACTGTGGTTACTTGAAGGAAGTTACAGTTTAGTCTTCTGGGGATCTGGTCGAATGCCTTCACTGTCGACTAAAATTCCCAGCATGAGCGCTTGACGTTCACCGAAGCGGCATTTCTTAGAAACGACAAGACCAGCCTTTTGTATGTAGTCCAGTACAACAGGTAACTGGTTGTTGTGTTTGAAAAAGTGTGGCCTAAAAATCCCGACGTCATCCAGATAACGGACTTTCCACAAGTCCTCGCAAAGCGGTGTCCATGAACCTTTCAAAAATTGCAGGAGCATTGCACAGTCATCATGTTAAATTCGTAAAGGCCATCCCGTGTTACAAAAGCAGTTTTCTTTTTGTCACTCGGGTGCATATAAATATGCCAATACCCGGACCGCAAATCCACAGATGAGAAGCATGAGGTGGAATTCGGCCAGTCGGGGGCGGCATCTATTCGTGGGAGTGGAGACACATGTTTTTTTGGTGACTGAATTGAGACAGCAGTAATTGACACAAAATCACCAGGTTCCATCTTTTTTCTTCACAAGTATGACCGAGCTGCCCATGGACTGCGAGATTTTCGAACGCCTCATGCCAGCATATCACGGACTTGATCAGCTATTATACTTTGCGCTCCGAAGGAGGTACCTTTAAAGTTTTTTGCCAAATTGGTGTTGTGGATTCATTATTTATGGCGTGACGTGTTCGTGATGCATGAACGAAAAGCTCGCCAGTTGCAGCAGCTAGCATCCCCTGCATCTTTGCCTACAGTATTGGTGGATGGGTCAGTGAAACTCTACGGGCTTCACAGAGCCAATTCTGCAGTGTTGCCTAAGCCTGAAATTGCAGCTCTTGTGTTTGGTTACATGCTAAGTTTTATGTCGCCATGTTTTGTCGCTTTGTAATGCACATCATGGCTTGGCCAACTCATCGCCATCTTTGTCATGCGTGCACAGTCCCCCACAAAGTGCTCTCCCGCTATCCACTTTCTTTGTCTTAAGAGTAGGTATGAGAAAACATTCTCGGTATTTTTTTTTTTTTGAAAGCGTACTTTGGCCAAAACATGAACAAATTTGCTTTTAAAAGCCAAGTTCACGGATACAGATTGGTGAAGATACTGAATTTAAGTAAGGTGCCTTTTGTGGGAGAGACAGGCGCAACAGATGACTAGGTAACTGGAGAAAAAAAGGGAGAGAGAGAGTTGCCTTTATTAGATTATTCGAGACATTATTCAGAGCCCTCCATTACATTGCACCTCATAGCTCAGCTCAGGTGTAGCTCAGGCATAAAATAAAAGCTCCCTATACCCCTATAAAAAGAAGACAGGAGGGTGGTGTCCTGTCTTTGCCTCCCAGCAACCACAAAAACAGCATCCACTAACCTTGTGAGGAGACAAAGGAACTGTGTCACCAGATATTTCATGCGCTTTTGTTGAGAGATTCTGTCTACCTTCTCACAATTCCAATTTCGTCCAATGCTGGTTGCAGTAACTTTCAGTATTCCCTGCATTCTTAGCGACAACATCCATTCCTTTTCAGAGCTCCTGGGCAGTTTTTTTTTTTTGCTAGATGCATTTTGTTTGCAAACATTCCTCTTCTATGCGAAGGAAAACATGGTAACATGGTACTGATGTCTAAAAAGAAAAAAAACCTCAAAATCTGGAACTCAAATTAATATTTTATCGTTCTCTTTTTACACACAATGAATAAAATGCAGTCTCTTGGAAATTCAAATTTGTAAGTCGTGTTGGGATACTGAGCAAATTCTGTTCAGCATGAGGTCTTTGTCAGTGTAGTCTTCCAGGTGTACAGAAACCTCATTAAAACTCTCTCCAGGGAATAGGTCATTCACGTTTAGTTATTTATGTTTAACAGTTAACTTTAGAGCTACTGAGTTGCTATCACTCATTGCAAGATACTGTCCAAAATAACAACTTATACTTCAGAGGTTTAGCAGTAAATGAGCATCAGTAGGCTGTCTCTTGCTCTTGTCTAAGGGCTTGACTAGTGTTTTAAAAATGAATGTTTAAAAAAAGAAAAAAGGTGGGGCTTTATTGCTCTGGCAAACTGATTTCCACCCACACTGAAGTTTTTTGAGAAAATACGTAGTTTTAAATAGGACGTCGAACTTTTTAACCGGATTAAACTTTCAAAATGCTTGGAAGAGGTCAGAACACCTGCAAGCATGTTTCTCCATCAACTATGACTGCTTGATTCGTCAACTTGACACAGATGTTACAATGACATGGCATCAGACATGCATTTTTTACTGCGTGTGGGCTCGCATATTCTTCAAGCGCTGTGGCCCCCAAGGGGGATTGTGTAACACCTAAAGAACTGAAAATTAAGGCTCATCCATATGGCTTACTCAAAATATTTTTCTTTATCTCAGCTTTAGTAAATGGAAAGCTCGGAATAGAGGAGGAGGCTCGACCTCCAATGCCTGTTTATAGTGAAATGTCAGTAGCTTGCCGCTATTTATCCGTTTCCCTTCACTTCATCGGTATCGGCGCAAATAGAAGGGAAACAAATAGGTTCTTGGCCAGTCTCTTGAGTACATGACGACTACGATTATCATCCCAACAGTTAACATTTAACTTCTCCTTGAGCGGCCTCCTGCACTGGTGAAGACGCCAGGTATGACGACGGTTGCCGACAAACTGGGTGGGCTACACTGTGCCCCCTGAACTGCATGGGGTAGATGCCTGCACTGTAAAAACACCTTCTTGCGCAGCATGTATGCATGCAGACAGGGAAGTGTGAACATGCAATCTGCTGTTGAGGCAAGGGAGGACCTGTTTGGCCATGCCTTGCAGAGATCCAGCTTCCATTGTTTTACTGTTGTTTTATTTGCCAGGGAATGGTAACAAACTCTTTTCTGTGTGCGTAAAAATGCGTTTTCATTAAAGCCTTTCTAACTTTAAAGGGACCCTGCAACACTTTTGTCAACTTTTCTTGAAATCCTAAATGCTTGCAGAACGTAGCCACCCAACACACCCAGTACTTAGATTAGTTGGTCGCAAAGTACCTCAGCCAAAAATTACTGCTCTGTGCTCATCAGATAACTTGGAAACTCGCTCAAAAGATTTGTCTCTTTCCCGGTCTTGACGTTCTTCGACGACCCGAATTACGTCACTGAGGCCATGTTGTGGCTGCTGGCCGGTTTTCCTTCAGTTGCAGCAATGAATGCTTTTCGATAGCAACTTTAAACATAAAGCCACAAAAACAAAGCAGAAACAGGAGGCGTATCTAGTGCGACGAGCAAATCGCGCAGTGCCGCTCCGTGCTGGCAATAACTGTGGCTTTCGCAGTGCTTCCAGACGTGAAGGAAAGAGTGAAAGCGTTTATCGAAAGTGTTACAGGGTCCCTTTAAGTCTGGTACCTGGTGCACTCTTGCAGGGAAAATGTTTTCCCACGTGGCGCATGAAGAAAGCTTGGCTTTCTTAATTTGTGTACCTTTGTTGATTTGTTAATCAATTTTACTTCGTACTGCAGTGGGAGTGACTTTGCACATTTGTCGATGCTTGAAAATAAAAACCCTGCTAGAGACACGTTTTATGCTTTCTGCCCTTTTTGAAACTTAAGCATGCTGCAAAAGGAAGAGCAGTTCGAAATCCTCCTCCCACTATAAGCCCCTCACATCATTGTTGCTTGTTAAAAGCCATTTTAGTTTCCGGCTTGTTCGTTTTTCGTAATGTAGTGTTCCAAGCTTACAGTTTGAGCTAGGAAAACCTCATCCTAAGACAAACGGCTGCACTATGGCTTAAAGTAATGTGCTTTTAACACCTGTTGCTTGTGAAAATGTTCTTCACTCGCAAATCGCAAGCGTGAACCAACTTCTGCTGAAGTCTTTGCATCTAACACTTCCCAAAGCATTTTTAACTAATTACTATGCATTTGTCTGAGGATTAAAAAAAAAAAGAGTTAGGCTGTTTACATTTAAAAAAGTTGAATCTTTTCAGTTACAGTGTGCATTGTTCAGTACTTATAATCAAGGTGTCGAACCTCCGCCGAACCCACACCAGTATCAGTATTTTTGCTTTCACTGAACCCAACTCAAACTTTTTCCAGCATGCCAAACCCAAACTGGAACTGAACCAAAAAGAATAACAGTGACTGGTTCAGATCAGCTTTGGTTGGGGTAGTGCAACGGCAGGCAGTGCAGCATGGTGGCAGGGTTCCAACGCAATGTTGGAAATTGGCAGAATTCCTGCAAGGGCACAGTGGTTGTACTGCAATTTGTGCTTGACTGAGCCACATATTTGTTACAAAAGCAGCGTGAACGTTGCTGTATAGATTAGGGCAGTCTAATAAATGGGATTGTGAAAATAAAATACAGGTTGGGCTCAGTTCCTTCGCTGCTGCTTTTTTTGCCCTTGTACTGAGCCGTGCAGAACGCCTTACTCGATACTCTTACATCACCACACACACTACAAACTAGCCCCACAAACACTCTCCCCTCCCCCCAAGCAGCCACACTCATTCACCCAAAGAATACAACTTATCCACACACCCACCCCAACCGCTTCACATTCCCTAACTGCCCATCCCGTGGCAAGCTGGACACCATTTACCACTCCCTCTGCAAACGTCCAGCTGACCCCCACCTTCCCCTCCCATCTCCCTCCTCCTGGGTTCGTCACCTCCTAAGGTATCAGAGTCACAGATGCTATATAAGCCTCCCGCACCACCACGTTGAGTCTCGTGCTCTAATAAAGTTCATCTCTCTCTCTCTCTCTGCTGCAGTTTTGCAAGGCAGTCTTTGTATGTCCGCTCCGCTGCAGCCATTTCGAAAAGCAATGTCAAGCTGTTTATTTCCCAGACTTCCGAAATGCTCCTCGCCCACCAAGACACTTTGTGAAGCAAGATGCATCGTGGTGGGTGATGAGGGCTATCTGTCTTTCAGACCTTGGGTGGGACAACCAATTTTCCAACATGTAGCTCCCGCTTTCCATGGAAATTAGACACACTGCCAAACAACGTTTCTGGAGTTTGTTAGAATAATATAGAGGGCAAACATAATAATCTTTACTGCACTGGAAACGAAGAGAAAGGGGTGAAGAAGTACAGAAAAAGAGGGACTGCCCTGGGTGGCGTGCTAGGTGTGGCAGATGGGCACAAACCTGTACGCGGAGCGCCTGCACACCATCCACCCAGGAGGGGGCGGGGACAAGGCGGTGGTGATGCACACCATAGAAAGAGCTAGCACTCTACGTTGAACACCCTACCTGTGTCCATTTTTTTCGTGCCTAATTCTAGTAGAAACGTGGACTAGCTTGCCCAACTTCTAAGTGATACATGATAGTGTGACAAAACATGTTTTGCCGAGCTCAGACAACCAATACTAACTGCAGTGCAGCACATGGAAACTACATAAATCAACGGGTCTAAAGCAACGACTGTTTTTGCCATAAACAATTTTATATCTGATTCATATGAAGCCCTTAGCATTAAAAAGTGCGCATGAAAGCTACTTGAAGAATGCGATAAATTTTAGCAGAGTTGAGAGGCAATATAAGAAAAGAAGAGGCCCGGAGCCAATGTGAAAGACTTTTCCAACTCTTTATTGTCAAAGGAAAACAAAAGCGTCCCATCAGGAGCCTGGAGGCCTTCATGGGGCTACTCTCTGCGCCTCCCCCTCCTTCTGGCTCGTCCTCGGAGTCGCTCTCGGAATCGGGGCAGGGCAGCTGCACTGCCTGCAGGAAGCGGAGGGAGGTTCTAGGCTGCGGGTGCACCCTCAGCTCCACAGGACAGGCTTGGTCGAGGTGGGTGTTCCAGCGTAGCACGCTTATCAGCAGCAGCCTCAAGAGTGGACCTGGCAGATGTCTCCTGTGGGCCCGTGCTCGCTGCCGAAGGCTGCAGCACCCGGAAGGGCCTGGGGGGTCGCAGGGTGGCGTTGAGGGCGTCGTAGTAGCCACGGTGGTCCGCAGGCCTCGCTCCAATTGGCACAGGCCGGAAGGTGGGCTCCTTTGCAGGCGGCCGCCAGTTCTCCCAGTCTTCGGCGTCCCCGTCCCAGCACTCGTCTGGCTCGGGAAGGTTCCTCGACGGCCTGATCGGGTAGAGGGCGTCCAAATGCATGTAGCTCACTTTTGTATGTGTCTCACGCGATTTTTTATATTTTGATTAATTAGATAATCAGTCAATTTTAATTAGCCAACTTTTGAACCAACAAAGCTGGAAAAAATCTCTATTAGATCTAATAAAGTTGCAGAGCCTATCATAGCCGCACATAGGTGACCGCTAAAAAGCCCAAGCAGGGTTCGTACAGGCTTCAAAAGCAAAAATTCAAGGATTTTCAAGGACTTTCAAGGACCAGAAAACACATTTTCAAGGTCCCCATCTAATGTTTTATCTGGGATTATTTATAACTTTTCCAACACAATGCAAAAGTTTTTTATTGCACAATACCTAAGCACATTAGTGCACATCTAGATAGGTGCTAACGGGTTCGTAAATGCTCCCCCAGCTTTATTTTTCTGATTTCATGGCTGGTATTTACAGGTTTTTCTTTTTTCTTGGTGTTTTGCTGAGGTCGTTTGATTTCAAAACTTAGTTAATGTTGCCTGTATCTCCTGCTTTGTCAGCAAGAGTATCAGCTGAAATTAAATCGAGCAAGTGTTGCTTCAAGGCAGGATGAACTATGTACACGTCCACCATTTGCACGTAAAAGCAAACGCAGATGGAGCGTATGAGGCACAGCAAACATGCAATGAAAGGCCGTCCACAGACTAGATGCAAGATAGAGAACAGAAGCTGGCTTTTACTGGATTGTATCGTGATATGGATTGGATTGACAAGTGCCTGCTCCCAATGTTGCCTTGTAATAATGAAAATCCACCAAACTTGTAATTTCACGCAATACACTGAAACTTGATTGTTACAACGTTTCTTTACATTTGTAAACACCTAAAATCCATGACTAACACTTTAAATTCTTGTGAAAAGACAGGGCCATTGATTCTCCCCGGAAAAATCAAGGGTTTTCAAGGACCGCTAAAAAATTCCAGGACTTTCCAGGCCTTGAAATTGACACTTCTAAATTCAAGGGTTTTCAAGGTTTTCAAGGACCTGTGCGAACCCTGCCAAGGGTTCATGGGTACATTGTCTGCTCCCGCCACTTCTGGTTTGAGAGCTCTGCTGGCCTTCCGTACAGTGGTGGCTTCCACACGCGCATGCGCAAGTTGGTACCCTGTTTCAAAAAAACCATGTTGCATTCAATGAATAACGGTTAATCCTACCTACTAGGGGTTCTTTGAAAGGTAACCACTCTCTGACACAAATAAACACACGCACACGCATATCAAAAGCTGCCGGCGTACGGGGGGCCAGGAGAGATCTTGAACTGGAAGAGGTGGGAGCAGACGACATACCCATGAGCCTTTGCACTTTTATCGATAACCTACAGATGACCGTTAAAAAGCGTGAAGACTCACGGGTACGTTGCCTGCTCCCGCCACTTCCGTTTCTGCAGCTCTACTGCCTTCCCTGTGCTGGCGGCTCTCACGCACAGGTGTACAGGTTGAGTATTTGTCATGGGGTGCTTACCTTTCCGAGGAACCCCTAGTAGGATCAAGTATTATTTATTGAATACATGATGCGTAAGCGTATTTTTTTCAGAGGAAACAGATAAACAACACACACACCCGCTGGAGGCCAGGAAAGCTCTTGAACGGGAAGTGGCAGGTGTCCGCAGGAGAACACAATGTACCCACGAGTATTTGCGCTTTTTACCGGTCATTTATTGCGCAGGGCACGGACAACTTCTCTCACCCAAGTGATTGCAAATGGCGGACGGCGTCTGTGCCTCAAGATACACAGTTCGAAAACCGCGAGGAACTTTAACGTATTTTGCAGTAACTTCTGGTTGAAAATTTCATTTAAATTTTTGTACTGGCACACCTGAATGTCCAAATATAACACAATTGAAAGCACAAAAGTGAAAATTAAAAAAAAAAAACTTTCTCGACCCACAATAATTTGGTGGTACGTACATACCACCAAACCAACTGGGACATGACTGGTAGCCCCGTGAAATGTGTTGTTAATTAGTTAGAAACGTTTAAAATGGCTCCGTTGCAGGTGACTCAGCACCTGCTGGCGAAATGCGCAAACATCCATGAAGTGGAAGAGCCATTGAGGCCAGCCCTGCGCTTTTTTCTACGGCCATTCAGGAGAACCGGCTGAGCTCCACTGGGCGCGCTTCTACGGCTGCGGTGTGGGCGAAGCGTTGTGTGCAAGTTTTCTCTGGCCGGACGGCCGCGTGCGGCTGTTTGCTCTACGGCTGGGCCGGCTGGAACGTCATTTCAGCCTGGCCATAATGGCCACGCTCTTCTCAATTTTGCTTTCAAAATCTCAGATACACATATTTCAGCTGTCATATTTTGTGTCTTGCTGTCTCTGTAGCCAAACTGTACAGCAATAACGTTTTCAAAAGCTTGAAATTTTGAGCGCAGTTGGCATTTAATACAGTGGACCAACCCTGTTTATATGTTCCCGGGTTTTACGACGGACAAGATTCCCAGTGAAGTCCCTGTATAAACAATGAATTGAAAATATCGGTTATCTGATGTGATTTCATGCGTGACCCGCGTTATCCAACAACCCACGCGAAGCACGCGATCGATTGGCGGACGGAATGAAAGTGCCGAGGGCCTGTTCAGGGGACCTTAAGCCCACTCAATCGGTTCTCTCTGGCACAGCTTTCCTCTCAGTGCCATCTTTTATTTCTCTCCCCTCCAGCAGCGGCCTGCTTCTTTGCGCTGTCGCTTTCCCCTCTCCTCGCTGGCGTCTCTTGTCCTGTTGAGCAGCGGGCGCAGGGGCATCGTGCAGGTGTTCATTTCACCCACTCAGCAGTGAATTGCCAACGAGGTACGCTGACAGACTTGGGCTTCCACATGCGTTTGTCGTAATCACCGCGTGTGCCATGATTGTTTAAATACAGCGCAATTATACAGTGGTATGAAATTTCTTTTAATACAGCATGATTGGCACCTGCACTGCACTGTTCTTATCACGTTTACTTTTAGCGACACGGGTTTTTGCACTTTGGAAGGCACTAGTGCTGGTTTACATCGAAATTCCTGGCAGATCTGTCACGCGAAACTGTATTCAGCGGCGTAATTGCTGTTGTCCGGATTTTGCGACGCCCATATTTTACGACGCTCTTTTATGGTCCCGAGAAAGCCGCATAATCGGGGTTCCACTGTAGTTATTTTTTTGTTCGACTATGATGCTCCGCCTGTGCATAGGATATAACAAGTGCACATTCCTGGGCTAGTTGGTGTTGCACTGTTGACAAATCCACAGCGCATGCGGACAAGGGCACGCTCATGCTGTCTCCACTCACCGGTTGTGGATGATGATCAGGGTCCCCACTTCCTCGGGCACTGCCTTGGCCGTGTCCAGGAAGACCGGCACTGGCCTGGTGGACTGCAGCTTGGCGAAGATGGCGCCATCACACAGGAGCACCTCCTGGCTCATGTGGGCAACCCAGCTCATGATGGGTAGCATGCCCAGCAGATCAAGGAGCTGGTGGTAGGCCTCGACAAGCTCCTCCGCCTCCACCATGCAAGCGCGTGGTAGTGTGGTTTCCCGGCAAGCATTGAGCACATAGAGAGAAAGCAGAGAAGAACACAGTCGATATGGAACGTATGAACAGAACTTGTGGTCAAGGTAATTTAGTTGGGAGAACTAAGTTTGGGCAACGTATGAACAGAATTGTCGGCAAGTGTAAAGGGATTAAAATATTTATGCATTTGATGCTCCACAGCTACACTTGGGCTATGAAGGCACACCGTAGTGTAGTGTAGTGCAGCCGGCTAATTTCGACCACCTGGGGATCTTTAACATGAGTCAATATCTTTCTCAATGACACAAACGGCCGTCACAACATGGCTTAAGTCCACGTATTTGGGCTTGGCAGCACAATGCCTTAGCCACTAATCTAAAGCAGCAGGTAGTTCCAAGGGAAACTGGAGTGAGTTATGCACACTGTCATCATCACTGTCATGGTGTGACCTTATTCAATGAAGGGGTTTCAGAAGCTAAGACTACAGGTGCTTTTCGCCAGCATGTTATTTTTGTTGCCGAGTCTGTCCGATACCCAGTAAGCTCCTGGAGCTCCCTGCCTGGTAGACAGACAGGGGGCCCATCGGAGGACACATGGCCAAAACTTCCGACAGTCACCGGTTGCGGTTAAACGAGACCTCTATACAGATGGCACGACCCACCCACAATATTTCATTTGCAACGGGTTGCCTCAGGATTGGCAGGGAAGGAGATGAAAAGGCAGCAAGGAATATATTCGGGGGTGGCAGTGAAAGGGTTAAAACAGTGTTGTGTTTCGAAGACTTTTTCATGGGCAGTATAAGAGGCCCATATGAAAATGTGAAGGCCCTAAGGTCTTGTATATACTGAAATTTAGTAAAACACAATGTATCCCTAAGGAGTGCTACACACTGAGTCCCGCTAGTCAACCTCACTTTCACAGGCAATAGAAGAACATACAATGGCCTAAGGGCCTTTCATGTACCGTATTTACTCGCGGAATGAACCCACTTTTCTAGAAAATTTGGCATGAATTAGGGGGGAGGGTTCATAATGTGGGAAAAAATTGCAAGAGATTTTTAAAAGTTGAAATTTCATACAATAAAGTTGCTAAGAGAAGGGCTGTTAGAGCCTTACTGTTTTTGTAAAAACACGTAGGTAATTATAACACCGGGGAAACTTCCCCTCTTTGGGCCCACGAAACACATGGTGATCTCTGTTCACCGCCCAAAAACCCCTTGTTTTCCCCCGTAGCGTACACGCACTGGGTCAACACTGAAGTGCCACCCAGCCGCGAGGTTTCTATGTGCATTAATGCATGCTCCACCACATTCAGTTTAAAACCGGCTGTGTAGCTCATGTACTGGTCCACCGTACGGAGCACACAAGGAGTACAAAAAAGTCGCAACACAGCTGAACAACAAAACCAAGGAGCGTAATGGCGACGTCGCGGAACAGCAAGAGCAGAGGAGTGCGGAGTACGTTTAGTGCTTTGTTCGCACGCCACCAATACCAGCCGGAACAGCAAAGAGCAGGGAAAGAGTGTGGAGTACCTTTTTTCGCACGCCGCAACGTTTCTATGGAACAAGAAGTTTGTTTTGCGTTCAGCAGGTGGCGCTCCGCAAGCGCGCAACAGAGAATGGAAGGGAAAAAAACCCTGGAAACTTATAGAACAGAGAAACTAGAAATCAGGAAGGAAGGTTTCTGTGGAAACACGCAAGGCAGTGCATTGCCCTTTGAAGCACAGGCGGGGTGTCTGGGAACACGGGAATACACAGCTAACTACAGGCAACAAGATGAAACTTGTGTATGCTGCGGCAGGGATCGGGAGACCGTAACGCATATTGTCATAAACTGCACAGAGATACGACCGCAGCGGAACGATGGGGGAAACGACGTTGACGGAGGCTTTGATATTTGGTGTGAGGGGGAGCCTTAACTTAAGGGGGAACACAGCTCTTAACTCTTTTGCGACCGCCGAAAAATTCACCGATTTTCATGGGTCTGCTAGAAAAATTGCTTAGGCACTAATTACAGGAACACAAAATGCAGATTTTTTAATGGCCTTTCCAATAACACCAGTTTTTTAAATGTTTTCATAAATCATAGTTACAAAAAAATATATCAAAATCAAAATTTGTCAAGTTGTCGAAAAAAATGATAAAAAAGGAGTTGTGTATATCAAAACACTGGTAGTAGAAAAAAATTAATATACATTTTGTAGGAAAACATTTCAAAAACACGCCCTAGAAAAAATGTCGACTTGCGCGGAACAGTTTGTCAGATATAAAAAAAAAATGTTAGCATGCACGGTGCTCGTGTCATGCGGTGAAGCCCAACCTCCAATTCAAAATGTGCAATTTCGGGTGGTTTCCTGGAATAAATCTGACGGTTTGTCATTATCAGAGACACCAATTTGCCCCCACATAACGTAAAAACATCTTGTCAATGGCTGACTTTGCATTTACAGCGAGCACAATATTTGGGACAAGCACGCGATGCGGAAAAAAAACATGCATGGAGTTGAAAACGGAACGCCGTGGCTGACGCTTGTTGTCGTTCACGGTCAGTTATCTCTCAAAACATAAAGCTGAGCTTTATTATCATCTTCTTACTCGCAATTGTAGCCTTGCTCGCAAAAATGAGGTACGATGAGCTAGAATCGTGCCCTGCGATCTTTGGCCGAGTAGCTGTTGCGCGATAAAAAAGATCAGCATAACAAGCCTCCTCCATTGCAGCGCCACCTAACATTTTTGAAATGAAACAGTACAAAAACTTATCGGAGACTCCGTCCGAATAGACAGTTCAACTTAGCAGCTACATTAGACACCCGGATATACCCTCGCATGGAAACAAAAATGGAAGGCGAACAGCTGGCAGTGTAAGGCCGGTTTGAAGCGCTGTCCTCGGCGGAACAGATATCTGGCGACTGGGTGTGATCTTTTGACTTGCATCTGAAGTTTTATCGCAGAAATCTGGTTAGGGTGGGGGGAAATCAGAAGTGGCATGCTTTGTTTGAAGATCAGTCGGGGACGCTCAAGGCACCATGGCAGGTAGCCTTGAAGTTGGGTAACTGCGTAGTAGCGCTAAATATGAATTTCCTGATGCAGAAACGAAACCGAAACTTGTAAACTGTTCGCGAATGGTCCTGGGGTAAGCAGAACTACCACACAACTTAGAACAACGTGCGCAAAGGCAATAAAACTGCTTAAAATCAGAAAGTAGCTTTACAAACAGGCACTGCTTGATATTTTCAGCCGATTTCTGGGATTATTACTGTCAGAGTGCGAACCTGACGATTGAAAATCGTTTGCTGGTTCACCATTCACGCCCTGATAGCAAAAACGCTGGTGCAGAGTAATTACGAGTGGCATGCATTCTTCGTTGGTAACAGTGACGCGCGATGACCACGCCCCTTTCACCACCCAGGTGATTCAAACGCGTGTTAAAAATCACGTTTTCGTTGCAAAAATGAAAACAACTCTCAAATGCCATTTTCTCACCTAACTCCTTTAATTTTTAAGTGAACTCTGTGAAACTTGTCAGTCTTGCTGTTTTTTTTTCCAATGATTTAAAATATGCCATTATTTTCAGAGATAATTAGTCATTTTTGAAGGAACAATAGAAAAAACAGTGCTGGTCGTAAAACTGTAATCTTTATATTTTCCAATACTATGAAACCTGACGAGTGCAATAAGAGAATCATTTTATTGATGCATCGCTTAAAACTAATTTTACAGCTCATTAAACTTTGGTGAAACCAGTGGCAAGGAACCATTTCGAATGCTCATTTCAAGCACTGAAGTTATGAGCTGTAAAATTAGTTCCAAGTGGTGCATCAAAAAACCGTTCCTCTTATTGCACTCACGAGAGTTCAAGTATTGGAAAAGTCAGATTTCTGTTTTATAACCAACACTGTTTATTGTTCCTCCAAAAATGGCTAATTATCTCATTATCTTGGTAACTAATTGACTGACTCAAAAAATAATGCCATATTTGAAATCAGTGGGAGAAAAGCAGCAAGACTGATAGGTTTAACAGAGTTTACTTAAAAATTAAAGGAAGCTGTTTTAAGAGCAGTTTCCCCCCTTAAAGCCATTGAGGTGATGAAGATGGCTGGAGGGGCGGTGGAAGAAAAGTAGGGAAGAGAGTGGGATGTAGGAAGAGTAATATACCGAATTAGAATTCATAACAGAAGGCGGGGGGGGGGGGGGTGTTGAGCTAACCCATTAGGTTATTTAGGGTAGGGCAAATAAGTAGAACACAGGCAAGACGTTGGGTAACAACTGTCATCCCGATAGAAAGGGAGAGCCTCTGATTACCATCATCATCATCGTAGTTGCTTTTAAATTGTGAGGCACGGCATTTGCGCTCACGTCTCCCGCTACTGTTCAGATTTCTTTTTGTTGGAATGCGTTTTTAGCATTTCTGCCAGTACTGTAGCATGATATCAAGTTACTGCGATCGTCTATGGCATCAGGAACCATGCTGAGATAAAAGCGTATTCCCGCTGAAGTTTTTATTCAATGTGAAAACAAGTAAATTCTCAAGAAGAAAAGTGGGTGGAGGGTTCATTACGCGAGTGAGTTCATTACACGAGTAAATATGGTATACCCCCATAACATACCATGAATCCCCATGAAGCGGTACACACTAAGCCCCCTTTGAAGTTAGTTTCACAAATATACACAGATGCACTGCTGGGTACAAATTTTTTCAGTGGATAATAAAGCGTCCAATATCAATGTATGGAAGTTCTCGCACCTTTTATTAACACGATTTTCACACGTGGCCAAAGTGAGACAAATCAAGCGTTGCCGACAGGCAGACGGTTTTCACGTTGAGCATTTTTTAAGATACAGTGGAATCTCGGTCATACAAATCTCAAGGGGTAGCAAAAATATTCGTATCACCCGAAAATTCGTATCATCAGAAAACGATAAAAAATGGAAACGTGCCACGCATGCGACAGGCAGTGGCAACATGGTGTCGGCTCTCGCCGTGAAAGGTGCAAGTAGCCTCAGCGACCGCTTCTAACCTTTTGTTAAACGCAGCTCAATGTGTAAATTAAATTGCTCATGCGGGAAAGGAGCTCACAGTGTGGGAGAAAACTTTACTTAAAATGTCATCCGTGCCAAATATCCGCCGCGGAGGTGGCCCAACCAGCTGCTGCGAGCGCTTCAGAATTGCCGCCATGAGGCACACGTCTCCCCATTGGTGCAAGTAGTGAGGCCCCTCCCACTGCCGTTTGTGACAGCGAGGCGCCGAGGCGGAGGTTGGCGTCTGGGTGGCGGGCTGAATCGTCAACGCGGGCGTCAAAAGAACGCACGCACAAGAACTCAAGCGTTTTTGCAGTGATTGGTGCACGTCGGCATTGCATTTTCACGTTTGCGTCGACGATTTCACCCCCTCGTCATATTCTACCTTGCTCGGATAATGACGCGCGTGGGAGGAGCCTGCCGACTTGCGCCAATGGGGAGGCACGCTCTTCATGGCGGCAGTTTGAAACCGCTCCGGACAGCCCCCTGGCCCCACCGGAGATGTTGAGGCTTACGGCCCTAGCCGCGCGGACGAGGCTCGTTTTCGCCCACATTATCAGCTCCTTTACTGTACACGCAACTTCATTTGTTCCTTAAGTGGCATATTAAAGTGCGGTAAGAAGCGGTCGCTCGAGCTCCCTACACCACTTCGTGTCCGAAGCCGCCGCCACGTTGCCGCCGCCTGCCGTGCAGCGTGCGGGTGGCTCCGCGGCAGCGTCAGCACGCCTGTGGCGTGCGCGGCGCGTTTTCGCGAGCAGAAAACGTTCCATGCTGTTCACGCTCAATGCTTTTATGCCCGCACGCAACCAAGGCCGCACGGCCGCACCAACACTCCCGCCTCCCAGGCACGCGTGTTCGTATCACCCGCACCGAAGTCATAAATGCGTACGGATCATCCTAATTTTTTTACATTGCACACAATGCATTTTGGCCGAGGAATTTTGAAAATTCGTATCACAACGAAATTCGTATCAACCGAATTCGTATCGCCGAGATTCCACTGTATGTTGACATGCGAGGTTCTGGAGTACGAACATCATTTCTGATGATGCCTTCATGTTTATTGTGCGAAAGGTCAAACAAAGAAAAGAGAATGGAAAAACAAAAGTTTGAAAAGGCGAAAAACTCTGCATGCAAATCAACCCTACGTGCACGCAATTTTCGGCCCAAAGTTCTTTCGCAATCCATTGATTCAGCACATACCAGCACATGCAGTTGGTTCTCCATAATCGCAGCCGTGGCGATCTCCTCTGACAAGGGCCGAAAGATCAGTCCATGTGCTTCCCGCAACTCTAGCCCCTTGAAGCCCTTGATGCACAGCAGCTCCGCAAGGCAGCCCAGGGGAGCCTGACGATCGCACAGGCAGGCACAGTTGCCCCTACCAGCGTTGGGCCGGTGTTGTCCATGGGAGCGAGGGCGCAACCGGCCTCCTGGCTCCACCCTGAAACGACTCACGGCGACACAGCTACCAGGCAGCTGCCAGGAACGCCGAGAGCCGTTTCAGGATTGAGCCGGCCGTGGTGGAGGGGGCCCTGGTCTGGTGGCACTCCCCAATCCAGGGCTCGCCAGCACCAGAACGGCAGAGAGCACGGCGGGGGTGGAGCCTGCATGCACATACATACACAGCGTCAGGAAAACAATGATGCCGCAGGGATACATAAACACACCATGCTAAAGAGGGCACGTGTACACTCCGAAATACAAGACTTTGAGATACGCAATTAACCATCAGAGAATGTTGTACAGAGAGAACATTTCATCAACCTCCATTTATGATAAAGCGCAGTCCATAGCCAGAAACACGGTGAAAACCGATAAATGTGCAGTCCATCACGAAACTCGAAATGAGTGTCTCGTGCTCACACAGCTAGGATACGATAGTCGATGGGGGAGCAGGAGCATTACATGTTTACCTCAAGATATATTTTGTCGTGACAGTCCAAAACCTTTTATCTCTATTTATTTTACACGCAGCATCATATTCACTGTTCCAGATTTCACCACAACTTCTGGCAGGCTATTAGCCTTGGCATTTAATATTACGAGCCTAAATGAACAATCTAAATCGAAGCAACACAAACGGGGTCAAAATGTGTTCAGTCATTCCTGCGCTACCCTTGTCAAGGACTTAGCAGGAGGCCCAAATATACTTTCGAGAAAACGGCTCCTAAAGTTGCTGGAGCTGTTTACATTTCTCGAAGTGGATGAGCAATATTGTATTTGCTGACCTTGACTGCAGATGACCTTTGGGGTCTCTGCCCTGTGATTTGGTGCACATGGGATGCGTTATTGTCTTTCTGAAGGTCCCTTTGTGCAGGCTTCTAGACAACAGGAGCCACAGGTTATGCCCAATGCAGAAAGAGTTGTACTGTAGGATAGCTGGCTGCCCGCACTGCAATTGGCAACTTCTCTATGCAGTTTTTTAGCAAGGGCAAGGAGTAAGGCTTTTTTTCTCTGACACAAATACTAAAACTTGCTTTCGGTTTTGTTTTGTTTTGTTTTGTTCTATAACCTTGCCTC
The DNA here is from genome assembly GCF_048455015.1 of Haemaphysalis longicornis. NCBI lineage: Eukaryota > Metazoa > Arthropoda > Arachnida > Ixodida > Ixodidae > Haemaphysalis > Haemaphysalis longicornis. The sequence continues at coordinate 241,068,956 of NW_027526203.1, read as the reverse complement.
CAGCAGCGACTTGTACTCGTGCATGCAGGTGCTCAACGGTTTATATCCAAAGCATCATAAGGATACAAATGAGCTACTTGAAAGCTTGGTTTACTATTCAGCATAGCTCCAACTTCAATGCGGGCACATTTCTTTTAATACACGGGGACTTCCATTGCAGAGTTGAAGGCTGCGGCCTCCGCGGCTGATGGCAGCAGCACGATGCGACGAGTAGACAGAAGAAATCACTCCTGCAGGGCACTTCACGTTTTTGCAATTGAGTTCCAGTACCGATGCGAGGCTCTTCCGCTTGTTCACGACCTCAACTACGACAGTTCGCACTTCCTGCCTAACGTGCACACAGCACCGCTCACAAGGTCAGTCGGAGCATTGACTTCATTGGCACTGCTCCCGTTGCCAGCTGTCTCCCCGCCTTGAAGGGCTGCCAACTCCTCCGATGCGCTTACAACGCCGATAGCGTCACCGATAAAATCAGCCTCGCCTGGTTGATCCACGCTCGCAATGCAAGGTGCGTCGCCGTGAGGCCTCGCCGTGTGGGTCGTCCGGCGTTGGCCGTGGTCGTCACAATGCTGCGCCACTTGCGCTTTCCCTTGTACGGGCATGAAGTCCGGGACCAGTGGCGTAAATCCAGAAAAATCACAAGGGGGGACACACATCTTGCCAAGGCGGCCATTTTGTTTTGTGCTTTATTTTCATTCATATACAAATTACTATCGTGATTTGAATTAAAATAAGAAAAACGAGTATGCTTTCATACCTCACGTAATTGCACTGTGCTATTGCAGACGTTAAAAAAAGATCAATAAGAAATACTCTGTACAATATGAGTACTGATCACCTATGACATGTTTCCTAGCTTTCGACACTTCTAGAGGGTCCAAAAACGAGAGCGCGGTTTTTTCACGCACTGACAAAGTTTTTCAACAACCCTGGCAACGTTATGAGGTCTATAATGTCTTGATGAACGTGTGCCAAAGCCAAATATTTTCAAGTGCTTCTTTAACATGTTCTGGGTGTTTAAAGTATTTATGAGCAGCTGTATTTTCTTAAAGGTACAGACAACCGATTTTTGTCGCGTATATGTTCTCTAGCTCATATGAAAGCCAGCGTTTTATATAGCCCGTTAACCGCAAGCAATTTCAAAACAAATTGGCGGAAATAATTTTAATTTATTTCGGCGAACCACAGCGGAAACAGGTTTTACCTGCTTTCAGTGATTCCGCTTGCACCTTGTGCACGTCACCGATTGTGGAAAACGAACCTTCTTTTTATTTAGTGGAAACGGGATGGGTATTTCAGCTCGTGCAGTACTTATTAGTGACAAAAACAACAGTTGTTTTAGCTTTCAAAGGTAAATGAAAGATGAATCTCAAGGGGGGGACACTTGCAAGGGGTGTCCCCCCCAACCCGAACACAAGGGGGGTCAGGACCCCCCTGACCCCCCCATGATTTACGCCACTGTTCGGGACTTGCGGCGACGAAAGTCACGCTTCTCCTCACCGTTCATGACTAAAAACTAACGATAAGGAAATAGAAAAGATAGCGCGAAGTGTAGCGAACGGAACGATGGAGGCTCACAAGTGGCAATAGCCAATGGTGGGCCCGATTTCTCGCCACTTGATTTAAATACCCAGTACGAGCTTCCAAAACAGGCGGGAAGAAACATTCATTTTTTTACGCGGAGATATGAAGCTGGCGAGTGGTTCGATTGAGAGAAGAAGGTTTCATCTACCTGTCTCAAGTGACCGAAATGGCGGCCAGCCGCGCTGCCATGCAGCAAAAAACTCTCAAAGATGGACGAAATTCAGCTTGACTGCGAGATTTCTTGGGTCACCACAAGTCATTCAGACAAGTTTTTCACTAATTTCTGTATCGTATTTCCAAAAAAAAGAACGCATTTAAAACGAATGTTGTGTGTGAACTCTCTGGTAGTGTCAAATTTTCACCCAGTATTTTAAAAGTGGAAATAGAATGGCTCGTAATACTATCCCTAAATTGTAGGAATTATTTGCTCGAAACATTTCCCCAGCCACATGGGCACAGGCAAGATCTGGCGAAAACCCAGTCATTTTCACAAATATTTGAAGACATCACAGTACCTTTTTCGAGAGGCTCCAACTCACCCACAGTGCCACACCAAAAATTTACTTCGCCGACAATAACGCACATCGACTATCAGAAATTAAAAGATTTCGAGGCAGGATTACCGAGATAAGTAGTGCCTACAGACCCGGACATCCGTCGAAAAGGGTTAGCATTTGTTGGAACGCACAAGCTGCCTTTATTGTGCAATATACGAAATAAACAGGAGTGGAGGATTTCCGTACATAGAACAGGTCGCTTCAAGGTCGCGAACTGGAAATAGAAAATGTCTCACCCTCGGGGCTGCGGTCGATCTTTGCAATCCAAGATGGCGCTTGGAGTGTTGGCAACTTAGGCCGCCCGCCATTCCATGTTCGCTTGATCCCGACCTTGTCGGTGCGCGGCTTCTGCATTAAAATAAAACGTGACGTTGAAGACTGTCACTGTTTGTGGGGAACACCAAAGTGAAGTTCCGGCAAAAGTTCCATCCGAACGAGAACTTGGCACACTGAAGAACAGTGCATGTTTTCATTTTTTTCCCCATGAAAAAAGGATAGTCAGACCTGCCAACCTACAACGGGAAAATTCGGGAAACTGCGGAGTGGGTAGCTGGTTTTTAAGGGTGTGTATTTTAGTTCTTGCATCATGAAAAACTATTCCTGGTTCTTGAAACGGACAGCGCAGGAAACTTCTTTACTTGTGAAAAGACCTGGCAGTCGCGGACTTCGCAAGCTTCAAAAACTTGTCAGGATAAATCTGCCCAAAAGAATGTCCGGTTTGATGACACTTTACAGTAAAGAAGTCACTTAGGTTCTCGTTTTCTTAACCTTGCCAGAGTCTTTCAATGATTTGAAGGACTCTCATGGCACTAAAGATACTTCCACATTCAGTATTGCTGCGCGCAATGGCAAGTAGCGACAGCATCACCTTTGCATTCTATTAGACTTCACTTGTTGGACTTCGTCCGGAACATCTTACTATGGCACCTAGAATATGCTTAACGGTGCTCTAGGGTAGAGATACAATGAACTAGAGGTATGGTGGCGAGTGCTCTTCCGCAGCTCCGCAAATGTGGCAGCATAAATCACTAACGTACGTGCCTGATTAAAAATGACCTCTTTGCTGGGGTGGCCACTTTTGGGAGATTTTAGATAGCATTCGTACAATCAGGAGATTTGGTCAAAATTTGGGAGTCTCCCGGACAATTCGGGAGAGTTGGCAGGTATGGATAATGCATGTGAAAACAAAAATCTACATATTAAAAAAAAATGGCTATTTTTTGACCCACGTGTCCCCTCTGGGCTTTGGGCTTGGCAGCACAATGCATTGGACACTAATCTACAGCAGCAGGAAGTTTCAAGGGAAACTGGAGGGGTTTCAGAAGCAAGGACTACAGGTGGTTGTCACCACCATTTTATTTTGTTGATGAGTCTGTCTGATACCCAGTAAGCTCCTGGACCTCCCGGCCTAGTAGACAGACAGGCAGCCCATCAGAGGACACATGGCCAAAACGTCGACAGTCACTAGTTGATCTCTGCACAGATGGCACGACACGCTCGCAGTATTTTTTTACGCAGGTTGTTTCAGGATTGGCAGGGAAGGGGATGAAAAGGCAACACGAGTGTAATGGACCTCGAGGTCCACAGGCTGCCACGCCGTCATGAGAAAGCGGAGAGCAAACGTCACATTTACGAGGGCTTCAATTGAACTGGCTGCGGGTGCAGCATGAGGGTGCAGCACGAGGGTGCAGCGTGAGCACGTGACACCGCTTCGTTGCCAGAGGTGAAGCTGATAAAGAGCGTCGGCCTCCATGCCTGAAGAGGAAGAGGTGCCACCAGCGAGTACACTACACGGGAGTGGCAAGGGAGGGGGGGTGCGTTGTCCCCGAGTTATCTCAGAAGTTGCAGTGGGAGGGTTAACCCCTTGCGGCCCGTTGCCGGGCGCTGCCCGACCACGCGAAATGCCGTAGCGGTCCATAGTCAGGCTATGCCAGACATGGGTGTTCAAGGTTAAATTTCACAATGTTTTTCCTTGTGTTGCGCCCGCTTTCTTTGTATACACTATTTAACTCTTGCGCGACCACGCCATAGGCCATCGTTCACAAGTGAACATTGATTTTCAAACCTCCCGCAAAAACTAAAAATGGCGCTATTCGGACAACTGACACCATCTAGCCTGTTCATTGGAAACCCCTTTCAGTTTCATGCTCTTTGTATACATTTCGCGTGGGTAGATGGCGTCGCGAGAGAAATTGGAAACCAGGGTAGCGGCGCGTTGGGCGAAAATGGTGTCCTGTTTTACTGTGCACTCGGCAAAGGCAGACATCAGTTTGAGGGACTTCGGCCAGTGCTGCTGCTGATTTTTTTTGCCCCAGCAGCAGTGATGATTCCAGCGACGATGTGGATTCTTCAGATTTTAGTTCTGATGTAGACTCCCCATTCAACAGCCTCACACTTCAACAGGTGCAGCCAGGGAAAGTTTTTGACTTCGCACTGTATTTAAAAAGAAAACATGCCTAATATCTGATGACGGCGGCATTACTTTCATGTATTTTGCCAAATGCACTGCGCCATATCACATTATTACCTTCATGATAGCCTGGCACTGGTGTAAAATTAGCACTGCGGACTGATGCACGAAGCTTCTCAAGCGCGGTAATTTTTTTATTGCTTTTTACCACTGAAGTGATAATGATTTTGTGTCAGAACGAAACAGGTATGCTTGGATGCATAATTAAGACAGACCGACTGACTCGAGTGGCTTCGTGGAGTGGCAAACCTGTCACGGCCACTAGGTTCGTAGGCCTGCAAAAGTCCAGAACTTGGTGAACAGCGTGATTGATGTATATACTGAATCATAGCTTAGGAACGTAGAAACATTTTGTCTATCCTAAAATTCCGAAAACAATTTTTAGGCTCAGTAAAATGCCTTTGTGTTTTGTGTACACTTTTTCTCTGCATTTTTGCTCTGTTATAAGCTGTCAATAATTACACCTTTTACAAAACGTGTGTATGAAAGAGAACAATATAAGCAACAATTTCGTGCATAGCAATGCGAAATGTGTCCAGTAGCCAAAGAGAAAAAAAATTTTTCTGGAAGCACTCAACATCGGCAGTCTTTACGGGGTCACGAAAAAATTAACGGATACGTGAACTTTGTTGAAGTTTTCTTCCTGTCGCACTAAGGTGCAGCAGTATGTTCAGCACAGGCCTTCTGGATTCCAGAGCGTTTTCACATGCGTGCTGTTTGCTGAGAAGCATGGCAGCTCTCTCATTGCAGGCTTTCTACAGTGGTGCGCACTTCATTGAAGAAGAGAACAGCGTGCCTCCATCAGTTAGTGATGGTGATTCGACAGAAGCGAGTGACGAAGACCAGGATGCCGGTGGAGAGAGCACTGTGCGGATCGTTACTCTACGAGGCACGGAGCAAGAGTATATAGGAGACGAAACGGCCCACCGCGATGAGCGCGGGCGAGCAACCCGATAATGTCACAACCAAAAGAAAAAAAATTACATCATCCCCCCGAAGGGAACTATGTGGTGATGCAAAGCATGGGGTTCCGTGTAGGTTCCACACCGGAGCAGAACCGGCGCAGGCGGTGTCTCGGAGCAGACTGAACGCGACACAGCGCGCGAACCTGCTTTTATACAGCTGGAGGAGAGGAGAATGAAGGAGAGACGCGCATGCGCAGTGCGGGTGTGGACGGCGCAACAAGGGAGGGACAGCCCCAACCATGTGATGGCTCCTGGAGCGACAGTGTCGCCGGTGTCTTCCTTGGCAGGCACGAGATGAGCACGCTTCCCCTTTAAGGGCTCCTGGAGCGACAGTGTTGCCGATGTCTTCCTGAGCCGGCATGAGATGAGCCGAGTGGCGAGGAGAGCGGCGTTATCACAGCTGGCGTGGAGAGGGGTACGAGGAGGAGCTGTGCGGACGCCGGACGCCGACAGACAACGGAGGGTCGACTAAGAGATGCTTTGAATCTAAAACGGACTGCAAAGCGTCGTCTCTGCGACGATGAAGGAGAGGGGTAGTGGCACCTGATGGATGAAATGATAGCGGCCACACTTCTTTCCGTGGCTGTGCAGTGCAATGCCGAAAGCGGCAGCCCCGCAGTTTCATCACCCGCGGCAGATGCCGCTAGATTAGCGTATGACAAGCGCTTGTGACATTATCTGGCCGTGTTACAAAGCCTCGTTTCCCCTCCTGTCTTGTTCTTGCTCTGTGCTACGAGATAAGCCTTTTGTTGAAAGACAACGAAATGAAGACGAAAGCCTTTTGTCTGGCAACTAGAGGTTTCCATTTTCAATAGAGAAGAGGAGGGAACCTGCAGCACCGCCGCATCCTCATCCAACGGCTAGGAGGTGATCTGACGGCTTGAACCAAAAAGCGGGGCCTGTCTGCATGTATAGAGTGCGATGAAAGGCTAGACGGGACGCGCCATTTAATCCACAAGCTCCCAGGCCAATGAAGCGAGGACTGTGCTGTCTGTAGTGATAGAAACAACAAAGTTCGGAAGGAAACTGTTCTTCCCCGAAATGTGCAGTAACAACCCTGGCCTGCACCCAGGAGGAGGCTTCGAGCGGTTTCACACGCTGCTTAAATATTGGAAAAGGAGTTGCAAGCACAACACAAGAGAAAAAATGAATATCCTGCGAGTTTTTCTTGCAGTTTGTATTTTTCGTCATGGCGCCATAAACTTGTAAAATAGCAGCGGACCAGAATGGCCAGAAAGTGCGTGAAGGTTCCTATTTGCAAAGGGTTAAACGTGAATTGTTTTTTTTTTTAAGGCCTGACAAGCCCACACATCCTCGTCAGCATTTTTTTTTTTTCTAGACTCTCAATGAAATTTGGGCACAGTTGTGGCACACCGTGGAACAGCAGTGATACCCTATGTTTTTCTGACGCTAGTCGTTTAATGCAACCAGTGGCTTTCTCTCCTGCCGTATTTTCTTTCCCCCCTTCTAACGTTCACCGTAAGCGAAGAAGGCGAACTCACCATCATTCCCATCACTTTCATCATCAGAAATTTCGATGACTTCTGGTGCCGAGCTACCTGCAGCGTTAATTCGAGGTGAGACAGGCATCTCTGATCCGGCAAAAGAAACAACAGAACAAAAAAATGTTGAAAGCCTTCAGGCTGTAAAATAAAAAGGAAAACAGCCAACATACCTCACTCTTGGGCAAAAATGACTAATATAGGGACTAAAATACAGCTGTTAGACTTCGCAGACAACAGTTCATCTTCAAAGGGAGTATCTGTGGCAGATTATGTGCCGCGTGCATGAATATGGACTAACTGTTCGTCCCCGCCGATCTAAAAGGAGTAACAGCAAGACGAAACGCACGCAGTTAGTCTCTTTGCTGCGTCGTTAATCCCCTGTAATAGCGTCGTCGTTGCCCTTCCGCGCATATGTCTGTGAACAGTTTTAGATTTCCAAAACACAAGTCATTGCAGTCAGTGGGTCCTTTAGATGGTGCCACGGGAGAAAATATCGATGTTAATTATAAGAAAATTGGCTAGGTTTAATAGAGTGGCGGGTAATAGCAAGGAGCGGCGAAGCGCGATGGCCAGACGCTTCTCGGTGAGGTTATGTTGATACGCTGTGTTACATACGATTCGTGCGAGGTAATAACATCCAATTAATAATTTCAAGCGCGTCAACAGTAACACAAATATTAGTGACAATAGCAAACGTTGATCCCCAAGCGTAATGAATATGTATATGTTTACAGATGAGAAAAAACGCATTAGTTGCTGATGACAACTGCAAAATAAAAATGCTCGCTACAAGTAAGCGTCTCAAAGTTATCTTTTGCACTCGGTACTTAATTGCTTTGTGCACCAAAGCTATGACAATGCTGCGACTGCTGCAAAACCTGGTTGCATTTCCCAGCCGCAATCGTCTAGCGACGCGAACTTGAATAATTCAGGCTAAGCAACACCGAATTTGGTTTCGCCGATGCAGAAAAATGTGGTCCGTTTCTTTATTCGGACACTCACACAGGCGACCCCTCTAAGATACGTTACATAAAGCACTTAACATATGTATCGAACACTAAGAATACACTTAGTTTGCGCTAATTTGTGCGGAAACAAATGAGCCATCCGATGACCCAGCTATCTATTTCAACTAGGCGACGAGTTGATTGTTATTTACGAGAAAAAACTATGGTTGTGATGCTGTACTTAGAATCGAACTGAGCAATAGTCCCTAAAGTTAGCAAAGCGCTAACCACAAATCGCGGTCACGTTCGCTTGCGTAGATAGAAATTCGGACACCAGTTGCAATGAATCTGTCGCACTGTGCCCAGAACTACACGCTGTACACTTGAATGTTATCTGATACTGCTTCCATCCGGCGGCGTGGTCCAGCGGTAGCGTGTCGGGTTCCTCGTGTAAAGTTCCGGGCGTCGGTGGTTCGATCCCTGCTGGTGCCGACATTTTTTTTTTTTTTCTGGGACTCTCAGCAGTTCGTCCTTGGGGAGTGTCGGAACGGACCATCCGGGTGGGACACTAACCGTTCGTCCCCTCACATTTAGGCCCCAAAGGGAGTAATGATTGTGGCAGCCGTTAGTCCCCCAAAGGACAAACTGTTAGTCCTTTTTGCATAAGAGTGCTGAATCGGGCTCGGTCGTTGATTCACAGATGGACTCCGTCGCAGCTGAATCAGAGAGAACTGTTATGCTCGACTCTCACGTCGCATAACCACCTACAAAAGAAAAGCACCAATGGGGCGCAAGTTTTGAAGTCCTTGCAAGTATGCTGTTTACTAATCTTATTCTTAGTTAACTCCTTCACTGACACCTGTCATTTTATGCCCAGCAGCATAACTGACATCGCTTTGGGTTTAAATTATTACCACACAACTGGTTACAGCCCCCTTAGGGTGCCACCACTGTACTCGGGCACAACTTATGAACAACAAGTTGCTTCTGCTCCTCATCACCTCAGCCACGTGTTCCTCCGCGTGGCGCAAAGAGTGCCTCACTGTGATGATTCTGAACGCGGCACGAGTTGTTTCCGTCGTTTTTCGCATCCTCTTGTAAGTTACTGCAGCGACGCTAAACAGACTAGACAAGAAGAACAATTAAAATTATGGCTACCTTCATCTGTCAACAGATGGCGCTAAATGTTCCAAGGCAGGTTCCCGAAGCTAATTTCGTTTGAACGGGTGCAACTACAATGTTGATGCCAGAGGCACCAATTTCTTTAATATGAGGTAATAGAATAAAAAGATTAAAAAGGGGAGAGTTTATCATTATAATCAGAGACCGAAGCAGGCTTCAGGATTTCTGAACAGCTCAGGGTGTGAGAATAATGCTGTTCAGGAGCAGTTTGAACTACAGTAGTCCCTCGTCAACGGTAAGTCGTAATATCCGCTGAAAATTTCCAGACAAGCGGACTTTCGAGTTAAGCAAAATACTGAAAATTCAGGGTCAGCTCACTCAAATATGAGCTAGTTCGCCCCCCGTGCAGTGGAGCTTTTGTGACAAAGGCAAAATAATTCGCAGGGTAAACAAATTTTCATTATTGTGCAAGAAAGAACTGCGTGATGTTTGCCTGTTTTGTGTTCGCACCTGGCCCTAGGAAAGCATTATCGAGCTTTGTTATCAATCGTCGGTCGCTACTGCTACATTCCGCCTTGTTCCGAAGCAGGCGTAACACGTTTCTTGTTACTGCCGTTGCAGGCACTTCGTTCTCGTTGTCCATATGATCAGCTGCGTTTCCCACAGCTATCTCAGCCCTAAAGTGGGTACTTTGACGATATTGCATATGCATAGTACATACACTTTGTTCTTTCTACACGCCTGCAGCACCTCTGCACAGTTTTTGCGCGAGGGCAAAGAATCGCGTAAATACTGTTTCCAAAGCTTAGCACCAGCACTTGGAAAAGCCCTAGAGCATGCGGTCAAGCGTGTAAAGACGCATGATAAGCTGAGCAAATAAAGCAAGAATATAACTAAGCGCAATTATTAACCAGCTATAAAACATCAGCCGAGGCCATCAGAATTAGCTAGGCTCTTTTAAATCCCTTCAAGGCAAGGCAGGTTTTCCCGAAACCATTCGTCAAACAAATCGGATCGCTGCCCGACGTTCCCCGAAGGCAGCTTCCACATTTTTAAGGATTTGAGTCTGGTCATTGAAACAGCTGTAATGAAATAATCTGATGATGGACAGCTGTGAAATCGAAAGTTATACCAGTTGGACTGGGCACGGTTACCGGCAGATTGCACACAATGGATGGGAAACAACCCCCCTACGTGAGGCATTTCTTACCTTTTTCACCGAATGGAACGGGAATGATGCATGCGCGAGAATAAAAGACCGAACTTCACTGAACCAGAGTTTTTTTATTACCGTAATTACCCGATTCTAACGCGCACCTTTTTTCCGGAAAAAATAGGTCGAAAAATCGCATGCGCGTTAGAATCGGATACGAAACCGAAACTGCCGAAACAACAGAAATTTCGTCCCGCCCATCGCCATCGCCATCTCAAGATGGCGCCCAGGCTTTTCTATCGGCGTTCACACAAATACGTCAAATCGTTCCACTTGCGCACTTGATAACAGGAATGGCAGCAGCGGCTCTCGCGCGTTCAAAACGAGTGGTCGGCTGAAGCGTGCGCCTCTGGAGAAGTTCGCAGGATGGGCATGCGAGGCGTGGGCCATGATCTCATCGATCATGGTTGAACGTTCGTTATGAAGTGTGGCATCGCGAACGCGCTTGACGGAACCAAGGACGAGATGTTGTGGTCAGCGGAGGGCGACGAGGAGTAAGATGAGTGAGATTACTTCAAGAAATAAATCGCAAGTCTCTCTCGCATTCGTTTTTCTTGCTCACAAAGTTCCGTGTGCGTTACAATCGGAAGTGCAAGTTTTTTCGGTTTTTTATGCCAGGAAAATCGGGTGCGCGTTAGAATCGGGTATGTACGGTACATAAAAAAACTGACGAGGGCAGATTCGCCTCCCGGTGCACGACTTTGAGTATTCGATACCCCTGTTTTCAATCTCACCGGAGTCACGTTTATCGGCAGCGGCCTTGTTCTTGACGGCAGAGCGGACTGTCTCCTTAGACAGGCCTGTACTTCTGGCGATGTCGGCCTGTTTTTCCCTATGTTCGACAGCGTTATTTAGCCTAATTTATCCGACAGTGAAATCAGCTATCCTGCCGCTCATGCTGCTGGTCGGATCCGCTGTAACGAGCGTAGGCTGTATATGCACGGCAAGAAAAGTTCCGACTTGTGGATATTTCGAGATAACGAGGGATTCCTACTGCATTAAGAGTGGAGTTTCGAAGCAGTCTTCATCTTGGCACAGATTTCTAGGGTCAAGCCTGCTTATAAATTGAAATTTTATTATGCGATATGCACGAGAAACCACAATCTCGACACCCTTTATTAAACATACATTTTCTAACTAACAACCTTGAGAAATACAATAAATGAAAAAATAATAATGAAATGAAAAAATTTTGCCATTAAAATTGAGAAGCTGGGGGCCGCACTCGACCAGCTGGCTTTCACCCTTATTCTAACCTATCTTAGAATCTATCATTAGCTACCATCAAACCTCTCCCGGCTGTGCACAGAGTTAATACTACTGGTTGACAGCATAATGCGCCAACTCACGGCATCCAGCAAGAGTTGTACATGCTGCACTAAATTTGGCTGCAGATACTGCAAAACCCGCTTAACTCTTTCGGGACCGCCGGAAAAAGTGATGAAAAAGGGAGGTCTCGGTACAAAGTTTTTATTACATTAGGCAAAGGCACCATCCTGCCTTAGCATATACCAAAATGCAGCTAATTATATGCTCTTCGACATACAATACCAAGTTTTACTTCAACATTGACGATAGAACCATGAAAAAAATTTGAAAGTAAGAACTTCGTAAAAAAATTACAGAAAAAGATAGAAAAAAGCGTAAATATAAAATATTAACAAAGAATAACATTATTGCAGGATATACAAAATCTAACACAATGCTTTGTTTCTTCATCGCGAAAGTTTGATGCGGCTAGGTGTAACTGGTTTTTTGTTTTGTGTGCGATTTCTTTGGCACTAAGGCCATGGCTGCGTCGTCGCCCAGGTACACGCCGGGCTCTCGTCTCGGCGAAAACTTGATCCGTTTCTGCGCTGGTGGCAGAAGATCACCACCATAGGTAGTTAACACCCTAGCGAACAAATATAAACCAGCCAGAACATATTTCGAGCGCACATACCTACTCCAGAGCAAATTGAAACCGAAACCAACACCCACCTTTGAGTGCGATTTGATGTTCCAGGCTGATCGACACCCGAATCCTCACTCGAGCTGAAATCCGTTCTCTAAAGCCGCATTCAGACTCTTCACTGCCACGCTCATCGTTAAAATCCACAGTAGAAGGCGAAGATATGCGAGACGAGACGAGGCGGATTTCTTATCACGCTCGCGCGAGTATGACGCCATGTTTGTTTACATTTCAAAACCACTGCCCGTCAGAATAAAATATCTGATGCCTTGCCGCCTGGCGATAAAAAAAGAAACTTCACAAAAGAGAAAACTCCAGTTTTCAAACTATCTCCTAGATGTCGCTAGGTGTTCCATCGAGCGAAAATTTGTATTCTGCAGGCTCGCGAAACCATCGATCATATGTGATCGATGGCCTATGGAGGGGTTTCGAAAGAGTTAAGCGGAGACGCTGGTCTTAAAATACTTTTTTATTAATTGGTCAGTGATAATGAAAATCACTGTGCATGTGTGTTTTGTCATCCTCATTTTTATAAAGAAAATAGTGGAGCCTGATTAAGCAATTACGGGCCTTTAAGGAACTTTTTATTCAATTTTATTTCAAATAAATGGTATGGATGCGTAGCTTAAGACCTGCCATACATGTTGAAGCTATTTATATTCCTGTAAAGCTAGTTGATTGGATAAAATTAGTCAAATTATGCTACGTACAGTTTTCAGAAAACCTAATGAGCTCATATTACTCATAACACTTATTTGAGGCACATTGAGCCAATTAAAATAGCATCAGCACGCAGCTGCTCTTATCCCGAATTCAACGGTGTAACATTTGTAGAAATCCTCTGGAAAAAAAAAAAAAATACACCTGAAAACCCCTGTAAGGCTACGCACACATGCAAAAAAAAAAAAAAGGGAAGCTGAGAAAATCGCAGTAGCAGTTTTAATATAAGTGAAAGATTTATCTATTGAGCATGTGAAAAACAAACAATTTAGAATGTAGCTCGCTTTTCACTCAACACGAGCATAGCAAGTTTGCTGAAATCAGTTGATGGGAAAATTATGAAATCCTATTTCTACAGATAGCACTTGGCAGAAAAACTGAACAAAAGCAAAACTTCAATTTTTATGCTGTTGGCAGAGTGCCTTCACTCTTTGGCAATGAGAACTGAGGTGCCAATCGTGCACAACAGTTGTAAACACTTATTTTGTTGTTACTGCTTCATTTGTTGCAATCAAATCGGCTCCAGGACGATTTGCATCGCGTGAGTTGCAACGAAGGGGCCGGTTAACAAAATGCACCCCACTGTTCTGCGACGTGCATGCGCTTGGCTAGGCGGGATAACCACGCTTTCGATTCAATCTACTTGTATATCACGTCACCACTGCTCATTGTGCACAGTGTGAGCCTTTACCATTCTCAAATTACTTATCTATAAGGTAACCTTCCGACGAAGAAGCACGCGCCGGGAAGCGGCCGACCCGCCACGGCAACGTTGATAACAAATGAATGCACTTCCCTTGCGCCGTCGGCAAGCGGCATCCTTTCTTTTGCTGCTGATCTAAAGATAGAGGCACGCTAGAGCACCCTCAGGTGCAATTATATTGCTAACGCTATCGCCTCGGCAGCCCACGGGTGTGCTAAGCCAACCTCCGTCTCGGCGCCGTTCTCACGGTAAGTTGCCGCCAGAGACTCAGAAACGCGTACCGTAATTACCCTACTCTAACGCGCCCCCGATACTAGCGCGCACCCGATTTTCCTGGCAAAAAACCTGAAAAAACTTGCACCTCCGATTGTAATGCGCATGGAACTTTGTGAGAAAGAAAAACGAATGAGAGAGAAACCGGCGATTTATTTCTCGAAGTAATCTCACTCATCTCACTCCTCGACGCTCTCCGCTGACCACAGCATCTCGTCCTTGGTGCCGTCAAGGGCGTTCGCGATGCCACACTTCTGAACGAACGTTCAACAATGGTCGATGGGACCGTGGCCCACACCTCGCACGCCCATCCCGCGGGCTTCTCCAGAGGCGCACGCTTCAGCCGACCGCTCGTTTTGAACGCGTCAGAGCCGCTGCTGCCATTGCTGTTATCAAGCGCGCAAGTGGAACGATTTGACGATTTGTGTGAACGCCGATAGAAAAGCCTAGGCGCCTATGCTTCCTGCGTGCGAAAAATCGTTGCTAAAAGCTTTGGCGCCTTCTTGAGATGGCGATGGGTGGGACGAAATTTCTGCTGTTTCGGCACTTTCGGTTTCGTATCCGATTCTAACGCGCATGCGATTTTTCGACCTATTTTTCCAGAAAAAAACTGCGCGTTAGAATCGGGTAAATACGGTATTCCAGGCACTTTCTAATACTCTTCGTTTATCCTTCCGGTTATATATAGACATGTTTACTTTATTTTTTTGCCGTGCGGCGCTTTTGCCGGCTGTCGCATAGACGAGTACATGACCCGTTGCACTGTGATAAGAGTGCCTAACAGACGACCCACAGCGCCCAACCAATGAGGTTGAGCCCTGCGGTCACGTGCAGTCAGTAGGCAATTGGGTGGCGCGTTCAGTCTTTTCTACCCTCGGTTATACTCACAACCAATGGACGAAACGAAGTGGTTCTGGCGGGGCATTGAAAAAGAAATTGAATGAGACGAAGATGGACGTCATAGCGCATGTAAAACGCAAGCAGCACGCCGTTGAAAAGAATGCTGTTTTCGCATCGAATACTAGCAGATTTAAGGGGTCGTCTGTTCTATAAATTGATATTATAGCTCAAATACGTACTCCTGGGTCTCAATATTTTGCTGACAAAAAGAGAAACAGCTCTACTTTCCGAAATTCCGAAAAATCGATTTTTTTCGTCAGATTTCGAGATTCCAAGGCCCATGTTTCCCCACGTAAGGGGGGACATGCGGGGATCAGATGGCGAAAAGTGACCAAAAAATCGTTTTTTCGGAAGTCACATTTTCGGATTGCACGTTTTATATTCTATGCATCTACAAAGTTTCCCCGTCGAAAACGATCGCGAAGTGCCAAAGAAAAATGTTTATATCAGCTGAGGTGACAGATTATTTCCGCAAAATGACGAAAAAACGGCAATTTTCGCAGTGCTGTATCTCCGGAACGACGGCACCGGGCGCCGCCATCTTGGTCGCGTTAGATCGGCAGAGTCCTCAACTTCCGATTTCCTGTCGCTGCTTGCATTGTCGCTCACTCACAAACGCACAAACGGCGGAAAATGAGAGACGGTGAAACGAAGCAACCGATAGATTCTAACACACGATTGGCTCTCCGGCCGCGTTAGCTAAGACGGCTCTCCGGATTGGGTGCCGCCATGGCAACAACAAGATGGCCGCCGGGCGATTCTGCTGACGCGCAGTTCGCACGCACTCCGTGTCGCTAATGTTTTCCCCGGTTTCGCGGTCGGCTCGGTTCCTGTTCAGTGGTTTCATGCTTTGCGATTCCGTACAGTGACGCTATCGTTATCGCGGCGATAATGCTTGAGATCGTGCGCCAGATAGGGAAGTGCGCGGCTCGAAAGACGCATCGAAAACGTGCCCGCGACATCGCCGTGGTGCGTCCTTGAGTGGGAAACTCGGTGCGTCTGTGTACAATTGGTGTTCGTGAAGTGAACTTTTGGACGCATTGCTGTGTTATAAAACGCTTAGTTATTGCTGTGTTTCACAGCGAGCTCGCGAGCTTCAGGAATGGAATGACCAGCCTGCCAGAAGTTGTGGCGCGTGCTGCATTGGCGCGACGTGTTCGGGCAGCGGCCGATAGCAGGATCGGTTGCTATTGCGCGCGAGTAATAATAATTGATGTACACGAAGTGAAGCTTTATGGCAAAAGTAAAGTTGCTAAACATAGTAAGGTTACCTAAATTACGATCGTGGTGAACGTGCGCATCGGGGACTGTAGGGGGGGGGGGGGGGGGGGGGGGTGCAATGAACCACATCACCCAGCTTATTTGAGAAACTCTTGCCGTGGCTCTAAACTAGTTCGTACAACGGAATCTGGGATTACAAAATTATATTTTTAGTGTTAAATTAATTAGACAATACGCCGTAATGTTGCAGCATTTTAAAAATTTTAATGTCACTATTTTTTCTATTTTTGCAATGTTTGCAATTATGTTTTTTTGCAATGCTTTTTTCGCCTGAAGAAGAGCATGGTATTCTTATAATAATTAATGTTGTAATTATGTAAAACAAGTGTATATTCTGCCTTCAAATAGCTCATCTTATGCGTGTGATGCCCTGATATAATTTTTGACACTGAACAGCCTCATGTACTAAGCTGTAGCTTCATCAAGGTTATGACACCCAGAAATAAGCTGAAACTCTGCTGGCACATTAATAAAAAAAAAACCATGCCTTACTCTTCATTTTGGAGACAGCTATGCATTAGGCATACACGAAGTAAAATATTGGTACCCTAGTAGCCCATAGTAAACTTTTTGGTACACTGTGTAAAACTGGTGCTTCTGCCATCTAAACGCCTGCACATAGAAACCTCCAATGAGCCAGGAAGGCATCCCAGATGCACCAAATCAAAGGGCAAAAAGGTATGCGAGGTTGTCCCCAAGCAACGACAGCAAGGACTATGCTGCTGGTGCAGTTTGAAAATTGTGACGTCATCGTAAACTTTGAGATCCGTTTTCTCAAAAGTGCATTTTTCGTGTTCTTCGTTGCTCGTGAAAAGGATAGCATGGCAATCAAAGGGCGGATTTTGACCCTGTCTGTTTTATTTCGATCATTGAAGAGTTCTGCAGGGTGAGACAGTCTTGGATTTTCATTTCAGGGCCTCGTTACTTTTTAATGTGGCTAGGTCAATATGTCCTATAGGTTACAAGTGAAATTCTTTTCTGTAAAAAAAAATGAAGGGTGTAAAAAAAATTT
Organism: Haemaphysalis longicornis; assembly: GCF_048455015.1. Taxonomy (NCBI): domain Eukaryota; kingdom Metazoa; phylum Arthropoda; class Arachnida; order Ixodida; family Ixodidae; genus Haemaphysalis; species Haemaphysalis longicornis. The sequence goes on along the minus strand of NW_027526203.1, from coordinate 241,051,753 downwards.
GAAGGCTGTCTTGCCCTGTAGTGTTTTTTTGACAATTGAGAAAGAAGTATTCAGAACTTCCTAGCATGTGTCAATACCTTGCTAGGCTTTTCACGAGCGGGCAACATGTAAACCCCTGTAACACAAGAACTACTGAAGGTATCATCATGAAATTTGGAGTGCTTTTTTCACCATTTGGTAAAATTTGGAGTGCTTTTTTCACTTTTTTCACCATTTCACCATTTGGAGTGCTTTCCAATGTGCTTGCCGAATTTCATCACTCTACGCCAAAAAACAAAAAAGTTCACTCCGATCCGATCCCCCCTTAAAGGGGTCGTGAAGAGATTTTCAAAAAAACTGTGTTGTGTGTGCGCTTTTAACCGTGGAACCTTGATAAACAAACAATGCATACCCGTTTCGTCGTCCGATATCGGGAAATAGGTAAATAAATGCAGTTACGGTTTCACCGAGGCTTTCCTCCTCAACTCGGGAAGTGACGTTTCAGTAAGTCAGTAAGCAGCCAACCACAGTTCTCCCTCGTCTGCACAATATGTCGGCATAGGGCGGGCTTGCAAAGGGTCAGATAAAGCTACAACATCGGCGCCATGATGAAACTCGCCCTGCAACTGAACGGGAGACGTCTGATCTCTGATACGACTGATCAACATGGTCGAACTTTCAGTCAACAACACCGGCGAGTGGCGCAGGCAGAAGTAACCACGTTTAATCTAAACTGGGCATTCGTAAACTGTTTACTCTGCTTTCCACGAGTCTAAACTGTCGTTTTGCTAGCCGATATTCTTGCACAAGTTTGCCGACGTCTGTCTCACGTAGCCTGTAATGTGAGTTGCGCGAACGTGAAACTTCTGACCTGACGAGATACATGACCGAACGCTTAAAATAAGAGTTTATTACATAAACACGTTTATCGAAGGAACTTCGAGTAGTCGGAACTTAAAACCCACTCATTATTCACTCATCAAGCGCAAAAATAACTAGCGAGAAGCAGCGATACAGCGCCGAGTCGCCGAGTCCCAACATCACGCAGTTCGACGATTGCTTTCCTGTTTCCTGCAATAAACAATGCTGTTAACGCTGTTTTGTTGACTGTATACGCTCCGCTTTGGCTTACTGCAGAAGCGCTCAACAGTAAGTTGGCGGTTAAAGCTCTGGGTAGATTAGAATTTATGAAAACACGACAGACTTCTGGGTTACAAATGCGAAGAGGCTTTTATGCAGCAGTTTTTCGGCGCGCGCGCTTCCCACGGCGATAGTGTAGTGGATACAGTGTCCGACTAGGCTGGCCGTAACGTTGGGCTGGCCCGGAGGCCGCAAGTTCGAATCGCACATGGGGCACTTTGTTTTTTTTTTCCTTGAGCGGTCTTGGGCCATTTCATACGAAAAGATAAAATTCCGAAGAGAATTCGGCAAAAGAATGTGAAATTCGGCAGGTAAACTGGCTACAAACTGTACAAACACCCAGTAGGTCTGAGTTCTGCTGCAATGGTTGCCAGACAACTGAAGCGGTCACGACACCGCTCACGTGGATAGAAAACTGTTTTTTTGGCAACGAATAAAGGAGGCATTATTTTTAAAATATTGGGTTTGCAGATTTGCAGAATATTATACACAAAGAACATTGAACTGCGTTGAACTCTGGAATGTACTTCACATGACGTCATTCTAGTTGCGCTGCCGACCGCCCGTGCGCGCATAGTCGCTTGCGATGCGCCTCAAAACGAGAATTTCAACGGCGCCTCCTAAATTCCAGAAGCAATGAATTGTGAAAATATTTGGGATTTATGTTCTTAAAAGGTCGTTCAAGCAGACAAAATTAATCAAAGACAAATGCATTTTCTCTTCACGACCCCTTTAAGAGTCGTTTTGGTGCAATAATACGTTTTGGTGAAGAATGCCGCATGAAAATATGGTTGGCACAGTGCTTGCCCCCTTCAATTAATGCAGAATGCTAAACTTCATGAAACAAGTATATTACCCCATCATATCAAAGCATCAAAGCATGCACAGCTGCCCGTACCAGCGTTGGGCCGGTGTTGTCCACGGGGGTGTGGAGGCACAGGCCTGCTGGCTCCACCCTGAAACGACTCTCGGCGACACAGCTACCAGGCAGCTGCCAGGAGCGCCGAGAGCCGTTTCAGGATTGAGCCGGCCGTGGTGCAGGGGCCGGCCCTGGCACTCCCCAATCCAGGGCTCGCCAGCACCAGAACGGCAGAGAGCACGGCGGGGGTGGAGCCTGCAAGCACATACGTCAGGAAAACAATGATGCCGAAGGGATACATAAACACACCATGCTGAAGAGGGCACGTGTACACTCCGAAATACAAGCATGGATGCAAAGCAGTGGCCTGACTGATGTACGCAATTAACCATCAGAGAATGTTGTACAGAGAGAACATTTTATCAACCTGCATTTATGATAAAGCACAGTCCATAGCCAGAAACATGGTGAAAACCGATAAATGTGTTCCATCACGATACTCGAAATGAGTGTCTCGTGCTCACACAGCTAGGATACGACAGTCGAAGGGGGAGCAGGAGCATTACAAGACATTACTTACACTAGTGCCGGTCTTCCGCAAAAAGGAAAAATTAAGCACCGTGATCAAACTGAGATATACTTCGAAGCACTGACTGCGCAGCGCATTCAACCAAATGCGACTGGCAAGGCTTAAGTTACTGGCCGTGCACATTACATTTCGCTCGTAGATCCCCACATGCACAGCACAAACTTATGCGCGTGCTCGTAATGTGCAGGTGTGACTGGCATGCAGCGCCAGGCTGAAGATGCATTCGGACAAATAAAGACACCTTCAAACAGTTTTGATGCTTAGTCACGAACTAATCTGTGTCACAATACAACAAAGTACACAGAAGCAACAACTTAATAGCAAAACATTGGACTTGCTTCGATGCAGTATAAGAAGACATAGCAACATGGCACAGCGTTAAAATGTAACCATAAATTGTCGTATGGTTGCTGGTGCATTGCCCCGTGGGAAACAGTATTGATTTTTGTTTTTCCTCCAACACTACAAACTAAGCTAGTCTGCACACAGAAGAGAAAAACCACCAAGCAGGAAATGAATGACTAGGATCATGAAAAGATGCTGCAGTCAGAATACGCCATGTGCCTTCAACCTGTCCAACCTTCAGCCCATCTCTCTTGACTCCAACTCTGCAAACTCATCGACCATCTGAACAATGAGGAATGTATTTTTTTATGAGGAATGCATTTGGCCAGGGTTTCCCCAATCTCAAGCTGGCTTCCACCCGCACCTGAGCACGCACGACTGCCGCGGCGATTCAATCGTCATTACAGGGCAGGAAACTGACTAGGTCATTGCCATCGGTGTCTGTAGAGTGTTTGACATTAAGAGGCATGCTACGTACCTTACAGAGTCGGCACAAGCATTTCCACGCCAACGAGTCAAAAAATGAGCCCACTCCTTCCTAGAAACCGCACTATCTGCCTAAATACATCCAGGACCGAACCCGGACAGCGGCAGACTGACAGACCGGCCTGTTCGATTTGTCTAAGGCCTGAACTGCACGGCAGCGAGAACAGCACTCTGCCACACATTTCTAATCTATGCACACCTTACTGTACGGACCAAAGGTGCAGACTACATGTCAACTGAAGGGATAAACAGGGCAGTAAGCAGCAAAGAAATGCCTCACTTCAAGGAGCCATGAAGAGAAAACACAAGTCTGGTTCATTCAAAAGATTGTCTCGTTAGAATCATACTGACACCATTTTTAACGTAAACTTCGCTCAAATAAGCTACATAATTAGGAAAAACGGGAATGGTCATGCGACCCACCAGCTCATTTCCCGCAACAGAACCTATGATGTCACATGAGCTAAGCTCTGCGATTGGCGGAGGCTGGCAGAAGCAGACGCAAATTAGGTAGAGCTTACAAACTAGACGAACGAGCGATTTGTGCTTAAATTTAGGGCACATTCTTTACAAAGCAATAAGAATGATGGGACAAACAGTGGAAGTTACGAAAGCACATGTAAACATAGAAGTACTGATGTGTTCTGCTGTTCGTACTGCGCACAGCATGCTTGGTTTAGCTGCACAGCACTACGGGGCTTGGGGTTGTCTCAGACGACACTGGCCGATCAACGCAAGCAACGGTGTCTTAAGTGACTCCATTTGTCGAGCGAGCACTGTTTCAGGGAACGAATATTTTCTCCCAGAACAAAAACAAGCCAGGTTTAAATGCGGGCAAAAACAAACCAAACGCTTGCCACGGTATGGTGGCGCCATCTAGGTTACGGAACGTAAGAAACGCGGGAACAAACCAACACCGCTGTACAGGGTGGAGACAACCTTTGAACGGTCCCGTGCCGCCGCAATTGGGCCAACGTGGTCAACGCGTTATTCTTTTCGTTTCCCACGAGACCTAGCAACGCAAAACAGACAATATGATTCAAACTTCTTCAGTAAATCGCGTTGCGGCGATAATTTTAGCGCGGTTTTGACACAATGACTTGCTTCGGCGGCGAGCGAGCAACCGAAAATGGCGGCGCCAGCGTATACGTGTCTCTGCCCTGTACGGCGGATGCGTGAATGAAGGTACTCTAGGCTGCAGAGCGGTCGGTTCCTGTGATGTCATTTGGGACCACGAAAACGCACGATTGAGCGGGAAAATCAAAATTTTAACCTAAATTGTTTAATTTCTCAGTGAATAAAGCACCGTTTGTATCCGGACAAGCGCTGGGGGCACTATAAAACACGAAATCTTTCGAATAAAACCAACTTGCATTTTCTCTTCATGGCTCCTTTCAGGAAGCAACTCCCCAGAAAACAGTTCCTGGTGGTGCACAGATGGCACCAAATGGCTCCTAATACGCACCACACCATCTTACACTCCATACAGTCCCTCTGCAGCAACGTTAGCTTGCTGGGTATCCCTTTGGGCAGTCACAGCAGGGCGAAGTGCCGGACAAAGAAACTTCGCAGCACTACAAGTACAGGGGTGCCCCACAAACAGCTTGTCTAACCGTCACACAAGCAGTGGCCCTAGACCACTCTACTGAGCACCTTTCCATAACTTCTCAACCCCTCCCAAGAAACAATTACACTGCTGCACAGAGGTATGCTTCAAACAATCACTCGATTAAATGCCCTTAAAAAGGCAGCTCTGCTGCCTCCTCTGAAAACACTTTTTGCAAAAAATGTCCTTCAAAACAAAAGCCAATTTGTTACAAAGGAGGGAGCAACACTCACCGCGTGGGCATTCCACACTGTGCCAATGCTTACATCCCTCAATCAGGCACCATCTCTCCCCTAAGAAAGACCCCGTCTGACATTTTCACCAACGTCTCAGCCATTGGTGCACTTACCCAAGAGCATCTTTAACTGCCCCCCCCCCCCCCTTCCAGGAACGCATTGCCCCTACGTTGCCTAAACCGCTTAGTGAACAAGTTTTGCAGCCACAGTCTAGAGCAATGCTAGCCAGGTGGAGGTCGGTTTGCAATTAAAAAGTCAGCGCCCTGGAACCATGCTACTGGCGTTCAGCAGGTCGTGCTTTACAGTTCATTTAACGAGGTATTTATGATGGGCTTCCTGTCCTATTCAAATGACTCACCAGTGCATGGCACCGATTTGCAAGAACAATGCTGAAGAGAACACCTTACTGGCTGAACCAATGACATTGCTGCTCATGAATAGGTAAACTAGTTCAACAAATACCGGTAGCGTAGGCCAGTAGTTAAAAAAAAAAGTGGCGAGTTGTGTTGAGCGGTCCATCCCGAAATTCAAACCAGAGGCCAAGCACCCATTTACTATGCTACTTCAGCGGGCAAACCTTTCAAGAAGTCAGTATACAGCAGACTCGTTAAAGGGCTGGTGAAGAGCTTTTCAAAAAAATTTTGTTGGGGGCATTACTTTATGGTTTTCTTGACGCTGAATTCGAAAAACATGTTTATTTTATGTGTAAATACACCCAAACCATCTTTTTTCGTCAAAATAAACGACGCCTGCCCGGCAGCGCGGTCAGAGCGCTGGCTGCCTTTCAGGATTGGCCGGCTGCAGATGACGTCATATTCGGAAGTGCCGGCGCTGCCGTGACCGCTCGGCCTGAAGATCTCATCGATCTCATTCTGTTCCCGTTCAGATACGGGCCAGAAGGACCTCTGGTGAATGGAGGGTTCACACAATCTTTCCTTAGAATATGAGGGCCTGAGGGAAGTATAAGCGCAACAAGTTCGCTCGCGGCGAGCTTGAGAAAGAGGTTCTCCCCCGACGACTCATGGCCGACTTATGCTTCTCGGGTGCAGGGAAGTTGTGCCGATATTGGTTCGCCGCTTTTACCACCAGCGCTAGTCACAACTCCTGGCACATTTTTTCGACACACCATCATCCCCTTCTTCGCATGTGCGACTTTGTTTTTGCATTCGGGCAGGCGGTACAACAAGCTTGTGCAGCGGCCTGCGATGCGTACAAGCAGCAGCTAGCGAGCGGCCAGTCGCTGCGTCGCGCAAAGGTGCTGGTGCCGGGTCGCTGCGCGGCCGGTCAGTGGAACGTGTCAGTGCTGCACAAACGCAGTTTTAGAATAGGAGAACCGAACTGTTGTGGTCACCCGAAAGGTAGTGGAACCAAAACGCAGCACACTTGTCGCCGACTAACTTTAGAAAAACACCTTCCGGAACAGCTCCAGCCAGCTTCGGTTGCACGGATCGCCTCGGAGGTTGGGAACTTTATGCTTAGCACCGAGACCGATATTTGGTCACTGCTACCTCTACAATCGCGAATGACTATCCTTAAAACAGTTTTTCACCGCACTATCATCCCATTTCTCGCGTGCGAACCTTATTTTCACGTTGATAGTCATTCTAGCCATCGGTGCTATGTTCATTCTTGCGCGCAGGTAACGCCATCCGTCGGCCTCTCGCCGCATCTCGTGCTCGGGCAGGTTGCTGCCGACGACGCGCTGCGCGACCGGTCGGCGCTCCGCATCGCGATACAAATTCGATCACCTCTTTCAAAATCACCTTGGATGACAATCCCTAGCACAATTTTTCACCACACTATTCATCCACTCTCTCGCACGTTCACTTGCTTTTGGTGACGGCCTTGATTCTGGCCGGCAGCGAAGAGCGGTCGCTGCCGCGGCATGCGTGGTGCGTGCGAGCCGTTTCGTGCGCCGTACGGGAATGCACGACCGGCGAGTGTGCGGAGCGCTTCCGCGCGCAGAAAACGCTTCATGCTTTCAGCTTGCTTGATTTCTTCTTAAAATCTAGCTACTCAGCTCAGTTTCCGTCACAGCCAACAACGTCGATCGGCAAAACGAGCAAGAAGTTCACGAAGCCCTGAGCGCTGCGGTCCCACGAATTTTTTAATCCCCTTATAATAATGGGTCAGAAACTAGGGGTACCTGCATATTTGTTCGAGCCAGTCTCTTCGCGTATGAAGCACAGAGCACCCGACGACACGGCCGGCCCTGCGACTACTCGTGAAGGCAATGTAGTAGCCACGGGCGCTCGGGTACGAAATATCTGGTATCTAGGAGTCGCTTTAGGGAAGCACACAGTAGCATTACGGTTGAAAATCGACGCGGTAGCAACTCTACACAATTGAGATTAATAAAGGGCACATTGCACGTCTGCTTAATTCGGAACTTCGCTGAGAAAACTGGGACACAGCGAAGCGGCGGCGCACGCCGCTGGCCGTCTTTCGAATATGACGCTACTTCCGGTCGCTGCCTCTCGGTTTCTCGCTCTTCCGGCGGCACAGCCGCGAGCGGTGGGCGGGGCGTCGGGTCAACTTTATCGACGAATATCTCAGTCCCCAAGCGAGATATGACGAAAATTTTTTTACAGTCATAAACTATCCAACATACTAATTGTAAAAAACAAACATTTACCCACTTTCAAAACCACTTCACCAGCCCTTTAATGGGAGAGGTGGCTTTCAATGCAAACTTTTTTTGTTTTTTGGCTTGGAGCAATGAAATTTGGTAGGCACACTAGAAATGGCATTAGAGAAATATGAAGTTTCACCAAGATATATTGAGTGGTTTTTTTTTTTTCTAGCAAGATTGACATGTTGCTTGCTTGTGACAAGCCTAGCATGGTAATGCAACATGGTAGAAAGCTGCGATTACTTTTCATGTTTACTTTAAGATATAATTTATGTTGTGACAGTCCAAAAATTTTTGTTAATATCTTCATTTATTTTACATGCAGCATCATATTTACTGTTCCAGATTTCACTATAACTTCTGGCAGGCTATTTGCCTTGGCATTTAAAATTATGAGCCTAAAGGAACAATCTAAAACTGTCACGACATCAAGCACACTCCAAGGATCGAAGCAACACAGATGGGGTCAAAATGTGTCCAGTCATTCCCACGCTACCCTTGTCAAGGACACAGCAGGAGGCCCAAAAGATACTTTCGAGAACATTGCTCCTAAAGTTGCTGGAGCTGTTTACATTTCTCGAAGTGGATGAGCAATATTGTATTTGCTGACCTTGACTGCAGATGACCTATGGGGTCTCTGCCCTGTGATTTGGTGCACATGGGATGCGTTATTGGCTTTCTGAAGGTCCCTTTGTGCAGGCTTCTAGACAACAGGAGCCCCAGGTTACGCCCAATGCAGAAAGAGTTGTACTGTAGGATAGCTGGCTGCCCGCACTGCAGTTGGCAACTTCTCTATGCAGTTTTTTAGCAAGGGCAAGGAGTAAGGCTTTTTTTCTCTGACACAAATACTAAAACTTGCTTTCGGTTTTTTTTGTTTTGTTTTGTTCTATAACCTTGCCTCCAGCAGCGACTTGTACTCGTGCATGCAGGTGTTCAACGGTTTATATTCAAAGCATCATAAGGATACAAATGAGCTACTTGAAAGCTTCGTTTATATTCAGCATAGCTCCAACTTCAATGCGGGCACATTTCTTTTCATACACGGGGACTTCCACCGCAGAGTTGAAGGATGCGGCCTCCGCGGCTGATGGTGGCAGCACGATGCGACGAGCAGACAGAAGAAATCACTCCTGCAGGGCATTCACGTTTTTGCAATTGAGTTCCAGTACCGATGCGAGGCCCTTCCGCTTGTTCACGACCTCAACTACGACAGTTCGCACTTCCTGCCTGACGTGCACACTGCCTGACGTGCACAAGGTCAGTCAGAGCATTGACTTCGCAGTTAACTGTGCATGTACCGCTCCCGTTGCCGCTGTCTCACCGCCTTGAAGGGCTGCCAACTCCTCCGATGCGCTTACAAAGCTGATAGTGTCACCGATAAACTCAGCCTCGCCTGGTTGAGCCACGCTCGCAATGCAAGGCGCGTCACCGTTAGGCCTCGCCGTGCGGGTCGTGCCAGCGTTGGCCGTGGTCGTCACAATGCTGCGCCGCTTGCGCTTTCCCTTGTACGGGCATGAAGTCCGGGACTTGCGGTGACGAAAGTCACGCTTCTCACCGTTCACGACTAAAAACTCACGATAAGGAAATAGAAAAGATAGCGCGAAGTGTAGTGAACGGAACGATGGAGGCTCACAGGTGGCGATAGCCAATGGTGGGCCCGATTTTGCGTCACATGATTTAAATACCCAAGGAGCTCTCAAAAAAGTAGGAAGAAAGATTGATTTTTTTACGCGGAGATATGAAGCTGGCGAGTGGTTCGATTGAGAGAAGAAGGCTTTGTCTACCTCTCTCAAGTGACCGAAATGGCGGCCAGCCGCGCTGCCGTGCAGCAAAAACTCTCAAAGATGGACGAAATTCAGCTTGACTGCGAGATTTCTTGGGTCACCACAAGTCATTCAGACAAGTTTTTCATAAATTTCTCAATCGTATATAAAAAAAAAAAGAACACTTCTAAAACAAACGTGGTGTGTGAACTCTCTGGTAGTGTCAAATTTTCACCCAGTATTTTGAAAAGTGGAAATAGAATGGCTCGTAATACCATCCCTAAATTGTAGGAATTATTTTCTCAAAACATCTCCCCAGCCACAAGGGCACAGGCAAGATCTGGCGAAAACCCAGTCATTTTCACAAATATTTGAAGGCATCACAGTACCTTTTTCGCGAGGTTCCAACTCACCCACAATGTCACACCAAAAATTTACTTCGCCAACAATAACGCACATCGACTATCAGAAATTAAAAGATTTCGAGGCAGGATTACCGAGATAAGTAGTGCCTACAGACCCGGACATCCGTCGAAAAGGGTTAGCATTTTTTGGAACGCACAAGCTGCCTTTATTGTGCAATATACGAAATAAACAGGAGTGGAAGATTTCCGTACATAGAACAGGTCGCTTCAAGGTCGCGAACTAGAAATAGAAAATGTCTCACCCCCATGGCTGCGGTCGATCTTTGCAATCCAAGATGGCACTTGGAGTGTTGGCAACTTAGGCCGCTCGCCATTCCATGTTCGCTTGATCACGACCTTCTCAGTGCGCGGCTCCTGCATTAAAATAAAACATGACGTTGAAGACTGCCACTGCTTGTGGGGAACACCAAAGTGAAGTTTCGGCGAAAGTTCCATCCGAACGAGAACTTGGCACACTGAAGAACCGTGCATGTTTTCATTTTTTTTTTTTACCATGAAAAAAGGATAGTCAAAGATGATAATCACACCTGCCAACCTAGCAACAGAAAATTCGGGAGACTGCGGAGTGGGTAGGTGGTTTTTAAGGGTGTGTATTTTAGTTCTTGCATCATGAAAAACTATTCCTGGTTCTTGAAACGGACAGCGCATGAAACTTCTTTACTTGTGAAAAGACCTGGCAGTCGCGGACTTCGCAAGCTTCAAAAACTTGTCAGGATATCTGCTCAAAAGAATGTCCGGTTTGATGACACTTTACTGTAAAGAAGTCACTTAGGTTCTCGTTTTCTTAACCTTGCCAGAGTCTTTCAATGATTTGTAGGACTCTCATGGCACTAAAGATACTTCCACATTCAGTATTGCTGCGAGCAATGGCAAGTAGCGAGAGTATCACCTTTGCATTCTATTAGACTTCACTTGTTGGACTTCGTCCGGAACATCTTACTATGGCACCTAAAATATGTTTAACGGTGCTCTAGGGTAGAGATACAATGAACTAGAAGTACGGTGGCAAGTGCTCTTCCGCAGCTCCGCAAATGTGGCAGCATAAATCACTAACGTACGTGCCTGATTAAAAATGACCTCTCTGCTGGGGCGGCCACTTCCGGGAGATTTTAGATAGAATTCGTACAATCAGGAGATGTGGTCAAAATTTGGGAGTCTCCCGGACAATTCGGGAGAGTTGGCAGGTATGTATAATGCATGTGAAAACAAAAAATCTACATTTTTAAAATAAAAATGGCTATTTTCTGCCCCAGGTGTCCCCTCTGAGCTTGGCAGCACAATGCCTTAGACACTGATCTAGAGCAGCAGGAAGTTTTAAGGGAAACTGGAGGGGTTTCGGAAGCAAGGACTACAGGTGGTTGTCACCACCATTTTATTTTGTTGATGAGTCTGTCCGATACCCACTAAGCTCCTGGAGCTCCCTGCCTGGTAGACAGACAGGGAGCCCAACAGAGGACAATGGCCAAAACGTCGACAGTCATTGGTTGATCTCTGTACAGATGGCACGACACGCTCGCCGTATTTTTTTACGCAGGTTGTTTCAGCTAGGATTGGCAGGGAAGGAGATGAAAAGGCAACACGCGTGTAATGGACCTCGAGGACCACTGGCTGCCACGCTGTCATGAGAAAGCGGAGAGCAAACGTCAGATTTACGAGGGCTTCAATTGAACTGGCTGCGGGTGCAGCACGAGGGTGCAGCGTGAACGCGTGCCACCGCTTCGTTGCCAGAGGTGAAGCTGATGAAGAGCGTCGGCCTCCATGCCTGAAGAGGAAGAGGTGCCACCAGCGAGTACACTACACGGGAGTGGCAAGGGAGGGGGGGGGGGTGCGTTGTCCCCGAGTTATCTCAGAAGTTGCAGAGGGAGGGTTAACCCCTTGCGGCCCGTTGCCGGGCGCTGCCCGACAACGCGAAATGTCGTAGCGGTCCATAGTCAGGCTATGCCAGACATGGGTGTTCAAGGTTAAATTTCACAATGTTTTTCCTTGCGTTGCGCCCGCTTTCTTTGTATATACTATTTAACTCTTGCGCGACCACGCCATAGGCCAGCGTTCACAAGTGAACATTGATTTTCAAACCTCCCACAAAAACTAACGGCGCTATTTGTACAACTGACGCCATCTAGCATGTTCAGTTCAGTTTCATGCTCTTTGTTTACATTTCGCGTGAGTAGATGGAGTCGCGAGGGAAAATGGAAACCAAGGTAGCGGAGAGTTGGGCAAAAATGGCGTCCTGTTTTACTGCGCACTCGGCAAAGGCAGCCAGCGGTTTGAGGGACTTCGGCCAGTGCTGCTGCTGATTTTTTTTGCCCCAGCAGCAGTGATGACTCCAGCGACGATGTGGATTCTTCAGATTTCAGTTCTGATGTACACTCCCCATTCAACAGCCTCCCACTTCGACAGGTGCTGCCAGGGAAGGTTCGTTTTTGACTTGGTGCTGTATTTAAAAAGAAAACATGCCTAGTATCTGATGAGGTGGCATTACTTTCATGTGTAGGGTCTGGACAACGTGCAATGGAGATATTTTCCCAAATGCACTGCCCCATATCGCGTTGTCACCTTCAAGATAGCCTGGCGCTGGTGTAAAATTAGCACTGTGGACTGATGCATGCAGCTTCTCAAGTGCGGTAATTTTTTTTATTGCTTTTTACCCCTGAAGTGATTCTGATTTTATGTCAGAACACAAACAGGTATGCTTGGATGCGAATTTCAGAGAGACTGACTGACTGAAGCGGCTTCGCGAATTGGCACACCTGTCAGGGCCGCTAGGTTCGTAGGCCTGTAAAAATCCAGAACTTGGTGAACAGCGTCATTGATGTATATATTGAATCATAGCTTAGGAACGTAGAAACATTTTGCGTATCCTAAAATTCCTAAAATATTTTTAGGCTCCATAAATTGCATATTTGTGTCTTGTGCACACTTTTTCTCTGCATTTTTGCTGTTGCCCAAAAAACTGTCAATTACACCTTTCCCAAAACTGCTGTTGTGTATATGAAAGAGATTTCTATAAGCTACAATTTTGTGCATAGCAATGCTAAATGTATCCAGTAGCTCAAGAAAAAAAAAAGTTTTCTGGAAGCACTCAAAATTGGCCATCTTTCCGGGGTCATGAAAGAGTTAACGGATACCTGAACTTTGTTGAAGTTTTCTTCCTGTCGCACTAGGGTTCAGCACTATGTTCAGCACAGGCTTTCTGGATTACAGAGCGTTTTCACATGCGCCCTGTTTGCCGAGAAGCATGGCAGCTCTCTCATTGCATGCTTTCTACGGTGGTGCACACTTCAGTGAAGAAGAGAACTGCGTGCCTCCATCAGTTAATGATGATGGTGACTCGGCAGAAGCGAGTGACGAAGACCACGATGGCGGTGGAGATAGCACCGTGCTGATCATTACACTGGGAACTAAGCATTTCTTCAAAAGACAACAAAATGGTGGCGACAGCTTTTTTTCTGGCATCTAAAGGTTTCTATTTTAAATAGTTTAATTGAGAGGCACACACAGCTGCAGAATCGATTGATTGTACGGTTTAACGCGCCGCACAACGCAGGCGATGAGGCGCGCCGTAGTGGAGGGCTACGGATTAGTTTTGACCACCTGGGGTTCTTTAACTCTTTCGCTCCCGCCGGAAAATTGACTAATTTTAGGGGTCCAAGAAAACATTTTTTTTCCTGCTAAAAAATTGGTTAGGCACTAATTGCAGGAGCACAAAATGCAGATTATTTAACGGCATTTTCAATAATACCAGTTTTTTAAAGGTTTTTATATATCATAGTTGTAAAAAAATATCAAAACCAAAATTTTTGTCAAGTTGTCAAAAAAAAAATGATAAAAAAGGAGTTGTGTATATCAAACCACCGGTAGTAGAAAAAAATTAGAATATACATTTTGTAGGAAAACATTTCAAAAACACGCCCTTGAAAAAATGTCAACTTGCGCGAAACAGTTTGTCAGATATAAAAAAAAAATGTTAGCATGCACGGTGCTCGTGTCATGCGGTGAAGCCCAACCTCCAATTCAAAATGTGCAATTTCGGGTGGTTTCCTGGAATAAACCTGGCGGTTTGTCATTATCAGAGGCACCAATTTGCCCCCACATAACGTAAAAACATCATGTCAATAGCTGACTTTTCGTTTACAGCGAGCACAATATTTGGTACTAGCACGCGATGCGGTAAAAAACATGCATGAAGTTGAAAACGGAACGCCGTGGCTGATGCTTGTTGTCGTTCACGGTCAGTTATCTCTCAAAACATAAAGCTGAGCTTTATTATCATCTTCTTACTCGCAATTGTAGCTATGCTCGCAAAAATGAGGTACGATGAGCTAGAATTGTGCCCTGCGATTTTTGGCCGAGTCACAGTTGCGCGCTGAAAAAGATCAGCACAACGAGCCTCCTCTATTGCAGCGCCACCTAACATTTTTCAAATGAAACAGTACAAAAACTTATCAAGACTCCGTCCGAATAGACAGTTCAACTAAGCAGCAACATTAGACACCCGGATATACCCTCGCATGGAAACGAAATTGGAAGGCGAACAGCTGGCAGTGTAAGGCCGGTTTGAAGCGCTGTCCTCGGTGGAACAGATATCTGGCGACTGGGTGTGACCTTTTGACTTGCATCTGAAGTTCTTATCGCAGAAATCGGGTTAGGGTGGGGGGAAATCAGGAGCGCCGTGCTTTGTTCGAGGATCAGTCGCGGACGCTTCAGGCGCCATGGCAGGTAGCCTTGAAGTTGGGTAACTGCGTAGTAGCGCTAACTATGAATTTCGCGATGCAGAAACGAAACCGAAACTGTTGTAAACTGTTCGCGAATGGTCCTGGGGTAAGTAGAACTCTCACAGTACTTAGAACAATGTGCGCAAACGCAATAAAACTGCCTAAAATCATAAAGTAGCTTTTCAACCAGGCACTGCTTGACATTTTCAGCCCATTTCTGGGATTATTACTGTCAGAGCGCTACCCGACGATTGAAAATCGTTTGCTAGTTCCCCATTCACGCCCTGATAGCAAAAAACAAGCGCTGGTGCAGAGTAATTACGAGTTGCACGCATTCTTCGTAGGTAGCCGTGACGCGCGATGACCACGCCCCTTTTCCACATCCAGGTGATTCAAAAGCGTGTACAAAATCACGTTTCCGTTGCAAAAATGAAAACAAAACTGATTTTGAAAGGCCATTTTCTGATCTAACTCCGAACAGCTTTACTTGTTCGTGAAACGCCTGGAACGCTATGAAAAGGCGCTCCCAAAAGTATCGATCAAATTGATCGATTTTGATAGGCGCGGTTGCGAAAGAGTTAACGTGCGCCGAAATCTTGCCCACACAGGCATTTTTGCTTTTCGCCTCCATCAGAAACAGCTGCAGAACCACGGCGAAAAAGAGAACGGAACCTGCAGCACCACCGCATACTCATCCAAGAGCTGGGAAGTGATCTGACGGCTTGAACCAAAAAGCGGGGCCCGTCTGCATGTATGGAGTACGAAGAAAGGCTAGATAGGACAAGCCATTTCACCTACAAGCTCCCAGGCCAAAGCAACAAGGAAGGACTGTGCCATTTTTTCTGCAAGAAAACTTTCTGCGAAACTTACAGCAAAAACCCAAAAAACTGCTTCGAGTGGTTTCGCACGCTGATCAAATATTGGTAAAGGTGTTGCAAGCAGAATGCAAAAAAATAATAATAAAAGTCCCGTTTTTCTTGCATAGTTCACCAGGGTTTTTTTTTTGCGGCACCAGAAACTGGCAAAATAGCTGTGGACCGGAGCGACTGGAAATGGGGTGAAAGGTCTGGGCTGCAAAGGGGGAAAGCTGTGCTGCACTGGGAAGATGCACTCTTAAGGTCTTATATTAAATATTTCATAACACCCAACGTATCCCTAAGGAGTGCTGTGCCACACACTGAGACCCTTTTAAGAACATACGATGGCCCAAGAGCCTTTTGATATATACCCCCATATAAGATGCCATGAATGCCCATGTAGCGCTACACACTGAGCCCCTTTGAAGTCGGTTTCACAAATCTACAACGATGCACTGCTAGGAACAAATTCTTTCAGTGGAAATATAAAGGGTCCAATATCAATGCATGAAGGCCCTCAAACCTTTTTTTTAACGCCATTTTCACACGTGGCCAAAGTGAGACAAATCAAGTGTTGCCGACAGGCAGACGGGTTTTCACGTTGAGCTTAGGCAACAATGCTTTAGCATTTCTTAAGATATGTTGACATGCGAGGTTCTGGAGTACGTTGGCACCGTAGCACAGGCGGGCACAGCTGTACTTACCAGCGTTGGGCCGGTGTTGTCCACGGGGATGTGGAGGCACAGGCCTCCTGGCTCCACCCTGAAACGACTCTCGGCGGCGCAGCTACCATGCAGCTGCCAGGAGCGCCGAGAGCCGTTTCAGGATTGAGCCGGCCGTGGTGCAGGGGGCCGCGCAGGCGGCACTCCCAAAGCCTGGACTGGCAGCACCTGAACGGCAGAGTGTGCGAGTGTGAGCTCCTACATCACCTCCATCATTTACCTGCGAACATTGAGTACATAGCGAGAAAGCACAGGGGAACACAGTCAAGTTAAAGAGTACGAATTTAAGATAAACAGCAAAAACGCAACGTGGGGTTGAGGTAATTTTGTTTAGAGAACTTAGTTTGGGAAACGTGTGATCAGAACTATATCAGAACGTGTGATCAGAACTATACAAGTGGCAGGGACCAAAAAACTGCATTCCATGCTTCAAAACTACACCTGGGCTATGAGGCGCACCTGTACAAAAGAAGCCAAAGTCTCAACGCACGGGCGCTTTCATTATTCACTCAGTTTGGTTCATTCGAAGGATTGGCGAGTTGAAATCACCGACACCATTTTTAAAGGGACACTGAAGTGAATTTGTCAAGCTCCCGTTTTTGCTTGCACTGTGTAGACTGGCTCAAATTAACACACTATTCATCATTTATCCGGTTGACAAATCGGTAATTATTTTACAAGGCGCGAAAGAAGAAAAACTACTATGCGCGGTTTGCAGCGGCCGCACCAACTAAAGGCTGTGACGTCAGGAGGGGGGGCACCGTGATTGGACGATGCCCAAGGTTAGCAATCAAAAGTTTCGGTTTCGGTTCTGTAAAACAACATGCTTGACATCTGATGGCGTTGTTGGATGGGCATTCTCGATTTCTCAATTATCGCCGTACCGCGCTTTTGCCATGTTGTCGGCTGTCAAATATCTAAGATAAACCTCCCAGGGCGGCTTGGAATCGTAGAAATCACTAGACGAGGCCTACGCAGTGGATGAACGCCCTCCGCGTCACCGCAGACTCTTAAATGCCATGCGCTTTTCCCGCATATTCGGAGCTTGCCTCACTCATGTCTGTTCGTAAAAAGCTAGTTCGCACCAGGCCAAGGGTGTGCTGATTCAGGCCTGGGCCCACTGCCCGCAAGCAGTCGGTGCTTGTGGCAACAGCACGCCAACGAGAACTCGCTAGCGTGTCATTGTCAGTATGCGCGCGTTCTGCGATCTCGCTCGTGGAGCAGTTAACGTTACGGCCCAAAAATGGTGAACTCAGTTCAGAAAAGATCGGCCGCATACAAAAAAAATCAACTTACAAAAAAAAAATACATGTACCCTCGGGGATTCGAACTTGCGACTTTCAAAACTAATTCCAGCGCCTCAGACCGATAGGCCACGAGCCGGTGCTGGCTGGTTTGGATATATAAGGTTTATAATGTATGACCAGTTTACACATCTAATTATTTTAGGCATTTTAATCACTTTATGTGACTATTTGTTGTATATCACTCCTGCAGTAAGTGTCCCCTAAACTTCCACAATATCTCACGTCTAGCAATTGCATTTCTTTGACGGAAAAGCGTTCGCAGATGTGCGGTCGTGCTGCTGACCGCTGTGCTTGTTTACTCAGCACAAAAAGTGCTTCCTGATCCCTAGTTTTGCGCTGTACGGTAAAAGTTTCAGGTGATTTTATTTTCTTAGTACCTATATTGACTTCGGTGACTCTTCTCCCGCCTTCAATTGGCCTTAGATTTTCCTACTAGCGTAAAGTCAGCGAAGCGTCGCATGTGCACTTGTGCAGCGCTTGTGTGGAGCGACCCGGACTCTGAGTTTGACACAGTGTACAAACTAACAAAGTAAGGAAAGGCACATTCTTTCATTCACAAAGGTGTTGTGGCTTAGTTTCAATTGAGCGAGCGAATAGCGACGACCCGTCGGCGGCCGGCGGACGAAACGCTGGGCCGACTGACTCGATCGGTAGGTCGGCTGGTCGGCGAACCGTGCAGTAGCGCAGCCATTTTCCAGCTCATCTCCTGCTGACGTCACACGAAAACGCCACAGAAAATGGGCGAGCGTAAAGAGAGGAGGACAGCATTTTCGAATTGATTTTTCTACTAAATAAATTCGCGTAAACGCGGCCAGAGTGGTCGAAACAATGCCTACGGACTCCGAACTACAATTTGCGCTAGTAATCCCGCAATGTTTACAAATCACTTCAGCAGGGGTGAGACAGCCCAAACAGATTTGGAAGCAGTTTTCGGAGCAGCAAAATTTAGATTTTGGAGCAGAAGAATCTTCATTTGGAGCAGTTAGGGACATTTAATACATCGTCTTGTGAGCTTAAAAAATCATTATTTCCGCAATTTGCGGGGTCAAGTGCACATTTCATCAGTTTTGAATACACAGAACACTGAGACAGCCTTACCTGAAAGAGTTTTTAAGAGTATCATAAAGTACTAACTGCACTACCTTTTTCCTAACTGGTGATATTGTATTGCGGCTGCACGCAAAACTGACAACAAAACTGCCGCTAACATTAGAGAGTTTTAGCAGTCCGTCTGTTGACCGGTCTGCGCCTGTGCACGCGGAAGGACGAGGAGGTGCGTACAAGGCGAAGGCAGGCCTGCGGAACTAATCCCCCTACCGCTACGAATGCCCAAGTGCCCAGCCGAGTCCCGGTACACGACGGAACAGACGGACTGCTAAAACTCTTATCAAATATAAAGGCTCCGCAATTGTGGCATTTTTTTGCCGTTTTAATGCTAAAATTATTATTTTTGTAATCCCAGGCTGTAGTCACGGCAACAGTTTGGCAACTTCGAGCTAAAACTCAACGGGGCGCAAGTTCACCGTATGGTCATTTGAGTAGCGTTACTGTTTAGCCACCTAGATTTTGGCATTAAATTTCACTTTGCATACATCAAGTGTTATAGTCGCGTTCCATGGCAACCTTGTAGTCCTACAGCTATTGCATACATCAAGTGTTATAGTCGCGTTCCATGGCAACCTTGTAGTCCTACAGCTATTGGGCGCAGCCTGAACAGGTCGCGGCGCCGCAGCACAGCCCGCAACTTTCGTATCGACCGTTCCATCCCCGAGGCTCGCGATCGCGCTTCGAAGCACAGCAGCACCTCAGAATTTTATAACACCACAACGAGCCAAAAAATTCACTTCACGACCCGATTATAGCCACGCGCACCGCGTTTCGCACTCAAGGACAAACCACTCCGAAGTCGTAGCCCCACATTTCAATGAACTTTTTTTCGAGCCGCGCAACTTCCCGTAATCTGGCACCAATCTCAAACCATATTCCCACGTTAACGTCCCTTTTCAGAGCCACAACAGATAGAATGAATAGACTGGAACCCAGCTGATAGGGCAAAATAAACCAAGGAAACTATCAGCGATGCGCACTGAGCGCGTTGGTAGCAGCCAGATCAGGTGGCGGCCATGTTTGTTGCCACAGCGATGCCTAATCGAGGCCGTTTCAGCGATCCCGGACGGAAGGCGAATCGAGTTTTAGAAGCTATCGCTTGCTTCGTTTCAGTCTTTCTATTTGTGCCATTTCTGTGTTTGCGATTGACCCATGATAAAAGCGGTGACTGGGATGCGGGAGGCTTTCGTCCCCGCTGAAACTGACATGTGCATCAAAATCCGTGCCGTTAAGGCTCTTCTGGAGCAGTTTGGAGCAATTTTAACCATTTTCGTGCTTTTGGAGCAGCTTGGCGCAGGAACATGGAATTGTATCAAAAAGGCGCAATATGCGCAGCTGTCTCACCCCTGCTTCAGTGTCCCTTTAATGCACACTTCGCTCAAATAAGCCCTATAATTAGGAAAAAAAAGGAACGGCCATGCGACCGACTAGCTCATTTCCCACAACAGAACTTGTGCTGTCATATGCCCAGCTGTGCAATTGGTTGAGGCCAGCAAATGCAAACTCAAATTAGGCAGGGCTTATGAGCATGCCTAATGAGCTATTTGCGCTTAAATGTAATGCATATTCATTTTACAGCAGCAAGAATGGTGGAGTAAACAATGCAAGTTACGAAAATACACAAAACATAGAAGTACCTATGCGCACTGCTGTTGGTACTGGTCGCACTATGCTTGTTTAAGCTGGACAGCAGTCTGCCACTTTGGAGTTGTCTTACACGACACTGGCTGATTGGCGTAAGCGACGTCTCACGTGACCCTGTTTGTCGAGCGTGAACCATGTTTCACGAAATAATTACTTTTTAGCATAACAAAAAGAAGCCAGGTGCAAATACGGTCAAAAGCAAAGCAACATTGGACAAAGGTCCGCGGCTCAGTATGGCAGCACCATCTGGGAGGACTGACGATAAGCAAGGCTGCAGAGCCTAATGACACACTGGAAGTTCGTTTCAATACCCGTCGTTATTTCACGGCAGACGCCATGAAAACACACGATTTTGCGGGAGAATCAAAATTTTAACCTAAATTGCTTAATTTTCCTGTGAATACTGCATCGTTTACTGCCGGATAAGCCTTGGGGGCACTACAAAACACAAAACCTTAAAGGGGCCCTGCAGCACTTACCATCGACTACTAGGAATGCATTTTGGGGTAAAGTAAAGTAATCCCCTCAAGCAAGAATTACGAAAATCCGTTCACTATCACCGAAACTACGCATTATGAATCGTTCCCTCTCAACTCGACCGCAGACAACGTGACGAAAGTTGCACGCTCTCTACCGGAGAGGGGAGCAGCTTGCGGCGTTCTCTTCCGCAGCCTTCGATATATCACAGTCCGAGGAGTTTTCTCCTTTTCTCCGCAACGTGTAGGGGTCTATTTCCGGTCTGGTGCCACAAGAAAGCAGGCATGGGTGCCTGGTCGCAAGCGCGCGCTCGGGCTGGTAGGGCGTATTTGATGCAATAAACGTTTGTGGTAGAATGGTCTGGTTGAAAGGGAAGTATTGAGCTCATCACTCAAACCCCGCGCGCACTCAAAACACAAAAACGGCAAAACTGTGCTTACAGGTTCAAGCATAGAAGAGGGTCATACACAGCACTGACGACGGCGGATCGTCACATGAAATGCGAGAAATTAGCCACAAAGTTGACCAGTGACAACCGATCGGACAGCCATGGCCTCAATGACGTTTAGGCCATGCCAGGGGTGCATAATGAGGAGAACTGAAGAGAGTGCGGTTGGTTTTTTTACGTTTCACAGCGATTTGCGCGCTCACCGCTTCACATGTACAACACTTTTGCTCTCTTGTAACGTGCACAATGCAAAAAACCTCCACTTCGGACAAATTATACGAATAAATTTTGAAGATTCCTTCAAGTTCGTCCCACCGGGATTTTCCTCCATCTAGGGTGCGCATTTTTTACTGTAACTGAGAAATTCCAGGCAGTGATAACCTCCTTTCTCACGGACCGATCGTGTAGACGAGGCTTTGCATGCTAATACTACAAGTGATGAAGCCTGCAAAGCACGAAACGTTATCGAAGCCATACCCCTATGTGAGAAAAGCGAGCCACGAATGAAATGGGCATTTTTGAACAGAAATAGCTTACGTTACTTTGTCTCAAGGCAGCCGATTATCGCAAGAGAAAAAATTTGACCACCTTCGCAATTGTGATGCGAAGACAGAGGAAACAGCAGAGCTAGTGGCCCTGACTAGCTTAACTTGGCTTTTCTTAGGTCTCATCGGCATCAGACACTGATGTCGCCAAGCATATGCTGTCTCTCCCAACTAGAAGCACCTTCCGGTCAGAGCTAACATCACTAGGTGCATCTGTGCCGTGCAGTCCCTACACCTGCTTGTCGGCTCCTCGTCGCTTGCTCTCACACTTCCTGGCCGAGCATGTTCCTCCTCTCCACTTTGCTGTGCCCAGTTTCTGGCTGCTCTAATCTCATGGCAGCCGTGAGAATTACCTCAGGGAAATTCTCACGGCAGTTTCCATAAAAGCTGGCTGGCCTAGGATTGCCTGAATAATATTACGGCCCAACATAACCTGAACCTAGCGTAACCTAACCAAACGCGTCATAACCTACCCAAATCCAGCTCAACTGCAACAAACCTATGAACGACACAAAACACAACTTAAATGTAATATAATTCAACCCATTCTCGAAGTCCTGTGCATCAACCCCTTGATATAGTAAAAACCAGAGTAAAAAGTATTGACAAAATCAAGATGAGCAAAAAATGGCTAAAAAATAACAGCGATGTCGGACTCGAACCTGAGCCTTCTCGTTCAAAACTAATTACTATACCACACAGCCACAGGGGCAGCTGCAAACACGGATTTTTAGGTAATGTTTATCCGATAGAATTTCCGTGTAGCGTGCTTAGCCAATGAGAGGCGACTACCACGCAAAATATCTTGTGGTAATTCTCACGCTTGCCAGGATAATAGATACTACCTTCAAGTGACGCCAGGCACGGATGGAACTCAAGCTTATACCCCGGCTACACTAGGGTCCGAATTTCACTTGAACCAAATGTCATTTGACTCAAATGGGGTGCTTCGAATGCCATTCAGAATCTGCCGTGGTACACTACAATTTCGATGGCATTTGAAAGCTTTCACAATTGCTCACTGTGCTGTAGTGGCACTGTTGTCACCCCATTCCGTTTTCGTACAATAATACAACAATCAAATTTAGGAGCAGTTTAAGGCAGTAAAATGATATAAAATTAGAAGAGACCAGTTTTGACTCTAATGTGGTGGCTGTTTGCGTAGTATTTTTTTTTTTTTTTGCAACTGACCCACCGGTTTTGAGAGTATGAAAATTAAATATGTTGATTTCATATTTTAAGTAAATGAAGAGTGAACAAAGTTCCACAAACAAAAATATTGTTTGTTTTACGTTCGGAAGTATTACATTTTTTATTGCCGATCGAAGACGCTGCGTGCGAGAGTGCTAGAAATGGCATTTGAAATCCTAAATGTCTCTCTCGGTGCTCATTTAGCTCGAATGCCATTTTAGCCGAATGGCATTTCAAAACAGTGTAGCAGCACGACTTGGCATTTGAGTCAAATGACATTTGGTTCAAATGACATTCGGACGCTAGTGACACGAACAGTCGAGCCGGAATGGAAACCGGAAAGCTGCCGTCCTCTTTCGGATGCTTTCTGCTCGCACCACTTGCGGCGTCGACTCCTACGCCAGGCGAATACACATATCACGCATCGCCAGCGAACGCGCGAGTTTCCATGCACTTTGGCGAAGCACGCTGACGCACGTAAACGCCGGGCGACGCCGACGATGGCCGAAAGTACACTCTGACGTGACATATAAGTGACGTCCAAAGAGCACCAACGAAATTAAAGCAAGGGTACGGCAATTCCCACAACAGATTCGTGGCTGTGCCTCGGTACAAGCTCGAGTAAGACGCCTTAGTGGCACTAGAAAAGCTCATTTAGCGACTCTAGCGCGCCTTACGAGAGATAGAGTTTTGGTGCGCAGAAGCGCTCGCTCACCGCTTTCAGACCGAACCACGGCGGAGGGCAGTGAAGGAGGCCGCAGCGAACAGCTGCTGGTGCCCCTAGAATCGCCTCAGGCTCTTTTCTTCCCTCTCCGTGTTGCAAAAATGAGATCCACTGATTGGAGACCGTCTTTGCAGCACAAAGAGGAAGAAAAGAAGCTTCAGGTGAAACGAGGACAAGTGGCTCTCGGGGACCATCTTGTATGGAGACCATGGCGGACCAGAGGCGAAGAGCAATGCCAGTACTGTCGAGTACTGTGCGCTAGCGTCGCCACCTTGTACCACTTCGTCCGGCGTTATGAACGAATCAGGGCTCGCCACGCAAGATCGCGAGGTGTTTTAGAAGAATCGGAGGCGTCGGAGTGCACGCGATGCACCGTGCACGTGCTGACTCTACTTGGGCCTTCGCGCCTTCGGTAGACCTTCGTGCCACCAAGCGGACAAACGCCAAACTTGCCAAAGGCCAAACTTGCCAAACGCCGAAGAAAACAAATCTAAGAAGCAATGATTTGTCAGGTTAGGTGTACAGTAAGCTTCAAAATTTGAAAAGAAACAATGAAACACGCCAAGTTAAAGTTTGAATTTTACCTATTACCTCGCCCGTTTGTATTTCTCATTCCTCGCGGGTTCATAAGCATGTTGGTGGTATGATTGTCATCAACATCGTTAACATTTTGTATCAGGCGCTGAGTTTGAAAGGCCACGGTAGAGTGCACTAGTACATTCTAGCCATGGGGTAAGAACCATGCTTTGGGCACAAAAAGGAGAGTGCGCTCGCGAGGAAGGAATGTTCCGCAGTGATGCGAACACCAATCATGCACACAAACACACACATTGCGCCAATTTATCCTTTCAGCGATGAGGTTCTGTTGAAGTCCACTTCGAATATATTAGTCCCCCTCGAAGAGTGATTTCGGAACTACTGAATTACTTTTGCCTAAAATCATCGCGGGAAGCATTTATTACGTTGTCTTTTACTTCAAAATATGTTTAATAACGATAATTTTATCACAGCAATCTTATTACCGGAATATACGAGGACTGCTGTGGCGTTACGTGTGTAAATTGCGCTACCCAGACAACACCAAACACCTTAAGGACATTCCAAAAAGAACCTAAATCCCATGTACCATACAGCACAGCCTATGAGCATCCCTGGGACTTCGCAATGGGAGAGTCCTAAAAATGTCCAAGAATGGCTGTGATTAGGATCTATGCGGAAGGGCGTGCGTGCTTTCATTTTGATTCGGTCAGCCCAATGTTTTATTTTTGTGTATAGAAGAATAAAACGCATAGGCGCGCATAATGCGCGTGAAGGAGGTACAGCCGTACAGCAAATGTCTCACGCGTTTGCACACCCGTATGTAGCGCGTGATTGTTACAAGAAGTGCTTCAGAGAAAGGCTATTCAACCAACTAAAAACGCTGCTACTGAGCACGGCAACTTTCTCAGGGAGGAAAGAACCGCCCCGCTCAGATGGCCTGCTGCTGACTAGCCAGCCACCTTAGCTTAATTGATTAAAGTGGCTAGAATCCACCTTAGCTTGGTTCTGGGTCTGCCTTGTTGCCATTTTATTTCGTATTTATGTAAAATATTTAAAACTATAAGTAAAGAAACTAAAATTGTTATTTTATTTTAATTACATCTCAATACATTTTCAAAGCTTGATTGTTATTCTACACCATTAGAGACGTCTGTGTACTTTTACGAAACTGATGGAACGCCATTTCACAAGGTAACTGTTGCAAGTCGTTTATATATACCACTCAGTATTTAAACCCTTCCGATGCCCTTCTTGTGTCTTATGCATGATTTCTTGCTCTGTGGTCGAAAGTGGGTGCTCAGTGCGGAAACAGTCGAGAGGCTTCTCCCGCGGTGGCGGGAAAAATGTAACGTAAATTTGCTGCACTGTTTTGCGTCGCTCAACTTTGTCTTGTACCTCTAGCTGTTGATTGTTTTACATGAATTTATAATACAACTAGTGTAGTAGGGGCATCACCGCAACAGAGCAAAAAAAAAAAAAAAAAAAACGTCGCAGATGCCGGAAAGCCGAGCAAGGACAACTCTAGACAGACATTATATAGTATCACTAGCTAAAGCTTTAGCGTAGCTTAGTTCTTGGTTCTAGGCCTCAATTATTAGTGCCGCGTTAGCGGTACCCGCAACGAAATCACTCATTTCTCGCATGTATTTAGATGGAACCCCGTCTCAGGTTTTGTCAATACGTGCGACAGTCCAGTGACAGTCCTCGGTACTGACTGTTTTTCTTTTTCAGAAATGGTAGAGCTGCATAGCTCAGGCATTATGCGTTATAATTTACGCGTTTAACATTTTTCACTGAGTAGCATCTCAGTGTGTGGTGTGCTCAATTTACTCATCTCTCGTGATCGCCTGCCCTTGTATGTGCTAATGACTGTGCTGCAGTCTAAATGTGGCTTGCTGCTGCAACTTCGCGGCCGTTTGTGGATGGGCATGTTGGCGGCTACACAACCTCCAAAGCAAAGAGAATTCCAGCAAACTATGCAACATATGGCAACGCGATTTGGGCCGCTTTGAATAGGCAGTCTGTTTTCCGCACTCGTTTCCCCTCACCTATTTGACGACCGTTTTAAATTATTTGTCTCTGTGGGGGTAGTTGAGCACCATGTTTAAAGGGCTGCGAGGACTGTCTTCACAGTGCAGTTACTCTTAAAGAGCCATATGAATTTGTCATGAGCATTAAAAACAACCTTTCACTCATTTTGTTTGTAATCTTTCTCAAATTGGGCACTATGCTCTGAATATAGGCAGTGCAGTCAGTCTTTACCTGCCAAGCAGCTATTTTTTTTTCTTGCCAGTTTTTTGTAGCCTGTTGTTGGCAGGCAGAGACTCAGAGATGCAGTTAGCAGTTTTTACAGGCAGCTTTAAACCTGGTGGGCATTACCGGAAAACTGCGACTCCTGCGTCTAGTGCACGGAGCAAGAATAAAATAGGAGGGGAAACTGAGCTTCCTGGGGCAGCCTGATAACGTCACAAGCACTTGGCGAACGTCAAGTTTCCGGCATCTGGCGGCAAGCGAAGGAAGTGCGCGGTCATCGCCACGGCCGGCGAGCGTTCTGTTCGCGCCCGCCCAGTCCAACCCAGCCGCGGCATCGCGTCGGTATTTCGCCGGGCCGCCGAAACATTCCGTGGCCGAAGCGAGAGTGTGTGCGCTCTTCTGCGCTTCCCTTGGCTGAAGAGCCCGCCTTCGCGATTAATTTTCTGTCAAATATAAACCGGCCGGTACGAGCGAATAAAAGGGGCATTTTCTTTTAATGCGTAAGCAATCTTGCGCGAGCAGCAAGCCCGAAATACAAACCTGTAAACGCAAAAAAATGTAAAACCTGTAAACGCACGGCCTTATCTCGCATGCCATGCGCTCGAAGCGAGTTGAGTGCACCGGCCAATTTATTGGTCATGCGACAGTGCACTGAAAAGTGCCAGCATCACCGACATTGCGAAACGATGACGCGCGCACGCGCGCGCGCGCGCTAAGTCCGAGATAAACGCGCGTTCCGTCCCCGCGTCGCGCATCAGCTCGAGCATATAGCGATTCACGCCTTGTGGCGAATGCTGCAAACAACAGTATTGCTCTTAACATACATTCAACCAGGTGCCGCTCTCAAATTGTTCGCCGCCGCAGCTGCGGAGCTCCGTAGGTCGCCGTAGTTATCATTGTGATTATCTGGTCGCTCGATCGCGCCGGCCGCAATGGGCGTTTCCTCTCCTATATATTCTTGCTCCGTGGTCTATGCCACCCTTGTTATTGTAGATCTGTTATATTTCATTGTGCTTTCCACCGTTGAATCCCAGGGAAGAGTAATGTAATGGCGCATTTTAAATGGTAAATTGCTGCAGTAGCTTGCGTGTGTGTGATGCGTAGTGCCAACAAGAGTGATTGTTTGTAAGAGCCAGTTGAAAATCTAAAACCTACATTTTATTGACTGAAAATTATTCAGTAAAACTGTATCATTTCCATCTGAAGCAGGTGAAATGTTTGAGCAATTACAGAATGTAAAGGTTATGTTGATGAAACAGAACTAAAGTGATCATTCACATATCCAAATAGCAAAATTTCTATCACACATCAAATTTCTGCGTAAAACAACGTGCAAGCTCCTCAAGGTTTCGCGTGGCAGCGGTCTGCCGCAGTTTTGTGAGAGTTCTGGCCGCAAGGTTTATTTTGACTGTAGCGCAATCCTGTGAGAGATCAGCGAAGCTCAGCACGTATAAAACTAACATGTACTCGTAAGTATGCCGTTTTACCCATGGTGTGAAATCACTGCATTAACATTGTTTGTTGTTGCTGTGCCTGCTACATATTCTTAGCATTATGAAGTAAAGCCTCGCAAAGCGTGCCTTGTTTATCTGTACACTTTGGTAATGCTTGAGGTGTCCTTACTGGCAGTGTTTAAGCTAGCCCGTGTCAGCACTATTCGTTGAATTCATTACGTTGTTTTCTAAATTATGTGGTGTTTCCTCACTGGCAGTGTTCAAGCTAGCCTATGGCAGCACTACATGTCCTTCGAATTCATTACAAATTGTTTTCTAAATTATGTGCCGGCAGTTTCACGGACCATGCAAAGCCTCTCCAGCCACATGGAACTCCAAAGGATAAGAAGACAGCTACACGGTTTTGACGTGCTGCGGAAAGAGCTGCGGCACACTAGAAAACCTTTAGAGCTGAAATCCAGTTACTGCCGAGGAATGATATGAAAGTTGTTTAATCATCATTTCTTGACAGCTACACAATTCTGACGTGCTGTGGAAAGAGCTGCGGCACACTAGAAAACCTTTAGATCTGCAATGCAGTTACTGCCGAGGAATGATATGAAAGTTGTTTAATCTCATTTTCTTGGTTGTTCATGTATATTTTCCTGACACTGATATAAACCATGTTTATTTTTGTGTGGTAAGCTACTACATGGTAAAAAAAAACTACGGATTTCAGGGCATCATGCCAGAATAAGGTGCATGGCACCAGTACTCCCTCAGTGTGTGCTTGTACGTTTTGGACATTTGTATGGTCACTGCTGTGCATCAGCTAGCACCACATACATGGCTAATGTACCATTACAAAGTGCAGCCTGTCTAGTCTTGAGCAATATCAATATTACTTATCTTATTGCATGATAGACAAATCCCAATTTCAAACTCGAAAAATCTTATTTTGCTTCACTTGCCTCTGTAATGTATTTTCGAAGATTTATAGAAAACAATTCAACAGAAATTGGAGAGTTTGCTGTGCATTCATAAGACATACCAATTCGTGGCTAAATGACGGAATTAAATTGGTTTCAAAATTTCTTCATCTTTCTGTCAAAAAAGTCTAAAAAGAAAAATTCACTACCTGATTTTTGTCACCCATACCAGAGCAGTGATAGTTTTTGTACACGTTAGCAGTAGGCTGATTTTTTGCCGTCAAAATTTGGCTGCATTTATTCGTATTTTTGAATTGCCAAGGTTAAAATATCGCAATATACATCCATACACGGTTCCACATTTTCAACACTAACTCATAAGTATGCATGCTCGTATATTTCCACTTTTATACCTCAGTACGTAAAATAATAACAAAATGCAGCCAAATTTTAAAGGTATGAAATACGCGTGCAGCCAACACGTGCAAAATGGTATTCTTCTGCTCTAAGCCGTGTAATGTTACCTGTTAATCAATTTTCTCCTGTTAGCTTTTATTTGGCTTTCAGCTAACTGGTGAAAACCTATTTGGCTGAAAACGATTTGCTGTCATCATGTGGCCAATTGGCATGTCTTCTAAGTACACAAAAAATGTCTTTCCTTTACATTGTATAGTTTTACATAATTCTTGTCGAATGTAGCTACACGTGATCCAAAATTTGATTTGCAAGTTTAAAATTGTAAGCTTTTTTCCACTTGCAATCGATTTTAAAAATAGTATTCTATATATCAATCAGAACTAGACCAGTTGGTCTTTCAAATGATTTCTATTTGTGTGGTGCAAAGTGATGCCTCACGGTAGCCCCGTATTGCTCAAAAGTGGCGGCACACCCTAAGGGAGTGTGACTGCCACATTAAAGGGGCCATGCAGACAAAATACAAGTTTGTTTTATTCGAAAGATTTTGGGTTTTATAGTGCCCTTAGCGCTTGTCCGGCAGCAAGTGATGCTTGATTCGCCAAGAAATTCATCAGTTTTAAGTTAAAATTTTAATCCTCCTGCCAAATCATGTGTTTTGTGACGTCTGCCATGACATCACAAGGAAGGGTCTTCTAGCGAAATTCAATAGTCATCCCGTCTGCAGCGGACTGCGGAGCCTTGTTTGCCATCAATCATCCTAGATGTCGCCACCATACTGCTCCGCACCTCTCTTCACCTCTGCTTTTTTTTTTTACTGTATTTGCACCTGGCTTGGTTTTATTACGGTAGATACTAATTGTTTCGTGATACATGGGGTACGTCGAAAATTAGGGTCACATAAGAGAATGTTGCTTACATCGATCGGCTAGTGTCGCCTGAGACAACCCCAAAGCCAAAGCACCGCACTGCTGTGCTGCTAAACAAGCATAGTGCGCGCAGTACCAACAACAGTGCGCACTGGTTCTTCTTTTGTAACTTCCATTGTTTCACCCCAGCATTCTTACTACTATAAAATGAATATGCATTACACTTAAGTGGAAATAGCTCGTTTTGCAAGCTTATAACCCCTGCCTAACTTGCATTTGCTTTTGCTGGCCTCAGCCAATCGCACGGCTGTGCGTATGGTGTCATGTTCTAGTGCGGGAAATGAGCTTGTATGTCACATGGCCATTCCCTTTTTTCCTAATTATGTAGCTTATTTGAGCGAAGTTTACGATTAAATTCATGTCAGTATGATTCTATTGAGGCAATCTTTCTAATGAACCAAACTTGTGTTTTGCCTGCATAGCCCTTTTAATGGTTTTCAGTAACTTTCTGCGCACTAATGTGCTTTTCGTGTGTCGTGAAACATGTTTCACCTTTTTGTATTTCAGACAATACAGCACTTTCAGACTCATTCTTTATGCTATAAGTTGCTTAGAAATTAGGCTGCTGCTATTTGTAAATGAATTATTCATATTCATGGCGCATTTCTGATATAAAAGAGAAGAAACGATTCTTATATTTCTGTACATAACTTGTGCTACCTTTTGAAATTTTTCATGCGAAATTTCACTTCTGCTTCTGCTAGTGGAATTTATTGTCAGTAACAGAAGCATAAGTCATGCATGAAGCTATAAAGAACTTTTATTTACGGTATTAGAAGTGTATGGTGTACCTTTAGAGTGCTGCTTGATTTGCCACTGGTCTGTTATATATGAAATTCGTCCAATAAAATGGCTTTTCAAGGTTTTGCACAGAGTTATAATTGTGCACCTGAGTGGAGGAAAAGCTCTATTGCAGTGGAATGTTGGGCTAAATTAATCCAACGTGTCCTGAAAAGGACCTACGAGCCCCTATTTGAAACATCCCAAAAATCCCAGGATGTCCCACCTGGGAGTTCCCAAGCTCCCAGGTGGGACATCCCTACCACTTACCTAGGATGTATGTGCGTTGTCTAGGCGGGTGTGCTTGTCTTGGCGAACGTGCGCTCCAGGCACGCGGCGAACGCTGGAGTTCGTTTTTATTTTCTTTTTTGGCCAATATTGGCCAATCCTCCTAAGTGGGTATGCTAGGCTTGACGAACGTACGCTCGAGACGCGCGTGCACGAGCACTCGCTATTTTCTTGGCATTTTTAAAACTGCGGTCACCCTACACAAACGATTTGCTCAACAGCTTCGCTGTTAAAAGTAATGTTGCCCACTGCTCGGCGTCTCACACCGACCCCAAGCGCTCAGCCGTCTGCGTGGACCTCCGTTCCGCTAGTTCAGCACGTGGCAGTGCCGCCGGTCCACTTGATGATCATGCGAGAGAGAGAGAGAAATAACTTTATTCACATAAAGGGTTAGGGCGCGGTGGGCACGACCCGAAGGGTCGCGACGACTTCAGCCGCTCGAGTCACGAGCTCCTTCTGGAGCTGGGGGTCCGAGCGGCCCAACGCCTCCATCCACTGGTCAGGAGAATTAATTGGAGGGAATGAGTCCTCATCACAAGCCCACATTTGGTGTTGGACCGTGGCTTTTTCACAGCAGCGGGGGCAGAGCGAGGATGGGTAGAGGGAGGGGTGGACATGATGGAGGACGGCTCTGCACGGTAGAGATTCCGTTTGGAGTTGACGCCAGAGGCGTTCCTCCTCCAGAGTGAGAGATGAGTGAGCGGGTGGAAGCTTGCGGCGGGAGAGGCGGTAATGCTGTGTGACCTCTCGGAATGTGAGGAGACTGATCATGCGAGGGGTGGCCGGTGCGGAGCCGATGGCTCGTGCTTCACGGCAGTACAGGTGTGCGCCTGTGGAACCAGCTTCGCTGGAGGGGCGATTGGCGAGCATGCAGCAATATTAGGCTATTATACTCCCTTTTCGACTGTCTATAGGCTTGTTACTTTGATGTGCCCGCCGCTTAGCAACGTGCGAGCTTTGTAGCGGAGACAGCCCGTGGTGATTTCTTCGGCGCCAGGAGAAGCGGCCGGGCACCGGTCAGCCAACCCAGGATGCCTTGCACGGATAGAGTAAGGGCGTAAGCAACAAGACTCTCACAGTATT
The DNA here is from genome assembly GCF_048455015.1 of Haemaphysalis longicornis. Classification (NCBI taxonomy): domain Eukaryota; kingdom Metazoa; phylum Arthropoda; class Arachnida; order Ixodida; family Ixodidae; genus Haemaphysalis; species Haemaphysalis longicornis. Next base: position 241,019,307 of record NW_027526203.1, on the reverse strand, counting down.
TGCTACATCGACCTGAACGGAAGTAGGCTGTCTCCTCCTGCCTGCCAAAAGTCCTCAACCGCAGGTGAGGGCGTTTGGCACATGGACGATGCTCAACCGTGAGCATCGAGCATGTGTTCCGGGGGAGGGGGGCGTAGTTGCCAGGAGGGACCGCAATCTCCCATCCCCGCCCACACCCGCCTCCATGTAGTGTCCCACGGGCAACGCCGTATACCTACAGGCACGGCCGGACTCGACTCCATCGAAATAAAGAATTATTGTTATTATTATTATTAGGCAGCCAGCCTAGGCTTCACTTGAAGTAGTTTGCAGAACATACGCGGGTGGTGAAAGGACCATAAGGTGGTAGTAAAATTCAACTATTTAGTAACAAATTATAATGCACAAGCTATAAAAAAAATTGGGCTCGTCCGGGATTTGAACCCGGGACCTCTCGCACCCTAAGCGAGGATCATACCCCTAGACCAACGATCCGTGGCATTTGGGACTTACTTTCTGCAGTGAATCGTAATATTCGAGACGATTCCGTGCTGCTACTTTTATCGAGAAGAAATAAAAAAATTGCTTTTGAAGGTGAGTTGCGCTTGTTGTGAACACAGAGACGGACACGGAAAAAAAACCTACACTTTCACGAGAAGACAGCGCCGTCTTCTCGTGAAAGTGTGCGTTGTTTCCCGTGTCCATCTCTGTGTTCACAACAAGCGCAACTTACTTTCAAAAGCATGTTACACCAACTAGCCCGACATCAAGCTTTACTGAAATAAAAAAAGCTTGGGCTCGTCCGGGATTTGAACCCGGGACCTCTCGCACCCTAAGCGAGAATCATACCCCTAGACCAACGAGCCAGGGTGGCATTTGGGACTTACTTTCTGCAGTCAAGCGTAATCTTCGAGACGATTCCGTGCTGCTACTTTTATCGAGAAGAAATAAAAAAAGACATCCCCCTCGCGAGGGGCACGATCAAATGCACAGCATTTCCGAGGGGGTGCGCCGGCAAGTCGTATCTCTTGATCGCGGGACCCGTGTCGCCATCTTTTGGAAGCGCGGGACAACTTGTGGCGCTTTCGAAACAAACGAGAAATGAGTGAAGGATATAAGGCGCGTTCGGTGCATCGAAATCTGTGTCGGTTTCGTGGCTCGGTCGGTTGTGCGCCGGGCACCTTGCGTTCCGCCCGCGGCGTCATGGGTTCGAAACCGGGCGCCGGAAACTGTTATTTCTTCCTGGCTGCGGACGCGGACTACGACAAGGCGCGCTTGCGGACTACGACAGCGCACGCCAACGCCGCGTGACATTGTGAGTTACTAAAATGCTATGCATTTAAAAGTCGAGTCCGGCCGTGCTACAGGTCCGGCGGCTAGAGGGGTGTGTGGCATTGGCCGCGCCGTGCGACGGAAAGACGAGTTCTTTCTTTTCGTTTGTGGAGGGCCCGGCCAACTCAGCCCGGCCCCCAACCACCACACTTCAGGGGTGCGGGTAATCTGGGCATGCAATGACTACCATGCCGGCCTATCCGGGGCGGCCACGTATTTGGTTTACCCAACCGAGTGTCCGTGCGCAGGTCGGCTTGGACCTCTAACCTCGTTCGGCCTACCGGTTTGAACGCCCGGTAGTCTGGATCGGGCTTGCTTTCGCCTGGCCCGGTAGTTCGTGCACGTGCTCGCGAGTGGTGGGACTAGGCCCTGAGCGCCCTCGGACTAAGAAGGAGCCTTTGTGCCCCTTACCCTTGCGATAACCTCAGAAGGCTCAGTTACTGCTGTACGTGCGCTTGTGGGACTCTGCTGGAGGGTAGTCCTGGACTGATAGGTGTGCCCTTGCGTAGCCGTGCAGTGAGCTCGTTGCACCTTGCACATCCCGAGTGGGTGACTGGGATTTCCCCTGTCCTTGCGACTCTGGCACGCGGGGCTCTGGTGGGTATACTGTTGCTGCTACGGGCACCCCCCCCCCCCCCTCAAGTTCAATTTTATTGCCATAATTTATACATCTTGGACCCCCTGATTTGACCCCAGCATACCAACCAATCGGCAGGCAGGCAGCTTTGGCTATTATACGTCCTATGTATTTTCCTGTGCCTGCGCGTGGCAACCGCATTTATTCTTCGTGCCGAACTCAACTGTTCCTTGTTTTTCTTTTTTTTTAATTTTTTCCTGAACTCATGGAAACAGGTGTGTAATTGGAACTGTGGCGCGCTTTCTGTTATTGTGATGACTGCGTGACCCAATAAGAGGCGATCCGTCGTGTGGCGACTACTTCAGACGAATTCGTATCCAAACCCGGTTGCGTACAGCTAGCTACTGCTACCCAGGGAAACATTCAGACAAATGCCGCAAATATGTACAAAGAAAAGGCAAACCTAGCACTTATGCCATGGGCTTGCTCGAAGGCGGATACACCAGCGCGCAGAATCACTCAGGCGTAGCAATGGGAGAACGAGTTGCGCAGTTCCGACCCAGCGGGTTAAGTCTGGACCATGGCCGGGAACGCTGCTAGAGCCAAAGGCCTATTGGACGACGCCTAGGATCACGAGCCTCTCCCAATAAAGTTATTTCTCTCCCTCTCTTTCTCTGACCGAGGATGTACCGCGCTTCCTGTTATAGCAAAAACGGCGGATTGTCTGTTTTCCTCATATTTGGAATGTTGTTTTTTTTATTTACATGTGCAGTTTCATTTTTTCCCTGTACGGTGCTTATTGAACGTGTCATATAGTACTTGGGGGGGGGGGGGGGGGAGCTAGTCCAACTGTTTGTATAGCTTTTTCACTTTTCTCCCTCATCTCAAAGAATGGAATAAAGAATTATTGTTATTATTATTATTAGGCAGCCAGCCTAGGCTTCACTTGAAGTAGTTTGCAGAACATACGCGGGTGGTGAAAGGACCATAAGGTGGTAGTAAAATTCAACTATTTAGTAACAAATTATAATGCACAAGCTATAAAAAAAATTGGGCTCGTCCGGGATTTGAACCCGGGACCTCTCGCACCCTAAGCGAGGATCATACCCCTAGACCAACGATCCGTGGCATTTGGGACTTACTTTCTGCAGTGAATCGTAATATTCGAGACGATTCCGTGCTGCTACTTTTATCGAGAAGAAATAAAAAAATTGCTTTTGAAGGTGAGTTGCGCTTGTTGTGAACACAGAGACGGACACGGAAAAAAAACCTACACTTTCACGAGAAGACAGCGCCGTCTTCTCGTGAAAGTGTGCGTTGTTTCCCGTGTCCATCTCTGTGTTCACAACAAGCGCAACTTACTTTCAAAAGCATGTTACACCAACTAGCCCGACATCAAGCTTTACTGAAATAAAAAAAGCTTGGGCTCGTCCGGGATTTGAACCCGGGACCTCTCGCACCCTAAGCGAGAATCATACCCCTAGACCAACGAGCCAGGGTGGCATTTGGGACTTACTTTCTGCAGTCAAGCGTAATCTTCGAGACGATTCCGTGCTGCTACTTTTATCGAGAAGAAATAAAAAAAGACATCCCCCTCGCGAGGGGCACGATCAAATGCACAGCATTTCCGAGGGGGTGCGCCGGCAAGTCGTATCTCTTGATCGCGGGACCCGTGTCGCCATCTTTTGGAAGCGCGGGACAACTTGTGGCGCTTTCGAAACAAACGAGAAATGAGTGAAGGATATAAGGCGCGTTCGGTGCATCGAAATCTGTGTCGGTTTCGTGGCTCGGTCGGTTGTGCGCCGGGCACCTTGCGTTCCGCCCGCGGCGTCATGGGTTCGAAACCGGGCGCCGGAAACTGTTATTTCTTCCTGGCTGCGGACGCGGACTACGACAAGGCGCGCTTGCGGACTACGACAGCGCACGCCAACGCCGCGTGACATTGTGAGTTACTAAAATGCTATGCATTTAAAATAGCGACCATTCCTCCCGGTGAAGGTGGATGTCCAGCAAAGCTGTTGTAAGCCCCCTATTGGTGGGAAGCGCGACCACGGGCGGCGCTGCGAAGCGCGTCTCCGTAAGGTCCCTGAAATTACTAAGGTAGCGCCATCTTTAGATCTCGCCGCCTTTCGCCCTCGCCCGCGCTCCTTTCCTTCTTCGTTTTTTTGCCATTTTCTTTTTCGCCGGCGAACGCCACGCGCCATTGGCCAACGGCCAGTGGCGTAATACCTCGTCCCCGCGTTGTTTGTTTTTTTCTTCTCTTCGCGTCCACTGTCCATTTAAATTCGCCATTTTAGGCTCAGCTGCCTCGGAGCAGGCCTTAGCTCCATTCGATTCAGAAGGGGTGCACGGCAACGTTGCAGAGGAAGTTATGTGGTGCCGGTGCAATGCAGCAGCGTGGTTCCGCGGTGCCGTGCATCACGGTTGCACCGTCAGTAGCGCCCCTGCGTGTTTACAATCGAGCGAGGTGCACGCATAGTCGTCTGCTAATCATCCTCGCCTGTCGTCCTCTACAACTGGATGTTTACGGCCATCTGGGTTGCGTCGTACGCATCAGCGGCGACGCAAAGTTTGTCCCACGCATCTTCGAGCTCGACGGACATTTTCACGCGGTCGCCGCAACTGCCGGTAGCCGCCTGCCAACCCGCAACGCCCGAACGCTCGCGGCAGCGATTCGCTGCACCTCCTCCGTAGCAGGTGCAGCGGTTCTCTGCACCGCGGCGGCACCGCTGCAGCACCATAAGCAATCGAGCGACTCGGTGCACGGCACCATTCCTGCAGCGGCGAATCGAGCGCTTTGGTGCAGCGCACCGTGCAACGGTGCAGGCGTTGCAGGGAATCGCGTCTGAATCGAATGGCGCTCTTATCGAAGCCGCCAGCGTATAACAACCGATAACAACCGAAGAGCCAGCTGCTCGTTTCAAACAAGTGTTGCGTCAGCGTCACTTTATGTAGTTTCGCGATGCCGAGTTGTTGTGCCTTCGGCTGCTCGAATAAGGTCAGTGCAGTCACGGCCAGCTCGGCTGTAGCAAGCTGTAATTTATCAAAGCCCACACATGAATCAATGTTAGCTGTACAGCATGAAAAGGATTCACAATTGCGCTTGTTAGCGTGCTTCTGGCCTTGGAATACGGTAGTTATTATAGAATTGGGCGCTACAGCTAATAGTAAGCTGAGCGCATTCTTTAACTGCGCGTTTTTTGTGCGAGCCTGTTCCAGCTATGCCCGACGGGACCGTACTCGAAGTAATTGTGAACGCCAATCGCACGAACATTGCTATGCCACGGACGCACTGCCAAAAGTACAGCCGTCTTGGGCGAGGCCAACGAGGAGACGCGAGAACTTTGACCTTGACAGCGGCCTATAACGATGTGAAGGTGACATATATTTTGCAACAGCGTCAAAGCACCGTAAAGTGCACGAAATAAAGGTGGCATGAATGTCAGTAGCTAATGCGGGGCGCATACTGAGCGCTGCCTAATGATCTACAACTAACGCAAAAAACGCGAACGCAAAAAAGCCAGCGCAGCGCTCGAACTGCCGCGAACCAAGGTCACCGCGAACCATGCGCAAGCCCTCTGTGCAGCGCTTGCACGACCACAATTTAATCACGCAAATGCAAGAACGGAATTATTGTAACAGAGCAATTTGAAACGATCACATTCGATCCTTTCGCGTTCACGAACTATCCTGAGCATGCCGCACACGTAAACAAACACCGCGCTGTCCGTATGCGCCAGCGGCATCCATCCCGCAAATATCCCCTTCTACACAAAAATATACAACAAAACAGCCTCACTTAGGGCGTGTTGGTAATATGGGGCTCTAGAAATACTATGTAACAGAGCAGTTTGAAACGTCCACGTTCGATCCTTTCGCGTTCACGAACTATCCTGAGTATGCCGCACACGTAAACAAACACCGCGCTGTCCGTATGCGCCCGCGGCATCCACCGCGCAAATATCCCCTTCTAGACAAAAATATACAACAAAACAGTCTCACTTAATGCGTGTTGGTAAAACGGGGCTCTAGAAATACTATTAATGCTACCAAAGAGCGACTGCGGCGCGAAAACAAGAGCAAACTGCACGAAAAACTGCAGCGAGCGGCCCGAAGCGTTGCGAGGGCGTCTGCTCTGAGGAAGCCAACAAACACGGCGGCCACACCGCGGAGTTCAAGAGACCGCGGCGCCGCGGGTGAGGGGAGAGAAAAAAGAGGAGGGCAGCGGAGAAGGGGGGAGCAGTTGGCGCTACCTTAGTTATTTTAGGGACCTTACGTCTCCGTGACGTCGGCTTAGGGATTCTCGCATTTGTCAACTGCTTCACTCGAGCTCACTCTCCCGGCTGTTTATTTGCGCTCGGTTGCCCGTCTGATGCTTATACGCAGCATATTTTGCGTGTGAGTAACTTTTTATCACAATATAACTTTTTATATAGCAGCGTATACATAATATAACAGCGTAACTTTTTAGATGCGACGCTGAGAGGAGCATCTCTTGCCGGCGACCCTGTCCTGCGTCCGTCGTCGTCGTCGTCGTCCGCGTCCGCACAGCTGCGTCTCTCCTCCGCTCACCCCCTCTCCTCTCGCCGTGATAGCGCGCCCTTTCCCCCAACATCTGTGGCGCGCACAGTGCGGCGCGCTCTCTCACTCCGCCGGTGGGCGGCGCTGCGCGCGGCGCAAGCGCGCTGTGCGCATGTGCAGCGCCCTCTCTCTCCGCGGTCTCCTCTCCTGCGGGCGCGCTGCGCCCGCGCTCCGGCCGGTCTCTTAGTCGACGGTCGTCCGCGCTACGTTGCTCTCTCTCTCTCTCTCTCGCATTACCCGACGATTGCTCACGCAATTAGAGTAATCGACCCAACGGAAACGCACAATGGAACCCCCTTCAGCGTCGCATCACACCAGGGTTCCCGCGAGGGGAGGTGGGCGTAATTTTTTATCATAATTACAATCGCATACACTAGCTCAAGGCGTGAGTTAAAGTATATTTGTGGATACCGCGACGGAAGAAACATTGCCGGCGTCTCCCCATTCCTTGCAAAGCTTGTCCTGTGCGGAGCGCAAAAAGTTTGAGCTAATACAGCTTCTGTATTAAGCAATCTTTCGAAGAAAGGGAAGAGCCAGCTGCTAGTAACCGACAACGGCGAAAATACAAGATCAAAGCAAATTCCAGGCCTTTGTGTCTGTCGGCAAAGTATTGTATCACATCACTTTACGTTGTCATGGCATGAAAGTGTGCCGACATGCACTATGGGCTGCAAAAACTTTGGCTTCTAACCAGTATGGAGGCTTATTGATGAAAACGAGTCACGTCTACGGTAAAGATGCAGTAACACTACGTTTGTTCATACCTGGAGGGATATTTTGGTACATTTCTCATAGCCATATCTTCCCAATATTCAGACATGCGTTATAGGAAAACAGCACTCAAGAGGAGGAGGACAAAACTTTATTTAAAAGTAAAATCGAGATTAGTGGGCCGGGTCTTCAGTCCAGGACAAAAGAGTAAGAGTAATTTTCTTCAATTCATAGAACGCCATCCTGAGTAGACCAGGATTTGTTCTTTACGCCTGGAAAGGTTGGAAAACAATAAAGAGCTGCTTGGAAATATTCTTTGGTTTCGATTCTTGGAATATATGCACGTATACAATTTATTGCGTTCGTTGGAGAGTATATGAAGCCTTCAACACCGTAATAATGTCATAATTGTCCGGGTTGAGAGACAGTTAGTTATGATAACGATGTCTACGATAGAAATTTGGAGCACAAAAGCACCTTCAAATACTGTGGACAACGTTGTCTGGGGCGCGATCGGGGTGGTGTAGCACAAGCCTTCTCATTGTATTTGCATGTGAATAAAACGCGCACGCTGCGGATATGCCCCTTCTTGCACGCAGCCATAACGAAACCCACTTTGTAAAGAAGGAATGTGCGCCATACAGCCTGAAAATATCCACACGATCTTTGTGAGCCCCCCAAACGTCCCCAAACTTCCTAATAAGACGTCTGTGACGGTGCAGAAAAATGGATGCGTTGGGCTCAGAAAAGGACATTCATCTGATACAAGTCAGCAACAACGATAGAAATAGAAGACAGCCGCTTTATTTCCTGTTGCGCGATGCCAGTGTATATAGGATCCTGCTGCTTGGTACGTAGCATTAGACTGTTGAGTCTTCATAAGAGCATCTAAAAAATACTGTAGGGAAGCCTACGCATTTTGAATACTTATCGAGGAGCTCTGAGAGATGAACCTCGCGATTAAGCTAGAAAAGACGAGTTATACACGATCTTCTGACCGATGCTCCCAAGAACGTTGTTCCCTCTCTCCTGGTGTGTTGCAAACTTCTGGGGCATTGTTGGGAATGAGCTGCCCAGCGCTGCTCCAAGGTTGTGACTCGCATCCCAGCTTGTCACCGATGTTGGGAATCAGCCATCCCGACGCTGTCTCCGCTGTTGGGACTGGGCCCGCTCACCGCAGCCACCGGTGTAGCGGCGTTGCCTTGCTCCGTCCGCTATCGGCGCGGCGTAGAGCAGAGCGATGAAGTTCTCGAGCCGACGAAAAGTTGAAGTAACATTTATATATAGTATGTACAAGGGTAAGCAAACGTTACATGACTCGCACAAAGGCGACAGCACCTCTCCACTCGATGTCTCCGTAGAAGGAAGGAAGAATGTAGAAGAAAGGCAGGAAAGTTAACCTGGCTACATCATAGTTTGCTATCCTGAACGTGGGAAAGGGGAAATGGGCAAAAAAGAGAGAGGAAAAAAAGAGGAAAAGTTGGACCAGACACGTATGCCCAGCACCGAGGCACTGACAGTGATTGACACTGGAGGCTCTCAGTCGATAGCCTAGTGTTCAAGTTCGTCGCCCGTAGAAAACGTAATAGTTCCTTAGTCGCCTTCTGAGCGGATGACTGAGAAGGCCAGTGGCACAGAATCTTTCCCTCCGAAAATGGCCGCCGAGAGTCCAGGTTCCTCAGCGCTGACGAGTGCTTTTTTTCTTTCAGCCGAGTAGCGTGGGCACTCGCATAAAACGTGGCGTATCGTCTCCGATGTGCCGCACGTTTCGCACTCCGCCCTTGCTGCCATTCCTATTAAGTACGAGTAAGCATTTGTGAATGCCACCCCCAGCCAGAGACGGCAAAGAAGAGTTGCGTCAGACCGTGGGAGGCCTAGTGGAAGGGGACGTTGCAGGTGCGGGTCAAAGGCCTCAATGCGTGCGCATGTGAAATCTTCTGGAGACCATTGGGAGATAGCTGTTTCCCGGGCAAGAATGCGGAGGACCCTAGCTGCGTCCGTCCTAGGCAATGGGATGAGTACAGTTGTCGCTGTTTGATGCGCCAGCCGGGCGGCAGCGTCCGCACTTTCGTTGCCGACAATGCCGCAGTGGCTAGGAAGCCACTGTAGGGTGACATCATGACCCGCCTGGGCAGCACGGTCGTATATCATTCTTATTTCTGTCAGGAGCTGTTCGTGGGGTCCCCGGCACAGCGCTGACTGGAGTGACTGAAGTGCAGGCTTCGAATCACAGAAGATAGCCCATCTGCGGCACGAACTTTGCTCGATGGTGTGAAGAGCGCTACGGATGGCCGTAAGTTCTGTAGCCGTGGATGTCGTAAGATTGGCTATCTTGAATTTGCTGCACAGTGACAGTCGTGGTATAACAACAGCTCCGGCAGAACCCGACGATGTTACCGAGCCATCAGTGTATACATGGGTTCGGTCCATAGGCGTGCGCACAGGGGGGGCAGGAGGGGCGGCCGCCCCCCCCTAATCATCTGAAGGGGGGCGCCAAATTTGCCCCATACCTTGCCGATGTAACACATGAAAGCAAAAATTTCTGCTCAGAAATAATTTGCCCCATACCTTGCCGATGTAACACATGAAAGTAAAAATTTCTGCTCAGAAATATTTTGTGTGTTGCAGTTCCATCGCATTGAAATAAAAATTTTACGAGCATCCCTCTTTGCACTGCGTTCGGACCTCTAGGCCTTCAGTGGGAAGGCGTCGGGAGTTGATGTAAGGGGGGTGGGGGGTGGGGGGGGGTGCAGCGTTAAGACTTTGCCCCCCCTAATCGAGAACTCTGCGCACGCCTATGGTTCGGTCACTGTATGTCTCGTGCATGTACGTCAAAGCGAGCTGTTGCAGGGCCGGAATTGGAAGATCACGTTTTTTTTGTCACTCCTGGGATATCTAGGCACACTCGGGGCTGCATCACACACCACAGCGGAACGAGCGGTCTCATCGCCGGCGTGTAGTTCGATGGAACGCTGGTGTTGTGGGCAGCTTCTACCCTTGCGAACGACGCCCGGGGACGGGTCGCTGGTATTCCCGCGAGGTGATGATCAGGTAGACGGGCGAGGTGCCTGATATGTGTCCTGAGTATTTCGACGTCCACAAAGGTTGCCAAAGGGTGATTTCGAGCCGGGGCAATGGTCGCTGCTGTGGACGTACATCGTGGTAGGCCAAGACAGGTTCGCAGGGCCTGAGCTTGAATACCCTGAAGTGACCGAGTAGTTGTGCGGCACGCTCCAGAAAGGACAGGGGCACTGTGTCGCAGATAGCCCAAGAACAGCACGTTGTAGAGCTGTAACATCGACTTCAGTGGTGTTCCCCACGTCTTGCCGCCGATGAGTTTGAGCACATACACCACTGCAGAGAGCCTCTTCTTTAGCACGTTAACATGAGCGCTCCAAGAAAGGCCTCTGTCGACAACTATTCCGAGAAACTTGTGATTTCTCACATAAGACACCCTTTCACCATTAATATACAAAGGGTATGCATACATAGGCTTTCGTGTAAACGGAAGCACGGCGCATTTGCTGCTGGATAGTTCCAACCCTTGTCCGTGTAGATATGAGGTCGTCAAGTCTGCGGCATTTTGCAGTCTGGCGCGCACATGCCGACGAGTCACGCCATCTGCCCAAACACATATATCGTCGGCGTATATCGACACGTGAACCCTCCTTGGAAGGCGAGAAATCAGGCCAATTAGTGTAAGGTTGAACAGTGTAGGGCTCAGGACGCCTCCTTGGGGAACACCACGGTGAGTATAGTGAGCTGATGTCGGCCCATCTGCAGTCATAACAAAGAATGACCTCTCTGTTAGGTAGTTCCGTATCCACTGGTAGACCCGGCCACCGAGCCCCACAGCCTGCAGTAGAGACTGGCGCCGAAGAATGCCGCTGGAGAATGCCGCCGGAGAAAGCCGATGAAGTTTGAATCGCTCCAATCAGGGCTCTCGCTGGCTGAAGTTTGAAGTCCGACGAATGGTAGCGAAGCGGTGAGTCAGCCGCGCCGCCACGATGGGGAAAGGGAGCTCTAGGGCGACGCCCCCGCCGTCTCCGTGACCTCGCCTCCAGGCGAGTAGCGACAAGCCCGTTGCGGGCGTTCACCCGATGCAGTATCTGGCCGAGCCGCCGCGACGTAAAAGGAGAGGCGCCTCTGCGGCGGTGCGTGTTTCAGCTTGTCCACCGCGGAAGGTTTGGTCTGGTTTGGACGAGGCGTGAATCGGCCCCGCTGTCGGCGCGTCGCCCCGTGCAACGCATTTGGGCTGGGCGCTCTGGCACAACAGCATACAGCTTGAAATTATTCAGATGCGTCAGTAGCTGGCAAAAGTAACTGAATTAGTATAAATATGTTTTTTAATGCACTATACAGCATCAAAGCGGGTTATTTCTAGCACAGACACTGCTTACCCTCACAAGCGGAGTGTAGCAGACGATAGCGGCGCGAGTCCTGTTGCGCTGCAGCGCAAACCTTCACTCAGTGCCAACCAATCTGGCCAAGCGTCTGCACTGAAACGCTCCAAACCGGCCGATAGCTGTGGCACTGGAGCACATGTGTGTGTGTATGTGTGTGTGTGTGTGTGTGTGTGTGTGCGTGCGTGCGTGCGTGCGCATGTTGTGTGTGTTGAATTGTGTTGTGCGTGCGTGCGTGTGTGTGCGCGCGCGCGTGTGTGTGTGTGCGTGCGTGTGTGTGTGTGCGTGCGCGTGTTGTGTTGTGCGCGCGCGTGCACGTGTGTGTGTGCGCGTGCGTGCGTGCGTGCGTCCGTGTGTGTGTACGTGTGTGTATGCGTGTGTGCGTGCGTGCGTGTGTGCGCGCGTGCGCGTGTTGTGTGTTGAGTGTGTGTGCGTGTGTGTGTGTACATGTGTGTGCGCGCGTGTGTGGGCGTGTGTGTGTGTGTACATGTGTGTGCGCGCGTGTGTGGGCGTGTGTGTGTGTGTGAGTGTGTGTGTAAGTGTGTGTGTGTGCGCGCGGGCCCGTGCGTGTGTGTGTGCGTTCATGTGCGTGCGCGCGCGTGTGTTGTGTGTGTTGTGTTGTATTGTGTGCGGGCGCGTGTGTGACTGTGTGTGTGTGAGAGAGAGAGTGTGTCTATGTGCGCACGTGCGTGCGTGCGTGCGCGCGCATGCGTGTGTGTGTGTGCGCGCGTGCGCGTGTTGGGTGTGCTGTGTTGTGCGTGTGTACGTGCGTCCGTGTGTGTGCGTGCGTGCGTGCGCGTGTTGTGTGTGTTGTGCACGCGCGCGTGTGTTTGTGTATGTGCGCACGTGCGTGTGTGTGTGCGCGTGCGTGTGTGGAGTGTCTGTGTGTGTGCGCGGGTGTATGCGTGTGTGCGTGCGTGTCTGTGTGCGTGTGTGTGTGCGTGCGCGTAAGTGCGTGCGTGTGTGTGCGTGCGCGTGAGTGTGTGTGTGCGTGTGTGTAAGTGTGTGTGCGCGCGTGCGTGCATGTGTGTGTGTGCGCGTGTTGTGTGTGTTGAGTTGTGTTGTGCGTGTGTGTTCGTGTGCGTGTGTGTTCGTGTGCGTGCGCGCGCACGTGCGCGTGTTGTGTGTGTAGTGTTGTATTGTGCGCGCGCGCGTGTGTTTGTGTGTGTGACTGTGTGCACGTGCGTGTGTATGTGTGCGCGCGCGCGTACGCGTGTTGTGTGTGTTGTGTTGTGCGTGCTCGCGCTTGTGTGCGTGTGTGCGTGCGTACGTCTGTGTGCGCGCGCGTGCGTGCGTGTGCGTGTTGTGTGTGTTGTGTTCTGCGCGCGTGAGTGTGTTGGTGTGTGCGTGCGTGTGTGTATATATGTGCGCACGTGCGTGAGTATGTGCGCACGTGCATGTGTGTGCGCGCGTGTGTGCGTGCGTGCGTGCACGCATGTGTGTGTGTGCATGCGCGTGTTGTGTGTTGTGTTGTGCGTGTGTGCATGCGTGCGTGCGTGCGAGCGCGCGCGCATGTGTGTGTGTGCGCGCGCGTGCGCGTGTTGTGTTGTGCGTGCGCGCGCGTGTGTGTGTGTGTGCGTGCCTGTGTGTGCGTGTGTGTGCGCGCGTGTGCGTGCGTGCGTGCGCGCGTGTTGTGTGTGTTGTCGTGCGCGTGCGTGTGTGCGCGCATGTGTGTGTGTGTGCGCGTGTTGTGTGTGTGCGTTCGTGTGTGCGTGCGTGCGCGCGCGCATGTGTGTGTGTGCGTGTTGAGTTGTGCATGCGTTTATGTGTGTGTATGTGTGCGTGCGCACGTGTGTGTAAGAGAGAAGAAGAGCGGGAGACACAGAGAAATGAGCCGAAAGAGATAGTCAAAAGCAGGGGTCGGCCACCTCTTGAGGTGGAGGGCGGAGTTGCATGAAGCCGACAGGGCAAACGGCCGGGTGGCAGATCGGGTGGGGCGGGACACGTGGGGATTGGCAGGCAAAGAGAAAAAATCAGCGAATTGACAATAATCTGGTTAAGTGTGAAGATGGTGGGAAATTCCAAGTGGAAGCGATCAATCAATTCTTTGTCCTTGTTTCCCATGCAACTTAAGTCAAAACTGGCGTGTCGGCCTGCAGGTAGGAAGTGAAAAGAGGAGGGGTGCGGGGTTCTGTCGATGGGCCATGGGCTGTGGGCAGCAGAATGCTGCCCTCTGGTCTAAAGCATTGATTAGACACACATTTATCAAATGTTCACTTTAGTTTTATGCTGCCTGCGCTGGGGATCATGTTTTGGGTCATCATTCATTTCAACCGACGCCGTACACCGGATTATCGCGCAATTGGGCATATAAAGTTCTTGGATAAAGAATGGAGGAAGCTGAAGGGCAACAAAAAAAATGCTAGATCTTGTCAAACATAGGACGATGAGTTTCTATGCCCACGTATATGCGCCGGCATGACGTCAGACCTAAGGTGAATATATTTGAGCTGGGTCTAAGACATTTCGGTGCAGAACATTTCGGTGCAGGACATTTCGGTGCAGGACGTCTCGGTGCACGGACCATCGTCAACTGGCACCCGCAAGCGTGACATACAATCAGTTTGACGCCCCTGGGCACGTTGTTAGGGTCGCCGTTAGGGTAAGCTTACGGGAGGCCTCACTCTTTTTTTATTGCGCACGTGCGCCCTTCGGAATAACCTAAAGAAAATCTGCCAGCCCCCATCTGGCTTCGACAGCAACATATATACCCCCCATAATTCCCCATACTGGCTCATGGGCATTGGCCAATGACGATTACTGGTGTCTTCAGAGACTCACGGCATATTCGCCAGTTCCCATTTGTCTACGACGTCAACGTCACCAAAGTTCTGAGACACCACCGAGTAGGATTACCCACTGTTACAAATCAGCCCGCCGCAGGGCTTTTTCCAACACTCCTCGGCTGTGTGGCGAAGCCTCCACTACGTGCGCCTTTCGAGCAGGCCTCCCTGTCGGTGACTCACGCTTGCAGCCGATGGAGCCAAACGCGTCGCTACATGTCTGGATCGCAGGCGCCTCGCTATCGGCGTGATCAAACTTGGTGGCGCCGACGCAACACGCAGAGACTTGTCCGAAGGACGCGAAAGCCGCTGCGGAGACCTCCTCTCTCCCCTCTCTCGGACTCAGCGTGCGCCGCTACTACCGACCACTCACGAACTCTGGAAAGAGCGTTGTGTGTGTATGCCGTTCGTGTCGTGTGCACAATCTAGAGGGAACGTTTGTTTTGACCGTTGGCGCTTTGGGTATAAATAAGACCCCCCAAGCGCACTACTTCATTCCTGTTTGAGCAGTTAATCAATGCTGTCACTCTGCTCGAGTCCTGTACTGTAAACTAGCCCGTCGAGGCATTGTTCTTGTCTGGCTTCGGCCATCTCTCGCCATGAAGTAAAGTTAAGTTTGCCATTGGCTTCCGGTCTTCTTCGAGGCAGCAACATTCGCTGGCCGCTCGCTTCACCATGCTACCACACGTATGTCGGAGGCAACGGAGCTCGGCTCGGGTACGCCTTCCCGTACGCAACAACGGTTGGCAGCGGTCGGATGGCAGCTTCGTAACACCTGGAGCCAGCGGTGCGAGATCCAACACCACGGACGTCAAGGCGGTTTCGGACTTCGCAGAATTCACGGTGGTCAATGGTGAGTGCGGGACTATTCTTCACTGAGTTTTACCAGGCTTCTAAGGATAGCTGGTAGGGCGTGTTTTTGTCGCGTGGGTTATTCGCGCAAAAAAAGTTTTGTGCAGTGGGAAAGCAGTACTCTAGACCGGCCATGAATTTGAAGGCTTGAAAAAACCGCAGTTGTTGGAGCTTGCAAAAGAGTTGGCTTGGATGTTTTGGACGCTCTGAGAAAGCCAGAGCTGATACAGGCTATACTCGCTGTTGGGGCTGACCATGAAGCGCTGTCTGAGTGCATTGAGCTGATCAATGGTAGGGAGACCGCTAAACGTCAGGCTGCAGAGGCTGAACGCCAGCGTGAGGAACGCGAGGAAAGAAAGCGGGAACAGGAACTCGAGAGGCAGAAACAGGAACGCGAGGAAGGACGTCAACTCGAGCGACAGCATAAGCTAGAAATGAAGCGTCTAGAGATCGAGGCATCTCGATCCAGGTGTGAGAGTGACAGCAGCGCGCAGTCTGCGGCGACTCAGCAACCTACGTTGCGAATGAGTGACCTAATGCGACCCTACAAGGTATACGAGAAGACATCGGTCTTTTTGTGTGCTTAGCTAAAGTACTGCTGGGCTAAAATATAACTAGTGTAGTTAGTTATTCGCGTATTTTATCGCAACTAAAAGCCTGGTAGAGCTTCAGTGTGAATTTGTCTTTGCACTTGCCGGCGATGCGGTTGTCTTACTGTGTTGGTATATGTTGCTTACCTGACCAAGCCAGAGACGTTCTTGGCAAGTCACTATTCGTCCAGTGACCGGCCCGGAGAAGCTCCAGCACGGTGTCGTACAGCCTAGGCCTGGAGTCGAGCATCTGGCGAGCACTTCTCTCCGAAAGCATCCCTCCGGACAACGGTTGAAGACCCTTATCCGTCGGGATCTCAGACCCCCGGCGGAGAAGCTGTTACGATTGAGCTCGCCATTGGGATTCGTTTCAATACTCCTCGGCTGTGTGGCGAAGCCTCCACTACGTGCGCCTTTCGAGCAGTCCTCCCTGTCGGTGACTCACGCTTGCAGCCGACAGAGCCAAACGCGGCGCTACATGTCTGGATCGTAGGCACCTCTCTATCGGCGTGATCAAACCTCGGTGGCGCGGACGCATCACGCAGAGACTAGTCCGAAGGACGCGGAAGCCGTTGCGGGGGATACGGCCCGTTCGTCACATGGCCTTTCGTCATAGGCCGGTCCGTATAATAGGCCGTTTGATCACATAGGGTCATTCGTCATAGGCCGGTTCGACAAATGGGAAAGTTAGTCATAGGCGCACAAAACGAATGTCCGCGTGTTTCCTTTTTTTTAGAATGCATGTGGGTCTCAGCGAAGTAGGTAGGATGGCTTGACTCAGAAGAGAAGCGAGGCACGTTTTCTTTCTTCTCTCTCTTTCTTTTCGGCCTTACATCGGAGAAAGCTCGGCAAAGAATGCAAGCCAGAGCGCACAAGTATAGGGTGACCGGGGATGTTCAAGAATATAGATATGAGTTCAACAACCCAGGGCAGAAAAGTGAGGCAGGGACGTTGCCGAATAAAATTCTTGGAAGACGGGCCACAAAGAAGAACCCGCGCCCCCCTTTTCAGTGTTGCGGCCGGCTTGGGCACCCTCAATGGGAACAGGCCCTCTCGTCACAGCCGACTCTTCATGGGAATGAAGGTAAGTTGCGCTTGCTGTGAACACAGAGGCGGGCACGGGAAAAAAACGTAGAGTTTCACGAGACGGAGTCTCGTGAAAGTCTACGTTTTTTTCTCGTGCCCGTCTCTGTCCGATCGTTTCTTCGGCGCCATGACGCAATAGGATGGCCCTCTCTTCTCCGGGAAGGGGGGGGGGGGTAATGTAATGAGAAATTGGTGCAACCACTGGCCAACCCGCCCGTATGGCTCGTTCACGAATCATCGCCAGCAGCGGCCGCGAGACAGAAGAAGCAGAAGACTAGCCTGTCCGACATAGCCTGGACTACCTGTTTTGGTGATTGCGTTTGGCTATACCAATCAATACCAATATCTTTACACCAACACCAACTAGCCCGACATTAAGCTTTACTGATCTTCATGGGAAAACGGGTCAAAAAGGCACCTGGTTTTAAGTGGTCCCGTAACAGAGAAAGTGGCAGCACCGACCTTCTCGTTCTTGGAAATTTCGTCAGGAAGTTTTGTTTTGGGCGGATGTCGAGAATGGGGGGGAAGGGGGGTGTTAGTTGCTTTAACACTGATAATTTGTACCAGGTTGACCCTTTCGCAGTTCCTGGGCTGGCCTTTTTGCTTCTTTGGAGGTGGCGGTTGAAATTATATTTTTTGGTTTAACACGCTCCCTCTTATCTTACTGTTCCTTACAAAAGAAATGTGTTACACGAGTATCGAAAGCCACGGCACAAAACTTCTTCACTCCACATGGCTGAAAAAGGATTGTGAGAATCACGTAGTTTGTGAGAAAAACGTGTGGAAATCGGTTATAATTACACTTTCTTACTCAGCAACCATTACGCAACATGTACGAACGATAATGAGTGATGCCTTGTCACCGCTTACGTCTAGAAACACATCGAAAATTTTGTTTCACCGGTCCTGTGCCGAATTTTCCTAAGTGGCAAAATGTTCTATGACGAATGATGCTATGTTAACAAACGGCCTATTACGAACCGGCCTATGACGAAACGCAATGAGTCGAACGGGCCTACACCCCCGCTGCGGAGACCTCCTTTCTTCCCTCTCTCGGACTCATGCGTGCGCCGCTACCACCGACCGCTCCCGAACTCTGGAAAGAGCGTTGTGTGTGTCTGTGCCGTTCGTGTCGTGTGCACAATCTAGAGGGAACGCTTGTTTCGACCATTGGCGCTTTTGGTATAAATAAGACCTCCCCCCAAGCGCAGTACTTCATTCCTGTTTGAACAGTGAATCAATGCTGTCACTCTGCTCGAGTCCTGTACTGTAACCTCGCCCGTCGGGGCATTGTTCTTGTCTGGCTTCGGCCATCTCTCGCCATAAAGTAAACAAGTTAAGTTTGCCATCGGCTTCCGGTCTTCTTCGAGGCAGCAGCATTAGCTGGCCGCTCGCTTCACCACGCTACCACACGTATGTCGTAGGCGACGGAGCTCGGCTAGGGTACGCCTTCCCGCAACACCACTAACCATAACAGCTGCCGTCAGAGGCTCACGGCCGATTCTCCATTAGCTGCGGGGCAGACGTACCCATTCCAAAGAGTACTCAGCGGCGTTCATTTGAACATTATGCATTCGCACACACAACTCATCAGAATTGCTTAGGTACGTGTCCTCTGAGTCTTTGTTTATGTTGTCGTTTTCTCTCCAGAGTGTCGCGGCCACCGTACATGTCGCCAACTTCAAAAGTTAAGTTTCTCATTGCGCATAAACACCGTCGTTGTTGTTGTCCGGGGGAGAAAATGGCCCCTCTATACATAATAAATAAGAAACACATTTCAGTTTGCGTCATTTGTGAACCCTCAGTTCTTGCGTTTTCCTGTTGCCAAAAAAAAAAGGCAATTCCTAAAAAAAAGTTTTATGGCAGCAGTAGGTAATAAAAACGCCGAAGCACAGTATCAATTTGTATATTTCAGACAGAAGGCAGCAGCTGACGGGCCAGCGACGGCGATGCCTGGACGAACGCTCGGAGTCCGTGGGAGCCCAGACCGCTCGTGCCTCTAGGCTCCCGCAGTGAGCCAGGGCGGTGCTTCGTCTTCTTCACCGATTCCGCTACAGTTTTGTAACTTCTTCCCGCCTCCTACCCGGCTCTAACCCAGTGTTCTCGAAAAAAAAATACCCAATTTGGGTTATTCGCAAACATCGTCTTTAAAAGCAGGAAAATGTGAGCTGTGAGTTTCATATGAAACAAAGAAACTTGCAAAGGGCATGCACCGAATGATGAAAGTAAACTTTATTGGATTTGTTTAGCCGTGGTCAAAGGAATATATACATTGCAAGCATTGAAGATATCCGCCAGACAGCTTCGCCCTCTCGTTGTAGGGAATGAAGACAGGTTGGCCAGTCTCAATCCAGGGTCATTTCTTAAAAGTAGCAGAAGTAAACCAGGACAGAATATTTTCATCGCGAAAATTATTCTCGCACAGGGACCACCGACATGGAAATTTTATTATTTCGTTAATCAGCCTATAGGCTGACGTGCAAAGTTAGGAGCGTGTCTACAACAAGCCTTCAAGCTTTTTACGGCGTTACACAGGGCAACCCAGTTTTTAAATTTACGATTTTAAAAACGCGCTACCTTGCTGCCTTACACAGATAAAACTGATAATTTTGCAATGCGCGCCAGGGTTTTTTAACGGGCCGTGCGTTCCACATGCTCGCACAAAATGCAACATAATTACTTTTTTCTCACCGGTGTCCCCTTGATATCATTCCTCACTTCACCTAAATAAATATATCAAGTGAGTGCAATAAGAAAAGCATGAATAAATAAGCAGATGAGTGAGTGATTAAGCTATTGACATTTTGTAACGGCCCTCAACTAGTAGGCAGTCAAAGGGTTGAATTCTGAGGAGTGTCCGTTTCGAGAATGTCCATTTCACGTCCGTTTCATTCATGGCATAGTTGCTCTTGTGAGGCTTCTAGTCAATGGATGTGCTGCGTCATATCCAGTCGTCTTGCTTTCAGCCAATCAGGGTTCGCTCGAAACGGACATGAAATGGAGAAAACCGCCCGAAGTACACTACATGATTCACAATCATGCTGTCAAATGTGGTACCAAAGGTATAGAACTGTGTTCATACACAGACGGAACGTACCACACCTTGTATCAGGGATTTCTGGGCGGAACTTTGACTACACGTACGCTCTGACCTCTGACTGATTGCTTTGTCCCTCCGTAATGGTTGGTTTACTTCCTGTTTTGATGTAGAAGGTGTTCTTAATGATGCCTGGGCAAATTATAAGGGCGATATTTTCCTCGACACTTAACGACAGTCTTCTTAACTGTTGTTTTCGCCGACAGAAAAAGCGCCCGCACAGAGCCTCATTTGCTTTTCAAAACGAACCGTTACGAAATCGCCCAGTATACAGATTCGACCAGTATACAGATTCGAGGTGGATCCGATATCGTTCGGCGGAAAATTGACAGCGGGTGGTTTTGAGAAGCATGTCACTGCCCCTTCCTAATTCGTTCACTAATCGTGTGCTGTGTGAGCAGATAAAATATGGTGCTGACGCAATTATCGAACTGCCGCAAGAAGTTTTCCTACTGCTGTAAAATTTTCTAGCCTTTCTAGTCTTACTGATGCGATAAGGCTATGACGAATTTGTGGTTTAGCTCAACGACAACGTGAAGTGTGTACTCGCCTCATCCTGTAGGACGTCGAGGGCGTGGCAGCGGAGTGTGATCTCGCAGCACCGCCAAAAACGAGGCATGCTTGAGAGCACTCTTGTGCGCCAGAAAACGTTCGACGACCAGGTGGCCAGTGGGGTGGGCCGTGCTTGTGGTGAAGATGACGAGTCCGCCGAACACTTGATTTTAAGCTGTGCAGGTCTCGGACGCTGTGATAATACCCGCAAAAATGGTCCGCTTCCGACCCTGCGGGAAGCTCTCGGCTTCGGGGACGCCGACGGTGTGGTGCACGTGCGCGCTGTATAGCGCGTACAAAGCGCCGCCTGGAACGCTGGTGGGCGACGGAAGCTCAGGGACGTTAATTGTACATTCTCAGAATCTTCGTTCTGTTATGCTGTTTTTTGTTTGTTTGTTTCTCATGTGTGCCTGAGTGTTGTCAAGTGCTCCCTTTTGGGGTGCCATAAGTTTGTGTCTCGTTCGTGTCACGTTATTGTCATTATGTTTGTCATGCATTCCACTTTCTGTTTGTCCTGGTTAGTGTGTGCGTGGAACACCCACCCGATTCAAAGGGTACAGCCCAAATACCATCACCATCATCAACAACAACCTACGGTCCTTTTCCAGCGCTTTTCCTGGGGGAAGAGCTCGTCGTGCCTGGTGAACGACTGGTTCCTCTCCAATCAAGTCATGTCCTATAGTCACCATGAAATTGGTCGTGGCCTTCGCGATCGGCTGCCGGCGGCGCGCCGTTGCTCCGGCCGTCCCATTCGACGCGTCCCCCAGCCAAAAAAAAAAATTGGGCCCATCTCCCCACGAGGGGGGACTCGAGTAAATGCGTCGCGTAGGGGGTGGGTGTATTGCGTTAACGTTAGTGTTTGGGGGGTGGTGGTGGGGTGGTAGTGAATGTGTTAACTATTATTGCTTATTACTATTAATTATTATTATTTCTTTCATATATTAATTATTACTTTCGTGATTTTGCGACTCGAGTCCCCCCTCATGGAGAGATGGGTTTTTCTTTTTTTTTTGTGACGCAAGAAGTGAAGGCAAGGAGTAGGTTGTTGTAAGTCGTTATTTATTTTTGTTGCTGTTGTCGTTGTATTGGACGCTGAGAACGACGGCTTCGTGGTCGCTAAAGTGTACTGTTAAGGGGTCTTTAAGCAGTGGTCGTGCGTTGCAGCAACTGGTGAAGACGAGATCGATGCAACTGCTGCCGTGTATCAGCAGCTTCTTGACGTAGTTTGAATGAGTCAAGGATATAAGGCGCGTTCGTACCCTTTGATTCTGTGTCGCTTTTGTGGCGCAGTGGGAAGAGCACCATGTACCTCGTGTTCCACCCACAGGGTCGTGGGATCGAAACCAGGCGCCGATAACTATTATTTTTTTTTATATAGTGTAGGGGGAGGGGTGCGGACCTGTTGTTGAGAGCGAGGAGGGTAGCGTGATGCGGGAGAGGAGGAGTGGGGGAGAGGGCGCACCTGCACGCTGAGCTGTTGCGGACGGACGGCGGACGCTACATGTGAGTTAAAGAAATGCTCTGCATTTAAAACAAACAAAAAAACCCACCGCAACGTGCCCCGAGGTGGCGGTGTTAGTCTATTTAAGGAGCGTCTAAGAATGCAAGGCAAAAGAAACGCCTCTATCATGAAGCACAGAGCACTATGGGGATATGACAAATATGAAGTAGTGAGAAGAATCTGAAGGGTACGTGTAATGGTGTCGGCCCTCACCTTTTCAAACGCAGTACTGTGTGTCGAATCAGAGATTCAATCAGGGCTAGAAATAAATCATAGGGCGGAGCGCCCAGTAAAACCACAAACGAGGCAGTGCAGGGAGACATGGGATGGGCCTCCTTTGAAGTAAAAGAAGCACAGAGCAAAATATGTTTTGAAGAAAGACTTGGGAATATTGACAGAGATGGTCCGCCAGAGTGTTACGGTATCTTTGCATGAGAAGCGTGGACACACAGTGGAGGAAAAGAACCGGAATTCTCAGGAAAAAGTATATAAACCCTGGAAGCGCAGAGAAAACGACCAAGGCAATAAAAAGTGCAGGGAAAGAATCAGAGGCAACGACCAGAAAAAAGAGGATGGACGCAAAGAAGTACTTAGATATATACAGAATCGGGAAGCGGGAGATCACGAAGAAAAATTTATTTGATAATACCAAAGGGAGTGCATTGCCTTTTGAAGCCCGGGCGGGTTGTTTGCGGGCAAACACGCTTATCCGCGAGCCGGCACAGGAAAAACTGTGCGCAGGTTGCGGCAGGAAGCCAGAAACCATGCGACATATAGTAACGGGGTGCAGAGGTATCCGTCCAGTCCTCAGTGAGGGAACCATCCAGCTTCCGAAGGCCCTTGGCTTTAAATGGGCACTGACACAAAAGTTTTGCATCTTGTTTTTCTTTTTGTTGCAATAAGTAGCTAGTGACCAACTTATAACCTGTAGAAACCTCATTTGCTTCAGCGTGCGATGGTTGTTTAATTAGAGGCATTTTCAATGCGGCCAGTCGCAGTTTCGGTTTCAGCGGGTGCCGCGAAACGATGGATTTTGTGTGAACAAAGCTGACCACGTGACCGTCGGAGGGATATCACAGAGCAGAGCCGCCGTAGCACTGTCGAATCCGCATCGACGGCAGTTTCTGCGAATGCCCCCACGTACTGATCTCGTGAGGCGCTTAATTAAAAAGCGACCGTGGATGTGACGCAGGCGCTGCGAGTGCAAATGCTACCGCGGCTAAAGAACTACGCGCGACGTTCGAGACGGTGGGTGGCCCAAGACGCGCGCTGGGAGCAGCCGGCCGGTCTGCCTACAGGTCCGCCTACAGATGTGTTCGGCTTAGCACTGCGGCGGATATTCGAGTGCCGCTCTCGTAAGCGGTGCAGATGACAATTTTTAATGCAACCCGCCATCGCATCATTAACTCATTTCTCATGTAAGCCACCATGGTCGGGACTTGGGGACAATTTCCTGCAGCGCTAACAAGCTATCACTCGAGCTACCTGCGCCGGCCTGGGCCACTTCGCGGCCGTGGCCGCCGCCTGCACAGCGACCGTGCGGCTAGCTCAGTGGGCTTTTCGTGCCTCCGGCGCGTTTTCGCATCCAATGGTAATAAAAAGTAATAGAAACATAGTGCCTGGAATCGCTGTAGAACTTTGGTCGCGGCCAGCTGCCCGATGAGCTGACGAAATCACGGCGCCTCCGCCGCCAACGATCATGTCGTTCGTTCTCGAGAGCAGACGCTCCGCCCTCCGGCCCTCCGATTGGAGCGGCGAGCCGGCGAAAAACGCCGGCAGTGCGGAAGCGGCAAACACAAACTCGTGACGTGTTGGATGTTGTTTATTTACACAATATCCTCGGGATGTCGATTGCGCGTGGTCCTCTGCTGGCTGCTCGGTTGCGTTTCGCACACTTTAAAATTGATTTTAAATATGTTCTAGGCTGTATTCGCCGCTGATATTTTGCAGATGATGTATATGTGTGTTCACACCAATCTATCTCCGAAGTTATCTCGCCTTCAAAATTTTGTGTCAGTGCCCCTTTAAGGTTAACGGAAAAGTGAATTGGACAGCAGTAGATGTTAGTAAAAGAAGGTTAGAATGTTGGTGGGACAAGAGAAGAGAACAATCTGGGCAGACATGAGAACATAGAAGTCAGACTAGCACAAAAATTACATAAAGGGTGCATTTTTTCTTTTTTTTTTGGCGCGGTGATTGTACAGTAGCGTTACGACTAAAGTTGCTCTGCAACGCCACCCCGTTACAAAGTGGAAGCCGCTAAGCATCATCATCATCTTCTTTTTCTTCGGAGGTGAAGGAAACCACGTAGGGCAGTGGTAGAGGCGTACCGGGTAATTTCGACTCTCGCTAAAGCAATGAATTTTGAGGTGGTTGACCTCAATCGGGAAGTGCACCGTGCGGGCCGGGGCCAGGCGTTTGTTAGAGACGGAGTACACTTCACTGAGCGTCTAGCGCAGCAGGCGGGAAAGCGACTAGCTGCGCGGGCGGTAGCTTTTTTAGGGGGGCCACGAGCATCTCGAAAGCTGGACTAAATAGGAGACAAAGACTTGAAGCGCTATAGGACAACAGGGACAAGCGAGTTAGGCCACAGCTGTCACGTATGTTATGTTAGGCTGTAGTTTGACAACAGCTGGCGGTCAACCTAGGTTCTTCCCCTCTGAGATCATCTGTCAGTGTGGGGGACCGACCGGGACGGCCTTGTAAAAGGCGGCTTAACTTGGCCTCAGCCCCCAACACTTAGCCCATGCATAGCCTAAGAAGAACATCGCAAAACCTAACAAAACTTACCAAAGCCTAGCAAAACAGCAAAACCGGAAGGAGCTATGTCGACCCACCGCTCCGCTGTTTCTCCAGCCTTGCACCCAAGCTTCGCCAACTTTTTTTATTACACGGAAGCAAATGCCACTCGAATAATCCCAGAAAGAGGGAGGCTAACTATAGTCGCGTATACCAGAGCGAAAATCAACAAAGCAAACATATTACGACACGACAAAACCCCAGCTACAACACAAATCATAACATGACAATAAATCACAATAAAAGTCAGGCATTGACAAACCGCGATCGACACACTGGAACCAGTAAAACAAAAAAAAATGCTCATAGACACTGCGCATTGGGAAATCTCTTCTTGAAATAGGCTTTTCGCTTAGCGCGCAGTCACAGCAGAATGACGGTTAATCATCCTAGCTCGTTCTAGACTATGAGGGCCAATTAAAAAGACTTCATAAGAAACACTGCGGTCACGTGGTACTGTGAAAAACCGAATAGTGTCAGGGTTAGGGTAAAATGTTTTCTTAATGCACGCTGCAAAACATCTCGGAAAAACAAAGCATTCCAGCGATCAATTAATACAACACACTAAACTTTTTTAAACTCTCTTTTAGCCAAAAAGGGTGTAGCATAGTGTAAAAAGTGTGTTGCGAGGCCTTTACACCCTTTTTCTTGAATCTCAACACCTGTTTCCTAGCTCTACACCCTTTTTGTGTGAAAAAAAGGGTGTTGATCAACTTCAACACCCTTGCTTTTTCTTAGGGTGTTGAAAGGGTGTGGAAAAGGTGTTCAGCTGTTCATTGAATAAGGCCATGCTTGGATGCATAATAGCACTGCAAAGAACAAGACATCCCTTCATATACTTCTCTAGTCGCAAGAAATTTTCAAACGCAAAAAAAAAAATTGCTCGTATGCAATGATCGCTCGTTTCCATATGCGGTACGTGCACCTCACGCCCCAAGCTTTGGCACGTGAAACACCAGTTTGAACCTTCAAAATTAAAAAGACTGTAGTCGTGTGGCGAAAAGGGTGTTTACCGACTGCAACACGCTTGGCTTTCTGTATACGGTGTTGAAACGGTGTGAAATAGGTGTTCAGTTGCAAAAAAAAAAAAAAAAAAGAACAGCGGATCTGGGGGTCGACCTAGTTTCTTCCGGTGTTGCTGAGTTTTGTTACGTTTGCTAAGCTTTGCAGTGTTCTAGCTAAGCTAGGATGACCGCTGAGGGGTGAGGCCAAGTTTAACCGGATTTTACAAGGCTGTTCCAGTGTGTCGCGCTCGCAGGAATAGTAAACCATCCACTGCTTCCTCTAGAAATCCATACAAATTAGTACGGCAGTTTCTTCCGAACTTCAGTACTACAATTGCCGTGCGGTGCCAGCGGTATAACAAAAGTTGCCGTTGTTCCTTCGCGGAACGTACCCACTTATTAACTAACGGGTTGGCCGAGAATCGGGAGCTCTGAGTGTCTAATGTTTCTGCTTCACAAAATTCCCGAAAAACTATGAATTGGAAACCTAAAAGTTGAAGAATAATGCGTACCGCGTGCCACCTGAACGTGGTGGCAAGTAATTGAGCAGAACAGGTGCGCACCAGCCGCGCGGAGCCCAATCGGCTTGCTGACGTAATTTGCACCGTAAGACCAAGAAACTAAAGAGAACAGAGGCGTAAATACGATGTAGGAGTAAGCACAGGCTTTCGCCTTCAAAGCACGTGAGCAGGCTCAAGTGCACCGAGGAATTTCGCCGATATCCGGTGTAGCAAGCATCCGGCAATGCTGCGCCTCACCGCACCCTTCCGCATTACAGAGCTCGAATATAAGGAAGTCATCATCATCATCACCAGCCTATGTGCGCCCACTGCAGGGCAAAGGCCTCTCCCATTATCCTCCAATTACCCCGGTCCCGTGCTAACTGCGACCAATTTATCCCCGCAAACTTCTTGATCTCATCTGCCCATCTAACTTTCTGCCGCCCCCTGCAACGCTTGCCTTCTCTAGGATCCACTTTCTTACCCTTAATGACCAAAGGATATCTTGCCTCGCATAACATGTCGTGCCCACGTCCATTTCTTCTTAATTTCTACTAGTATGTCCTTAACAAGCGTTTGTTCCCTGACCCACTCCGCTCTCTTCTTGTCCCTTAATGTTGCACCTATCATCTTCCGTTCCATTGCGTGCTAAGTCGTCCTCAATTTAAGTTGAACCCTCTTAGTGAGCCTTTAAGTTTCTGCCCCGTATAGGTGAGTACCCGTAAGATGCAGCTGTCATACACTTTCTTCTTAAAGGGAAGGTGAAGCGGTTTTAGAATTAAAAGAAAAGTTGACTAGCAGCAAGTACACATTGAATAGTTCATGTGTACGAAATATTTTCGCAATACATGCAATACAAGCGGCGCAATGAGCAAACAAAAGTGGCCCGATGCCCCGCCCCCATCTCGCCGCGCGATGCCGGAAGACCGAAGAGCGCCGGCGAAAACCGGCTGAAAAACGTCATACCTGGACTTCCGGCCGGATTCTGCCGCCTCGGCCATGCTCTTTTCGCCGTGTTTCCTTGTGAATGATACTTGTTGTTGTTGTGGTTGATAGCACTTATTTGTACAATTTTCGTGTTCAATAAGTATGCACGAACGCCAAACGAGGCATACGTTATCATCCTAAGCAGAATAATGCCACACCGGGATGCTTGATAACTTACGGAAGCGACAGCCGAGGTGGCTGTGCTTGATGACAGAGAATATACTACACTACGTTAAATACTTTGTAAACCGCTCCAATGCGGTTTTTTTTTTATGCGACGGACGTGAATGTTCACATTAGATTCTAGATTTAGGAAGGATGGGGAATACTGCTGTACTTTGGCCGGGGATGTTTCGTTCCATTCCAGAAACCAAGTCACATTTGTTCAGGCAATACTTGTTTCGTTCAACGCGTCGGTTTTCTTTCTATGGGCTCAGGACAGTGTTAAAAAAAAACACTTTTTTGGCGAAACTAAAACAAGGGGCCAATCCTGATAGAAGTTCTCTCCCGGCTAAGAGGTAAACAGTATTCCTACAAAGTAAAAGAACCAAGACAACCAGATTACTTATTTTGCAAGTATACATGTCACGATAAGGTGATGTTTGTCTGGAATAAAAAAAAAAAACACCACTCCGAACCACCACCGTGTTATAATTTGTGTTGACTGCGGGGGCTTAATTTTTTGCCCAAGATTCCGTGTGGCTGCATGTTATAATTTGGCAAGCACTTGTTGCCACTGAACCTCAAGTGTGCTCCAGTGATAGTCGGTGATATATATAATGATGATACTAAAAAAATTAGGAGCGAAGAGTAAATATACGCCCTCTGTCCGACTAGCGCGGTAAATGCTTAAATCTAGAAATGCTGAAACAGGCCAACGATTCATTATCACAAACGTTTGGTGATTGTTACCTAAAGTAACGTAACTACAACGTAACTGCCTTGTCCGACTGGTCTGTTAATTATAACGAGGTGGCCGTAATATTGTAGCAGAATGCGCAACGCACAAGCGAAAATCAAGCCCTACTACAGCCAATAATGCTGAGCAGGCAGTAGTATGCTGCAGCGTTTTCAGAATAAATGCATGTGAAGCAGTAAGACGCCACTCATCGAAGTGCAGCTAGCAATCGCGGAGGCGCCGTAGCGCCGCTGCCGAAATGGCGCGCGCGTGTGGGTCTGTGAGCAACGGGGCTGGGGTGGGCGACAACGAACAAAGGAAATGCGGAAGCTGAGTCTGCTTGTTGGTTTATGCGTGTACCGGCAAGATGTGTCTCGCATATACGTTTACAGCGCATGAACGCTATTTTTTCGCGCAGTGCACGTACGTGCTTTTCGCTCGTAGAATTGTTTATAAAACGCCCATTAATCTTCGGCATAAATGGTTTCGTGTATAATAAGAAACAGTTAAGGCAGTACCTAATATTAACATAAGGTATAAAATCCCCCTATGCTGGTTGCCTAATTCAAAAATATTTTAATGAAACCCACTAGTCGACGTCACAGTCACTGCTTTGGGGTTCTCTGTCGTGTAAAGCAAATTTAAGCTCCAAGATAATTGAACCAATGGCACGGGAAATTATAAAACAAACTTCCAGTCATGTGCGAAAATTAAACTGCAAGCTAAATTGCCGCAAAGGCAACTGTGCGATCGTTCGCAATGCTTCCGAAAACCCGCGCGGCCGAAGGGTGTCCTCCTTCGACGTCATGACGGGCGCAACCAATCAGGGGCGTCAAAAGACGAAAAGCGCGCGTCTTTCGAACGGGGCCGCGCTTTTTGCAAGATAAATGCCACTTGACTCATGTACGATAAATTTCAATGTGATATTCGGAATCAGCGCGCAAGAAACTATATAACTGTTAATCTAACTCAAATTTTTTGGAAAGCGCTTCAGCTTCCCTTTAAGGGACAATGGTAGGCTGCCATTCATTATCTGAGAATGCCTGCCGAATGCACTCCACCCCATTCTTATCCTTCGAATTATCTCTGCCTCATGGTTTGGATCCTGGGTCACAACTTGGCCTAAGTAGATATATTCGCTTACTACTTCCACGGCCTCGCCACCTATCTCAAACCGTTGTGCTGTCCCGAGGTTATTGATCATTACTTATATTATAAGAGACTGCGGTATCTTTAATTATTTGCAGCTTACCAGGGACACAATTGGCACCATCGATTTATGCTCGCAGTGACAGATCTAGTGACCCGAAGTGGCATCGACGCTAAAAGTGACGCTTCTAAAAAGTGTCTATTTGATGCATGAAATGCAGATCTCAAGTCATGAGTAAGTTGCGTGTTTCAAGTACAGCAAGACATCTCAACTACATTTCTGCTCAAATGTACTCATGTATCTACCTTGAATCATAAATAACGAGCTTTATTAACCCCATGGCCGATTTATTTTCGGCATCCGCTCTTACGTTCCGTAAAGACAGAAGGTTTTTTGCTATCTCATTTTTCTCCTAACTTTGTCTCTTTTTTTCCCTTCTGGTTTCGTTGTGATACATTCGAAGCCAATAGAGTTTAATTAGCTTCCATGCCTGTTGAAACAAGTCAGCAGTTTCATATTTTAAACCAGCCATTCATCGCGGTGATTGAAGCCCTCGGAAGAGAAAAAAATCCCAGAAATAGTTCGTCAGCAAACACCTATTCTGATAGAACAAGCGAAACAGTTTATTTCGCGCCCTTTATTTCCCCAAGATAAAAAAATGGCAGCATCTCCACTCCGTGGATGATGGCAAGGGTGCGGAGTACGGGGACTCGAAATGACATCCAAGTTGCGCCCCGACCGTCATTCGATTTGAGCCGTGAGTTACACCTTGATTATTCCCTAAATGAAACTGCAACTCCCGGCTCAAATGGAATTTCGCTTGATGGTGGTGTGCGCACGGATGGACGCGGACGGACATTGGGAGGCGCGCGCGGTACTCCGCACCGTTACAGGCGAGGGAGTAAGCCGTTTAACTCTCGGGTACTAACTCACGGTCGTAGCCAAGACGACTGACACTAACTCTGTCTGGTCTACCAGACACAGGCTCGAATCCTGCCGGCGCCTGAGTGATTTTTTGCGATTGTAAATGCTATGCGCACGGACGCGGACGGACATTGTGCGGTCCTAAGGTACTCCGCACTACAAAATGCTTCACATTGGCCATTTTACGAAATGGGAAACAATCGCAGTACGTTTGACTACTGTTTGAGCAGTGTTGTTAGAGCGAATAATAACACGAATGCAAAGACAAAAAGCTCCAGGTAAAACACGCGATGTTACATAAAAGGGGAGTAAACAAATGATTAATTGCAAAGATGCGCGAAATCTGTTTCCATAATCGGGTGTAAATGGCAGCAGGTTCATCCAGAGCTACTATACGGAATCAATTTACAGGAACTGCATACAAGTTCGTCGTGCGGTGGACGCTGCGGCTGTCTGAGACTTCGGCTCCGCTCGGGCGTTCACACTGCCGTCCGCGACAGCAATAGCGAAGAGCCGCAAGCGCCAGCCCGACGGCAGCACTCAGACCGATACCACAAGACTGTGGCAGCGTCATTCTTTTCCACATCTTCTATGCCGCTTCTTCGGACCTTCAACGGGCTCGGTAGCGGCTTGCTCGATCATCGGAGCGAAAGAGTGAAAGCAGAAAACGATGAAGAGAGGTGGGGTGTGCATGCTTCCGCTCGGACCCTAGATATTTGAAGCTATAGCACGGTCGTTGCAGCATTCGCCGCACTTTCTTTGGTAAGCAAGCCATTGTGCCTTCCGCCACAAACCAGCTATGAACGACGAGTCTCTTCGCGTACGCGCCCTTCCCGTTCCCGTTCCTGTTTAAAAAGACAGCAACAAAAAACCTCCCTTCTCCCTTCGTGTCGCTCTCGAATAGTTACATATTCAGCTGTAAATGTGTCCTTCTCGCTGCCTCGATTAGTAAAGACGATATACGACGCGACTCAGCGCTTAAACCGATTCTGCAACATGATCTGGGCAACCTAATTCCTAATAAACGTAACATGGTTCTTTGAAGTGTGCCATAATGACCCAACAGGCGAAGCTGTTTGCCGTTTCGTCGCCACATACTGCCGCTTCGTGCGAACATCCGGCAGCTGTGGAAAACTGAAAGGTAAAGCAACCCTGAATGTTCATAGCAGGATGCGCACACGGGTTCATAGTTCAGGATATTTTTTGTGTTTGTTTCCTATCGCAGCTATATCTAGCAGTGCGGATTGCATTCGAAGCTTGAAATGCAGTGTGGGCATTCCAGCTATCAGGCGTAGAAGGAGCTGGGCGGCTCAGGTGAGAAGCATTCAGCCTATTTTGTTCCTTTCAAGAGTTCACAGTGAACTCATTAGCGGGAAAGAATATAACATATTTTGTCTGCTTTGTGGAATGACTGAAAAAAAAAAACAGGTATATGAACCCTCATTTGGTGAATGAAATTATCTGAAAGAAGAAAAAATGGGCTGGAAATGTCTCGCAAGAACTGAATTCATCCGCTGGAATTTTTCCACCATTGCTTCAATGAACTCCGAATAACGGTTCCTTTAGTTTTTATCAAATATAATCTAATATAATTATACCAGTCAGCCAAGTGATGAGCGGGAACCACTCCCACTTCACCGGCCCAATAAAACGTTTTTATACTACTACTACATTATACCAGTCGGCCGTATAAAATTATTACCAAACCCATTTATTTTCTGAACACTAATTTTCTGAATATTTTCTGAACCTGAAATATTTTTTTAGAATCACTACCCAGACACACACGCAAAGGGTAACTTGCAAGTGGACAAATAATGCCGGCAGTAATTCATCGATTCTAACTGATTTAAAACGCTTTATGCTGGTTGCGCTGTTCAAAAATTTACTAACCATCCTCGTAGACTGGCGATAGGGACCATCACTCTTTGCGGTCTTTGTTCATTTCCAGCTTTACGATACGTTAACTAAAACTTAAGTCAGAGGGAGAATGAAAGTATCATCAATTGCAAATACAAAATTACATGCGAACTCGCGTCAAAAGCAGAGCCAGGCTACGAGTTACGTGCCTACTTGAGGTAGGAGGTACAAGGTTTTAATGGAGTTTCTGTCCTCCCTGTTCTAGTGTCCCCCAAAGTTTTATGTGTACATGTCGATTTTAGTAGTGATATGGGGGTGAGAACCAGTTAGAGAAACGCCGCCGTTGAGTATATATATATATATATATATATATATATATATATATATATATATATATATATACAGAAAGAAATGCCGGCAGTCTACAACGCCAAAGAAGGCATAGGGGAATGGTTAGACTATTTTTTACCGTTAGTGACATTACATTATTATTATTTTTTAATTACTACGTGAGAAAGAAAGAAAGAAAAACACGCGCCCAGAGTGGGGACCGAACCCACGCCTTTCGATTAGATCTCGAATGCCTTACCAATTCGGCTATCTGGGCGACTGTGTTCTGCTTCACTTTCTGGGGTATTTATATTTACTACAACTGTATCTGACGCTTGAGGGTGGTAGCCAGCGCCGCTCAGACTACACGGGGAGAAGGGGACCTTCTTTTTCAACCCCCGGGGCGTGACGCGAACGTCTACAGCCTGTCATAAGCGGGTAACTGGCGGGAAACCCTCTTATGCTACCTTGGCATCAAGGCTGCCAGAACCGAGGCCCTCGCTAAGGTTTCGCACGATGATAAGGGTTTGGAAATGAGGGGCTCGTTAGGACACACAGAAAGAAATGCCGGCAGTCTACAACGCCAAAGAAGGCATAGGGGAATGGTTAGACTATTTTTTACCGTTAGTGACATTACATTATTATTATTTTTTAATTACTACGTGAGAAAGAAAGAAAGAAAAACACGCGCCCAGAGTGGGGACCGAACCCACGCCTTTCGATTAGATCTCGAATGCCTTACCAATTCGGCTATCTGGGCGACTGTGTTCTGCTTCACTTTCTGAGGTATTTATATTTACTACAACTGTATCTGACGCTTGAGGGTGGTAGCCAGCGCCGCTCAGACTACACGAGGGGAAGGATACAGTTGTAGTAAATATAAATACCCCAGAAAGTGAAGCAGAACACAGTCGCCCAGATAGCCGAATTGGTAAGGCATTCGAGATCTAACCGAAAGGCGTGGGTTCGGTCCCCACTCTGGGCGCGTGTTTTTCTTTCTTTCTTTCTCACGTAGTAATTAAAAAATAATAATAATGTAATGTCACTAACGGTAAAAAATAGTCTAACCATTCCCCTATGCCTTCTTTGGCGTTGTAGACTGCCGGCATTTCTTTCTGTGTGTCCTAACGAGCCCCTCATTTCCACACCCCTATATATATATATTATATATATATATATATTATATTATATATATATTATATATATTATATATATATATTATATTATATATATATATATATGATATATATATATATATATATATATATATATATATATATATATATATATATATATATATATATATATATATATATATATATATATATATTATATATATATTATATATATATATATATATAGAGAGAGAGAGAGAGAGAGAGATAGGTAGATAGATAGATTTTCAGCACGATGAACCTTAACCGGAACTAGGAACTATACTGAGAAAAGAAATAACGGTTACCGGTTCACGACGAAACGCTTCGGTCGTCCCTTGTTGAGAATAAGCGATCAATGCTGTTCGGGGATTTCCTCTTTCCCGCATCATCAACCTCGTAACCTCTCAAGAAATTTTCCCCTTCAGATCAATCACAATACTATCACTATATTCGTGGCCGCCCCATGAATAAAGGTATTGACACCATTGTTGCAATGGTATGGTGCTGCTGGTAGCACAAGCACAGTGTAGGGCTGAGCTAACGGTAGGTCGCGTGTCATCACTGCGAAGGCAGCGAGTGCGGTGACGCCTGAACGTCAGTTTTTTAGGACCGGAAAAGCGGGCAAGTTTGCGTGTTTTTAAGGGTCAGAATAATGATAACAGACCGAATCGGCAAAGACTGAGCGCGACGGACCGAGAGAAAGACGAAATAACAAGTTGCTGCGTTTACAATTTGTGCTTCCCGAGCACTGAAGGTCGGCCAAGAGAGCAAGACAAGTCTCAACGGTAGTGTGCCACAGCGACTGAGACAAGTCTCAATCGCCGTGACACAGTAAAGACAGACTCCATCTACGCCTGTGTGGCCCACGAACGTTTTTATAGATTGCGACCTCCCAATGCTCGCCGATTCCGCATGCCGAATTTGTTATTGCCTGTTTGGTTCTTTTTAGATCTTCCGACGCCACTGCACTGGTTGGCGCTGCATTTAATCCCCATTTCTCCGCTGTATACGCGTTTCCTCTGCCTGCCATCGTTGTTATTTCGCCTTCCTCTCGGTACGTTGCACTCAGTCTTTGTTGATTCACACTGGAGGAAGTGCGCACCTTCTGTGGGATCGGCGGTGCGCTCAAATAGAAAAGTTTTTAACGCGAAATCGTTACTTGGCTAGGCTGGCGAAAGCGCGCACCCTGGTTGGCGTCCACTGAACAGGCAACCACCCGGATATATCGCTCGCAAAAAACTATCCACAGCTGCTTACCCTTTGCTAACGCGTTCCATGGCATTCCACGCGCTTGATAGCGTGCGTACGTTCGAAAGATTAAAAAAAAAGGAAAATTCAGCGCATGCAACAGAAAAAATGAACCAGAAAAAGCACTTTGCGCGCACTGTTTTATAGAGGGTATCAAAAGAAAAAGTAAACACAGGAAGAAGCACTTGGCGCGCTGTTACTTCCCGTTGGTTTACTACGCATAGCACAGGTAAAACAACAATAAAAAAAAAACTAGCGTGCGTCGGAAATTTTCGTACACAGGGCCAGTATCTACGAGGGTCAAACATCGCCTGCTGCTTCCAAAACAGAACCTATTCACTTGGTTTTATTTCTTGCCAGAAAACATTTTCGTTCGATTTTGCTCATAATCTAGTCCTTCCTTGGTTTTTGAGACACTGGCGACTATCTTTTGCCCCCTGTATAGTTAGGCGGCACAGCTTTGGTGCCGGCACTAGTTACGATAGGGGAGACGCTTTTATGTGATGGCGTCAGTTGCGGGCACGGCTGGCGACGGTCTGCCGAGCATTCTACCACCGACAGAGCGTAGAACACACGTCACTGCGCAGACACGGCGCCTCCTGAATTCTCGTATCTGATTTCGTCTCGGCAGTGCTATTATTGTCCTGTGCATGTTTCAGTTGTTGCTGCGCGCATTCCAGATTCAGGCGAGCCTTCGCACCTGCCTGCCTCCGTCGTAGCTTCCGGTTGGCACCGATGACGTATTACTGCGATAGCGTTATGCTCATTTTTAGATTTCCCCGTGGCTGCTAGCCGACCGCTATCAGCCGTGCTCATCCAGCGAGTCCGAGGAAATACGTCCCAGCTGCAAACCGGCATCTAGGACTGAGACAGCGAGATACAAGTGTTTGCCGAAATCTGGAATATGACATTACGGAAACTGAAGAGTGCAAAGAAGGACAATGATGCTACTACGGAGGCGAACGAAAGAACCCGCCTTTTCAGCAGGTGCCGCGCCTGCGCAGTCAAGTTCGTTCTACGCCCTGTCGGGGGTAGCATGCTCGACACAGTCGCCAGCCGTGCCTGCATCTGATGCCACCCCACCAAAGCACCTCGCCACCAGGAGATAAAAATTTAAATTTTCGTCAATTCACGTGCCGAAGCTACACCTGGGCTGTGAGGCGCGGAGGGCTCCAGATTAATTTCGACAACCTGTATCTTCACGTGCGCTGAAATGTTGACACACTGGCATTTTTGTTTCCGACTCCCATCAGAAAAACTGCCGCCGCGGCCGGGAATCGAACCTGCGTCCTTGGGCTCAGTAGCGCAATGTCTTACCCAATGAGCCACCGCGGCGTGCTCACCACCGGAGCTGATGCCGTCACCAGCATTGGGCCACGAACTAAAACAGAGGCAAATGATTAACGACAGTTTTTCAAAAACCAAGGAAAGCATGCATTACAAGCCGATGCGAACTAAAATAAAACCCAATACACAATAAATTTTCGAAACATTTTTGTTATTCCCGTGGTTGTTTCTGTCGCACGCTGTGTTTGGCAAACGATGGAAAGTTCCACGCGGCCTAGCTAAAAGTCACCCTAAAATACGTACGGATATGCTCCCAGAGAGCAATCACGTAAGAATAGTCAGGCGGCAGAGCCCGCGAAACAAAATCCGGACGGGCCATCGTATGGAAGACAGGAAATGCCTTCCCCCCACTTCCCGGAAATTTAAAAATTATCGGCTGCCCGCCATCACGCTCATGTCAACGATCCAGCGACTTCGCATAAAAACTCCAAACCTACACAAGGAAAGGCGATATGACAGTATCAAGTGAATTGAGGACTGATGACTGATGGTAGGGTTTAACGCGTCGACGCAACGCAGGCGATGAGGCGTGCCGTAGTGGAGGGCTCCGGATTAAATTCGACCACCTGGGGATCTTTAACGTGCGCCGAAATCTCGTACACACGGGCGTTTTTGCTTTTCGCCCCCATCAGAAAAGCGGCCGCCGCGGCCGGGAATCGACCCCGCGATCTTGTGCCCAGCAGCACAACGCCTTAGCCACTGAACCACCGCGGCGGGTGAATTGGAGGAAAGTCAAATATCATGATAACACAGTATGCACCGACTCCGTGATGTAGGCGGCAGCTATTGTCGTAGTTGACTAGTCTGGTTGACTTTGTAGCTGCATGACTCTCCTACATACAGGAACAAAAATGCGGACGTTGGCGCCATAATCTTGGCAATTCGACTAGTGGAATTGAAATTAAAACATAATCAATAGTGAAACATAATTACAGACTCACAAGAGCATTAGACTGTTGGCTGCATGCAGGCGGAATACCTAAACTCTGCGGTCAGCTATTCCCACCCACAATGAAGAAAGTTGACGTGACAGCCGGGCACAAAGGTTGGAAGAAATCAAAGCACGCGACCAAGAGGCACGCGAACTCACACACCGTGCGCCTTGCGACCACGACTATAGCACTCCTGTTTCCGAAAAATGTTAATACCGTCTCATAATCCTACTCCTAGGAACACGATCTCCCCCGTGCTACTAGGGGGCCTCAATGCCGAAGAACTGCAAACTCTGTGGAGGATAAACCAACATACAAATAAATGTGGGCGAAGATATTGAGTGGGAACACCACACATACCCATAAAATTCTGCTAAATTCGGGGAGACACTCACCCTCTCCCACGCAACCTTGGCATGCACAGGGTTTTGCTCGTGGGCGAACAACTCAAACGTTACATATTCCACTTCCATCGAAACATGGAAGTCAGCTTTGACCATCTCGTTACCTCAAGATCAGCGCAAGCTGATTGGGAGGGCAAGGGAATGATTTGCTGCATCCATTTGAGCTAGACTTCAAGTTCCACCTTTGAGCTCTCTAAAATATGTTTACCCCCATTTCCAAAACCCCAGTATTTTTTCCGCAACAAAGATCTTCACTCCCCCCTCTCCCTCTCTTCGCAAAAAAACAAAAACGTTCAGTCCGGCCCAGACAATTGAGAATAAACACTTTGAAATACGGACACTGTACCTTCTCGCTCTAACTAACCAACATGCCGCAGCCGCAACCTTTCACGCTCACACCTTAATTAAGCCACAGAAGCACAGATGACCTCAATATCGTCGGCCATGGCGGTTAAACACCCTTGCTGCTGGTCTCTCTCTCTCCGCTGACCTTCGTTGATCCTGAAGCATAAATCGTAAGTGCAACAACTCCGTTCTAAAACGCTCCTTTGGAGTCGAAGTAACGCTACCGCGTCGTACATAAGACCCAAACGTAGATGTCATCTGCAACTTTTTTGCGCCGACGCTAGATGGGCACGTCTGATCGCGGACGGCTAGCACGAACGGGAAAATCGGAAAATTAGCCTGAAAATGCTATCGCATTAAAATTGGACGCGTGTCTGCCCACTTTGCTGCAAATGTCGTCGAAAGACGACGGCCTTCTGCCGCCCCTCCCACATAAAAGATTATTCCCCCCCCCCCCCCCCCCACACACACACATTCCGTAGCTGTTGGAATTGGAATGCCACCACGATGTCTACGCTCGGGTGCGAGCCCTGTTTGTATTTTTGGGCCAGAATTTATTTTGGAAGCGGATATTTTCCAGTGGCTATCAGAAATATCAAGACCACATATATTTTATTTTAAACGAACACTGCCTAGTACCCGTTATGTATAGATGTTTGCCTGAAATATGCCGAACGTTTTTTCTTTTTTTGCTGCGCTATGTCGCCGAGTATGGAGTATGGTACCAGATACAGTGGTTTGAAAAGGCCTTGCGTATGTAAACTTGTCGTTCGAGAATTATTTTATCATTTGGCCAGGTGGCCGAAGCGTGGTATAGGCAAGCAGACACACAGACAGATAGACCAACATTTTCGGGTTAAGTAGCCCAAGTCCACACCGGACCGGAATCAAACACGAAAACTCATGTTTAGCAGCAGGATGTCTTAGCCGCCGAGTCAACGCGAGGGGTGACTGAGTGTCGTCGTCGCTCACGTAAGAGGGAAAAAAGAATAGTTTTTTAACAGCGAAGCTGTTTGGGAAATCGTTATTTTTCGTGTCCGCAGTTACAAATAGCAAGAAAATGCCGAGAGCATATGAGCGGGTGCCTCGCGGCAGCCGCCAGGCAGTTATAAAGAAAGAAAATGTCGAGCGCTCGTGTGTGCGTGACTCGCGGCGACCGCCTAGCGTCCCCACAGCACGCTTGTCAAGCCAAGCATACCCACTTATGGAGATTTGCAAAGATTGCGGCGACTGCCCGGCAGTTAAAGAAACCAAGAAAATGACGAGCGCTGGTGTGTGCGTGCCTCGCGGCGACCGCCCAGCGTCCCCGGCGCACGTTTGTCAGGCCAAGCCTAGCCACTTAGGGAGATGGGCCAAGATTGAAAAAAATTGCCCCCACCTCCCCGAAGGGAATCGTGAGGAAGTGCGAATGCATTTCTTGCGCCGAGAGTACACGGCGTAGTAATTCTGCCATCCCCTTGAGAGGCGCAGTACCGGAGAGGGGGAGCTGTCAGGCGAGGGGAGAGGCGCGCGCCGAGGGTGAGTGCAAACCTAACGGGGGGAGAGGCGCGCCAGCTGCAGAGCATGTGACGTCACGGCGCGAGGAGAGGGGGAGCAGACGCAAAGGCGCCAGCGCGCGGTCACGTGGGAGTGTGACGTCACGGCGCGAGGAGCGGTGCGGGAGCCGGCGCGGGCGCGCGCAGCCACGGCGCGGGAGGCGGAGCGCGCGCGGGTCACGTGGGGTGTGACGTCGCTGCGCCGTTGCTACGGACGCTCCTCTCCGTTCCTCGCGCCGTTGCTAAGGGAGAGGAGGAGGAGCAATGCGGACGGCGGATTCAGGGTCGCTTATAAAGTGCATCGCACTTAAAAAAACTCCCAAGCATTTCCCCGAGGGTGAACATGGTTAAGTGCGAATGCACGGGGTGATGCTATGAGGGGGAGTAAAGTTAAAATCCGTTGGCATTCGCCCGTGAGCGCGCGCGAGCCGACCCACGGAGGTCTGGCAGTTTATCGCTGCATATATAGGGGGGTACGCCGCACCGAGCGCGCCGAGCCAGGTGGCTGAGAGAGGAGGCGAGCGCAAGGGGAGAGGGACAGCGGCGCACGGCAGCTGCAGCCGAGCGAGGGGGAGAGGAGAGAGTGTGACGTCACGGTGGAGAGAGAGGCGCGCGGCAGCTGCTGGGGAGAGGAGGCGCGCTGTGACGTCATACCATGACGTCACGGCGCGAGGAACGGTGCGGGGAGCGGCGCGCACCCGCGCAGCCACGGCGAGGAGGCGGAGCGAGCGCGGTCACGTGGTGAAGTGACGTCACCGCGCCGTTGCTACCGACGCTCCTCTCCGCTCCACGCCGTTGCTAGGGAGAGGAGGACTGCGGACGCCGCCGCCGCCGCCGCAACCGCCAGCGGTGGAAGGTTTGGGGTCGCTTATAAAGTGCATTCGCACTTAAAAAAAAAATAAAGGAACGCCAGCGTTCGCCGTAATCGTGGCAACACTAGCTCGGAACGAAAAAGACACGTCATAGCGTACGTTTCTCCAAGGTGGTGTCCAATGATTATCACTTCCAGAAAAATGAAGGAAGCTCACACTTATAGCGACAGTGATGGAGTAAAGGTCATTTCGGCGGCGAAGAAGAAGCAAATCGGCTGCAATCGTGGACTTAGGAAGGTTGCGTACAGCTTCGCTTACTCCAAGTCTTACGCGTTAGTGTGAGCTTCCTTCATTGTTTCGGGGACCTAAAACTTCGTGTCCGGTTTCACCAGTTGTGCGTATACTGCTTGCTGCAGTAGAGTTTCAACCATGAAGATGAAGGTGGGGATTAATTTCGCAGGTTTGAGCGTTAAAGATACGAATCTCTTTGTTTCTTTCTTCCAGGCATGCCTCCACCGTTCATTCTGTTTGTCCTGGTCTCAACCGCCTGGGGAGCACGGGGCGCAACTTTTGTGAAGCCGCACATCATTTTTATATTGGCGGACGACCTGGTAAGGACTTTTTAACAGCAGAGCTGTTTAAACTTGAGCTTGGTTCGCTGGTGTTAGCCAAAAAATACAAAGAAAAAAACTCCTCCGGCGATATAGGCGCCCGGCACGACCTTCGCGCAGTGGTTTTAGCAAAATAAAATCGTTAGCGTGCGCCTCTTGAGCAGCGCTCGGCGTCGTCCCGGCTTGAGCGTGGGCTGGCGCCCCGTGAGGAGTTCCCGCCTTCGTCGTCGTCGTCTTCGGTGTGGCGGACGCTTGGTGCGCCAACCGCTACAGGCCCCTCCTCCCTCTAGCCGGAGGCCGTTGTTTTGCCAACGTGACGTTTTTGGTCGAGTGAGCTTGGGAATTACGGATTACGGGGCGGGGTCGTTGAGACGGGGAAGACATAGGTGAGTCGGTGGGAGGCGACGTGAGCGGGCTCGACCAACACCGCCTAGGCTCGACTCGGTCGGCGGCGACGACGAAGTCTAGGCGGTCGTAATGTCGAGGGTGACAGTCTTGGGGGGCCGCTCACCGTACGAGGAACGTCTAATCGCTCGTTCCTTCCAAGGGGGTTCGGAGAAAGTGTTAGGGGGAAAGAGTGCGTGTGTCGCCCGAAAACGATACAAGGAGGTGCCCGATGCATCTTTAATATAGTTCACTGCGCATTCGCAACCTACAGCTCCGACTGCGCCGAGCAGCGTCTGTGTGTTGTCTTGCGGTGCAATTGTTCGCGCGTTCACTGCGCCACTGCGCACTCTCAACGAGAAGCAGCTATCGCTCGACAAACGTGGTTTAACCTCGCTCAACCACGGAAGATTTTTTTAACGGGTATTTACCTTGCAAACAAGTCAAACGACTTGCACGTAAGGGCTGTTCGTGCTTAACTGCTCCTTGCCTGGTACTAGAACCGTTCTTAATAGTGTGCACTTTATTTAGCTAAAATAACGACAGGTGCCCATAATTGTAGTTGTACCCTCTTTCAAGTGTGAGCCACAGTTATTAATGGCGTTTTCCACTTTACCCATTGGCTTGCGCTGTAGCGACGGCCACTGAACGCTCAAGTTCTCGGCCCTAAATACTTTTAGCGGAAGTCAGGTAATGGTTTCCTGTTCAGCACAGCGCTTACGTTCCTTCTATATTTCACCGTCTAGGTAAGTGGTACTACCATAAAAGGATGGTTATCGTTGACAGTGACCCCGTTGGCCCGTTTCGCGCAGGGATGGGGTGATGTGAGCTTCCACGGGTCACCTCAGATCCCTACGCCCAACCTGGACTCCCTGGCCGCTGACGGGATCGTGCTCAACAGTCTCTACGGAGGGCCCTCGTGTGCACCATCGAGGGCCGCACTAATGACGGGGCTCTACCCGGTTCGCTACGGTGCGCCCCGCTACTTTCCCTCTTCCTCGACCCTACGTCGCTGCTGGCTCGACGGAAACGCCGAGGCGTTGCCTTCAGTTTTCAAATCAGCAGCCTGTCTTTGTACCTGGGGGGAGTTAGCCGATGTAAGACGCGTTCGCTATCCTTACGGCCCAAGCAAGCGGCGCTAGTTGCAACGGGTAGATTTGTCCTGATGCTGCAGCGCGATCAGTGGGTTTTCGTTTCTTTTTACTACCAGTATTCCGGACAGCTTTAGCGTGCATGAATTGGCGACAGCTTTGCAGTGCATAAGTTTTTAGGTGTTTAGGTGCGGAGTACCTTTGGACCGCACAATGTCCGTCCGCATCCGTACGCATAGCATTTACAATCGCAAAAAATCACTCAGGCACCGGCAGGATTCGAGCATGTGTCTGGTAGACCAGACAGAGTTAGTGTCAGTCGTCTTACCCATTGGGCTACGACCGTTCTTTTTTTAATTGCAATATTTCAGAACAAAACAAGCACCATCAAACAAAAAACTGCAACGATAAAACTGCTAGTCATCACCTTGCCAGCAGAAAAACGATTAAAATTGTTTGAGGTTGGTTAGTGTTTCCATCACAGGCAACCACTCTGGAGGCTCAGGCTGAGCCCTCCACACTTCAATAATCATACGCATTGAATCACAGAAATATTCTCTTGACCATTTAGCGTCAACGTCCCTATGGCGTATGGCCATGCGGGATTTCCAAATTGCATGTAGGGCCAGGACCATCACGAGGTCGTAAGGTACTTCGTCACTCTCAATCGGTAAAAACCTAATGCCGTGAGCGTCCAGGGGGAAATCTTTTTTGAGGGTCCGCTAAAGCACGTCTCAAAGGCCCCGTCCCGGCAGTCCAAAAACACGCGTTCTACAGTCTCGGGTTTTCTGCACGGGTAGCACTCCACCCCACCCGGCAAAAACATTCCCTTTTCCTTCTGCCACGTTTTCACATCAAGGACGCTTGAGTGAAGTTTAAAGAAAAACGTCTTAACCCATGGGCCAATCGCCATACGTTTCACACGCTTAAGCACATCCTGTCCTGGCCCTACACGGTACAGCGATCTATACAATGGAACGGGAAGTACGGAATCAACGAGGTCATTATACAATCTTTTACGCATCACACTAGATAAGTACTCTAGCGTGAAGCGTGCACGCAAAAACATGGTGGCTTGTACCACCTCACGGAGGTAGCCTTTCGTTGCGCCAAAAGAAAAAGAAGCTGACGTTACAACAAAATCAGGAAGTGCTCTGGCCAACTTCACCTGACACACAGTGTGCAAAAAGAATTCCTTCACATCCCGAAGAAACAAAAAACGATTGACCACTTGACGCAAAAACAGATGCGATAATAGGGAGTTTTAGCTGA
The DNA here is from genome assembly GCF_048455015.1 of Haemaphysalis longicornis. Taxonomy (NCBI): domain Eukaryota; kingdom Metazoa; phylum Arthropoda; class Arachnida; order Ixodida; family Ixodidae; genus Haemaphysalis; species Haemaphysalis longicornis. The sequence goes on along the minus strand of NW_027526203.1, from coordinate 240,975,673 downwards.
CCGTCTTTCACGGTCCGCTCCGCTCCGCTCCGATAGCAAGCGGAAGCGCCATTGCGCATGCGTGGCGCGCTTGGCCGTGAACGGCAATTTTTAGCTAACCGTTTTCGACGGTCCGCTCCGGTATCAGCGGCACGCTCAGCGCAACCGGAGCCAATGCCGTTCGCGGCCAAGCGCGGCACGCATGCGCAATGGCGCTCCCGCTTGCTATCGGAGCGGAGCGGACCGTGAAAAACGGCCAGCTAAAACTCTCCATTGGCTCCGGTTGCGCTGAGCGTGCCGCCGATACCGGAGCGAAGCGTCGAAAACGGTCAGCTAAAACTCTCTAATGACAGGCCACCAAGATGCACGCGCCGAAACAGGTTCGTACGGCTGGTTCTCTCCCATGACGACTCCCAAATCAACACAGCAAAAACTCGGTGCAAGGCCTGTACATGTGCCCGCGAACAATGCAACACCTGTAGAACGTACCAGAGTTGCTAATTAAAAACACATTACACACTGAGGCCCTCGCAAATATTGAAAGTCCGCTACCCTTCCATTCCTCGGCCTTTTCACGCAATTCAACTATTTGACTGCGCCAATAAGGGTCGCTGTCTACAAAGTTCTCGAGGGGCACTCCACTCCCAAGTACTTCACCGGCGTCGTCTGCCAGATGATACACTCGAAGACATTAGGCGTACTGTCCCACTGGCCATGCCAGAAGCCTAGACATTTCTGCCAATTAACACCACTGGCACTGTACTTACAAAAAATTTTCAAGGTGTTTACAGCAATGCTATGCTTCTCCTATCAACAACAAAAAAAGAGCTATGTCGTCAGCGTAAGCTAACACCCACACTTCACACGACTGAAGTTTAAACCCTTTGACGTCTTTGCTCCTGATTACACTTAAACAAAACGCTTCAATGTACAAACAAAATAGCAACGGAGACAATGGGCAACCCTGACGAACGGCACATTGAACAGGAACGGGTGTGCCGATCGTTTTGTTAATAACAAGCCTAGTAGTACAACCAGTGTACGCCATGCGCGCACCATTAAGAATAACAGAACCAACATTCACGTGTTCCAACATATTTAACAAAAGTTCGTGCGACACCTGATCGAAGGCTTTAGCCATGTCTACCTGGAGCATTGCCAAAGTCCCTTGCATGGCGTCACAACTCGCTTGTTATTAAGCTTCCAAAGCCCCCAACGGAACGCGTTGCCTGGTTTTACAATTCTACCAACGGTTACGGTCACATGGCAGTGATCGCTGAAGGAAACGGGGAGACTCGGTAGCTATCACACTCCGGCAGAATCTCTGACGAAACATACACTCTGTCGAGACGCGCATGACTGCTGCCCTGGAAGTGTGTATAGCGAACGGTACCGCTACTGCCAAGGCTATCGCCCACATCTTCCAGCGCAAAGTCAGCGACGATATCAGTTAAAACTATCGTACTCGCATCGCGGAACCTTGTCGAGCTACTTTTGTCTTGCGCGGAACATCCGCATTTAAAGTCGCCAAGTAAAATAACGAGCCTCTCCGTATCGCAAAACCCGCGAACGTCCTCAAAAAAACCCTTCCTTTCCGCTGCCTTTGTGGGCGCGTACACACAGATCAAGCGCCATTCGCTTGAAGATAAAACAAAATCGCACACAACAAAACGCCCACACTCGGACGCGGTGACGGTCTCTAGGGTTGCCCTCAAACTCCTTCGTACCAACAGGGCAACGCCCGCAGACATCCCGACCGCCTGAGCAACGCACACGTCGTACCTCGACGCAAACGGGCTCACCATACGATCTGTCTGCTACTCTCTCTCAACCTTCGTTTCTTGTACCCTGTTCGGGCACTAAACGATACAACTGATTCTGCCGTCTCCTGTCAGCAAGCCCCCTGACGTTAAGCGTGGCAATACGGATCGGCGTGTTTAAATACACCAGGTTAAGAGAGAAAACAAACAGACCCCAAAACATTTACGCTGGTACATTTGAAAATAAAAAAAAACATACTGTCCTGTTCGCCCCCCCCCCCCCCAAAAAAAAAAAAAAAAAAAACGGATCCAACTTGAGCCCGTTGAGAGAGCTTCACTTGACGCTCGTACATACAAAACACCCCAAACCCCCGCCCTGGCACGAAGGAAGAACTCTTCGACACCAAACACCCCCCCCCCCCTCCAAAAAAAAAAATAATAAAACGCGCAATGACCGCAAGGAAAACCCTTCGACACCCGACCCAGAACCACAAACCCATGTAATAGAACACGCCCTGCACTTTCCTTGCTTTTCAACGACACACAAAGACAATTTAAAAATACTTTTAGCAGTCCGAAAGCGAAGGCAAGGATGGCGTTCTTACGAATTCTTTGTTGCCGTGGGTCCTCTGTCGTAGGGCGTGTTAAGCTTCGGCTTGAAGCTTGAGCGCCGCGACGTAGGTCCCACACTCACCGACCCCACCGCTACGGAGCCGTCCCCCCTCCTCGTTGCACGAACGGAGTTTTAGAATAGGGGGCCATTAACTCTATGGCCCCAACGCTCTGGGGCCCCCAAGCGTCTTGGGCCGTCGTACTGCGCGTGCGCAGAACCCAAGCCGTCCTTGGGGTTTTGGGTTTGCGTTTAGCGCGCACGCTATTTTGCTGAAATAGCGGGCGCCCCAAAGCTGGAGTTTGCGTTCTTGCGTCGCTCTCGCAGCCAGCGAGACTGCGCGTGACCATGGCTGGAGCGAAACCTGCGGCTCGTTCCTCGACTAACCCGATCAACTACGACGATCGCTGAGCTGAATTTGTTGATTCCGCGCGTCCTTCGCTAGAAATGAATCATGCAGGTAATCGTGAAGCGTTCTCTGCCTTCAGAAACAGTCCGCGCACACGCCGGCCGCGCCTGCCAGCTCGGCACGCTCAGCGGCTCGAACCGGCGCACAACACGGTAGCAACTGCTTGTCGCTGCTCTTCCGAATCAATCTGATCGCTAAAAAGAAGTTCCACATGCGAGAAAGTAGGTGTTAGTGTGATGAAAAATTGTGCTAGGGCTTGTTGTCAGGGCTTATTTTAAAAGCGGCGATCAGATATCTGCCGCGATGCTAAGCCTACGCTGACCGGCGCGGACGTTCGGCGATCCGACCGATCGCCAGAGAACAGGGAGGATTGGAGGCCGGACTGGAGGAGCGGCAAACGCCCGCCGCTCCTCCAGCCCGGCCGTGCAACAACATGGACACGCGCGAAAGCGGGGACACGCAGTGGCTAAGGAAGACTAGAAGGCTAACGATGAAATATGGAAAAAACAGTGGAGAATTCAAAACAGCCAAGGTAACCTATAAGAGGTAAGGCAGATTGAAACGAATAAATGGAGGGAAAAAATTGAAGCTAAAACGTCGTTAGAGATGTACAGGGCTGAGAAATTGAACATCAGAAGGGAAAATTTCTACGGTAATTCCCAGGGCAGTGCTTTGCTTTTTGAGGCTAGAGCAGGTTGCCTGCGAACTAAGAGTTTTGTGGGGAAGTATTCACAAAATGATGGGGTATGCGTGGTCTGCGGAAAAGAAACAGAAACTATGCGGCACACAGTGTGAAAACAGAAACTATGCGGCACATAGTGTTAGAATGTGAGGGTATCCATCCAAATCTACATGAAGGGAATATTGGGCTTCCAGAAGCCCTAGGATATAAGGGTATCACAGGGGAAGTTAACTTCAAGGCTGTCGAGGGGACGAAAAGAAGATTAGAATGCTGGTGGACGAAAAGCAGAGAGGGGAATATTGCCTAGGACAGTTACCACCTGTAACAGGGAAAAAAAAGTATTTCGTGCCTAATAAGCTTTAGTGCCTGCCCTAAGTAGCGCTAGTATTAAACCAATTGGGTGTAAAACATGGTTATATTAGTCCTTTTTGGTAAGATGACATGTCATCACCCCGCTTCAAAGGGGAAACCAATAGCCATCATCATCATCATCATCGAAACAGGCAATGCAGATGTCTTGGTCACCGATCGCTCAAACGGCAGTTATAGCTGATATACCCTTCCACATGCGAGAAAGGGGATGATAGTGTGGTGAAAAGTTGTGTTACGGATTGTCATTCGCAGTTGCACAGATAGCGGCGATCAAATTTCCGCCACGACGCTAAGCCTAAAGTTCCCATCACCCGAGCCGACCTGAGCAACGCAAGCCGGCTGCGGGCTGTCGGGGGCGCCCCTCTTCTAAAACTCTCCGCGCGCGAGCGCCTTGCGTTTGGGTTCCCCTAACATCTTGGGGGCCCCCAACGCCGGCTTCCCCTATTCTAAAACTGTCTTGACGCGGCCGCTTGGCCACAGACTGGTCCTGGTCGCCAGTTTTCAAGTCGACGCCCTGTTGGAGGGCGGGAGTTTCCAACGCCGGAAACTGACCCGCCACGCTCAACGGGTTCTCACCGTCGCCGTCGTACGTCAGCTGGTCTCAGTCGTTGGCACTTTGCGCAGGTTGCACTACGACGGCGTCCGGCTCCTTCACATCAGCGCTCTTTTCAGGCGGCGCGTCTTCCGTCACCGGGTCTCCGCTGCCCCCTGCTGCAGCCGCCTCCGCCTCCTCCCCGTCCATGATGTGCTCCGTTCGGTCCACATCCCCCACCGGTCCGGCCACCTTCGCGTACGTCCGCACGCACTCGTTCGCTTCGTGACCGAAGCGGCGGCAGAGAGTGCAGCGCGGCACCTTGCAGTCGCGCCTCATGTGCCCCGTGCCAGAGCAGCGAAGGCACTGCGGGGCCCTGCCGGGCACGACCACGAGGGCCTGCTCGCCTGCGACACGGAGCTGGTGGGGCAGGTCCTCAGCCCTCACGCCCACGTTGAGCTTGAGGCTCACGGACCGCATCGTCGAGCCCTTGTCATGGACGCCTTGTACACGCCAGCGCTCCCGTGAAACGTCGCTGACCCTCCCGTAGGGAGCCAGCGCAACTCGAACGTCGTCTTCGGTCACGTTGTGAAGCAACCAGTGGAGCTTCAGCCGCAGGTCCTGGTTGGCAGGGTCGATGACGAGGCACTGTCGACCTTTGACGTGAAACTCCTTTGCTTCCAAGATCTTCTTGACGCCTTGCTCCGACTTGAACGTCAGCGCCCATACGTGACTCATTTGGAACGCCCCCAAGGCAAGCACCTCAGGGAGCAATTCCAGCCGAGCCAAAGTATCGCGGAAACCTTCAACGCGATACGGGCGGGCACGCATGACACCGTGCAAAAAAACGTAATAAAAACGATACGTCCTGTAGGCAATGTCGGCAACGAAACTTGATAACTATCGTCCTGAGCAAACATCCTGTTTCCGCGGCCAGCATTGGCCGCATTAACCGCTCCTGAGGAGCCCTGCATCCTGCGTCCGTTCACTGCGGTGGCCGGAAGCAGAATCCCATTGGGCTACGACCGTGAATTAGTAGCCGAGAGTCAAACGGCTTACTCCCTCGCCTGTAACGGTGCGGAGTACCTTAGGACCTCCCAATGTCCGTCCGCGTCCATCCGTGCGCACACCACCATCAAGCGAAATCGATTTGAGCCGTGAGTTGCAGTTTCATTCAGGGAACAATCAAGGTGCAACTCACGGCTCAAATCGAATGACGGTCGGAGCACAACTTGGATGTCATTTTGAGTCCCCGTACTCCGCACCCTCGCCATCATCTACGGAGTGGAGATGCTGCCATTTTTTAGTAAAAGTTCTCTTCCCCAGCTTCCCCAGCTAAAATTCATCCGCCCTTGGAAATAATACCCCCCCCCCCTTTTGGCAATTAATTGCCCTAGAAGGAACCTGTTGTGTATGGGATGTCATTTACTACTTTTAGGCAAACCATATATATATATATATATATATATATATATATATATATATATATATATATATATATATATATATATATATATATATATATATATATATATATATATATATATATATATATATATATATATACAGTCTAGTCCACTTATAACAATATCCAAGTGCCAAGAAAATCTCATCGTTATAACCGATAATCGTTATAAGCGGGTCGAGAAAGAAAAGCCACAAGAGAGATCAAAATATTTTATTAGCATGCAAGTGAGGTAGTGCAACTACTCGTTTGCAGAAAAGCCACAGTCAGTCAGCTTTGACTGCTTCACGCGAAGCTGACGCACATCTTTTTCGAGAGCATCTAATTGCTCCACATAGCTGAGCGGGAGGTCCTTCGCGAAAATGAAGTCCCGTAGGGACTGTATCATTCCTTGGGCCTCGTGCGATGACGGAGATGCGGAGAAAAAAAAGCACTCAGTTCGGCGCGCAGAAAAGGCGAGGGAAACTTCCGAGCTGCGAGCAGTGCGAGCCGAACTGGCCGAACCAGCCGAACGTTGGTTCGGCCGGACGCGCGGACGAGGCCAAAGCAGCGGCTCCGGGAGGGGAGTCGGGAAGAAAAGCTGCTCCTCCTCTCGCTTGGCGCAGTCGACTCGTTTTCTGAGGGGTGGACGGGATGCAAGGCGCGTCGCGTGCTGTCGGCGCCGAGTGCCGGCGCCAGCTCGCATTTTCGGCGCGCGCGGTAAGCGGATTCAATCGCTATATCCGATATCGCGGCTCGGGAGCATCGTAATAAGCGGGTTATTTTACCATAGAAAGCATACAAAATTAGACGGTGCAATCGTTGTCCATCGTTATATCCGATATATTGTTATAAGCGGTATCGTTATAAGTGGATTCGACTGTGTATATATATATATATATATATATATATATATAGGAGGGAGGGAGTAGGGGCCCTTTAATTAATTGAAGGCACTTCGCCTTCGCTACATAGCGGCAGGCTAATGTAGATTCTGCCTATGTCGGCCTTTTATACTGTGCTCAATAATACCATTGCTGCGGTCGCTTCAGACAATTTTAGAAATATGTAATGTCGTTGAGCGACTAAAAGGTGCACGAAACATCATGTTCCTTCGAGGCAAAAAACATTTCTTCGAGTAAGGTGAAGCCTAACCACAAGTGTATTTTCATGGCGGCTATGATCTTGCGGATTATTGAACTCTCGTACCCAATGTGTTTGTGCAGGGTTGCAGGACAGCACGCTCCCACCAGCTTCCAGGCATAGCCTTCCGCTCAACATCACCTTGCTTCCTGAACACCTTGGAAACATCGGTTACAAAAGTCACATTGTGGGCAAGGTGGGCTTCACCTGTCTTCCCTATTACATGTGCCCGCCTTTGCATGCCCTCATCGTGCTCATTATGGCCCCACAGCACATTTACTGGATGAGAGAAGGAATGAAATTTGTGTTTCTTCGCGTGATGGCTCTTTGGCTGCTGCCAGAACGCTATCATAGAGGGTCGATTAGAATGCCGCATGCGTATCTTTTTAAAGTGAAAGAAGCGCAAGAAACGGAAGAGAAGATGCCGCAAGCCAAACTCTTAACTGACCGCCAGCTTCTATTTCTCGAGTAAAAACATAAAAGTAAGCGTAGAGGGTCTCGTGACTGCGCGAAGTGCAGCGCTTGGAAGGGACACCTAAGTGAAATAGTCGAAATCTAATTTGAGGTTTCACTGATAATCTAGTTTTGACAATTTAATGGAAGCCTATAAAACCCTCATTAGTATTGAGTGCAAGTAGGGGAAACGCGTACCCTTTGGCGGCGGCTGCAGCAACTACAGAAATGACGTCAGAATAGTTTGAAAAGTGTTCTCACATTATCTCAGTCTCGAAATTTTGATGTTTCCCTATTGCATGGTTAATGTCGGCTTTTTGTTTTAGAGGTTTAGCAAGCCGACAATCCGCTAAATTCAGTCCCGCTGATTTGCATGTGTTTCGTCACAGCAATTCACAGCGGTTTCTACTCACGTTATTACCCCTTTAAGTAAAGTTGACTGGTTAAACAGGTAGTCGCAATTTCGACAATGTCTCGTTGAGGCGAAAGCCTTAGATCTCTGTTTATTGGAGCGCGTTGTGAGTTATGGAAGTTGGAGCGCGAGCAGGGAAGCGCGTTTCGGGAAGCGGAAACAGCAGCACCGGAGGAGGGTCTGGGGAAGGTTCAGGGAAAGGGAACATCAGCGCCAAAGGAGGGTATACGACGCAGCCGCACGTGCAACACGAGCCACCTAGACAAGTGAAGGTGCCGACGATGGCAAACTGAGGCTCCTGGCGATGGCGAGCGAGTGGGGAGAGCTTCGGAAGGAAGCTGCTGTCCTGGCACCTGGTCAAGTGGTGACGGGCGGAAGCGCTAAGTTCAACAGAAAGTTCAGCTGCTGATCAACGGAAGGTCCAAGAATTCTTTCGCCTTCACTTGCATAGAAAGTCCTAAGCATCCTTCGCTAGGTTTTTACCTCGTTTTGTATGTTGGTTTTCTTGGAGAAAATTTTCTTCGTAGCAGATATGTATTTCAAACCCACTTGAGAAAAAAATGGCAGCGTATCTGCTCGCTTCGTTGCAAACCTCGTCGAAAGACGATAGTCTGCTTCAGCCCTTGCCACGTAACTGCCCATCCTGTCTTACCCACCCACCTCTCGCGCTGTTTCCCTCCTGTCTCGGTCCTGGTAAACACAATAGAGGTTGAATTCAATTCAATTCAATTTTCCCGCGTTCGTACTGTTGGCGCGCCATCTGTTGGCACCTTTTGTTGTTGCTCATGCCACGAGCTCCAGGCCCATGGGCCCTTTCTGTATTTTGGGATTAAAATTGTTATTTTCAACCGGTTTTTTTGTTTGTTCGCGTAGAAAGTTTTAGTGAAATTAACAGGGCAAGTATCGGTTATGTATTTATGTTTTGATAAAAATATGCCTAATGTTTTATTTTTGTTCAACAATGAAGCATGTTACAGGATTTAATACTTTGGAAATGTTTTCTCTGTATAAACGTCTCGTTCACGAATTCTTTTACCTTTTGACAGGGCTGCTCAAATGAGGTACAGACAGGCAGATCAAAATTTTCGTGTTCAAGTATATAGCTCAAGAAAGTCTGTCGCCTTTCTGACTCCTTCCTTTTGCCCTATTGCTAATCAAGCAAAGACGAGCAAGCGTTGGCTGTCTTTTTACTGCATGAGCAATAGCACGTTGTCGAAATTTCCTGTCTTCATCACGTTCTGTTCTGTCTTCGAGGTTCTGTCTTCATTTTCGCACCGCTAGGGAGCTCTAGAGGGGCAGAAAACGAGAGCAGAGAGCGCGCGTTGAGAGGGCTGCCTTCGAGAGTGGAAAGACCTTATTTCGCAAAGCTGTGGATGCTGACAGGCAGACGACAAGACGTAGCGCGGCTCACCAGCTGCGTTTGCCTTGACGGGTCTTGTAATTCCCGCCACCGCTTACACGCGTTTTAGAATCCTACTCTGCAGCCAGTGCGGCGGGCCAAAAAGGAAGGACTGGGATTTATGGCAACAAAATGCCAATGCTGATGGACAACAAAAGGAGCAACAGGTAGCCAATGCCGCTGCAAAAGAGAACAAACGTGATGACAGAGGCGGCTAGAGTGCTAAGCATGGCTGGCAGGTTGTACGAGGGACATGCGAAAACCGCCGCGTCGCGAACTCCTGGAGCCGGAGCAAGGCGTGACAATCAGGCGGAACCTCAAGCTGGCGAGGAAGAGGGGCGAGATGCTCACGCATTACTAAAGGTCCCCCAATGCATATTCAATGAATTTTGTTGTGGTGGGTGTTTGTTTTTGCAGTGGCATCTGGGGTGTTCCAGCTGGAACCACACGCCAACGAGCAGAGGCTTCGACAGCCACGTAGGCTATCTGAATCATGGCCAAAGATACAGCGCCCACACAGTCACCTACGTAAGCGTCCACTTGGGACCTTTCTGAGTCAGTGTATTATCACTATGCCTTTCTGTTTAGCCGTCCAGGACCTTGGTTTCCGGATGCTAAACGTTTGCACCGGTTGCAGTCACGTACGCCAGATGGCGCTAAAAATGTACTTTGCGGCCGGTGTTTGGTAACTGCGCGGTCGATATAAATGTTACAGCACGCTTATTTTGGTAAAGTTATTTGATACAATTTGAGGCGTTAGTTGGAGTTGTCTCCTTCTGTGCCATTACTGAGCGGGGACGAGAGTATCACCGCTTTCGCCCGATCGCGCTTGGAAACCTCGCTCGCGCTTGAGAAACCAGGATTGAGTTCGAGCGAGATCGAGTGAGATCGCGATTGAAACTGCCGTGTAGCAGCGCCCGATCCGGATTGAGCTCGATCCGGATCGACTCAATCGCGATTGAAAGTTCCCGTGTGACAGGGGCCCGCCTGGGAAAATTTGCATGGGGTCGCTGCGGAAAAACAATCTCACTGAAAATTTAATGATTTCGATTCTAAAAAATGCGCAACGAAACCGACGACCATGATTAACATCGCTAGCGCCCATAGGAGAGAGTTCTATCTACGTATACACGGCAAAAGTCCATATGTTATTTCTTTTTCTTGCTATTGTAAAAGAGAGCCCGCCCATCCGTTTTTCTGTGATTTCGCACGCATGTGTATGAGCCATGGATGTCTGCATCGGACAGGGCGGGGATCCGTCCACTTGTCGCCTCCCTTCGTTCACCCCTATCTGGAATCGGCTTTGGCGCTACAGTAGCGGAGAGTAGAATTCATCTGTAGTGGCGGGATACTGAAACAGGTACTGGCTGTAACTTAGCTCTTAAAATTTGAAAGCGGCAACCCAACCACGGTAACCGAAATGAGGCGAGCAATTGGCATAGGTAGGTTGCATATTAGATTACCCTTGCAAATGAGTAACTTTCCACTGCCCTGTTATATTTTCTCACTGCAAATTTCATTTCTTTTAAACCCGCAATCGCAACCCTATAGATGCATGAGCAATGCAAAGTGTAGCAATCAGCGCAGAGATTGAGAAACAATTACTAATAAACTAAGAATTTCTCGTTGCTTCTATGTGAAAATAAGAAAGGGGAGACATTCAGTAGCTATGAAACACTTGGCACTCTTTTGTTATGTTATGTTCCAAGTTAAGACATATGCTAGATCCCTCTACACTCTGTCTCCACCGGGCGTGTTCCCTACAGTGCTCCAGAATGACCAATTGAAGTGGCCTAGAGGGCTAATTCGGCAAATGGCATGGCCGACCATTCAATTTGAGTGAAAAGGGGCATCTGCACGGGTACATCGCACAATGCAAAATGCCTTGCAGGCTTTGCGTGTTGTCCCTGCGCACGTGCTTTTTTTATTGCAATAATATCTCAGGCTTCTTTATTCGCCGAATTCATACACTAGGCCACTTCGATTGGCCATTCTGAAGCACTGTGGCGAAAAGTGTAGGTGTGTTGCGTTGTTGTGAAATTATATTTACCTCCTTTTTCTGCTCTTCGTTTAATATCAACGCATGCACGTCATCGGCAGAATCGAACCAACTTTGTTATTAGAGAGTAGCTTCACATTATGGGCGCAAGGGAGTAACCATAGGCAAACCAGAAACGAAAAAAAGATAAACCACGGCAGGCTAGGGAGTACAACATTTCCGATTCGAAAGAATTTTTCTTGGCAAATAAGTTATTTGCTCCTTTTTCTTGGCGCAGTTGAGCCCGACAAAGAGCCGGCTAAGAAGGGCCGGTCGTAGGCCGCAATACCGACACAAGCTCGGTAGGATCAATCATACTTCATAAAATAAATAATTAATGTAGACAGTGGGGATCAAGATACAGTGACAGCGCCAAAAACAGCACAGCTTTGTAATTTTTCTTATTACTTACTCTGCCCTTTCTCCTACTTCGCCTGCTTCCGCTCTTTTTGCCTTTTGGCCAGGCTGAGCCGCACCGGCTTTCAAGCTGCCCCTCCCCCCCCCCCCCCCACCCCCCCCCCCCCCCCCTCCCCCCACCGTGGTTTCGGTTTACTGACCTTGTCTTCGCTTTGCTTTATTATTAACAGACTGGTGCGAGTTCTCCACGTTTGCCTCTCCGTGTGGTCCGCCCCCTGCTATAAATACTTGGCGTGTGCTGCCCACAACACTAGGAGCCTTCGCACTCCTTCCCATCTGTTCCATTTATTTACTCACTGCGCGTCGACGGCAGCGAAGATAGCTCACGGAACGTAGAACCGGTTGTTCCGTCTCTATGAGGCCTGTAACCGCTAAAGAACGTTAACGTGGGTGTAAACACGAATATTTCGCTGGCCTGCAGACTACACGAGCATTGTGCATGCGAATAATTGTAACACATTTGAGCACGAGTGTGCCCCTCAGTTGTCACCCCCAATTGCCCTTGTCGTCTAGACATGACCTTCTTTGGGTCTCCAAAGGTCGCTCCTTCTTTAGGTCCAAGCCCTGACCATGGTCTTTTTGCCGCTGTCTTTACAGTACTTTGAGTAAATGCGTAAGGAGAGGAAGAGATAGAGGGAGCTTTTTGTTTTGAGGAGCTGAGCTGCTCCGACGTACGCAGTCAGGTACCACTAAACACTGCGACAAAACATCTTCTCTCGCATTTCACTGTTACCACGGCGCCTGCTGGCTGCGATCGAGTAGCGGGAAAAGACGCCTCCGCAAAACGATGACATGCCGGATGACAAAAAGATGATCCCTTGATAAGACTTAAACACCTCTGCGCTAGTTGTTGTTCGGGAATGATACTTTTATATCCAGCGCACACTGACAAAAGTGCAAGGATATAGAAACGAAAAGTAAGCATAAAAACGCGCTCATGCACTCCGTATCGATGGTTAACCAACGCAGCTGTAACGTGCGGCCGGTTTTTACCCACGTGTTGCTCCTCATTATTTATTAAAGCCTGTTCTTTCTCGCAGCATCGGCACGGCGTAGACGAGCTCGTTGCCGTTCCTGCTCCCCCGGGCGTGCTTATGGCGCGTGATTGCGCAGTAACGTGCGGTCGGTTATTGCCATTTGCACATTGACGCTGCTCCACCTAGCGCCACTAGATCAGGTTTCACAGTATCGGCACTCTTTTCTCCCATTGTTAATGCCTCTGTGTTGCCGCGTGCGCGCGTTCTTCAATAAATCATGATTTTCAGTGCGCAGTTTGGCTGTATGACACGTAGCGAGTGCTTTTTTAAGCCCCAGACAGAGTACCGATGCCGTGCTGCTCTGTGCTGGGCTGTTTCAACCGGCCAGAAGGTGAAAAACGCCTGCTTCGCTTCCCCGCTGGGATAGAACGACAGTGGCCTAGCGTAACCTGCAGTCACTAGAAAAGCGTAGCTCATTTGGTGGCTATTGTGTGTCTGTGTTTTTGAAAGCAGAGCCAAAATAGCGGACGAGAGGAGAGAATCGCGATCCAAGATGGATCAGCTTCAGAGTGTCACGCACACGTCCTATGGCTATGCTGCTGACCGTCGCTTGTCTTCGTCGTCAGCGCTGGTGGTGCAGCTGGCTCTAGCGATGCCGCTTTCTCAGCTGCCGTGCACGGTACACAGCCTTTCGGTTGTGACTGCACCAACTGCACCTTTCGTCCTCCTCACAGTATAAATAATAGAGAAGAAGAATCATAGCAGAGGTTCCGCAATTCCAGTTTCAGGACCCTGCGTTCTCTGAACAATTTTTATTATTCAGATGTGCGCTAAAGCTGTCGCCGAGCACAAGCACGCACAGTCGTATATGCACAGCTAGTGTGAAGATCAAGTCAGTCCTGCAAGGATATTCCGTGCAATAGGAGTTGCCCATATGAAACATCAAAATTTCCATCGTGCAGAGAGCAACAAATGAAACACGGCACAAATTCTAAACGTGAAAGCAGAAATAATAAGATTTCAGCTCATGGGCGTCGAATAAGGGCGTCGTTTGAATACACCTATGAAGAATAAATACACTTTATTACACGTAAGTCACCGTATACTATTATTTGACACTTGAGCATCTGGAACGTATGTATCCACGTTCATATTACTTGATTCATTTACTGCTGACTCTACCTCCAACAGAGCTAACTATAGTTGTAAACTTCTATTTTGGCTTTCCGTTATTTCCTGCAGAAAGGTCACTGCGGCTACGACTTCTGGTTCAACCAAGAGGTGCTGGAAAGTGCCTCGGGCGTCTACTCGATGGACATCTTCCTGTCAAGGGCTACGACCGTCATCAGAGATCACGACATTTCACAGGTTTGTGAGCGAAAGAACATCCCAATGTTGTTGATACTGAAGTCCATCATGCACATGCCAGGACTAGCGATGAACCTTAGTGGTAGCCACTTTCGAAAAGATGGAAGCATGAAACAATAGTACAGCGCTTCGAAAAGTTACGTTCAAATATGTGGTTTGCGCCACCGGTACGTTTCGCTAAAACTTCGATAATTTGACAGCTTAGGAGAGACTACCCCGGCCACATTTTTGTGAGCCGCACGGGAACGAGCTGGCAATGGCAAAAAAAGCTTCGTATACATTTCCGCGTGTTTGCACTGCAACATTTGCATTGATTTTGGCACGCTCAGCTGGAAATATCGCAGAGATATATAGCTCATAAAAAAGCCAGTAACCCAGCAACGTGTTACTATCCACTTCCTTGTACATTACGCGGCCTTCATTTGCTGCTTGGAGCAATGTAACTACTTTGGAATTCGCCTTTGTAACCAGAGGTTTATCCAGGACTCCTATTCTGGGAGGGTGTCGAAATGCTCCTGGGGGGATGGAGGGTGTCGGGGGGCTGTTGGGGATTAATTGTGTATACATTCCTGGGCAGGGTGCTCATATCTGTGGAATCTTTTTTGGGGGGTGTCGAAATCCTTCGGGGGGGGGGGGTGCATAAATCCCTGCTTGTAACGTCAATTGCAGGCCGTTTTCGACGTGAGCCACTTTTCGGTACCCTCCATGCCAAATGTTTATTTCGGAATGTGATCACACAGGTTTACGAATAACTTAAACGCCTAGTGGAGAAACAATGTTCCTGCATAGCTGAACTTGTCTCTCGGAAAACTTGTAACGAAAGGAACGTTAGTGCCCCGTAAATGGTAGTTCGTGAATTCCGGTGACATCTCTTGAACGTTTCTTTAACAGAAAAAGACAAGCATGTTGATAGTGGTTCTGGCATGTTGAAAGAAGCGCTCGAAAATTGACATCGATGTTCTTCAGTGAGCCCTTTTAGCGTACGTAACCCCAAATGGGACACATTGCTTTTGATTTCTGGGAAGCTACCGAAATTTAATCAACCGTGACATAAATCCAACATCAGTAAATGAGAGCCGTTTTAAAGACTGTTGCGACCGGGCGAGGGCACCCGATCCGAGCTCCGTGGCCTCCGACATACGAGTGGTAGCGTGTATGATGCGAGCGGCCAGCCGCTGTTGCAGCCGTGAAGAAGTCCAGAAGCCGTAGGCTAACGTAACTGTTTACTTCATAGCGAGAGGTGAGCCGAAGCCAAAGAACAATGCCCCGACGGGCGAGGTTACAATACAGGACTCGAGCAGAGCGACAACATCGATTCGCTGCTCAAACAGGAATGAGTTACAACGCTTGGGCAGCTCTATTTATACCCAAAAGCGATAACGGTCAAACGCAACAAGCGGCAACACGCCACGAACGTCACAGACACACACAACACTCTTTCCAGAGTTCGTAAGCCGTTCATAGCCTCGGCGCGCGTTGAGTCCGGGAGAGGGGGAGAGAGGAGGACTCCGCTGCGATCGACGGGGCCTCTGTGTCCTTGAAGAGCGTGGAGACGAGCCTCGCCGCCAGCCGCCGAAGTTTTGAAATGCGCCGAGAGCAAAGCGTCTGACGCGGCTTGTCGCAACTTGCCACTGACATGGTGGCGCGTGTTTTCGAAGGCGCACGCAGGGGCTTCACCGCACAGCCGAGGAGTGATGCGGGACAGTACGGCGGCGCTGGCCGATTCGTAAAAAGACTTACGCAGACAAATAAAGTTAAGGACATCTACGTAAAGGTCTTAAAACGCGTAACGGTAGTGTTAGTGAGTCGGTCGAGCTGCTGCATTTACCATCCATGCTCTCCAAGAGCTGAAGGTTAGCTGAGATACAGGTACTACAGTAATGTCTCGTTAATATGAACGCCTTCGTTCTCCAGAAAAATCGTTCATAATGTGAGTCGTCCATAGTAACAAATAAAGGTCAAAAACCCAAACATTCACGAATATTCGTTTAAGGAAAGCTCGTTTCAGGAATAAACGTTCACGGAAACATAATGGAACGCTCGGTCCGTTTACGCTTAACACCAGCCATTGCCTCCACCCAACTGACCAGAGAAGCCTTGCCTTTTATGCGGAATGAATATTGGCACGAATTATTACCGTCCTGTTATCTTGTACTGAGCCTCATGGCATGCTGTTTCCGGCATATTCCGAACTGGGTAATCTTGTTTGATGGGAAAAGGGTGTCACCCGGTCATCACTACCCCAGAGTGTTGTTCGCTCATCACAGATGTTCTCGATCTAATTCGACGGTACTGTAAGGAAGAACGTGTTCCGACATAAATGCATGCTTCGGTTTTGTATGCTGCGGCAAAAAGTAAATTCCTGATACGCCCTGGGGCCTCGGGGGTCACCAGTCATCTTTTTCTATTTTTTGCTTTAGGGACCCGTGTCCATAATAACGAGACAAAAAATGCATTTATTTGCCCGTTTCGTCCCCAAAATAGCTGTCCATAGTCCGTACTGCGGTTTCTATATTAACGGGACAGCATTGCATGGCGAGAGACCGGTCGCCGAAAATTTCGTCCATATTGCGGGGTGTCCATATTAACGGGGTCCATATTAACGAGACATGATCGACTGTAGCAGCAACGGTTTTATCACCGGTGCACACGAAAACAGTAACTCACCGACACGAGCACCGACAGGGAGAATGAAGCTCTGCTCAGGCTTGATGAAATCACACATCCCCTCTCTTCTCCAGCGAACAAGCACTGGAGGAAGGCGTGCTGAGTCTACCGGCACGCCTTCCTCCTTTCCGCACTCCACTTGTCGCTGCGCCTCATCCAAGCTACAAGCGGACGCTCGCTTCATATGACCGCTGCCGTTTCCGGTTAGAGGTGATGGCATCTCTTCGGCGCACGCCTGATATGCACGGCTGGAAACCACGGCAGCTCCTGACGCCTATAGTGCTCGCGAAAAATCGCTCAACGAGATGAGTAGCGCTGTTGCGTTTACTATAGCTCACTGAGCGATTTTTGTGGCCACTAGGCGTCCTTAGCTGGCGTCCTTAGCCGTGCTTATCAGGCGTGCTAATCAAGCGTCCGCTGGCGTCCTTAGCTGGCGTCCTTAGCCGTGCTTATCAGGCGTACTAATCAAGCGTCCGCTGCAGGCGTCCTTAGCCGTGCTTATCAGGCGGGCTAATCAAGCGTTCGCGGAAAGACATCACCGCCAAATGGCAACAACGACGGTGGCGACCAGAAGCGAGCGCCTGCCTGAAACTGGAATCGGGAGATGTGACAACTGGAGTTTGGAAAGGAAGGGGCGCGCTGGTGGGCTCACCGACAATTATGCTACGGCGGAGAAGACAGGATACTGAACTTTACCAAGCTCCGCGCCTGCGCAATGCAGGTCGTTCTGCCCTGTCGGTGTTCGCAGCCATTGAGTCATTTTTTTTTTTCATGCGCAGCGGCGTATAGGCACGTTGCACAGGTGTTGGCTGCCCGAGTAGCAGCGCCGTTTCACACATAAGGGTGGTGTGGGTGCACTTCAGGGCGGTCCCTGCAAAACATTGGCACGGCGCGTAATGCACTTATTCGGTGATCAGTGGTCAAGAAATCGCCACTCATGTATCGAAGCCCTAGCGTGCACTACAGGTGAATATAACAAAAAAATGGGTGCGCTGTACAGTGCAGGGCGTGCTCTCCGTGCTCTCCAAGATCCATGCTCTCAGAGTTTCGAGAGCATGGATCGTGATTGCAGCAGCTCCCTTCCAAAACTCGGTGTACACGACGAAGTAACGCTATCTCGTCTCACGTCTCAAGACCTATAAATGTAGATGTCCTCTACAACTTTTTCATAAATATTCTTCAAGAACCCAGAACTCAGGCGCAACTTATTACGCCAATGCGGCTTGTTTAAAGTTTATTTATTTTCATTTGTTCTCTGCCCATTTCTTTCCGAGCCGAATGACATTGTAGCTCAATTGTGCATTGTTCGCGCAGCCGCTCTTCCTGTTTCTTAGCATGCAAGCACCACACATCGGAACTGAAGATCACATGTTTGAAGCGCCCCAAGAAAATATAGCCAAGTTTGATTACATCGGCATGCCAGAACGAGCTGCGTACGCAGGTGAGTGTGTGCGTGTGTCAAGGGGGGGGGGGGGGGAGGGGGGAGGTAGGTCACCGAAATGAATGTAGTGATCTGTTGGCCGAAAAAAACAGGCAGGCCACGACTTCTTAAGAGATACCAGTGTACGCCCGTAGGAAAGAGGGAGACCCGGGAGCACCGTGACATGCGTTTATTCCGAGTGCCAGCTGCGTTGCGAACTCTCTCGCTCTAGCCAGAGGGCACGTTTCCCCGCGATGCCGCTGCGGCTGCCACACAGCACTGGAGGCTGGCCATATGCATCTCCCCGAAACAAACGAGCGAGGGAGGGCAATGCGGGGTTCGACATTCAGGCGACTTCGTTTCTGATTTTGCGGCCATCTGACCATGCAACATTTCCCTCTGAAACATACGAACGAGAGAGGACCAAGCAGTGTTCCAGATTCAGGCGAGTTCTCCATGCGAGGGAGAACTAGGTGGTGTTCAGATACAAAGGACTTCGTTTCTTTCTGCGGCCCTCTCCTCCCGACCTTGAAGTCTCACTGGATGGCGCCGGAAAAGTTATGGCGCTTGCCGATGCCGTGGAGTCTCAGGACTAACAAGACGGCGCCAATGGAGATTTTGCACATGCTTCGGTCATACTCGTTTTTCTGGTCTTGAGGCATCTCTTGAGACAGGACCTTCTCTAGACCCTTTGCAAAAAGGCGGACAACACTGAGAATTCAGCGGTGGTAACACTGGTGGTGAACACGACGACGCCATTAGAAAGGAAGCAGGTCGTAGCAACGCCGTTGCGGTTGCACGTTTTCGCCCACGGCTTCGCGAGTCTGTTGCCCTATCGCCGTAGTCATATTTCTCTCCTAAAATGGTGTTTTGCGCTACCTTTCGAAGATTAACGCTGGTCAAATCGCTTCCGCTTATCTACCCCTCTGCACAACGGCTCGTCTGGGGCGAGTCGAGACGTGCCCTTTTTTTCTCCTATTTCTTCTGTGTTTGTTCCTTCCTCTGAGTTCCTCTCAAGGTTGACTGCCTCTGCTCGCTGCTGACGCACGCGTGCGACCTATCGCTCCCGCATTAGCACCGCATTCACCGACGGAAAAATAAGTGCCGCAAGTACAGAGGCGGTGAATCGCAAACATGACCTCTAGCAGGGACATCAAAATCAGTTTCATTATGCATGCTTTCGTCATTTTCGCGAATAGTTTTGAAAGTTTGAACATACGCAAAGTTAGCGCTCAGCAGAGACGGACCCTTCATGGCCCGTTAATAGCGGCCAGCCGCCGCCACCACGGGGCAAGGGCGCATCGATTAAACACAATTAAAACTCGACAACCAAACAAGGAGGCAGCGCTAAGGCTAGTCTTTATTAGCAACAAATCCTACCTTTGCTTGCTGCTGTTTGTCAACACTGACGATTGCGTAACGTAAGACTCCACGCTGACGTATGATCGCTCGTACTCGTAGGACCTTTCAGTGGTCGACCTCGAAGAATAAAAATCCTGAATATGCCGCTCTTCTATCGAAGGAAGGGCGGCAAAGTTATTTTCCTATCCTGCAGTGGGAAACACCACTTCGCGGGACGCGTACGCAATTACGTGGACGGTGGACGGTAGCTACTCCATAGAAACTCTGTGCTCGCAGCGTTTTCGCTTCCTTTCTAATGGCGGCGCAGCGGGTGCACAGTGTTGACAGAGTGGCTTGCTGCTTTTCCGCCAACGATTTGGTCATTTTGCAAAGGGTCTCTTGAGATGGAGGCCTCTCTTGAGATTGAGGTGAAGATCGTTCTCTTTCTACCGTCTTGTTTGGATCGGACGCCTTGTTTTTAACAGCAGAACTGTTTAAGCTTGAGCTTGGTCCGTTGGCATTAGCAAATAAACACCAAGAAAAAAAACTCCCCCGGCTCGAGGCGCCTGGCACGACCTTTGCGCAGTGGCTTTCGCAAAAAAAAAAAAAAGGAATACCGAGCGCAACTGAGAGAGAGAGAGAGAGAGAGAGAGAGAGAGAGAGAGAGAGAGAGAGAGAGAGAGAGAGAGAGAGAGAGAGAGAGAGAGAGAGAGAGAGAGAGAGAGAGAAATAACTTTATTATGTTTGTTGGGTAGTTGGGCGTGGTGGGTGCCCCTAGTCCAGGGCTTTAGTCTCCAGGGCGCCGGTGGGCTCTGGCGATCGTTCGGCACTTCTCGTCGTAGTCGGCGCTAGACAGTGCCTCACTCCACTGCTCCCCTGTTAGAGGGTGTTTGTGAATTTTGTGGCACCCTGCTGCCGTATAGTAGAGGGTGGCTACTTCGTTGCACTTGGGCCACAGCTTCGGGTATTGGGTTGGGTACAGTTTGTGTAGACGGGAGTGATGAGAGAAGGTGTTCGTTTGGATTGAGCGGAGTGCTGTTTGATCCTGTCTTTGCAACTTGGGATGAGGACTTGGGAATTTAATTCGGGTTGCTTTGTAGTAGCTTAGAATTTTGGAATATATGGGCATACCAGGAGCAGGAAACTCAGCTTGGGGGCTGTCAGCTCGGGGAAGGGAGGCGTAAGCCCAGGCGTGAGCCTGTTGATTGTCCTCAAGAGTTTCATGGCCAGGGGCCCATATGATTTTGATTGGATTATTTGATTTGTAGCCGATTGCTAATCTGTGGGCTGTTTTGCCGATGCGCTCTCTCGCCCACTGCCTGCAGGAGTTTTGGGAGTCAGAAACAATGTTCATTCGTGCTTCCTTTGACCTGAATTGATAGCTAGAGCGATTGCCGCTTCTTCTGCTTCAATAGATGTTGATGTCCGCACGCTAGCAGTTATGGTACGTTGCTGAATTGGGTGCCACCGGTAATCGTAATAGCAGCATCTGTGTACCACGTGTACGATGAATTCCCGTATATTATTTCGATATTACGGCATCTGTCGAACCTTCTGCCGTAGTGGAGTGTAGGGTTCATGTTTTTAGGTATACTTTCAGGGCCCTGGATATGCAATCAGGTATCTCGTGGGTGGTTGCGTGCATGGTGTCATGTATACGGTAGCCCAGTCACTTTAGGGTTTTCCTGCCAGTGATGCTGGTTTTTAACCTCTCAAACTGGCCTATTCTATGTTCCTCGAGTATTTCTTCAACTGTATTGCTGATTCCGAGTTCACTAAATTTCTGTGTCGACGTCCATTCGGGTAATCCTAGCGCCACGTGAGGAACTTCGGCGCGGCGGACCCGTGGCGCGCCGGTCGCTACAGGGCTATGCCCCCATAGAGCTGGCGGACGTTGTGCTGCCCACGTGACGTTTTTGGTCTTTTGAGCTTGGGAATTACGCGGCGGGTTCGTTGAGGCGGGGAAACCCTGGGTGGTTCGGAGGGAGGTGGTGTAAGCGGGCTTGACTCGGTCGGCGGCGGCGACGTCTTGGTTTGCCGCTCGCCGTACAAGGAACGTGTGTAGACTTGCTTTTTCTGCTCCCTCTCTCCTGGGATCCGCTGTCAGTGTGGGGAGAAGCTAGGTCGACCCCCAGCTTTGCTGCTTCTCCCACCTTATGTGCAAGCTGCGCCAATTTTTTTCCCTTAAAAGCAGGGTACGAATGATACAGTGGGTTTTTTTCCTGTGCAGGTCGACACCATTAAACTTCAGAACTCTACTCTTGGGAACCTATTTGTTTCACCTACCTTATCGTGGTTCTTGATACACTTATCCTCGTAAAGGAGCTGTCCATGCATACAAATAACCTTTTCAAGGTTACAAAGTGTCATTGCCTAATTTATGTTTTGCAGAAATAATGAAACAGCTCTTATGGCAATATTTTTAGTCTTTGTTTATTGATTTTGGTTGTTCTGTTTCCGCCAAAAGTACCGACTTCTCCCGCCTTTCTTGTGCAAAGCTAGCCCCTTGGAATTGCTTCGCGAGAGTTCCAACCATCATACCAGGTAGCTAACCTATGCAAGCGTGGGGCAACACGATTTGCTGTGGTGTCGCGACATTTCGTTGCAGGAAACATTCGCTGACAGCTGCGTTTCCTTTGGTCACCTGCAGGAATGCTAGACACGTTGGACCAGGCGACGGGCGTCGTTCTGGAAGCTCTTTACGAGAATGGAATGCTAGAAAACTGCCTCATCGTCTTCTCTAGCGACAACGGCGCTGACATTGCGGGCGGGGGTTCGAATTGGCCTTTGCGCGGCGTAAAGCAAACCCTATGGGAGGGCGGAGTGCGCCTGCCGGCGTTTGTGTGGTCCCCCCTCTTGGGAGCAAGAGGCCGCGTCTCCTGGGACCTGATGCACTTCGTGGACTGGTTGCCCACACTTTACCACATGGCCGGTAAGCACGTTCCTCATTTCCTGAAATGGTCAAGCAAGTTGGTCCGGCACAATGTGTGTATACAACTGGTACAGACATATCTAAACGAGACCACGAAAATGTGGAAGTAAACGCGGAACTTTGTTTCTGAAATCCCGGATAACTAGGCGACTCATTTGTAGATATGAGTTGAAGCAGTTGCTTTGTAAGTATGCCACAACAACGCTATTACCTTGCCCTCATAAATAAAATACTACAATTTGTAGGATCGTGTTCGCTTCAATCTCGCGTTTAATTCTATATCCAAGGTACCTTTTATGGCGTAGAATCCTTTGACTAGCGCTTAACAACAACGCTTTCGCATTCACAACTTACAAAAAGTCCTTGAGTGTTCTCGGGCTCCTTTTGTAGGGGTGGGGTAATGGGGATTTTGGTCTAGGACATTAACAGCAGCAGCAGTATCATCATCATCAGCCTGGTTGAGTCCACTGAATCTCGAAGGCCTAACCCTCCCAAAGATCCCCAGCCACGTCTGTCAAGTGCTAGCCGAGTCCACCCTTTGCCCCCTAATTTTCGCAGTTCATCCCTCCGTCGAGTCCTTGTGCCGACCCCTATTGCGTTTGCGGTCTATTGGCAGCCACTCCGTTAAACAGACGGTCCACCGGTTGTCCCCCACGTGCATGACGTACCCCGCCCATGCCCATTTCCTTCGCGTAATTTGAATTAGAATGTTCTTCACGCGAGCCTGTTCCCTAACCCACTCGGCTGCTGTCTAACCCTGAGTGTGACCCCTAGCATTCTTTCTTCTATAGTCCGTTTCCTTTAAAGCCGTTTAGTGAGACCCCAAGTTTCTGCACCATACGTCGTTACCGGAAGAACGCATTGATTGTGTACCAGCTTGTTAAGTGACGGAGGAAGCTTACTATTCAGGATATAAAAATTTCTACCGGAAACAGCCCACCCTATCCTTATGCTGCACTCAATTTCCTTTTCATGATTGGGATCAGCACTGATGACTTGCCCGAGATAGACGTAATTACTCACTCTTTCCAAGGTTTCGTCTTGAAGTCGCGTTCCTCGGCATGCTTATAGAACATAACCTTTGCTTTTTTTTAGTTTATTTTTAATCCTGTAACTAAACTTTCGGAGCACAATTGACGAAACGTGTTTTGTAATTTCCGACTTAGCGAGACAATGTCGCCTGCAAATCTTCGGTGGCTCAGATATTCCTTATTAATTCGCACCCCTGTTTTCCTCCACTTAAGATTTCTGAACTCACCCTCCAGCACGGCTGTTGCGGAGATATTGGGTTCCTTTGCCGGCCATCCTTTCGAATAGGAAATTTGCGAGTTTTTTGATGGAGCAGTATAGTTCCCGCGCATCCCTCGTATATATCTTGCAAGATATATATACTCGCAGACTATGAATTTTCGACTTCATGACCGCGTAGGGCCATAATTACAGCTGAAGTGGGTCAAATGCTTTTTCATAATCTGTAAATGTCACGTGGAAGGGTTTTTATACTGAACATTTTTCGATTACCTCGTTAATAGCATAAACATGAACTAAAGTTGAGAAACCTTTTTATACAACCGGCCTGTTCCATTGGCTGTTGGAAGTCTAATACCTGTGCTACACGGCAACTTTCGATTGGCAGCTGAACGCTCACCTTCAAGTGCGCCCTATGTATTTACAATGGGACACTCGATAGACAATTGGTTCAAAGCCCTTCGGAAGGCCTTTGAAACGGCCGTGTAGCACAGGTATAAGACTGAACTTATGCGATTGAGAATTACTTGAGAATGCGAGGTTGAGAAATCCAAACATGCACCGCTGTTTGGACATTCTGCTCGCCACGCGCGTGTATGGCGCACCGTCTGGGGGTCCGTGGTGATGGGAGTGGCTTGAGTCCGGGTTATGGCTATCGCGATCGCAGTCTTAAACTGATGCTCGGGATAAGGCCAGTGGGGCTAGCGACAACTGCACTTGTCATGTTGTCGCGCAGGTAGTGACTGACTAGGCTCTGGAGGCGGCTGGTGGGGGTTCACATTTCTCGGCACGCCACGCTGGATTTGCGGCGTGTTACCCGCAAACACGGAGGAAGAAAATTTTATAGGAGGCGAAGCGGCCCACTGCGGCTGGTAAGGGCGAGCGACCAGATAACGCCCCCATGAAAACCGAGAGGACGACAAATCTTTGTAGCTGCGATGGCTAAGAAGAGGGTAGCGGCACTTGATGGACCAAATGATAGCGGCCACACTTCATTCCAGTTCTACGCAGTGAAATGCCGATTGCGGCTGCCGCGAAGTTTCTCCTCCCATGGCAGCTGCCGCTGGCTTAAGCTAGGGTACAGTGATATGTTTTAGTTCACTGTAGCTAGGGCGAGCGCTTGTGACGTTATCTGGCTGCCCTAGGAGACGTCGTTCCCCTCCTGTCTTGTTCTTACTCCGTGGCCGCAAACACGGTAGGGCCACTTGGTGCCTCAATAGAGAGTTTTAGCAGTCCGTCTGTTCCGTTGGTTACGGTGTTACCGGGTTTACCGGGACCCGTCTGCGCCTGCGCGCGTGGAAGAGCGAGGAGGAAGGGCGAGGAGGCGTGGACATGGCGAAGGCGGACCCGCGGAACTAATCCCCCTACCGTGACGAATGCCCGAGTGCCCACACGGGTCCCGGTCAACACGCTAACTATACGTACCAGACGGAACGGACGGACTGCTAAAACTCTCTAATGTCAGTTGATTACGGTGCGCTCCGCCCGCCTTTCTGTGCGCCCATGCATCCCCGAAGGCTATAGGCCTCGAGCTTTGCGATCGCTGCGCCGCCTGCCGCCGCTCCTCCGCGGCGTTGACGGGATTTGCGCTGCGTGGCTGATAGGGCCGCGTGCAGTGTTTAGGTTCTGTTTCGCTTCTTTTCGCCTTTCCGCGCCCTGAAAAAAACTTGTTATGGTGACGTCTATAGGCAAAGAGTACGTTTAGGTCACTTAAAAAGCAGCTGTGTCTTCGTAGAGTACGCGATCGCCTGCAAGAGCTACCCGGAGACGCGGTGGACGCGGTGCTGCGCGCTTCGTCGGCGCTCTTCCGGGCTTCGGCGACGGTAGCAACATATCAGCCCTGTCACCTCCAAAACATCAGGCACAAATAAATTCTACTGTCGCCTCGTTTAGACCTGATACTGGCACAATGAGAGGTTGGCTTCATTTTACAGCGTGGACAACGAATGCGGCTTCGTTTCGAATATATACGTCGCAGAAAAATGTGTTTCGGGGATGTGATTACCCAATCCCGGACAATAACTTATGCCTTTTATAAGCATATTCCAAGCCTAGTATATAATAAGTATATATAAGTATATTCCAAGCCTAGCTGTGCGTCGTTAAATATGTACCCACACACCAAGGCAAGTTAATGAAACCACAGAAAAATAAATGTTGTGCAAGTGCGGAATTAAGAAACATAATGCTCTAACGGAAATAAAAAAAAACAGTGCAGCTTCTGACATGCTAAAGACGTTCGTCGAAACTTACGCCAGGTAGGGTTCACTAGACCAACTATACGCGAAATGCACTGCTATTTCGCGAGACATCGGTAGGGGGGGGGGGGGGGGGGGAGGTCGCTGTGTACAAATGCGGAGCGGAATCAAGCAATGAACGTTTTAGTAATCACCCACACACAAATCTTGCGTTCACTTTCCTTTTGTTTTTCTCCTTCTACGAACAGCTGATCATACGGCGGCCGCATTTTTGGAAGTATACAGGGTAGGCTGTTCAACAAGCGATGAGAGGTGTCGTAGGAAAAGAGTGGTATGTGATAAGGCCCCCTGATTTCAGTTTACGCTTTATTCTGCTGGCTCCCTGTGCCATATGGCGATATTTCGAAGAAGCATTAGTCGCGGACGCGGATTATATTCTAAGCCCGTCTCCGCGCTGCTCGCAGAGGAGCAGATGAATGTTTGCGGGCGCTCACCTCACGACAAGACGGCTTTGTCGTGTGCTGATCCCAGAGTATAATTATGCATTGTCCATTGTACTTTTGTTGAATATTACCGAAATTAACACAGACAGCCTTGTAAATGGTGGTGATCAATATCTGAGGTATAATATTGGCAAACGCAACTGGCGTGCTGTTAGGTATGAGTGCCCCGCTGATTATGTAAGCGCACAAAACCAATTTAAATCGCTGTGTATAGCCGTAGCATGAACAGCTGAGGAACCAGTGGTTACGGAGACACTGCTAGTAAATTCAGGTCAGAGTAACTACAATCGGCTCCATCACACGCCGGTTCCGCGCCGCTGGCCTGTGACACGTACCTGGCGCTTATACAGACCGAATATACCACACTAAGATCGCGTCAGAAACATTTACACTCTCGTAAACACGCCTCATTTGCGAACAGAGTGACTGCGTCACATTAACATGGATTTCAAACACCCGCACACGGTAAATCTCAGTCGTGGACGTGCCGCAAAAGCAGCGGCGGCCCTTGGGAGCCCGACGCCGACTCCCGCGCCTGCTTTCGAAACGGGCCGCTAGGGGGATTTCAGTGGCGCCCCTACAGGCCGCGCTCGAGGCGTATACCTACCACTTATAGACAGTTCGTACCGCGGAAATGCCGTTGTTTTCCGGCTTTCGTACGCCATCGCGAAACGCAAGGGCATTTTTTCACTTCAGTGAGCGAAGGAGGGCGGAGGCCTTCCCCGAGCAGGGCTCCGTCGCCTCCGTCGTGCGAGGTATGTGGTGGTCGAGCAGCCAGCAAACGTTGCGGCCTTGGTTAGGACGACAAGAAGCCGCAGGCAAACTTAACTGGATTACTCCATTGAGGGAGATGAGCCGAATCAAATACAAGTACAATACCTTTCCGGCGAGGTTACAGTACGACTCGAGCAGAAGGACAGCATTGATCGACGAATAATCTTTTGCGCTGGGGGCCCCGTATTTATGCCGAAAGCGCAAATGGTCAAACAACACTCCTCCTGCTTTTGCACACGGTGCGAACATTGTACAGACACACAACAGTCTTTCCAGAGTACGTGAGGGGTCGGTAGTGGCGGCACACGCTTAAGGTCCCTAAAATTACTAACGTAGCGCCAACTGCTCCCTCCTTCTCCGCTGCCCTCCTCTTTTTTCTCTCCCCTCACCCGCGGCGCCGCGGTCCCTTTAACTCCGCGGCGGGGCCGCCATATTTGTTGGCTTCCTCAGAACAGACGCCCTCGCCACGCTTCAGGCCGCTCGCTGCAGTTTTTCGTGCAGTTTGCTCTTGTTATCGCGCCGCAATCGCTCTTTGGTATCATTAATAGTATTTCTAGAGCCCCGTTTTTCCAACACGCATTAAGTGAGGCTGTTTTGTTGTATATTTTTGTCTAGAAGGGGATATTTGCGGGGTGGATGCCGCGGGCGCATACGGACAGCGGGGTGTTTGTTTACGTGTGCGGTATGCTCAGGATAGTTTGTGAACGCGAAAGGATCGAACGTGGACGTTTCAAAGTGCTCTGTTACAGTAATTCCGTTCTTGCATTTGCGTGATTAAGTTGTGGTCGTGCAAGCGCTGCACAGACGGCTTGCGCATGGTTCGCGGTGACCTTGGTTCGCGACAGTTCGGGCGCTGCGCTGACTTTTTTGCGTTCGCGTTTTTTGCTTTAGTTGTAGATCATTAGGCAGCGCTCAGTATGCGCCCCGCCTTAGCTACTGAAATTCATGCCACCTTTATTCCGTGCACTTTCCGGTGCTTTGACGCTGTTGCAAAATATATGTCACCTTCACGTCGTTATAGGCTGCTGTCAGGGTCAAAGTTCTCGCGTCTCCTCGTTGGCCTCGCCCATGACGGCTGTACTTTTCGCAGTGCGTCCATGGCATAGCAATGTTCGTGCGATTGGCGTTCACAATTACTTCGAGTAAGGCCCTGTCGGGCATATCTGGAAAAGGCTGGCACAAAGAACGCGTAATTAAAGAATGCGCTCAGCTTACAATTAGCTGTAGTGCCCAGTTCTATAATAACTACCGTATTCCAAGGCCAGAAGCGCGCTAAGCGCAATTGTGAATCCTTTTTATGCTGTACAGCTAACATTGATTCATGTGTGGGCTTTGATAAATTACAGCTTGCTACAGCCGAGCTGGCCGTGACTGCACTGACCTTATTCGAGCAGCCGAAGGCACAACAACTCGGCATCGCGAAACTACATAAAGTGACGCTGACGCAACACTTGTTTGAAACGAGCAGCTGACTTCAGAATGCCCTGCATGTGGAGCCCTCGCCACCCTTTCCCACATCTTTTGGGGGTGCCCGAAAGATACCTTTCCCCTAATTTCCTCTGATGAGCAGTGGGAGGAGGCGCTGGGGAGCTCAGACCTAGAGGTGCAAACCTGCTTGGTCACCAGAGCTGCCGATGTCGCCGCCCGGCACAAGCCAGCGGCCACAACCGTCCCCTGAGCCACATGAAGCTCAATAAAAATGTTTTTTCTCTCTCTCTCTCTCTTCGGTTGTTATCGGTTGTTATACGCTGGCGGCTTCGATAAGGCCTGCTCCGAGGCAGCTGAGCCTAAAACGGCGAATTTAAATGGACAGTGGCGGCGAAGAGAAGAAAAAACAAACAACGCGGGGACGAGGTACTCCGTCACTGGCCGTTGGCCAATGGCGCGCGACGTTCGCCAGCGAAAAAGAAAATGGCAAAAAACGAAGGAGGAAAGGAGCGCGGGCGAGGGCGAAAGGCGGCGAGATCTAAAGATGGCGCTACCCTAGTAATTTCGCACGCTGAGTCTGAGGGAGGGGAGAGTGGAGATCTCCGCTGCGGCGTCCGCTACGCGGGGTCAGGTCTCAACTTGCAGATCCGTTGGCTGTCGCTGAAAGCTTGTGTCACCGACAGAGAGGCGCCCACGCGGAAGGCGCACGTGGTGGTAGGTTCTGCCACAACGCACAAGAGTGCTGCACAAAGCTTGCAGCACAGCGGCGCGTTGAATCGTCCCTAATATACCTTTTTGCTCCGCCTGTTTGATTTAAATGCTCATACGTCACAGAAAATATTTCATTCTTGTTATGAAATCTAGGAAGGATGCACCCTTACGTTTTTTTTTTCTGAACTCAAAATCTCTCTTTGATAAAGGGTGCCAGGAGAAAAGATACAACCTAACCGAAATTATTTACAACATATCGGAAGGGTTCAAGATGATTTTTAAACACCTGAATTGCGGATAAAGGGCTTTCTTTTTTCCCGAAACTATAGAGAGACAGAGTGTGTGCTCGTGTGCGTGTGTGCGCGTGTGTGCATGCGTGCGTGCGTGTGAGCCAGTATTTTGCAGCAAACCAGAGATAGGAGAAGGAATGTGTCATTGTCATCTTCATCATTCTGTTGACGCCTGCTGCAGGGCGACGGCCTGTCTCACACTTCCGACCACTTAGTTCTTCCGTCCATATAATTGATTTGTAGCCCCAAATCAACTTTTTTTTCTCAGGTGTTACATGTCTCGCCTACAGATACACAACCACAGATGTAGTTCTTAGCGGAAACGTCCTCGCGGCGAATAAATTTTGAAACGTTCGCAGCGCTGGGCGCGGTCCAGCTGCCGATGTAGAGCTGTTGGGAAAAATAGCGGCAAAATCAATCGCTGTTAACGAGTCAGGTCTTCGTTTTGCTTTCCTCCCCGTCGTGGAACTGCTTTCTTGACATGTTGGAATTTCACCGACTAGCACAAGCGTTGACGTGTTTCATTGCTCGGCAACTGAGCCACCGTAATTAAAAGTTCCGTTCCATCTGTTTTTCGCGGTGGATAATTTTCTGTTACTCTGCTATTTTCAGGAGGGAACACTGACGACCTCGGCCCCATCGACGGTGTCAGCCAGTGGGAGACGCTGTCCACGGGTGCGCCTTCGAAGAGACAGGAACTCTTACTCGGCTTCAATGTGCTCAACAGTGCCGGTGCATACAGAAGCGGCAGGTTCGATTTAATAGATGTTGTCGCGCGGTAGTCAAAGCAGGAACGGATACGTAAATAGCAACACTAACGCAAAGGAACGAAAAATCAGGGGGAATATCTTTGTGATACGTCCTAGAGCGACAGCTGTTGCGGTATGCCTATGCGATCGTCACGATTCTCCAAGGGCATTTTATACTGCAGTTTGTACAGTCATCGGTTTAAAACGTATTTTCCTGGGTTATACGGCTCTAGCTCCAGGAAGTTATTGGACTTGCGATGTTTGATCAATCCATGTGTGTACATGTGTCGTGTTCGTGGGCGGCATGGGTGCGAGTCAGGAGTGGCGTACATTCTTGGTGCTATTATTTAAAGTTGCGGTTAATTCTATAAGCCGCGATGAATTTTTGTTTCGCTTTTCAGGTCTTAAAGCCAACGGAGACTTGAATCTAAACCCACAATTATAAGTTGTCATCAGAGAAGACACTTTCCGCTGTTTACAACCCCTTTTCAGTCTTGAGAATACGAGCGTAAAGTAAGCTGAGCACTCCTCGCGACTACCCTGTTTCATCGATTTTTAAAATTTCTCTACACCGCTTGCCATACCTTCAGCGCCGATACCAGGGCTTTTTCAATAGTCAGCGTTCAGCGTCAGCGTTCCGCAGAAGCTGAAACGTTCCCATTCATATTACGTATTACATATCGGGACACGTCGTGGTGAAACGTGGGTGCGCGATTGAGGTCTTTTATGCACAGGGGTCGGCAAAGTGCCGCCTGCAAAGTGAATTTAGCTCGTCAGCACAAATATGTCTCACAAGAAGAATGCTACCAATTGCATCAGCATATGGAGAATCGTGGCAGATGAATTATGCGCTATGTTCCTCAACACTGAATTAGTATTTCTATAGGGCGGGTGGCAAACCAGCACTTTTTATTCTTCAAGTAATTGAGTAACCTTCCAGCATTCAGGATGACCGTGGGATATAAGCTGTGTAGATGTTATTTGACCAATCAGTGTCAACGTTTTTTGCACTCACTGGTTTAACGCTATGGGTGCCTCTCACATTGCAATTATTGCTTTCGTATATTTGCCCCACTTGAGGCTCCGTGTTCCCGTGCATGAGCCGTCGACTTCTGTGGCTCTATACCTGCCAGGTACAAGCTGGTGGTGAGCCCTAGTGACGGCAGCTGGGACGAGTTCAGGGAGGAGCCGCCGGGGAACGTGTCCCTGGCCATCGACCTGGACCAACTGATGGCCGACTCGGCCGTGGCTCAGACTTTGGCGAAGTTCTACAACACGGGGACGCCTCCCGCTGCGAAGCCAGAGTGGAGGCAGTACGCTTCCATCTGCTGCGGCTCGGAGCTGGGGAGCAACTTCAGGACCGCGGACTCCCCCTACTTATTCGACGTCGTCAGCGACCCTTGCGAAACGAAGAACCTTGCAAGCGAGCGGAGCGACGTGAGTGTCTAACTGGCAACCGTTCATTGCTCCGTATACAGGGCTGTTGTGGTTGCGCAGTGCATCATCATCATTACCGTAATCGTCGTCGCCGTCGTCACCTTGGTTGTTGTTGTTGTTAGGTCAAGCTTAGGCCGATTTTCTCCTCACGCAAATTTGGCATGAAAATTATGCCGTACAGGTAGAACAAACATACCGGTATTTCCAATTTTACTCCGCGAAACATGGCGTACGCATAAATATCTCGAATGTGGCTAATGCGTTGCTTAATCCGAAAGCCAATGCACTCAATTTAAACAATCATCTTTTGTCACAAAGACTATTTTGTTTGTCCAAGGATTTGCCAATAGCCCGAACGGGCATCGACGTAAGAAAAGCACGTATGATGTTGAATGAAGGCAGTCATGTGGTGTCATCGATTCTGGGCAAAGGCTACACATCCTTCTTTGGGATGGATTTTATAGTCGGCCGTAGCCCACGTAAAATCGCTATGAATTATCTTTCTTTCTTGTCAAGGTCACGTCAGTGGACCACGGGCTGGACAACTTTGGAATGACAGCAGTGCTTTTCCGTTCAATGACTTTGCGTTCTGTGCGTGTTTAGGAATTTCTGTGGAAAGTCAAATACCGGCGAGCACCGATATTTCGATAGCTGTTCCGAGTATACTGCAGATTGCGGTAACGCCAGCCAAGACTGAAAGGGTCCCAGTTGCCACTTCTGCCTATGCCTCCATCCCGATGTGAAACTAAACACCGCACACAGCAGGCACATCACAAAAGGGAGGAGCTTTGCTCCGGTCCTCACTGTCTAGCATGCGTAATCACGTGAACGGCAATTAAACTTCGCAGTTAGATATCTCGGAGTACGGACGCGCTAGAAGAATTCTGCCAAATGAAACTGCGTGCCTGCTTACTGCCGCCACTAAAAAGTTAATTATTTAATTTTAGTTAATTAAGCCAACGACATCAATAGTTACCACCTCATCCTGTGTTCCCCTGGGCGCACAACCTCACTGTAGAGGTGGTCCTCACGCACATCTAAGCGCTTAATTAAAAAAAAAAAAAAACTTGCCGACTTAACTTTGATCACCCTGTATATCTTAATTTATTATTCTTGTGCACTTATGAAAGGCCTTTTACCTGTTGCGGCGGCGCAGTGGCTAAGGCGTTGTGCTGCTGAGCACGAGGTCGCGGGTTCGATTCCCGGCCGCGGCGGCTGCTTTTCTGATGGAGGCGAAAAGCAAAAACGCCCGTGTGTACGAAATTGCGGCGCACGTTAAAGATCCCCATGTGGTCTATATTAATCCGGAGGCCTCCACTACAGCCCGCCTCATCGCCTGCGTTGCGTCAGCGCGTTCAACCCTACAATCAATCAATCAATCAATCAATCAATCAATCAATCAATCAAGGCCTTCACAAGTTTTTGGCGCAAGCAGATCTTAGAAAGAGGCTACTAAAAATAGTTAATCATGCCACATCCGATGTATTGTGTGTGTGTGTTGTGCGTGTGCGCGTGCGTGCGTGTGTGTGTGTGTGTGTGTGTGTGTGTGTGTGTGTGTGTGTGTGTGTGTGAGAGAGAGAGAGAGTGTGAGATAGAGAGAGAGAGGGAGAGAGAAACTTTAATAAAGACCAGCGAGGTTAGCCGAGCCGTTGCGCTGGATTGCGACGCTAGATGATAGAAGAAAAAGAGAAAGAAAGCAAAAAAAAAGAAAAAAAAAACTATAAAATGAAAAGATGTCATTCGATGCGCCCAAAATTTTCCATCACAAAACCCTGTCCAGTTCTGTGCTCCGAAGAAACTCCAAGAGAGCTTTGATTGCACGTGCAGCCTGACTTGGACCCGACCAAGGTCCCAAAACAGCCCTCAGTTCAAGTCCCGCACCAAGCTGCCTGCACGAAGATGTATCTTTTACAAGTACTTGGAAAACATCACGTGCTAACGTAAATAACTTACTACTACTAAAAAAAAAACCTAAGACTGCTCTGAATATGTCCAATGATAGTGGGCGTCATTACTTGGGTTTCTCTTAGGCAAGAAGGTTAAAAAAACGAGAAAACCTGAATTGAGAAACACCAACAGCACAAATGTTGTTGACAGCCACCCAGTAAAATCTATCAGCGTTAGCAAAAGTTTTCATGGCAACAGCAGAAATTCCGAATCTTCGTGTATAGGCTTGTTAAGTTAGGTTATGAAGAGTCCTCGATACACTGTAGGAAAATGATCTAGCTACAAACTACGAAACTTCCCTTATTTGTTTTTTTGTTTATCCTGAACCTGGCCGCCACGGCTATTGTTTCTTTGCTGACTTGTACGTATTGGAAGTTTGGACGCAGTTATGGCAACAGCTGTCTGTTCCGCAGCTTGTGGCCACTATGCGAGAGAAACTCTTTGCCGTCGCCTCCATCACGGTGCCCGCAGCCGAGGATATCTTGGAGCCTGATTCGACTCCCGAGTGCAACAACTGCGTCTGGGGACCACGGGAAGCCTCCAGCTGCGACGAACCTCTGACGTGCTGCTGCGGCGATACACCGGGCGGGCAAAATACTTCAACTGGAAGCCCGTGTCCCGTCTCAATGTTTAATGCGGCCAGGGACCACCGCACAGCTTTTCTATGGGTTTCGGTGCTTTGTGGTGCTGCCTGCATCTTATGGCGGTAGCCGGCGTGTTCCTTCGTCCCAAAAGAGCTCTCCTATGCTAATTTTCAGACCGGCGAGGGATCTAGGACGGAGACATAATTATCACAGCAGGCGCCTTTCTACGAACCGTTCGCGAACCTATGTTTTTGTGGGTCCGCCAAAGCCTACCTGCCCTATAGGCGCATCTGTTCGGAAAGCGACGTGTGGTCGCTAGCCCACGCAGCTGTTCGTCGCAGGTGTTATGGTGCGGCGAGATCGCGCAAACTTGAGGCTGCAACAAAGAACACTTTCCTCTTAACAATCTCTGCAGAAGTTCCGAAGACAATCCCTAAAATCGGTAATAAGCCATGCACGCATATAGCTTGTTCAGTATTTTTCTCTTTATGCATGATGCTGAATAAAGTGAAAGGGGCTATTGAAGGAAAGTGGTCCCTCAGATGCTACGATGGCTTTCAGAGAATTAAACACGTCGTTTTCTTACATTTGAAGTATATTAGTATGCTGACAGTAAAAGTGTTCTGCTGCCTAATTTATTTACCGCTAGAAATCAAGCAATCTCAATATACGAATGTTATTAACGTTCCTATAAGATGCTACAAAGGTGATATAACGTTGCTATGCTATAAGTTGGGTGAGTTGGTAGTAGTTCGTGGTTGGGCAAAGCAGCAGGAAAAAAAACGAAGACTGGGTAAAATAAAATAGACTACACCTCCGTTTTGTACCCCGAGCATGAACTGATGCTAGCAATGCACAGCTCTTCGGAGCTGCACTCCATTTGAGCATTGGTAGTATAATGATCCAACTCGCTAGTGCCGAAAGTGCACTGCCTGTCCTTTCCTTGGACTGTAGCCAAGTCATCGGCAATTAAAGCGCCTAAAGTATTTTGATGGGCTGTTCCGGCACTGCCGGGAAGAAAATAGGTGACCGGTAAAAAGCGCAAAGGCTCATGGATTCGTCGTCTGCTACCGCCACTTCCGCCGTACGCGGGCGGTACGGCGGCTTTCACGCACGCGTGTTGTTTATTTGTCACAGAGTGCGTACCTTTCAGAGGAGCCCCTAGTATGATTAATCGTTGTTATTCATTGAATTCGCGATGCATGAGCTTTTTTTTCTCGGTGGAAACACATAAACAACACGCACACACGCGCGTGAAAGCCGCCGGCGTACGGGAGGCCAGGAGAGCTGTCGAACCGGAAGTGGCGGGGCTCCGCGGGAGCAGACAGTGTACCCATGAGGCTTTGCGATTTTTACCGGTCACCTATGCCACTACGCATTCCGTTTACTGAACTATCCACGGTGACGCATAGTGGTTTCTTTGCATATTTCTGGCCAATCAAATACTACCCACCGGCTAAGATCGGTGTAGTTTAGCAACACTGTGCAAAACAACCGAGATGGCCGGAACATGTCGGTTTGCGGATAAACGATATATATATATATATATCCTTCTAGCCACCATAGATAAACTTTCCCTTGCTCCTGGGCTGACCCTTTTTTTTTTCGTGGCAGTGTCTTATCGCGGTGTTTCGTTGAGGCAGAGGGCATTGCACTCGGCGATGATGCACTTGAATCATCCGCAGCGGCTTCAAGAACGGCACCGACGACAAAAAAAAAAAAAAAGACTGCCCTGAAATCGCCATTGGCTGAGAGCAGGCGTTTGAGGGATCTGAGAGGTAGTATAGAATTTTGAGCCAGAAGTTGCAGAGGAGAACGCACATGCGCAAGAGTGCTGTTTGAGAGGGGCAATCACGTACGTTTGCGCATCCCTCACGCACTACTTCAGGTAAGTTTATAGCGTCCGTGACTGGCTATTACGTATAAAAATGAGCTGCGAAGGCGCTGCGTTGCCTGTAAATGAACGACGACTCAGTGCGAATGAACATCATGAAATGAAAAGCTTTCATATTAAGAAAATTAAGTGATCATTCATCTAGCGATTTTTTCTTTTTTTTACTTTTTCGCGCTGTCGGCTAGCCCATGTTAGTTCTGCTCCCGGAATGCATGCACCGCTTATGGCCTAACTCATAACTAGTTCGGAATGATAGCTTTTTTAGTGCGAGAGCACTGTTAGCCTACATCAGCAGATTTTGCCAGAACTGGTTAGCTCCGTGGAATCTCATTCTTCGAGCCTCTCCAAGCAAACTTCCGACATATGAAGGAGTTTGGGGTCAGCACAAGCTAAGGTCCGGGTGTTAGCTTTGACTTCCTGAAGGAGGTCGTCTATCCGGTGTTGCGACCGGGCGGGGGCACCCGATCCGTTCTCCGTGGCCTCCAACATACGATGGGTGGCGTGTATGAAGCGAGCGGCCAGCCGCTGTTGCAGCCGTGAAGAAGTCCAGAGCAGTAGGATAACGTAACTGTTTACTTCATAGCGAGAGGTGAGCCGAAGCCAAAAAAACATACAATGCCCTGACGGGCGAGGTTACAATACAGGACACGAGCAGAGCGACCGCATGGATTCGCTGCTCAGACAGGAATGAATTTCAACGTTTGTGCTGCTTCTATTTATACCCAAAAAACGCCCCCAAGAGTAACACGCCACGAACATCACAGACACCCACACGCTCTTTCCATAGTTCGTGAGTCATCCATGGCTTCGTCCCACATGGCGTCCGAGAGGGGGGGAGACAGTGTCCTTGAAAGGTGCCGGGGTCGCGCTATCGAAGGTTTGATCGCGCCGATAGCGAAACGTCTGAGCCGGGGAGGTCAAGGCGGGACGCACCGACGCGCAGGTGCCTGAAGGGTGTGGCGAACGTCATGAAGCATGCCTGGGCGTGCCGCTGGCAGCCGCCGGAGGCGCGTTGCAAAGCGAGGTGACTGACCCGGCATGGCGAGACACGAAAGTACGATTCACCGACACGCGGGCGCACGTGGTCGATTCCCACGTGGTGGCTGATGCGGGAAAATACGGCGGCGTTGGCCGATTCGTAACACCGGGTTGGGAAGTTCAGGGTGGGATTAACAGTGCGAGCAGTCAGGGCCCTGCGGAATGAATCTCAGTTCGTAAGCCGGGTCTTCCCTAATTAAGCGGGCCTTGTAATCTTAGTGGCGGACAAAGGGTCGAATGATGTCATGGACCAACGTTTATAGAACCAAGGTCAGTTGTAAAACTTCGAAGTGTTTCCCGGCGCCGCCGCACCAAGCTGCTTTGATGGCGCTGCAGTCGCACCCGGCTCCCGCGCTGGGCATCGGGTGGCTGAGATAAGTACGTTCTGAGGAATACACCTGCGGTTGTGCGGCCAGCGTCTCTGTGCGTGCGTGCGTGCGTGCGTGCGTGCGCGCGCGTGTGCTTGTGTATGTGTGTGCGCGTGCGTGTGTGTGCGTGTGGTGTGTGTGTGTGCGCGCGCGTGCGTGCGTGCGTGTGCGTATGCACTCCAGCTGTAGACGGTTCGGCAAGCACCATGCCGGCGTGTTGTGTCCCTACGTTGCACGGGCGGTTACAGGGGAAACGAGATTCAAAGGCGCTTTTCTCACGCTCCAAGTTATCCCGGCCTTCGTCTAGCATGGTACCGTGATGCGTGTCTCGACCAAAACCTCTCAGCCAAATCGCGCATGTGGGGTGTGCATTTTTACCCTTAGGATGTAGCAAAAAGCTACGCGCACTTCATTAACGGTGTAAAAGCAGAAACTGATTAAGGAAATTGTAGCCTCCACGAGGGAGCCGTCCCGAAAATATTTCAAAGCCTGCTTCCTCACCTATCCAAACCGCCGGCAAAAACAGAATGCGACGCCGAGACATGCAGGTTGTTGCACAGTCCTCGTGTGCACAGAAAACCAAAACAAGCGCTAACGGTGCAGCCGAAGAAAGTGCTGCAAATTTAGACGCGCTGGCATCGAGCAGTAATGCTTCGTTGAGAGACATGGAAGGAGTTCGTTTTCCATTGGCGAGCTGGCGAAAGATTTTTGGCAGAGATTACAATAGAAGTTACGTTGGGTTTTTTTTTTTGTTCTTGTTGTTCAGAAAATAGAGGGATAGCTTCTTTTCGTTTAAAAGTGTGTGAATAGAGGTAAAAGTAACGGTCAGCGGCTGTCTCCGCTGCAGTGCCTAGAAGCTCTGTCAATAGCGTAAGTCAGTTCGTTTACCCAAACGAGGGAATGACATGAAGTAGACGAGATTATAATAGCGGTATTTGCACTATTTACAGAGCTACTAGGCACTGCAGTGGATACACAAAGATGCTGTTTGTGCCGGGCGCACTGCGATCGTCGTCTTCGTCTTTATTCTCTTCTCTGCCCAATCACCACGCGAAGCTGATACTCGACAGCCTATTCTTCGCCAAGAGGCATATCCCGTTCCAATATCTCTTTACCTTGTAAATAAATAAATTCAGATTTTGGTTCTTTCATTCAACCGATAAAGCTTTTTTAACGAAATGATGACAATGTTTGCCAGCCTCCATTTATGCCTGTGCGTACACTGTAAACGCAAACTAACCGGAAATGGAGTTTTAATCAAGTAATGTGCCCTGAAAAGTACTTATAGCAAAAAATGTACTCTCTAGGCATGGTCTAAAAAAGTGGACGAACCTCCATGGTAGTACCGTTGCCCATCCGTGTAGCAAAAGGGAGGATTTAAAACGAGTTAACACCATTTGTGAGATGGCGTTCGGTTCCTTGTATACAACCACGTCCACAATAAACTCCCCATCTGGGGTAATCATCTCAAGCGGGCGGTCGCCATGTTAGTCTTGTGTAGTTTCCGTGTGTCAGCACTTCAACCGTGGACTAATGGTAATTAGAACGAGAAAGCAGGACGTGACGGTTGCATGCAGCTACAAAACCGATACCGTACGTATACCCGTATAGACGCTTCAGCCAACGCGATCACAAGCAGACAGCGCGGCCGTGTTGTTTCAATCTGTTTATTCTGGCGGTAGGTGTTGTCAAACTCTGCTGCTAACAAAGAGACAGTTCTCGCCGTTGCAAAGAATTGCAATGTTCATCTGCTTCGCTTGCTTGCGCATATATAGACAATTTAAATTCTCGTGCCAGCGCGCCAACGCACCCGACTGCAGCGACTCAACTTGCCCTGGCGGCACGACTTGCTGCCCGGATGTAAACAACCTCTGTGCTATCAATGCAGCGCGGCCGGTGACTTGGTGCGGTCGGAGCTTCAAGCGCCTCGCCTTGGGCCATCATTTTTTCTTATTTGAGAAGGACTAGTAGTGCCATTTGGTGGAAAGATTTTTATGTGCCCCTGTCACACGACGAACGGCCGCTAACAACATTTGGATACGGCGACAGCTGTGGACAGCTCGCTGGTAAGTGGTCTGTCATCAGTCGATGCGTTTGTCAAACGTTTGGATAGGGTTAACTGCGAAGTACCCGTGCCGCACACAGCACGTACACGCACGGGCAAAGAAAAAAGCGCACACTCGTTTTATTGTACTTGTTTGTGGCTTTTGGGGTATGCATTCGCATTCTTTTGTAGGCCGGTTTGTAACAGGGCATTCGAGATGAAATCGTTTGTCGCGCGCGGCGTCGTTTTAAAGGGAAGGTGAAGCGGTTTTAGAATTAAAAGAAAAGTTGATTAGCAGCAAGTACACATTGAATAGTTCATGTGTACGAAATATTTTCGTAATACATGCAATAGAAGCGGCGCAATGAGCAAACAAAAGTGGCCCGATGCCCCGCCCCCATCTCGCCGCGCGATGCCGGAAGACCGAAGAGCGCGGGCGAAAACCGGCTGAAAAACGTCATACCTGGACTTCCGGCCGGATCGGCCGCCTCGGCCGTGCTCTTTTCGCCGTGTTTCCTTGTGAATGATACTTGTTGTGGTTGATAGCACTCATTGTACAATTTTCGTGTTCAAAAAGTATGCACGAACGCCAAACGAGGCATACGTTATCATGCCGTATTCCTAAGCAGAATAATGCCACGCCGGGATGCTTGATAACATACGGAAGCGACAGCCGAGGTGGCTGTACTTGATGACAGAGAATATACTACACTACGTTAAATACTTTGTAAACCACTCCAATGCGGTTTTTTTTTTTTTTT
Organism: Haemaphysalis longicornis; assembly: GCF_048455015.1. NCBI lineage: Eukaryota > Metazoa > Arthropoda > Arachnida > Ixodida > Ixodidae > Haemaphysalis > Haemaphysalis longicornis. The sequence goes on along the minus strand of NW_027526203.1, from coordinate 240,935,344 downwards.
GATGTGACAGACGTGAATGTTCACATTAGATTCTAGATTTAGGAAGGATAGGAAATACTGCTGTACTTTGGCCGGGGATGCTTCGTTCCATTCCAGGAACCAAGTCACATTTGTTCAGGAAATACTTTTTCGCTAAACGCGTCGGTTTTCTTTCCCTATGGGCTCAGGACAGTGTTAAAAAAACAATTTTTTGGCGAAACTAAAACGAGGGGCCAATCCTGATAGAAGTTCTCTCCCGGCTAAGAGGTAAACAGTATTCCTACAAAGTAAAAGAACCAAGACAACCAGATTACTTATTTTGCAAGTATACATGTCACGATAAGGAGATGTTTGTCCGGAATTAAAAAAAAAAACACCACTCCGAACCACCACCGTGCCATAATTTGTGTTGACTGCGGGGGCCTAATTTTTTTCCCGAGATTCCGTGTGGCTGCATATTATAACCTGGCAAGCACTTGTTGTCACGGAACCTCAAGTGTGCTCCAGTGATAGTCGGTGTTATATATAATGATGATAATAAAAAAATTAGGAGCGAAGAGTAAATATACGGGCTCTGTCCGACTAGCGCGGTAAATGCTGAAATCTAGAAATGCCGAAACAGGCCAACGATTCATTATCACAAACGTTTGGTGATTGTTACCTAAAGTAACGTAACTACAACGTAACTGCCTTGTCCGACTGGTCTGTTAATTATAACGAGGTGGCCGTAATATTGTAGCAGAATGCGCAACGCACAAGCGAAAATCAAGCCCTACTACAGCCAATAATGCTGAGCAGGCACTAGTATGCTGCAGTGTTTTCAGAATAAATGCATACGAAGCAGTAAGACGCCACTCATCGAAGTGCAGCTAGCAATCGCGGAGGCGCCGTAGCGCCGCTGCCGAAACTGCGCGCGCGTGTGGGTCTTGTGCACGGGGATGAGTAACGGGGCTGGGGTGGGCGACAACGAACAAAGGAAATGTGGAATCAGAGTGGTTTATGCGTGTACCGGCAAGATGTGTCTCGCATATATGTTTACAGCGCATGAACGCTATTTTTCGCGGTGCACGTACGTGCTTTTCGCTGGTAGATGGTTTATAAAACGCCCATTAATCTTCGGCATAAATGGTTTTGTGTATAATAAGAAACAGTTAAGGCAGTACCTAATATTAACATAAGGTATAAAATCCCCCTACGCTGGTTGCCTAATTCAAAAATATTTTGATGGAACCCACTAGTCGACGTCACAGTCACTGCTTTGGGGTTCTCTGTCGTGTAAGCTAGCTCCAAGATAATTGAACCAACAGCACGGGAAATTATAAAACAAACTTCCAGTCATGTGCGAAAATTAAACTGCAAGCTAAATTGCCGCAAAGGCAACCGTGCGATCGTTCGCAATGCTTCCGACAACCCGCGCGGCGGAAGGGTGTCCTCCTTTGACGTCATGACGGGCGCAACCAATCAGGGGCGTCAAAAGACGAAAAGCGCGCATCTTTCAAACGGGGCCGCGCTTTTTGCAAGATAAATGCCACTTGGACTCATGTACGATAAATTTCAATGTGATATTCGGAATCAGCACGCAAGAAACTATATAACTGTTAATCTAACTCAAATTTTTTGGAAAGCGCTTCAGCTTCCCTTTAAAGCAACGTGACGGTTACTCAGGTAGCCGAATCGCCTCCGACAGCGGGGCATCGTCGGGCCCGGTCGGTGAATATTGTGGGACTCTGTCTCTCATATGCATCGAACTGCTCGTGTTCTTTTTAGTTAACTGCTCTACTTTGTAATATCTATTCGTTAACGCTCCTGATGGCTTGCCTGTCCAAATATAAGTCTTTGTGTTGTTTTCGTTCAAGGCTGTGACTCATTCTTAGCGCTCTGGTCGGCGAAAGCCGCAGATCAGACGGCCACCCCCTTCGAAAACTGTGCCCTGTAGATTCAGTGGGGTTGTTTGCTCGCTTGAGTCGACTCTTCACATCTAACAGCGTACCCTATTAAGGAAACGGTGACATGCGTAAAAGATGGTATGAGCCTATCGAACGATTAAATGCATATAGTGTGGACCACGACGGCGACGTGGTTCGAAACCTAAATGTTTTTATTCCCTTTCGGATGATAATGAGGGGTCTGTATACAATCGGGGCCCGTCAGTCGCCAGCTAAGGCCACGTAATTAAAAACACAAATTCATGCCCTTATGGAAGAGAACCGAGTTTGCCGTAGCATGACACAAGTCTGCCGGGCATAAAAAAGGATATCATTTTTTTAGAAGAACAATGCACACACTCTTCTTTTGTTGGTAATAACTTTGTCATAATCAATAGTAAGACCATACACAAAAATTACTCGATTCATCTGACACTCGATTTTGACACGGAGCTTGCAACTCCAAAAAGTGCACTGTGGTTTTGCGTGACGGAAACTTCTACAATCACGGTAAATTAACTAAGGCAGGTGTGTGTGGCATGCAGCGTTGGTAAGTTTGCGAGAATAGTGTTTCCATTTCAGCTGTTTTTTTTGTTGCCACGCAATCACAAGTAATTTGGTGCCATGAACGAGGTTTACGTTAGCTAACAAGGCTGTAGTAACGGTTGCGGCTACAAATGACCTTATGCACCAATCGTGGTTGTCAGCTCGGTGACACAGAATATTAAGGTGTCAGAATACGGATGACTGAGTCGCCTAGTTTATTACTACTGTAAAAAAAGAAAGTGTTTTCTGACCCAGTGAAGGACTTTCCTGTATGACTAGCTGTATTATGACAGATGACCATACTTGATGAGACAAGCCGTAACAAATTAGCTTTGGATGTAACACCAGGAGGGAAATAGGTGAAGGTATCTGCAAGTATAACTGAAACAGTGGGTGCCTGTCCGGCATGAATTCATTATTTTCTGACACGATTTTGTCCTGCAGATCCTGATACATGATCGAGTTGAATGACTTCATAGATCTTAAGGCAGGATAGGCTGTGCTGTACAAGGCAAGGCTGCATTCGGAAACCAAGTTGGCCCCTCCAGCAGAAGTTAGTATTGCCACGGCTTGCAACAGCCGTCCAGCTCGCAAAAGCTGCACTTTTTCTATGAAAGTGAGCCACCATGGTAGGGGAGAGGCAGTGTAAGGGTTTTCATCTTTAACTGTGTGCCCACTCACTTGAATAGATGCAAGCTGGCATCCTAAAGCAAGAAACAGCAGTTAACAAAATCATGCAATACCAAAGTGTTTTTCAGTCAAAAACAAAAACTAATCTATCAACCTACAGAGACTTGCATTTTATCTTCACTGTCATTTAAAGTTGTGCTCGAGTATATTTTGCGGAAGTAATATCTTTTTTTATTGCTGCAAAAGTCACGACGGTTAATGTACTGGCACTTGGTTTTATGAAGCCTTTGCATTCCTAATATAGGTACTGGAATTCGCAGGGAACCTGGCCTTACAATTTTATTACTGTACCGAATTATTAAGTTCATTTAACCATAGTGTCTGTTTTGAGTTTTACGTGTGGGGCATTTTTTTTTCTTTTTTGCTTTTTCAGGCAGATGTTCCTCTGACTCCCTGCCTGCATTCCGTGAACGGGGAAGTTAGCCTCCACATCCATGGCCAGCGTGTCTTGACTGCATCATCTTTACTGGGAGGACTGTGTAGTCTGTTTGCATCGTTCTGGGTTTTCAACATTTAATATCCCAAGAAGGCACACAGAGCTCTAACGTTTGTGGAACTTGCCTTTTTGGACCTTGCCTGCACCAAACCACGTGTGAAGGATTTAGAACTAATTAACTTTTATCGCATCAATATCGCTCACTAATATTTGTTTTCAATCCTGTAATCATTGGATAGTAGTCAAAAAGAATTCCGTATTATATTTCTGACTTTTTCTTTTTTCTTTTTTTACTGAAAAGGGGATATTTGATGCGCCGTTCTGTATGCTGATAATACAGCTATCTTTCAGTGAAGCAATAATATTAACAAACTAATTTAACTTGAAACAATTATCTAAATAATATTGGCAACTGTTGCGAAACGAATCAACTAAAAATTATCCGAAAAACACGAATTTCATGGCTTTTTGTTCTCACTCTAAAGAAGCTGTCGCGATACCACCAATCCTGTTCTATATCATTGCAATTAACCCGTCAGACTCGGTCACTTTTCTTGGCGCATTTGTGTCTTTATCAAAACGCACTGGTATTTTCCGCAGCATATTTTTCGTTCTTTATATTACTCATTTATCCATAGCCATCTTACTGCAGTCTGTCTCCTACATCATTTATCTCTTGTGCCTTTACCACCTACAAAATGCTTGTTACCTTTCAATATCAAATCGTTGCACAGCTCTCGCTCATTTCACCACAAATTGAAAAATTGTTTTGTTGTTGTAAACCACTGCAACCATTTTTTCTTCACTTTGTATACTTAGTACTGATGCGTACTGATAAGTTCTGATAAATACTGACGCGTTCTCGATCCTCTAGTATTATATAATGATTTCACTTACCATGCGGTTGTTTTTTTTCCTATCTGTTTTTCAAGTATTTCCAGTTCTTGTATTATTATTGTTTCTACAATTTGTACAACTAGCAGACAGCTCTCGCTCATTTCACCACCTACTGAATTTTTTTGTTGTTGTTGTAAACCACTGCAGCCATTTTTTTCACTGTGTACTGAGCGCTGATGCGTACTGATAAGTTCTGATAAGTACTGACGCGTTCTCGATCCGCTAGTATTCTATAATGATTTCACTTACCATGCGGTTGTGTTTGTGCCTATCTTTGTTTTTCGCGTATTTCCAGTTCTTGTAGTAATATTGTTTCTACGGTTTGTTCAACTAGCATCGTATTGCTGTCTTCAATTCCTAACTGGCGTATTATTTAGCAATGTACCATTTGTGATTTATAATATGAGGTCGCCATAAATATTTATTTCTGAACCTTCTTGTGTACACCATGTACCATGTAAACTTGTCTGCGAAAGTTCGTTTGAAATAAACCTGAAATCGAGAAAAACCGTGTGAAATCAGTACTCCCGCAGGGAACTAGAAATTCTCCATTGTGGCCTTGAAAACCTCCTTTCGGAAAGCCTACAAAACTCCCCAAGCTTTCGTCAAACTCCATTCAAAAGAAGTAAATGCTTCCCTTGAACCTCCTAAAAACGCCCCTAAACTAACATAAGTACTTCCAAAGGGAGCCATAATAGGCTCCTATTCAACCGCCTAAAAATTCCATAAACATCACTTAAAAACGCCCTTCAGGAAGTAAAGAATACTCTATTTTGACCTCCTTAAATTCTCCCGAACATTTCTTAACACTCCCTAAATACCTCCTTTCTATAACCTAAAAACGCCCTGTTTTGAGGAGGTAAACAAAACCTCCCTGTTCCATGTAGTACAAAAACTCCTACAAGGAGGACCACTAGAGGACAGTCGAAAAAGAACCTCTAGGGAGTATATGGGAGGAAAAAAAGTTTAGAGTGTAATGCACCAGCCACATTTCCTGCCTAGGCGCTTAGAATATGCAGCCGCCTTAGCAAGGAACGTAAATTATCTAATGTGAAACGGCAGATAATGCTCCAAACAAATGCGGAAGTGCAGCCACAAATCCGTGGCCTTGCAAATGCAAGCGGCCACTTCGCAATGGTTGTCGCCGATTGAGCGCCGTAGCTCCGGTGACGTGTGGCTAGACTTATCGCTTACAAACGTAAATAGATGTTTATAAACACGGTGATCGGCATATTTCGCGATTACGCTTGCAACAGCAGTATAGCTGCAGCCCGCGCTGCTATCGCTCGTGTTTTCCCGGCAGCTGCAGAAAGCCGGTTGCGACGGCGGCGCCACCTGGCGCTGTGGGTCGCTTGGGCGCCGTATTGCTGGTTAGGCGGAGGCGGAGAGTTTTAAAACTGACCTTGGTTCTATAAACGTTGGTCATGGACGGAGTAAAAGTTTGTGACCCCGCAGGGGGCACCTTGTGTACTCAAGGTGTTTTGGTGAGTAGCGCCACCACGGTCCCGAGCTCCGCAGGGGTGCCTACTGCTGTAGGCACTTGGTGTCTTGCAACACCACGGACCCGAGCACATGTGGGTTGGACCCACCCACGCCCTCGGCTGTGCGTGGCTTTGCCGTGTCCGGGGAAAAGGGCATCCTGGTGGTTGAGCCAAAGCCAGGGTTGTTTTGGACCTTCGTGGCCCCCTGGCAGAGGCAACACACCACTTCGGCCCCCGCTTCCCGTAGACGGTGCCCCCAGTCTGACCCGACCTGGGGGGAATCAGCCAGTCGCCTCTTCCTGTCCTCTTCTCCATTCTTTCCCTTTCCTATGTTCTTCCCTAACCCTGTCCTGTCATCTTTTCTCTTCCTCATTTTTCCGTTTTTTCTCTAGGCGGCGAGGATTAACCCTGTGCGAGGACATCACCCTAGATTCCGACCATAGGGTTATAGTGGCGAGGTACAGTTAACGTGTGCTTCAAAGCCACGTTCCCTTGTTGGGCTCGGTGGTGGGCGACTGGCCTCGCCACCGAATTGATTCCATATTCTATGGCTATTTTCTCAACTCTCGCAAAACACCCTGATCGACCTCCTAAAAGGGGTCGCACCGAAGTACTCCGCACCCAACCACCTCAGGCAGCTTTCAGCAAGTATCTAGTTGTACACTCGACCGATGAAAAACCTATCACCGACCTGTCAGTCTTCTTAATTGCCAAATGTATTGAAAACATTGTTGGCAAAGACTACAACGCCAAAAAGATGCCCTCTGGAGACCTCCTTGTTGAAGTTATGCGAAAAAACCAAAGCGAGAACCTCCTGAAGCAAGAAAAAATTGCCAACTTGACCGTCACCGTTACGCCACACCGCACACTAAACACTGTCCAAGGTGTTATCTCTGACAAAGAGCTCCTCCATGAGACAGATGATGATCTCCTTGAAAGACTGCATGACCAAGGTGTTGTTGGCGTCCGTAGAATTATTATGAGAAGAGATGGAGCAGAGATCAAGACCCGACACATCATCCTAACATTTGCTAGCTCTACCCTGCCAGAGACAGTGAAGGCAGCTTTCCTTAGCTGTCGTGTACGCGCCTACATTCCAAACCCGAGGCGATGCTTTAAATGTCAACACTACGGTCATGGAACTCTAGCTTGCCGTGGCAAGCTCACCTGTGCGAAATGTGGCGAGAATGATCACTCTTCTGATGACTGCAAAAACACAATCATGAAATGTCCTAACTGCAGTGGTTCACACGCTGCATACTCACGATCTTGCCCATCTTTCAAGAAAGAAAAAGAGATCATTCAGATCAAAGTAACCGAAAATATCAGTTTCCCCGAAGCACGCCAAAAGCACAAGATGTTTTCGGCTGCATCCTATGCAGACGCCGCCCGCCGGGGGTTGGGGCGACGTTTGGTTAGTACTGCGACACAATGCAGCTTAGCTGATGTGTCGCTGTCGTTAACCCCCTCCGAGCAACCACCAGCTCCTGCCTCTACAGCAGAGGCCCTGGTGGTTCCTCCTCCTGCTGGGCTGCCGTCCACAGGCGAGCACCCCGCCACTACGTCTGCGGAGCCCGTGGAGAATGTGGTGACGGGCGCTGTGGGACTGGTCCGGCCTCTTCCAGTCCAGCTCCATTGGCCCGCACGACACCCGAGGGCATTGAGAGCATGAACTCAAGTGGCCCCACACGTACTCCTTCCCTTCCCGCACCGCAGGTTCCAACCAATAAGCCTGCGGCCACCTCAGGAACCAATCCGCGAGGTGGATGTCGGATGGACACCATGTCGGTGCCGCCTGATTTGTCAGACGAGGACATGGACACCTCGGCATCTCAACCTGCCCAGCAGGCGCAAAATGAGCACCGCGGCACTTTTGGCCGTGGGAAAAAACCACCTCATCGTACAACAGGCCCTAAACAAGACTCACTGACATGAACCAAAATAGGCAACTTCTCAACTACATCTTTATTATCTTTAATCCATAACAGCTGTTGAAAACATAGTTCAATGGAACTGTAGGGGTCTCATAAAAAACTTGGATGATGTATATGAACTCCTTTATAAACATCAATCCAGTATTGTTTGCCTCCAAGAGACACACCTGAATCCCAAGCAAAGTAACTTTCTTAAACAATACACTGTCTTCAGGAAAGATAGAGATGCCTTTGCTCATTCATCTGGTGGGGTTGCCATTGTGACGCGAAAATCCATTCCATCCCAGTCCATTAGACTACTCACCAGCCTTGAGGCAGTTGCTGTCCGCGTGATCATTTTTGGTCGGCTGATTACAAAATGTTCCTTATACATTCCCCCGGATCATCAATTGTCTACCTCAGAATTTGAGTCGTTGGTAAATGAGCTTCCTGAACCATTTATCTTAGTTGGAGACCTAAATGCACACAACAAACTCTGGGGTTCTGGGCGAACTGACGCTCGCGGCCGCTTGATTGAACATTTCCTAGTATCATCTGGTGCGTGTTTGTTCAACAAAAAACAGCCCACATATTATAACATTACACACAACACGTACTCACACATAGACTTGGCAATCGGTTCTGCTGTTCTTTTTCCACTCGTTGAGTGGCAGGTGGAGAAAAACCCGCTTGGAAGTGACCATTTCCCAGTATTCCTGAGAAGCCTAGACAGAGACCCTTACACTCTCACCTCAACTAAAAGGTTTAAAGAAACCGCTGCAGACTGGGAGAAATTTAAGCAGAAATCTCAACTCACATACAGTTCCATAGAACACTTGGGTATTGATGAAGCTTGTAGCCTTGTCACGGAACATATCCTTGACGCTGCAGAGAACTTCATTCCCAAGACTTCTGGTAACACAAGTAACCTAAGGCGGCCCTGGTGGAATGAAGAGTGTCGACAAGCACGCCAGGCACAGAACAAGGCGTGGGGCATTCTTCGCAGGTACCCCACTGCGGACAACCTTGTAGCGTTCAAGCGCACCAAAGCCATGGGAAGGCGCATTCGCCGTCAGGCCAAAAACAATACCCGGAGGTCCTTCTTAACTTCAATAAATTCTTTCACCGATACAAGAAAGGTTTGGAACAGGATAAGAAAACTAAATGGACAAAGCACACATGGCTTACCCCTTGTTGACACCACTGGTGGCACCCTGGAGGACCAGGCAAACGCGATGGCACAACACTTCGAACACGTCTCAAGCTCTTCACATTACACAAGCACATTTATACACTACAAAAAGTCAGCTGAGCGGAAGTCCATACGTGACCACAAGCAATCAAACGACTCCTATAACTCTCCATTCTCCCTTCACGAGCTCATGACTGCGTTGGCTGGTTGCAAGCCTTCGGCACCAGGTGCAGATAACATTACGTACGGCATGATCAAACACCTTCATACAGACACAATCAATACTCTCCTGTTTTTATTTACAGAATATGGCGTGCTGGACACTTTCCTAAGGCATGGAAACAGGCTATTGTTGTGCCACTGCTGAAAGAGGGAAAGGATGCATCCTGTGTTTCAAGTTATCGTCCAATTGCCCTGACCAGCTGCTTGTGCAAGCTGTTCGAAAAAATGATCAACAGAAGGTTACTATACTTCCTGGAATACAATGGTATTCTGGACAGCTGCCAGGCAGGTTTTCGGTCGGGCAGATCAACAACAGACCAACTTGTCGCTTTTGAATCCTATGTGAAAAATGCCTTTGTTAACAAACAGTTTTGTATGCCCATATTTTTTGATCTAGAAAAAGCATATGACACTGCCTGGCGCTACGGCATCCTGCGAGACCTGAAATCTTTTGGAATTTGTGGGAATATGCTTAATGCCCTTGAAAGCTATTTGTCTGAACGAACATTCAGAGTGAGGGTCGGGGCTGCAGTATCCGCGCTCTATATGCAAGAAAATGGCGTTCCTCAGGGTGGAGTACTTAGTTGCACACTTTTTATAGCTAAGATGAACACACTTGGAAAAGCTCTGCCCCGTACCATTTTTTACTCCATTTACGTGGATGATGTTCATATCAGTTTCCGGTCCTGTAACCTGTCTATCTGTGAACGGCAGTTACAACTTGCCACAAACAGGCTTGTAAAATGGGCCGACGAAAATGGCTTTAAGCTAAATCCTCAAAAGAGCACATGTGTCCTATTTTCCAAGAGGCGTGGTATTCACCCTGAGCCCACCGTCCACCTCTGTGGAGTGGCTGTGCCTGTGAAGAAGGAACACAAGTTTTTAGGGATTGTGCTCGATGAAAGCTGTCATTTATTCCACATATAAAGCTACTCAAAATAAAATGTATAAAGGCAATGAATATCCTAAAAGTCCTATCCCACCACTCCTACGGCGCAGATAAGATGTGCCTGCTGCGTCTCTACAACAGTTTAGTGAAGTCGCGGCTGGACTATGGGAGCGTAGTATACGGGTCAGCTTCGAAAACCGCTTTAAAAATGCTTGACCCTGTTCTGCACCTTGGGCTTCGCCTTTCGTCAGGAGCCTTCCGAACGAGTCCTGCACAAAGCCTATACGTGGAATGTGACCAGTGGTGCCTGGAAGACCAGCGCTTATACCCAGATCTATTGTATGCCATGAAGGCAACATCCATAAAAAATCACCCTTCTTCGTTTATTGTCAATGACACCTCTGCCATGCACTCGTTTCTCAGTCGGCCCTCTATATCTATGCCTTTTTCGTTGAGAGTGAGAGTGCATGCTGAAGAGCTTGGGGTTTCTTTTAGCGAGACTTACAAAACTTCGATCACATACCTTGTTGCTCCCTGGGAAATGTCCCCCATTTCTTGTGATTTATCTTTCAGAGTCATTAACAAAAGAACTGCACCAAGAGAACTCATCTTGCAGCATTTCCTACATCTACGACACAAATACCCCTACACAACGTTTTACACAGATGCCTCCAAGTCCGCCCATTCTGTGTCATGCGCTGCACATGGCCCAAACTTTGCTATCACTAAGACAATGAACAAAAATACCAGTATTTTTACAGCTGAGGCACACGGCATTTTAACCACTGTGGAACACATTACAGAAACCAGAATACACAGTTCCATTATTTTTACAGACTCCCTGAGTGTAGTATTAGCTCTCCATTCAGGAAAACCAACTAGAAACATTATTTTAAACCGTCTTATCAAATCCATAATGTCTGCTTACGCTCTAAAATTGACTGTAGTAGTGTGCTGGGTACCTGGGCACAGTGGAATTTCAGGCAATGAAATTGCTGACCAGAATGCTGCTGTGGCGGCTCTCCGCAGTGTTGTAGATATCCCACATGTGCCCTACCTAGACATGAAACCACTAGTTCGGAGTATGCTTCGGAGGCGCTGGCAGGTACAGTGGGACACACAAATCGAAAACAAACTGCACATTATAAAACCACACATAGGGAAATACAACACAGAGAAACAGAACAGGTTCACAGAAATATCAATATGCAGATTAAGAATAGGTCACACACACGCTACACACTCATACCTTTTAAATGGAACCCCACCACCATATTGTGAGAAATGCGGACGAAGGCTTACAGTCCTCCATGTATTGATTGAATGCTTGGCATACCATGACGCAAGGAAACGACATTTCCCAGAACTATACACCTACATGATACCCTTACACCCATCCTTGTTTTTATCTGATCAACCCCCGATTAGAAGTGAACGCCTTTTAGCCTATCTCGCTGACATTGGATTTTTAACACTCATCTCATACCATGTGTGATGTGACATCAGGGCCACCCAATGCAAATAGTGAGGGCGGTTCTGAGCGTTTTCATAACGTGCCAGGGACGTCACCGCCATCCCTGCTATGTTATGGCGCTCCCAGCACACACATAAACATCGTCACTGTTACCTCTCATCTTATTCATCTTCGCTTCTTAGAGTGAGGGCCCTTTACACCCATATATACACTATTTTTATCAAGTACATCGCAATCATCGCCATGGCATTTTAATAAATGTGACAAAACAAACATTGTCTTGGCGCTCTTTGGCCTCAGACGCCCTTGCGCCAATAAAATATACATAGTAGTAAAAGTTTGTGAGTGTCGAAATCCTATTGAGATCGAGCCTGCCTGAAAGTGGGGAGAGGTCTGGGTATGCGACACGGGTGGTGCTGGAGCCTATGCGAGCTGGAATACATATCTAGGTCGTTCATATGAAGAGGTTTAAGTTCAACGGTAGAAACGACTTGGTACACTTTCGTGGAGTCAGACGTGTAGCCCCGAATGGGACGAGCGGAATTGGAATCTTCAAGGGCGAGAAGGGGCCGCTGCACGCCCGCAAGGGCCAGGGAGTCTCTTATTGTGGATCGGAAGTCTAAGGACTCGTTTATGGGACCACAGTAAGTGTTGACAATGAATACATTCTACTCATGCTTGATGAAAGTGAAGATAATTTCAGGAGGGGGGGTCACAGCCTTAGCTACTGCACCGTGAGGCGCTTAAACCAAAGAATTTGCTATAGTACGAACAATATTGGCGGTGCGGTTAGAGGCGCCCGCATAAGTTATATATCCTGGAACTTTGGCAGGGCCATTTGTTTCTTTGATTGCTATGATACACCGTTGCGGAGTTAAAGTGTTGAGATATTGCTAGAGAGATGTTGCTTTGCCGTGGACTCCACGGCAGTTCTATTGGAGCAGTACCGTGGTGTTGCAGTTAATCTGTGTTGAGGCCACCAAGGGATGAGTGAGAGAGTTTCGAAGGTCAGAAAAATTTTGCTAATAGCATTTACCCTGGTGCGCGGGGCGGGAAAGGTTTGACGTAATTGCCGGAATCGCATTTGAATGAGTTGGTGTGAAGGAAAAATCAACTCTGTCATCTTTCTTCGCGTTTCGAGAGTACGTATTTTGCTTTCGTGCATCCGCTCTGAAAGGGAATCAGTGGACCGGTTGCTGCTACAAAATAAAGCGGACAGCACGCCACTGGACAATATATAGTCGGTATTTATCTTTTGGTTGTATTTAGGTTTTTTTTTTTAATTAGAAAGTTTGCCCTGCGGCATAACGGTGCACGATTCACAGGTACACGAACAAGTTTGCTTCTCGTATATAGTCCAGAAGGTGCCGATGAAATGGTCCATGAACCCAGCGCTGCAAGTCTGGAGGGCGGCCAGGGTGGAGGCCGATTGCACGAAGGTGCCGTAATCGGATCTGATGCAGTCCGGGGCAGGTCCACAGCAGATGCTGCACATTCACATTCTGTACGGCGGAGTCGCAGAATGGGCAGGTAGATTCGTATGGGCCGCGGTACTGCGATGGCCAAGAGGCAGTCACAGACGGCGTAAGGGCCATCCCAACGCGTATTCTCCGCAGCGCAACCTCCTCTCGGCGAGTTAAGTCACCAGGGAGGTTTGAACCACACGGGGGTATGAGGGCTCGCGTGGTGCGCCGGAGAATTTCCTTCTGTTGTGCCAGGTTTCCACTTGGATCTTCGGGGAAAAGTGGCAGTGGTCGCATCAAGGTATGCGGGCGACTAGCCGTGTCTGCCTCCCTACTGCCGGGTACAGCTGAACGGGGTACCCATTCTATGCTGATCTGCAGTAGAGTGCTTCGTGCTAAGTGGTGAATGGCATCTGCGAACGCTGTAGCTTGTGTTACGCGGCGTATGTCATGGATGGCTTGCGTAGAGTCTGTGCGTATTATTAGTCGACGGTATGGTCCTGCCTGGACAATGGTGTGCAGGAAGGCAAGCATTACTTTTCTTAGCGATAGCACTAGAAGTACTTTATAAAATTGTAAGCTGACCATCGAGATTGGGGCCATGCGTTACATGGCCAGGATTTCGGGACACGGCGTCGAGTTTCGAAAAACTGACACCACGTGGCGTCGCGACCTGAAGACACAATTCCTTCTCTCTTGTTCTCTCCCCCGCGGTGCGAGAAGCAGGGCCTTCACACAGGGTCTAGCCGCTCGCGACGGTTTCCCAAACAGGCCAGCTTTTCGCCTTTGAAATTCGCCGAACCAGGAAGGAAAAAAAAAAAAAACAAGAGGGGAGCCCTCACAAAACGACCCCGCATGGGCTGCGGTTCCCCCGTGTGTAGACTGCCTCGATGCGCCCCCGCTCTGCGGGCGCGCATCGAGGCACCCTACCCGTGTGGACGGGGAGGGCTCGCCCCGCTCGGACGCCTGCTTTTTTCGTGGCGCTCGTGCTGCATTTCTCACTCGAAGGAAAGAGCCCGGTAAAATTTTCTTTCGACTTGTGAAACAATGTGCGTTAGTACGTATCGAGCAGGCTCGGGTCAACTGCAGCGTCGCTAATGAGTCAACTTTTGCCAGTGTCGTCTTGTCTGCTACGGACGCATCGTCTGCTCACCGCGCCGCTCGACCAGCCCGGTGTCCTGGCTATTTCACGGAATGAAACGTGTTGTTGGGGGACGTCGGTTCCGAAAGCCTTTCAGGTCCCATGGGTCACCTTTTCGACATTAAGGGGTCATCTGTTCAATTTGTCACAGGGCATTTTTATTTCCTTCCGCTTGCATGATACTTGTTCGCACTTGGCACATCCCGAACTTTTTTTTTTTTTTGCTGTTGAACAACTTGCACAAATTGTGTTGGTACATTGATTCGTACATTAGAATTAATCAGGTGTCTGATATGTGGGCGTCTTTTGAAGACGCATGCAATTAAACGAAACGAGCTTTTCTTTTTCTGCTCGCTTTTAATTTCTACGCGCGAACATTCACACCCGAATTCAGGAAAATAATTTTTCCTATGCTAATATCTGCATTGACAAATAATTTGCAGCACAAAAACATTTTGCGTTATTGTTGCAAAGCACAAGCGGTAGAGCAAGATCATAATCTATTATTTCGGGGTTCATAAAAAACCAAAAATCAAATGCCTCAACCCTTACCTACTTTGCGTTAAGGTTGAGGTGCAAGTATACTAACATTATGAGTAACGGAAAACAAAGAAATACGCAATTAACGCGACAGTGCCAAAACAAGCAGATGAGCATATGCAAGTCTTCGGCAAGTAAAAGAAAAACACGTTATGAATGTTTTCTATTGCGTGGGACGCGTCCGCTCAACGGGCTTTCCGGTGCCTCCAAAGCTAAAAAAGACGCACGCCGGCCCGACGAGAACGCTTCTGAAAAGAGCACGTGCTGGATCGACTTGCACGCGCTAGCCCCTGAGGCAGCTTTGCTCAAGAAGAGAAAGGTGCTACTGATTGCGGGTAGGTTCTTCTTTTCTTTTAGACGTACACTAAAATATTTTAATACTCCCCGCCCCACCCACCGGCTAGTGTGCGACATGATCAGTGAACAATATTCTTGGACTAGCGCTCTTACGTGAAACGCCCTGTCCGTCATACTACCTGAAATGGGGTATGCTATACGTTCCCCGGGTATGTGCCGAGTCATAGACACGAGGAGAAGATAAGAAATTGGCTGCGTATCTGGTTGCTTCGCTGCAAATGTATACCATAGCCTTCGGCCGCCCCCGCCTCGTAACATCCTCCCCTCTCCCCCTCACGCTGTTCTTCTCCCCCTGCCTCCCCCATAATTAATGCAATTGAAGTTTGATGAATTAGATTCAATTTTCCCTCGTTTTCTTGGTTCGCGCGCCACCTGTTGGGACCTTTTCTTTCAATTGTTCTTGGAACAGCGCCTCAAAAACATCACCCCGCCTGGGTTCCTGGCTTCTCTACCTACGCTTCCAAGAGCTGCTGAGGTATTCGTGAACAAGTGCCACTCCCTAACCAAAGCTGATCTGCACCACCTCATTTGGTTTTGCCCCAAATTAACTCGCTATAGAAATTTCTCTGCCCCCACCAACGATCCCGCGATAGCCATAGACCCTCACTCAGTGGGCACTCCCATCCTTCACAAGATTGCTGTATTCGCAGTCACAAGCGGTCTAGCACGAGCTGTATAGAACGGCCGGTCTGCTCCCCTTCCTTACCCATTCCTTTGATCCTATTCCCCCAACAGGCCTAGGGCCAGCCTTGCCCCAAATAAAGGTTTCTCTCTCTCACTCTTGAGGAGACATCTTTCTTTTATTATATTTACTTCTATCTGGCCTGTTTTTGACACCGTCTTTTACCGCATTTTTATTAAAAACAATCGCACGTCTATTTTTGAATAAAAGAACGCTGCTGCGGCCAGTTATGCACTAATGTTTTGCCTCAATTATGCCTAATGCTTTTTTAAAGACGATAGTCTTTCTTGGGCTACTTAAACGCGATTGATTGATTGATATATCTTTATTTGGCGAGCATGAAGCGCAGATGTTAGGGCGCCCGCCCGGTGGACGGCACCGATTCAGCCACCGGTTCAAAAGTTATAAATATTATTAAACAAGACGCTTATATACGCAAAACCGTTCCAAACTTCTAAAACTGCCAAGATTTGTCATACATGTCCCAATAATATGGCGCGAAGGAAACCCCAGGTACATTTGAGGCAAAATGTAAGCACATAACCGGGATTACGCGCGTTCTTTTAAATAAGCATAGACATGGCCTTGGTTTTCACGATAGCAATTTAAAAAAGAGGCGTTAAAACAATGGTTTGACCAAAAAATACGAAAAGAAGCTGGCGCCCGAGCCTCGAGCTCGAGCGCAACCCTAAGCCGAACAGTAGCAAAGGTTCCAACAGATGGCGTGCGAGCTCTGCAGCGCGGGAAAGTGGATTTAATTTAGCTAACCTCCATCGCGTCAGACGCGCGAGGAGTGAGAGAGGGGGGGGGGAGAATGTATGAGACGGCAGGGGCTGCAGAAGACTATCGCCTTTCGACGACATTTGCAGCGAAGCGAGCAGATACGCGGCCAAGTTTTTCTTCTGAACAATATTGACACATAGAAATATATGCACTCCGCCAGGTTCAGTAGCTTGGGACGGTTTTGCCTATATATACTCCTTGTTCCAGCATTGTTTCATGTTTGGCCCAGCGGCTGAATCGAGTGACAGACGGACAGATAGACAGACAGAAAAGAAAAAAGGACGATTGAGAGTGCACGTTCGGCAACTGGACACTAATGCTTTCTCAATCACTGTATCATAAAAAAGTGCTTAGGTGTCCTCGGAATTTACACCTAGGAAAGAGAGCTGCAATTATTGTGTGTGGCACCGAAGGGTGCACAGAAAAGGCACAGTTCAGAAGCTTGGTGCGCAAGCTTAGCAATAGACGTCTTTTTTTGGAAGTGCCTACGTTCAGTGAGCCAGTTTTATTTGTTACAAGTCTTAATGAAAACCGTTTCTTCAGCTCATTTACACAAAGTTTCATGAACGACAGCATAAAGCTTTAAGAGCTGCATAATTTGTCCCTTTCGACGTCAGTGTAACATTATATGTGCCGTAACATCGTTAAATATCTCTTTTTGCGCAGATGCAAGGCGCCACACAAGGCGGCAAGAAGCTGCTCTTTTTGTGACTTTCTGAACCCTCGCCCGCGCCCCTAGAAAAAAATAAGATACATAATAATTGGTATTGCCTAAAGGAGTTATTAAATAAAGCTCTAAAAAATCTCAAATTCTGACCGAAAACTTTCAAAGTATAAACACAAACGATGCAATCAGTGCGCAGACAGTCATCCATAACCTAATACCTACGCAAATAATAAGTTGCCGAAAGTTTCACACAAATAAGCACACAAATCCGTTCGCAGAAAAGTTGGCGTACGAAAATGTCGGTGCACCGGAATGCTTGCACCGTAACATCCCGCATTGAAATGTTCCAGTACATCGAAATGTCCTAGACCCGTCTAAAATGGGCCGTTCATAGGCGTCTAAATAGTAGTAACTTGGAATCCCAAACATCAATGCTCAACATTGGGGTTAATTTCAGGTGCAGCACTACCATTGCGTTCGTATAATTCACGACACTTTAACTGTAACAGTGTGCTGTAAATGTATAATTGCTTCCATTTCGGTTAAGCGCCATTGACTTTTTCACGTATATGCATGCTTCTTACGGCGTCGTTTATACTTTTTATAACCGTTTTTAACGCATATCAGTTTTTAACTGGTGCTGTTCTGATGGAAGCGCCTTGGAAGCAGTGGAGCGCGGCCACAATTTTAATATTTACAATTAACAAAATATCAAACACATTCTCTAGAGCGCACACAAGAATGAGAAAATTCGCAAAGCTTAAAGGCAACAAATATTGAACAAAAAGCTGCGGGAAAAAAACTGCGAAACTACGGCAATATACTGGGAATTTTTCAAAAGGATGAAAAACAATTAATTAAACTTGAACACACCTCTAATTAATATATTCCCTCTGGTAAAAAGCGTTTAAATAGCATTGGGATGAATGGTACATAAATTGAATAAAATAACAATTTAAACGAAAAAAACCAACGAACATTGGTGAATCTATAAACCGGCATTCGAGAAAACGATTTTTGATAAAACGGACGCCGCTTCGATATAATAGCGTTAAAAAAGCGGCGCTCGTTCAGCTCTTGGCAACCCCCCTTGCGCCATAATTTCAGTCTCAGAAACTTGAAGAAAGTGCTTTATTTTTATTTATTTACTATTTATTTCATACTTCCAGCCTGAGTGCCAGGCCTTAGGCATGTGTGGGAATAGATATATACAGTAACAAGGACGGCATGATTACCTGTATACATAAGAAAAACACAATACAGCAAAAGAAAAGAAAACGCTAAACAGATTACAAATACATTCATACTAATCCGTATGTAAAAAAAGACAAAATGGCATACCTGCGCGCAAACATATACGTTTTACACCATTTAACGCATCACTGCAGGAAACCGTGCGGATAACTTATTTTCACATTTGACACCGTACTAACATAGCGTTATTTGCCACCTCAGAAAAAAGAAAGAAAACGAAGAAGCAAAAACTGTACACAGTAGCGCGTGTGGACACGTCGTAGGTCCTTCAGGCACAGTTCTTGTGCTGGAAAGTCTCCCCCCCCCCCCTCCCCCCCTCCCCCCCCCCCCCCGCGCGAAAAAACCAGGGGAGCACGCTTTGTTTGCTCTGCGCAAACTAAAAATGAGGAGGGGGGACAGTCAAGTCAGCCAAACCTTTTCAGTGGCAGCAATTATCTCCGCCACTTCCTTGGGATAAACCAGGGGAGCAGGCCTTGTTCGTCCTCGTGCACACTACCGACTGCCTCTTTGTTACTCTCAGCGACAACAGATGGGAACCCTCCCTGGTTCCGCTGAGGAGAGGCGAGTGTTCGGCTGGAGACGGTCCTCCTCTCCACTCCTTCCAGGAAAAAGGAGGGGGACGGGGGCGCCACGTAGCGTCAGTTTTTCGAAGTTTGTGGCGATACGCCTCACCCCGGGCATGAAAAGTGTTGCAGGGAACCTACACAAACAACGTTGCAAAAAATCTACAATAACAGGTTTGTAGCCCACAACCTGAAGTACTCAAACCCGGGAGTCATTTTTTCTATCTGTTTTCTGAGCGCCACAATGTTGTGTTAACTAGTGCGGAACGACCTGAAATCCAGCCTGTTCTCATAGGCCGCAGCAGAAAAATTTTAGACGGCCCGGGAACCTCGTGAGTTAGTCGTACAAGCCCAATATTTTGCCACGGCATGCCGCTAGAGCCGTGCTACGGATATCCTGGAGTCGATTTTTCTAGCTGTCTTCGTTATTAAACGGCGGCCGTTTCTTTTTTCTGCCCCATTCAGTTACGCCCCGGACGGGCGAAGCGCCGGGAGAGGGGCGCAGTCAGGTTTCCGCGGCGCGTGTCCCTCAATCCTGGGGATGCCCTACGTCACGTTTGCATATAATTCTTCCCGCCACGACACCACTACGTTATCCCCCTTCTATCCGCTCTGTGGACGCGGGCCCACATTGCCGATGGACACCTTGCTCCCCCCTTTCACAACCGCAACAGAATACGCCAAAAAAGCCATCACTCAAGCACAACTCGCCCGTCAGGTCACCCGAGCTAAACTGTCCGCGTCCCAGACCTCACAAAAGGTCCGTTATGATCGCCAGATTCGCCACCACCGCAGCGTCAGCTATTCCCCTGGAACGCTCCCCGTCGCCCGCCAGGACCGAGTAAAAAAAAAAATGAAAAAAAAGAAGAAGAAAAACTTAGAGAGGCTCATGCAGCTCGGTGTGCACAATACTTTAGAGGTAATCATCGAAGCGCAGCACACGGCTCAGACTGCCAGGTTGTCGTCTTCACCCGCTGGCAGGGAGATTCTGGCGGTTCTGGGCTGTAATCCATCCCTAGAGGAGGAGCGCAAGGTTGGCCTTACTAAGGAGCAGAGAGCTGCTATAACTATCTCCCCGTTTCCCCGCAACGTGCACCCGCAGCACAATGCAGGCAGGCGAAGGGCCAGAGGCGAGGCCCTACTAAAACAAGTTCACGACGACCCGCACTCCGTGTGCTTTGTGGACGCCGCGCAGTACGGCCGATCGGCAAACTTCTCGGCAGTTATGGTAGATCACAGTGGCACAGTTCTCAATTCTGCGCCTTTCAGGAACACCACCCCGGCTAGAGCCGAGCAGGCCGCGGTGGCTCTTGCTTTACTTGACGACAGCCGGCATCGAATTTACACCGATTCCCGCGCAGCCGTCAGCCGTTCGGCCGAGGTAGCTCGCATCCTAGGAAATAAGGACATTTCCTCACACACTATCACCTGGTTTCCCGCTCACCTATGGTCGCACTTGTCCTGTTTAACTAACCTCAATGAGGTAGCCCACACCCGCGCGCGCGCGAGATAAACCACCGCGCCGGGTCGGACGAAGGCGATTCCTCGGGGATTGGTTGGGAGGTCTTCAGAGACACTTTATTCACGTTCAACGAGATTATTCAGCACTATAAGCTGGGCAGGCGAAGGTTTCCTCTTCCGCACGAGAAACTCTCCAGGCCGCAGGCAGCCACGCTCAGAATGTTGCAGACCAGGTGTTATCTTAGTCTATCCACTCTCAGCTTCTACACGGACGCTTTTGAACCGGACTGCCCGGATTGTGGCGAACGTAGCAATTTAGATCATATGCTCTGGCGGTGTCCCTCACTTCGGGGCTTTCAACGCATAACCGAGGAAGAGTGACGTTCCGACTTGGAGAGCCCCGATCTACTACACCGGCTAAGGGCCTTCCAGAGAGCCCACGACGCGGCGGTGAGGCTCAGCCTCCCCGTCCCCACGTGGGAGCGGCCCGCAGCGCTGCCGCCCTGAACGGCCGCGGTGCTCCTCAGTACCTTCAATAAAGTTAATTGTCTGTCTGTCTGTTTTTGTTACACCGGCCCCTACCGTGTATTGCGTTAGGTTGCGGACGTGACGTAACAGATCTCCCCAGCGCATCTTTTGGCGGCTGGACGGGTGGCGAAACCACTCGACGCTCCCATCGTTCGTGGATTGAACCGCTGCATTGGAGTCGGGACTACGCAGCCTCCTGGTGTTTTTGCCGTGTTTGCTTCGTTGCTTTGAACGTTTTGGTGGTGTTGCGAGCGGATGTGTGCGGCATAGTGTTTCATACAAATAACTAGAGGGGAAACTGGCACTAGTGTCAACGCGAACATGGCAGCGGCGCTTACGCTTAAATGGGAATGATGGGTAGTTTTGGAACCGGATTGCGTAGGATCAAAACGGGCTTGTGGCTGCGCAAAATGTGTTTTTTGACAAAAAAGCTCTCATTTCCCGGTTCTCCGTTTACAAATTACATGGCAAACAAGAAAGTTAGCGATGAAAAACCAGTTTTGTACGAAAAAAAACGGCGCGTTTAAATAAAAAGCAGACGCGGAGTCGAGGAGGTTTGTGGAGCAGGTTTGCCATTTTCCGCCAACTACAGCAGGACGCGGACTTCTTTAATAACTACTTGTAAAAGTTTCGGCGCTGGTGGTTTGTAATAGGAAGTGAAAAGTTTCGTGCTCATGAAAAAAGAAACCGATTAACTTTGGAGAAGTTATTCTTGCCTGAATTAGTGACATCCATCAAGCTGCGTTCCTATCAGCCGCCGGTGCTGCTATGGTCCCTAGAATTATTTGCTAGTCTGCCGTCCGCCGGCCGCGAATGGGGCTTCTCTGTGATGCATGCAGCGGTGGCGCTGCGAGCAATCGGAGCGCGGTCGGCCGGTCACGGCCGGCGCAATGAGCAGAGCGCTCTGCTCTGCCGTGTCGCTGCTGCGTTCGTGGTTCTGCCCTTGAACTGCCCATTTTAACTGCCCCTTTTGAACCCCATCCGTCTCTGTCGCCAAACCAGATTAGCCAAATGAGTGGGTTCTTACGAAGGCGAACAGTTTTAACGGAAGCATGAAGTGATAGGCATACGTTTTCGCGTATTGTGAATGATCAAGCCTTATAAAAACCGCGGGATCGTGTCGCTGCACTCTTTCCTTTTCCGAGCAACCGATTTCGACACATATTTGGGGGTTTCGGGAACACTGTCGGCACGGTATATCTTTTCCCGGCTGGGGAACATTACGCAGGATATTAGCTACGTTACCTAGAAAAGAATCATTATTTCTGAATCATTATTTCTGAAAAGAATCATTATTTCTGAATTGAAGGATACGTCAACGCGTGAAAATGTGTGTGGTGTGTAAGCACCCCGCTTCCTTGTACGGCTCTTTGGAACCGTCTTTGTTTGCAAGTTTCCCAAGATGTTGTCCTCTGTACGTGTATGTAAATAAAGCATCTGTTGGGAATCTGTTAAATGTACATGCCGAATAAAACAATCACGTGTGCGCATGCATACGAAGTTTTTTAGCATTTTCAATCAACAGATACAGTGATTTCTCCTTAACTAGAACTGGGATATCTCGAAATATCGGTTAAGTCGAAACTTTTTCTTGCCGTGCATGTAGCTGCCATAGGCGACATTTGCCACCCTTTATCTCGAAACGCCTTTTCGGGGGATCACGGATATCTCGAAATGTTGCAAAGAGGACACAGTGCAACATTCGCTGCAGGCAGCTGATAAGGTCTCGGTTAACGCTTAGCGGATCCCAATTTACGCGGGGTATGCGCTGTGCGAGGCCGATGTCCCGTTACCGGAATGCTGTTCGACGCCTACATCGTTTCTATAGCTGGGGAAGACGCTTCTGATCATGTGAACGGCAACGAGCCTTAAGAAGTGCCTACAACGGCAGAAACAAGAAACACATATATATGTTGCCTACTTCGCAGCAAGATAGAATATCGCGTTGGGGACCATCAATTGATGCGGCATTGAGAAGCTCGAGAGCGCCTTATCGGGACCAGATGTGAACGCGAAACAGACGAGCATCACGCAGTTCTTTCTTTCCTAACAAAAAAAAAATTCCTGCCAATTATTTTGCCTTTATTCCGAAAGCTTCCCTGTGCATTGGAGCGATAGCTCCTATTTCAGTGACCTGGCCATACATTTTTGGCCTTTCGCTTAAGTCGAAACTCCACTTATCTCGAAATTGTCAGCGGATTTTGGGACTTGGAGTTAACTATAGCTGTTACTGTATTGAAATACGACAGGAGTTCGGGTGCTATCAAACTTCTTTCGCGTGCCTGTAATTTTCGTGAATACCACGATTTCAAACATTCGCCAACATTAGCGGCACGTAAAACTTATTTCTAATAAAACCAGGCTGCAAATCAGTAACTTCGCTTGCATTCCTCATTGCGCAGGTTCTTTTTGATCGCCCACACACTCGGAGTGAATCGCGAGATGTACGTGGGGGAAACAAAAAAAGCAGAATATTTGTGTTATGGCCCACCATTATATTCGCGGCTGTTTGAAACCAAGGAACAAAAATATTGAGGTTTATTTATATCCCATGGTCATATTTTATCCCCCTCCCCCCCGCACTCTGCCCAAATATTTAGGAACGAGTTTTTGTTGGTAAAACATTTCACGCAAGCTGTCGCTTTTCTTCTTGTCAGCCTACCAGCCGGCTACGTGCTTGCCACCGTCAATGAAATTCGGGAATGACCCGGTAGTTTTGATGCGTAACAAACGCTGCTTCTGGCGCCCCAGGGAGCTCCTTTAGACCGGGATCTCGCTGTCTCAACTTTGCGTAAAAAACTCGTACACCCCTCCGTCTGACGACGAAGATGGTTTAACGCAAAGCTTTCTTGTGAGCGATTCGTTGTCGTCTGAGCTTGGACTTTGACTCGTTGAGCTTTGACTTTGACTCGCACGCATTTTGGACTTAATATCGCACCGGCTTTGACATCACCCCTTTGCCATTGGATTTCACGCGAAGAAAGCATCGATGCGAAATTAGACGGAGTGGAGGTGCGGATGATTTTTCTGACTAATAAGATGTGCACGTCCATATACCCCTCTCCAAATCCAAACTGCTTTGACCGTGTTAGAATTGCGCATTGAGATAGACGTCGGCTTCATAACGCGATGGACCTTTGTTCGATTCTGACCACGGGAAGCGTTTTTTTCCCTGTGACTTCACTCACAAACATCAGCGTAGTCAGAGACAGCTGGCTTTCCTGCAGTGCCTTTTCGACGCGACATACGCCATCGGTGAGACATAGAAAGCTTTACTTTAATAATGGTTCCAGCGGCGGTAGCGAAATGCCTGCGCTCGTTCTCCAAAGAGGCTCCCTAGCCCGATTCGCGAAAAATTCTGGGCGCGAAATTAAAGGGTCTTATAGTACTATCACACCTTCAAATGTGAGCTGATGTACCTCGAGCCATTCGATTTCATCGCTCTAACTGGCCGACAAACCCCGAGACACGCTCGCTCGCTCTCCGCGGCAGTCGGCCGGCCGGCGGCCGCTCTCGCTCCGGCCCTCCGGCCGCTCGAGCGCACCGATTGCTCGCAGCGCCCTCTGCGCAGCGCCGTGCGCATGGGGGCCGTGCGTGCATCAGCGGCGCGGACAGGCCTTCCCACGGGGAAGGCGCGCAGACGGCAGACTAGCAAATATTTCTAGGGACCATAGTGCTGCTGTTCTACCATGTTCTACGCCGTAGGAGCCGGCGTTCGCACGAAAGGTGTGGCTGTTCCAAGCGATTCGCAACCGTCGTCAGCTTTGACAATACATTGCTCTGCCGAATGAGCAGCGCCGCAACTCCTAATTAGCAGACAACTTCGGCGCACAGAGCGCCGTCATTTGTGTTTTCATGCTCGCTGTGCGGCAATGCATTAATAACCCACCCAATTCGCAACTCTGGTTATAAAACATTCCACCCAGGGCGGCGTCAGGGCATGCGAGGCATGCAGTTCAAGGAGAAACGTATTTTCGATCACTCCTCCCAACACCCCGCGTAGGCAAATGCGTTCATGTAAATCCAAAACGAAAACGAAACTGCCTGCAATCCATAGTAAGTTCCACGAGCCATCGAGCGCCAATCCGAATCCACAACTACCCATCACGCCCATTGAGGCGTACGATTGCAGCGCCAGTTTCCCCTCTAGTTATATTGTAAGAAACTCTATGGTGTGCGGTGAAACGAAGTCTAGACAGATGTGTAGGGTTCTTAGATGCAGTAACGGTTAAGTAAACTTGTCGGACGCTTCTAAAGTTGGGTATGGGCTACAATGACATGAGGGCTTTTTGCAGCGATCTACGCTTGGCTCCACCCGTTCGGAGTAGGAATAAAAATACAATTATTAGAATTCATTTCTACTTAAATGCACTAACGGCTGGCTACGCAAACTTATTTGACGCTTGGGAATGGGCTACATGGACATGAGCGCTCTTTGCAGGGCTCTGCGCCTGGGTCCGCGCGATCTGAGTAGGAATAAAACTATTAATATTAGTGCTCATTTATACCAATTTGAATTATCTTCACTGGTTTCAATAACTACCGTTTCTACACCAGCCTTAATGGTGGGATACATCGATACGTGTGCTTTGAAGTGAAAGGCACTTAAATACGAGTTCGATTACTGTGGGGCCGTGGAAATGTCGCGTCACCTTACACTTGCTTTCTGTAAGCGTGAGCACTGTGCCTTTTGTTTCCATGAGTGACAACATGGGAGCCTGAGAGCTGAAGCAGAACTCCCACGTTTGTACTGGTCATTTTATCAAGAGCCAACGTTATTCAACCACCCTACAAACCATACATATTTTACCACCTGCGTGGAATAAAGGCTGGTACCGATAGTTGAAAAAATGTGGCAATGGTAATGTCAGCCTGTGTTTTTTAGTACTTACGTATTCTTTACCGACTACCTAAAAAATTGTGTAATGCCTTGTGTAGAAACCAAAAACGCGCGAATAGTTGCCTCAAATAGGGGTGCATAAGCCCGAGTCCTCCAGCACAGACGCATTTCCGACACGCTGGAAGCCGTTATAGAATGTGGAGAGGGGTGCGTGGAAGGGCAAAATGAAACAGAAAAATCATCCAGACCTCCGCCTAATGACGACGATAGTTGAACGCGAAGCGTGCGAAATATGATAGGAAAGGGTCAAAGTCAGACACTGTGATCAAATTACCAAACTGCGTGCTGATCAAATTAAAAGCTGAAATAGGCAAAGTTTAAATCCAGAAGACAACCCAAAAAACCCACACGAGAAAGCTTTTCGATAAACCATCATCGCCGTTAGACGGAAGAAGGCATGATTTTTCAAGCGTTGGTGGCAGTTTGTAAACCGACCGAAGCATTCAGTTGCGAAACTGAGTAAAGGTTTTCGGCACCCTCCTGTCTCTCGTCCTTCAGCCACGTAGGAATTGGTTTTTAAAAATCCATTAACCAACTAGCCAGCAACCATTGCAATTCTTGTAAAGCAATGCTTTTCCACGACAAGCAATAACGTTCTACTATATCTGCGGTATTTATTCTGTGAACGATTCCCGATGACTGTAGCAAGCGCATTTCTGTGAAATAAACACGTTTCTACCGTAGTTAATGAAGTTACGAAAGCGTCGTCCATCACAATTTCTGTTTTGAGATAAATCTTAAAAGGCACTCCCCAACTTTCTCTTTCGCTTGGGCACGACGCCGTTAATTTCGTCATCAACTGCCAAAGGCCAGCGCCGCAGCATTCCTGGATCGGCTGCGCACACCGGATTTGTAGAAGCATTTAGCTGCAATATTCCTCGACATGCCAAACTGCATGCAGTCATGAAAAATTTCCACGAATGAACGGACTTGCACTTTCAGCTTGACTTCCGTCTTGGCGCATTGAGCGTCGTCTGCTATTTGTAATTACTGAGTATGGGCGTAAATCACGCACATGGCATGCGTCGTAAAGGTCGCCTCTACTTTCAAGATTTACCGATCTGAAAAAAGTCCTTGTGGTTATCTACGCTTTGCAAGCCGCACCGCAGCGGAACGACAGAAAGCCATGCACAATAACGCTGCGCTTACCGCCACGGGCGGCGCTGTTCGCTGAAGCGACGGTGGTGCCATACAACGGCCGCCCGGTCCAATACGTTTGTACGTATTTCATAACTAAATTCGCATAACAGAATAAGCTAAGATGGATTTTCCTATTGATGCATCCATGGTAAGCAGAACATCTAGCTTTCCGGAGTACACCCGACGGGCCCATTCATGCGGTAAAATAAAACTAAAAAGCAAGTTTTCTATAAGAAGCCTAAATATGATTTACCGACTAAATGGTCAAAGCAAGGAACACACTAAATAAAAAATAAGTAAATCAATAAATACTGGACACTAAATAATTCATTCAGTAAGCTAACATGTCACATGTTAACGGGCCAATTTAATGGGCCATGTTAAAGGGACTCAGAAAAGCCTTCTGTAAAAGTTACAAAAGGCCTGTATTGTCACGTAGCACCAATATAGCGATGCAATGCCGTTGGAATTATTGCTCTACATTCAGTATTAGCTGCGCCAGAAGCAATTAAATGCACCTCTCCCCACTTGCCGATCGACTCCTCCTCCCTCTCTGCCTCGTTCAAAGCAGCTAGCTACATTCCTGCGCCTAGGCTCGCGTCAATCACTGCGGACCCGCCTTTGCCGCCTTTGCCTCGGGATCGCGCAGGAAGGGGGAAGAGCAGCCGGAAGCCAATGGCAGTGACGCCACCGGCGGCCGACCTTGCCGGCGATCGCCGTTCGCCGTTGCGTCACCCGCGGTCGCCGTTGCGTCAGCCGCGGTCGGCTCGCTGCGGCGTCGCGCTCATCGGCTGAGAAAGGCGATCTTCAAAAATTGTTTACAAATTATCTGTACAACGTATGGGGCTCACACTTGGCTCAAAAATCTCCCGTTATGTGTTCTACCACCTGAATGCATTTGATTGCCACCTTCACAAAGCTTTTCGGGGTCCCTTTAAAGCTATGACCACGCAGTGCGTTTGTCCTCAAGGATAAGGCAAAGAACAAAAATTGGCTATGAATCAGCTTCCATTAGTTTTTTGCCACAAAAAGTGGGTGTGCCTAAAAGTCTTGTTGGCAAAGAATAGAGTCCGACTACTGAGTGTGAGGAAGCCAGCCAGTGAGGGATGGTATACGAGGGCGAAGCCGATGTCGAGAGGGTCTCTGCTCATCACGCGTCCGCGGAAATACGTCATAGCTGCCAACCGGCAGGTACGACTGGTACAGGCAGGTGCCAAGGCTCGCCTGAATCTGAAATACGAAGAGCTAGATTATGAGCAGAAACGAACTATAATATCTCCTAGTAAGATATAAAACCAAGTATTCAGCACTTAATTACACTAATTTTAAATTTACTTTTCGAACTTTTCGCGGTTCTGTCACCACCGCAATGTATGCGGTGCAAACAAGTGATAGACCCAATCGGCCAAAATGAAAAAAAAAAAACAAAAAAACACCCAAAAATGTTTCAAGATGTCATCCCAATGAACACTCACGGAAGAATCTTTCGGCATGGCCTACTGTGAAGCGGCAGAGCCGCTCTCACAATCACAAAATACAGAAAACCTTTAACAAATTATGTCACGTTGGAAAGCGCTTGGCGCAGTGGCTAAGGCGTTGTGCTGCTGAGCACGAGGTCGCGGGTTGAATTCCAGGCCGCGGCGGCCGTTTTTCTGATGGAGGCAAAAAGCAAAAAACGCTCGTGTGTACAAGATTTCAGCGCACGTTAAAGATCCCCAGGTGGTCAAAATTAATTCGGAGCCCTCCACTACGGCGCGCTTCATCGCCTGCGTTGCTTCGGCGCGTTAAATTCCCTACAATCAATCTGGAAAACGCTTAACCGAACAGCAAGAGTGAAAGAAAAAACGATAAGATTCATGCAGGCACTGATTATGAGCCGGTTATCGTACGGCCTGCTGTATATACTACAAACTTTCCCTCACCGAAAAAAAAAAAAAAACCAAATAAGCGCCTTCATCAGGACAGAATATAAGGCAGTCCTCAGCCGCCCAATTTTCATGGTCACCGAAAAGGTCATATATATAGATTGGGTCTTTATACGTATACCTTTGAAGACACAAGCGAAGCCACCCTCTAGCGCAAATGAAGCGGCTGCTAAAGAAAAACCGGGACGGGCTATCGTAATCAAGATATATATATACCACGACACCATGACGCACATGTCAACGATCCAACGACTCCTCATGAAAACTTCCTAACGAATTCATTGGATCACGTATACACAAAAACAAGCGAGAAGCCAAGATCAAATTCATCCGATTAGAGTACCAACACCATGCAAGCACAGTATACACTTACACTGTAGTTTGCAAGAGTACCGAGGGCTCAACAATCGTCGCAGTGGACTACCCTGGCAATCACCTTCCCCCAATTCAGGAACGGAAGAAGGGGAAATTGTAGCCATCCTGTCGGCAGTATAAGTAGCGATAGTATTAAATATAAGCACGAACACCCTTAGAGACTCTCAATACATTACCATTACAGAGTGGCCCAGTGGCTGGGGTTGTGCTGCTGAGCCCAAGGACGCGGGTTCTATTCCCGGCCGCGGCGGCAGCTTTTCTGATTGGAGGCGAAAAGCGAAAACGCCCCTGTGTTCGAGATTTCGGCACACGTTAATGATTCTCATGTGGTTAAAATTAATCTGGAGCCTTTCACTACGGCGCGCGCCTCATCGCCTGCGTAGAGTCGGCATGTTGAATCTCATAATTAATTAATCAGTCAATCAACATCTTTACAGACGGAAAACGTAACCGCTTCAGGAAGATTCTCCCATGCACCTTGAATGAATTTCAAATTATGCATAGACACCCGGTCGCGAGGGTCTGGAAGGGATCGATGCTGCTGACCAAGAAGCACGACACCTCACATACGATATACTCCTCCCGGCCACGACTCCACACTCTCCTCCCAGAAAAATATACCGAACGCCACCTCTTTGTACGCCTAGGAACACGATCATTCACATGCCACAAGGGGCTCTCAAGGATGAAGAATCGAAAACTCTGAGCAGGAAACAAATCAATCTATATGTTCGAAAATCTAGATGGGCGAAGAACATCTGAAAACTGTGTAAAAATGCGAAAACCTGCACCCTCTTCAACGCAATCTTATAAATACCTTGGTTTACACTTAACATCTAACCTGCCATGGAAACTTCACGTTAGTTAAGAATGCATGCTAACCGTATGTTAGGCTACCTCCGGCGAAATTTTCCCTAATGTTGCTCCTTTACAAAAGTCTAGTTCGTTCAAAATTAGAGTATGCGGCTTCTGCATGGGATCCCGGTCAAGAATCACTCATTGCAGAAATAGAGAAAGTCCAGAATCGTGCGTCACGCATCATTCTTTCTAGTTATCACCGCACATCAAGCGTTACGGCCATGCAATGAGCCCTTTCTTTACCACTGCTCGACCATTGGAGGAAATTATTTAGGTTGTCTTTTTCACGAAATATACCACAAACATCCCCTTCTATATAAAACAACAGTTAATATATTCCCCATCTTACATTTCGGCACGCATTGATCATCTGTACAAGGTTAATATCCCGTCCTGCCATACAAAGCATTTCCATATGATCGAGTCGTTTATCACCAGCACTTGCATAAAAACCGCCTTCCTTCGTCTGTTGCTGCGTTAACCGATGAGACTGCTTTTCGATCTGCTGTAAGCAACCTGTTGTGGTGATTGCTTATCTTTACGTTGTTGTTTTCAGCTTGTGTTTGTGCTGCTGCTTTTCTTGTTCTGTTACACAGGCATGTGACCCACTCCCCTCTGTAACGCCCTTTGGGCCCTGAGGGAGGGAGGAAAGAAAGAAAGAAAGAAAGAAAGAAAGAAAGAAAGAAAGAAGGAAAGAAAGAAAGAAAGAAAGAAAGAAAGAAAGAAAGAAAGAAAGAACAAACAAATAAATAAATAAATAAATAAATAAATAAATAAACCTAGCATGTCCAAGGGTATGCTCAGGGAAGATCAACTCAGACATTACATATTCCACTCCTGTGGAAATATAGGAAGCGGCTTTGAACAGCTCGTCACCTCGAGATCAGGGTGAGATGATTGAGGGCACGCAGGGAACGAGCTGCTGCATCCGGGGCTCTTAGAGTATACCTCTATATAGCTCGGGGCTCTGGACTTCGGGCTTCCTCTGCCCAAACTCCTACTGTTTCTTACTGAACAAATAAAGGTATTCGCTTTCTATCTCTCTCTCAAAGCAAAAACCAAAACTTTTCGACCCAACACAGCATCGGGGAATAAGCACTTTGAGCCAGTGACAGTGTCGCCCTCGCTGAAACTGACCAACACCAAGCAGCCGCAACCTTTCACGCCTACATCTTGAGCCTCACAAGCGTAGATGGTGTCTGTCTTTCCTGTGCCACGGCGATTTGAAACCGTCGAGGCAGTCTTTCTGTGTTGGCTGGCATTCGGTGCTTGGAAATCAGAAATCGTAAACGCAGCAACTCTGTTCCCAAATGCTCCTACGGCATCGAACCAACGATATCGAGTCGTACATCTTAGGATCTAAACGAGATGTCATTGCAACTTTTTTCTGTTCTGATATGTACTCGCAGGATTTTGTTGAAAGATTCCTCAGAATTTTGCAGTGCTGAGTGCCTTACGGAATACACTTTCATGTGATCCAAACAGGCTTTTTTGCCTTGTAGTCGATCACTTGATTTATTAATTATGAGCTCCATTACTTTTTTTCATTTCCCTGGAACAGTGCCGTCCGTGGCGAACCGCTCGTCAGTGAAATTAATGCAGGTGGCGGTAAGCGCAACGTAGTTTTGCATGGCTTTCTGTCGTTCCGCTGCGGTGCGGCTTGCAAAGCGTAGATAACCACAAGGACTTTTTTCAGATCGGTAAATCTTGAAAGTAGAGGCGACCTTTACGACGCATGCCATGTGCGTGATTTACGCCCATACTCAGTAATTACAAATAGCAGACGACGCTCAATGCGCCAAGCTGGAAGTCAAGCTGAAAGTGCAAGTCCGTTCATTCCTGGAAATTTTTCATGCCTGCATGCAGTTTGGCATGTCGAGGAATATATTTCAGCTAAATGCTCCTACAAATCCGGTGTGCACAGCCGATCCAGGAATGCTGCGGCGCTGGCCTTTGGCAGTTGATGACGATATTAACGGCGTCGTGCACAAGCGAAACAGAAAGTTGGGGAGTGCCTTTTAAGATTTATCTCAAAACAGAAATTGTGATGGACGACGCTTCCGTAACTTCATTAATTACGGTAGAAACGTGTTTAATTTAATAGAAATGCGATTGCTACAGTCATCGGGAATTGTTTGCAGAAAATGGCTACATCCCCACTCCGTGGATGATGGCGAGGGTGCGGAGCACGGGGACTCGAAATTACATCCAAGTTGCGCCCCGAGTGACATCCGATTTGCGCCCCGACCGTCATTCGATTTGAGCCGTGAGCTGCACCTTGATTATTCACTAAATCGCTTGATGGTGGTGTGCGCACGGATGGACGCGGACGGACATTGGGAGGTCCTAAGGTACTCCGCACCGTTACAGGCGAGGGAGTAAGCCGTTTGACTCTCAGGCCCATGGTCGTAGCCCAATGGGTAAGACGACTGGCACTAACTCTCTCTGATCTACCAGACGCAAGCTCCAGTCCTGCCGGTTCCTGTGGGATTTTTTGCGATTGTAAATGCTATGCGCACGGACGCGGACGGACATTGTGCGGTCCTAAGGTACTCCGCACCTGATAAATACCGCATGATAGTAGAACGTTATTGCTTGTCGTGGAAAAGCATTACTTATACGACTTGCGATGGTTGCTGGCTAGTTGGCTAATGGTTTTTCGAAAACCAATTCCTGCGTGGGCGAAGGACGAGAGACCGGAGGGTGCCAAAAACTCGTTTTTAGTTTCCCACTTGAATGCTGCAGTCGAGGTTTACAAGCTGCCACGTACGCTTGAAAAGCATGCACTTCTCCGTCTAACGACGGTGACGATTTATCGGTTTCCTTGGTTGCCTTCTGGATTTAAACTTCGAATAGCTGAGCTTTGAATTTGACCAGCACGCAGTTTGGTCTTATTTTGATCGCAGCGTCTATGACTTTGAGCCTTTCTTATTCTATTTTGCACGAACAAAGCTTCACGTTCAACCATATATGTCGTCGTTAGACGGAGGGCTGGATGATTTTGCTGTTTAATTTTGCAGTTCCATATGCATGACCCCTCTCCAAATCCTAACTGCTTCCAGCGTGTCAGAAATGCGTCTCTGCTGGAAGACTCGGGCTGATGCACCCCTATTTCAGGCAACTAGTCGCGCGTTTTCGGTTTCTTCCCAAGGCATTACACAATAAAAAACACAGGCTGACATTACCATTGCCACATTTTTTTCCCACGCAGGTGGTAAAATGGGAAGGGGAGGGGGGATGGTTTGGAGCTTGGCTGTTGGGTGGTTTAATAACTTTGGCTCTTGATAAAATGACCACTAGAAAAGAGAGAGTTCCGCTTGGGCTCTCAGGCTCCCATGCTGTCCCTGATCAGGGCCATAGCCGGCATTTTTTTTCGAAGGGGGTTTTGAGTTATGGAAAGGGCTGACTTTTGTCGGAAGGAACAGGAAGTCTCGCGTTACGCGCAGCCTAAAAAAAAATTCTGCGGGGGTTTGAACCCTAACTCCCCCCCCCCCCCCCCCTCTGGCTACGTCCCTGCTGTCACTCAAACACCGAGGGCGAGGGCACAAAGCTCACGATTACAGAAAGAAAGTGTAAACTGCAGCGACGCTTCCACGACCACACGGTAATCGATCTCGTACCTAAGTGCCTTTCTCTCCAAAGCACACGTATCGAGGTGTCCCACCGTTAAAGGGACACTGAAGTGAATTTGTTAAGCTCCCGTTTTTGCTTGCACTGCGTAGACTGGCTCAAATTAGCACACTTTTCATCGTTTATCCGGTTGACAAATCGGTAATTATTTTACAAAGCGCGAAAGAAGAAAAACTACCATGCGCGGTTTGCGGCGGCCGCACCAACTAAGGCTGTGACGTTGGGAGGAGGGGCACCGTGATTGGACGATGCCCAAGGTTAGCAATCAAACAAGTTTCGGTTTCGATTTCGGTTCTGTAAAACATAACCAATGGCGTTGTTGGATGGGCATTCTCAATATCTCAGTAATCATCGTACCGCGCTTCTGCCATGTTGTCGGCTGTAAAATGCACAAGATAAGCCTCCCAGGACGGCTTGTAGTCGTAGCATTCACTAGCCGAGACCTACGCAGTGCATGAACGCCCTCCGCGTACCCGCAGACGCCCAAATGTCATGCGCTTTTCCCCCATATTTGGAGCTTGCCTCCCTCATGCCTGTATCGTAAAAAGCGTGTTCGCACCAGGCCAAGGGTCTGTTCATTCTGGCCTGTGCCCACTGCCTGCAAGCAGTCGGTGCTTATGGCAACAGCACGCCAACGAGAACTCGCTAGCACGCCAGTGCCAGCCTGCGCGCGTTCTGTGAACTAGTTCGTGTAGCCATGAACGTTGCGGCCCAAAAAAAGGTGAACTCAATATAGAAAACATCGACGGAAAACAAAAAAGTTAACTTACAAAAAAAAAAGCACGTACCCGCGGGGATTCGAACTCGTGACTTGCAAAACACTTGCGGGGACATACCTAGGGCCTCAGACCACTGAACCACGAAGCTTTTTTTTTTTTCTTTATTACATGGGAAAATACGCTCAGACGTTGCAGTACGAGGAATACAAGCAAACAAAAGAATACCCTGAAGTTACGAGAAGCAAATATACATCAGAATTCAGGCAAACACACACAAGCGTTCAAAAGAGGGAACCAGTCAGGTGGTTGGTCAAGCGAACTATACACACTATGTACAAATGCCACAGTTTCTCGGAAATAAGACTTAGTTGATCTTGGTGGCTCAGCATGCCTATCACATAAGCGGCATCGCCACAGACTGTACAAACCAATCAACACGAACATGTCATAAGGTGGCTCACCAGGATAGTCGAATGGCAAAAATCGGATAGAGAAAGGCGTAATATCCATGTCTTTTTTGAGCGTTCGCTGTAGAATGTCCCAGAAAAAGACAGCATCTCTGCAGTCTACAAAGCAGTGATCAATTGTCTCTGGTCGAGTACAGAGCCGACAGTCTGTCGACCAAGCTATAAACAGACCCCGATCTCTTTCATCCAAGTTTTAACAGGGAGCGTGCCAGTGTGTAATTTAAAGAAAAATGTTAACACCTGGCGGAACACACATTTTACACACTCTATTGAGGACATCCTGGTACGGACACTGTAGGTACAGAACACGATATAAAGGTGTGGGGAAAAGCCCAGAAACCAGGGCATCAGAAATAGACTCGCGCGTAGCAGTAAATATGTACTCAAGGCTAAAACGAGCCTGTAAGAAGCGAATTGTGTCAACCACTTCTTTGAGGAAACCTCGCGGGCTTCGGGCTGCGTCCACAGACAGCGAAGACACCACAATATCAGGGAGAAAATGTGCAAGACGTATTTGCAGTATAGCTTTCAAAAAAGGATGTTGAACATCTCGAAAGTAGAATAAACGAGAAAGAAGCTGCCAAAGAAACAGATGAACAAGCCCAAGTCCCCCTCGCACAACCGGAAGAAAAAGGTTATCTCGACGCATTGGCTCACTACGCGAACACCAAATGAAGGTTGCAAAAATCCGGTGAAAAGCCTGTATCCTGAGTCGTGAGCAATGTAACACCTGTAGGACATAAAGAAGTCGGGTCACAAGGAACGTGTTACACGCCCGAGCACGAGAAAAGATGGACAGCTGCCGTCCCCGCCAGTCATTCACTTGGCGCTGTAGCTTCACCGCCTGCTCCGACCAATGCGAGTCAGTTTTGCGAAACTGCGAGAGGGGTACTCCTAAATAAGTTAGGTCTCTATTCCAATTGATTCCGGCGAAACAATCGGGTGTGGTTTCCCATTCTCCTAACCAAAATCCCCAGCTTTTCTCGAAATTCAGGGCCGCACCTGAAACCTCGCAAAATTCTTGTGTAATGGCACGAGCATTCTCCACGCTGGCCTTGTCAGTACAAAATAAAGCGACATCATCGGCATATGCTAAAATTTTCACTTCGAAGGACGATAGCGTGAACCCTCTAACATTAATGTCCTCTATTATGCGCATGCATAATGGTTCCAGATATAAGCAATGGTGATAATGGGCACCCTTGACGAACCGATGAAAGAAGGTGGATTGGTTGGGTTAGTCGATTGTTGACTATCACTCTTGTCGAGCCATTAGCATAACATATTTGAATACCTTCGGTAAGCCAAGATCCTGCGTTCACATGCTGTAGAGCACGAAACAGAAATTGGTGACTGACGCGATCGAATGCCTTTGCCAAATCTAGTTGTACTAAGGCTACCTGGGCTGACGTACCCGAAACACACTCCAATATAGACCTTGCTATGTGTATGTTAGTTTGAATAGATCGCCCACGGATGCCACATGTCTGATGGTCACCAACTAGTAGCTCAATTACATTTTGAAGACGGTTGGCCAAAATCTTAGCGAAGACTTTATAATCTACATTACATAAGGAAATGGGACGATATCCTTCTACTTTACGCAGTTTGTCAGGATCATTACTTTTGGGGATTAGAACAGTGTGGCCTTCGTACAGCGTAGGTGGAAGAAATCCAGTCTTGTAAGCCTCGCGGTAAACCTCAAGTAAAAATGGAGCCAGCAGAGAACAGAATGTGTGGTAAAATTCTGCAGTGAGACCATCAGGTCCCGGGGTTTTGCCTTTCGACAATGATTCAATGCTAGACACCAATTCTTGAATGCCAATCTCCTGGTCAATGGATTCACACTCGTCCTGGTTTAATTTGGGCAGCAAACTAATGAATTTGTCAATGGAGTCCTCGCTCACTGCTCTTTTGGGAGTTTGGAATACAGTTCTATAGTAATCGACGAAGGCCATCATTATCACAGTAGTGTCATCAGTAATTTTCTCTTTATACTCAATTTCAAGTATTTGTTTAGACAGAGCATGACGGCGCTCATCACCTAGTGACCGGCGACACGGTTGCACTTCAGCAAAGCGCTGTGATCTCGCTCGCACTAGTGCTCCCCGGTATTTCTCAACATCAAAACGCCTGTAGCTGCGCCTTGACATTCCGAATGCCATCCATATATTGACCTGGACATCGGCCTTCAAGTTCATAAAGTTCTCTCAACAATTTATTTAGGTGATTTATGTTGTTTTTCTTTTCAAACGCCATCACTGTAGCCTCTTCAATTGCCGTGACTTTCACTTCTTGCTTAAATAATTCCCACCGTGCGAGCATTGGCAGATCATAGCGATTTCTTGCATTTTGCATAATTTCTGGCACACGATTTAAAAAGGGCTGATGGGATAGTAAAGAATTATTAAATTTCCACAATTCCCAATTCAGGCGACGACTCCGACACTGTTGGCTACCATGCGCAGCAGATACAAGGCAATGGACGCTAAAAAATACCGGATGAACAGAGTAGCTATGGACACACGGTAGAGAATCTAAAGAAACATAAATACGGTCCGTGAGAGGCTCCCTGAAAATGTGTAAAACGATTTTGCAGTCGGACATTTTCTCCTATGTCACAAAGGTGAAAGTCACAAGCAATGTTTTCCAATGTTATAGCGCTTAAAGGGGTCCTGAAATACCTTCCGCCGATGCGTGGATGTACATGTAACCAAATAAAGCAATGTATTAGCAATCTCCTCCCGCAAGAATTTTGTTGAAGCGATGAGTATTAGCTGAGAAATCGTAAATCAAAAACCGCGTATTATCGTCGCGCCGCGTTTCCTCCTCCTTTCAACTTACTCTCCGCTGTTGACGGCGAGCGAACCTTCCCTCCCATGATGCTGCGTTCCTCGGCGGTGACGTACTTCCGCTATTGCGCTGCTCACACAGCCGTCTGCTACGGGCAAGCTTTGTTGACACCATGAATCCCGCTCTCCGCTCAAGGCTGGAAAAGCGAACGAAAAATCTGGCCGCATGTGTGCGGCGGCCTGGCCTTGCCCTTTCGCGGTGTACGTTGCTGCAGAACCTTGCTATCGGCGGCACGCGACTCTTTATCGGCGGCGAACTCACAGCCGCACGGAAAGGATCCTGCGCTCGCTCCCTTGGATGCACTGCGCACTGTTTATCCAAAAAGCGCCGTATCAGATGTGGCCCCGCTGGTGCCGGGTCTTATTTTGTGGCGGTGGTAATTCCTGGCGGCGGCATGTGAAAAAGACATTTTAAACCGATACAGAACCCGTGCACAAAACGCCAGTTCAGCTTGGGGCGACGCGTGGTGGAGAGCGGCAACGTTGGCAAAACATGCTCCTCCGCGGCTCTGAGCTTTCTAGCGCTGGAGCGAGCACCATTTCTTTGACAATATCAAACATCGGTTGCCCTGGAAACAAGGCACAAACCGCTCTAGAAGTCAGTTACGGTTGCGTGATCCCGGTTCAGCTTGGGGCCCCACCTCGCGGCATATGGGCACTGCAGGCATACTACTCACTCCCATTTGGAAGTGCGAGATGCGTTTGGCATTACAGGAGGCGATGGTGTGTATGTTGTGGACGCCTTTGTTTCGCGATGAAATGCGACGTTGTGCTTCTGCGGGTGGATAGTGCTTCCCATGGTCTGGATTATCTTTCTCAAGCGGCGTACGACTCAACCTCGCATGGGGTATGTGCAGTGTGCGTGGCTAAAAGCCATCTCGGCTTGTGCGCCAGAGTCAAGTGACTTGCTGTGCTTGCTGTTCGTCCCCGCAAACCGCGCGCGAGGTGAGTGCCGAATTTACGAGGGGCAGGAGGAGGCAACCCATCGTCTGTCAATCGCGGTTCGGACTTGCAACGCATGTTGTGACGTTGTGTTCGTTCGAAACGCATCTCTGGATTGTTTGGAAGTTGAATAAAATGTGTGCGTCAAACCCGGGCATTCGGCTCAGGGCGTTCTCTGCGATTGCAAGAAAGAAGTGCCACGGGGCTTCAACGCTTTCTTTATGGAACGTACTCAAGTAAGAGAATATTGTCACGTAGCCAAGGACGAAGCAGTTGTTTGGAAAAGAAACAAGTTTATTGGAGCGAACTTGTGCTCCCCTAACAACTGAAAAGAATACAGAGGCGGCGAAGCAGTGGTCAACAAAGTGACGTTACGTGCGTCGGAGAGCGTCGCAGAATCGAATGCCCCGGCGTCCGCACTGCAGGCTTTTTATCTTTTGGCGCGCGTGGTTCTCGAAACGTCGATTCGCATCGAGAACATAGTAGATCCAAGAAGATTATTCTGGGCTGTTCACGTTAGATCGGAATGCTCTCCCTATCACAACAGATAACACATGCGGCACAGAAAGAAAGAATGGAACACGCGCTTCCCTTGGCGCAGAGATAACACAGACCGGCGCAGCCGGCGGTAAAAGCAAAACACAAATAAACAAACCCAATGTATGGTTCGCGGCAATATTCATGTCGTGTTATGGCCCTGTTGCATTCAATACAAACGGTTAAGCGTTTGTTTACACTTGTTTCGTTTGTCGTAAAATGTCCAAGCACTCCGGCACTCCGCTGGCAGATCAGCCGGCGAGCCGACGCTGAGCAGACGACTCATCTCTTTGCCGGAAGTGCGTGAAAAAGCCGCCCAATAGCAGGATGTCTAGCTCATGACGAACATCTGGGAATCGATGATGTAGACATGTGAAGATGGCGGCGTCCAAAAACACGAAGGAAAGGGTGAGAAAAAAGCGACAAACTTTGCAACAAAAGTGTGAGCTTTCCGCTGCGCGTAAAAGAGTAATACTTGGCACAGATGATGTTGACGACCCAATCTAACGATTGCGCTAGTCAATTTAGTGTGCTCAAAACGCCTTTCAGGGCCCCTTTAAGTCCGATCGTTGGTGCTCACATGACCTGTCACTCGGATTACACACACAGTTAAAATCCCCTAAGACCATTAAGTGGCGGTCAGTACGCAGGTGACTCTGTAATGACAGGAAATATTCTTCCCGTTGGCGAGGTTGCGACGGTGCATAAACGACAATAAATCTCCATGACTGTCCCGCGATCATTAGGTCACATACGATAAGGCGTCCCTCCGAATCAGTGGATACAAATTCCACACAGCTTTGGAGGCGCTTATTGTTCAGAAAGAGCATGCACCCAGCAGATAACCCTTTGGCGTGGCTAACGCACACTTCGTACTCTGATTGAAAAGGAGCTAGAGCTTCCGCAGTCCCTTCATCCGACTGAATTTTTGTTTCTTGAATGGCCAATATATCAAGCTTCCAACCCCGCATTAGGTGAAGAAGCTGGCCTTGACGCCTCTTGTTACGTAAGCCACGGACATTTAACGTTCCAAACTGAAAAGAAAGAGCTCCCACCACGACAACCTACAGCAGTACTGTAGCGTCTCTACCTCGCCTACCCACAGTTCCGTCAGGATCTGGAGGCCGGGCAGCAGGACGGCGACCAGTTGTTGCACTTTCCGCAGCCGGGGAGGCAGCCAAAGCTGCCCCTGATGATGATGCAGCGTCGGCAACTAGAGGAGCCTCTGAGCTTATGAGGCCTGTATCGCAGGAGGATGTGGCACCCGGCGCCAAAGCCGTCGATAGCACCGCCGAAGCAGCAGGAGCAGGATCCGAAGCATCCCTGGCAAGGAACTTCTTCGCCTGCTTCATCTCCATGACCTCTGGTTTTCCACCCGAAGCCTCAGCTTCATCAAGGGGCGCAGGTCGCTTTTTGGTACCAATGTCAAGTTCCATTTCTTCATTCTCCGTCGACGGTGGTCGATCCAGGTAAGGTGGCGACTCGGCCCATGTTGCAGGCAAGACCGCAACGTTAGCGCCCCCTCCTTGATCTTCAGGCGGTACCAAACTGGACGCATCCTCCGTGGGCACCAC
This sequence comes from Haemaphysalis longicornis, assembly GCF_048455015.1. Lineage (NCBI taxonomy): Eukaryota > Metazoa > Arthropoda > Arachnida > Ixodida > Ixodidae > Haemaphysalis > Haemaphysalis longicornis. Next base: position 240,894,342 of record NW_027526203.1, on the reverse strand, counting down.
AGGAGCCCTATCTTCTCGCCGCTGCTCCGCAGCAGCTTCCCCTGAAGAATCCACGACCTCACTTGCATCCATGATGTGAGACGAAACAGTGTCATCTTCCGCTTCACGACCCGAACGAAGCTTGTCTGCGTAGGTTTGCACACACGCTGATGACAAGTGGCCGTAACGGTGGCATTTCTTGCAACGCGGAGTCTTGCACTGCCTCCTTATGTGGCCTACCCTATTGCAGCGCAAGCAGAGTGGCGGACGCCCAGGAATCAAGATGAGAGACTGTTGACCGTAGACGTCCAGTAGGTGCGGCAGCGAGTTGACTGAGATTCCATCCTTCAGCGTCAATGACACGTCTCTGTTGTTCATCTGCCAAGCCTCCATGCCATCACACCGCCACATTTCTCTTGTGATAGACTGAACCGTGCCATACGGTTCCAGCGCTTCTACAATTCGGCGTTGCTCTATGTGCGGGGAAAGCCAAAGAAGCTTCATTTTGATATTCCTGCTCTCAGGATCAATGACCAGGCACTTGAGGCCTTTGACCGAAAGTTCACCTCGCTCTACTAGCTTTTGTTTCGCTGCACCGTTGACGCATGTGACAAGCCACAAGTGACTCATCTGATATTGACCACAAGCAAGAATGTCCTTGGTGTCTAGAACGGCAAGCAAAGCATCGCGAAAGTCCGGGGCACGGTACGGTCGGCCAGACAGGTCAGCATGCAAGAACACGGAGTTTAGAACGGTGTTACCAGAAGGCAGACGGGGAAGTACGACCTTGTAGGTTCCGGAATCGTCAGATGACGCAACTTGAGTACCTCGGCCCAAGGCCGATGCGCTGTTTCCAGCAGAATGCATTGCAAACGTGGCCGTAGCAGCCGTCGTCGTCTTCTTCTTCACCACTCAACCACGAAGCGGGATGCGAAGACCGTGCTAATATAGGGTATACGTTGTACAACCGGTTTACACTTTTATTTAGTTTTGGCATTTCAAGCAGTTTAGGTGACTATTTGTTGTACTGCGCTCGTGCAGTAAGCGTCGCCCAAGTTTCCACAGTAGCTCAGGTCTAGCAATTGCATTTCGTAGACGGAAAAGCGTTCGAAGATGCGTAGTCGTGCTGCTGACCGCTGTGCTTGTTCGCCCAGCGCAAAAAAGTGCTTCCCGCGCCCTAGTTTTACGCTGTACGGTAAAAATATCAGTTGATTTTATTTCCTTAGTACCTATTGACTTCGCTGACTCTTCTCCCGCCTTCAAGAGGCCTTATATTTTCCTACTGGCGTACCAGTCAGCGAAGCATCGCATGTGCGCTTGTGCAGCGCTTGTGTGAAGCGACCTTGACTTGGAGCTAGATACAGTGTACAAACAAACCAAGTCAAGAAAGGCACATTCTTCCATTCACAAACGTGTCCTGGCTTCGTTTCAACTAAGCGAGCGAATTGCGACCAAGCAATTTTTTTTTAACCTCCTTGATTGCGACGACCCGCCGGCGGCCGGCGGACGAAACGCTGGGCCGACTGACTCTGTCTGAAGGCCGGGGAGCCGTGCAGTAACGCAGCCTGCCAGCTCATCCCCTCCTGACGTCACACGAAAACGCCACAGAAAATGGGCGAGCGTAAAGAGAGGAGGGCAGCATTTTCGAATTAGTTTTTCTACTAAATAAAATCGCGTAAACGCGCCTAGAGTGGTCGAAACATGGCCTGGGGACTCCGGACTACAATTTGCGCTAGTAATCCCGCAATGTTTACATATCACTTCAGTGTCCCTTTAAGGCTGGCGTACGTAGAAACCGTAGCCATTGAAACCAGTGAAGATAATTTGAAATGGTAGAAATGAATACTGATATTAATATTTTTATTCCTACTCAGATCGCGCGGAGCAAGGCGCTGGGCCCTGCAAAAAGTGCTCATGTAAGTGTAGCCCATTACCAACTTTAGAAGTGTTCAATAAGTTTACGTAGCCGTTATAGCCTTTAAGGAGAAATGAATACTAATAATAGTAGTTTTATTCGTACTCAGGTATAGATTGTCAGGCAATCGCCAAGCGTAGATAGCTGCAAAAAGCTCTCATATGTCACTGTAACCCATACCCAACTTTAGAAGCGTCTGACAACTTTACGTAGCCGTTATTGCATCTAAGAAGCCAACACAAATCTGTCTAGACTTCGTTTCATCTGCTCACAACCGCACCAAAACATTCAAAGCGCCGAAGCAAACACGGCAAAAACAACGGAAGTCTGCATAGTCCAATGCACCGGCTCATTCCACTGACCAGAGGAGCGCCGAGTGGTGGCGCCACCCGTCCAGCTAAAACGCAAGCTCTTTTTTGTTGGCCTCAAAAGAAGTGATTGCTACCTTTCATTTTTTTGCGTGCCTTCCATGCTCTTGGCTTGTCTGCCCACTTTTTTCCCTCCGGGTAAGCTGCAGAAGAAAGCAGTTCTGCCTACCAATTAATTGTCGGGCCCGCATGGTACAAGGCGGTGCTGCCCTCGTTTCTGCCTCGTCCTAGTCATCCGTTATGAATTCTTGGCAGTCGCTGGAGGCTGAAGCATGCGTTGGCCAGGAATCTCGAGACTTGACCTAGCTGTATTTAGCCTTGATCATGCTTCGACCGTGGCGGCGTGAAGTCGCTGCTGGTAAAATCGACATGGAAGCTGCTTGTCAGAATCGTGCATGCGCAGCACTAATAGTCTTGCCGGTGAGGCCTCCCGCTTTCTTTTTTTGATGCTAACATCACCCTTGCTTCTCTTTCTCTGCCGGCGCCTCGCGCATGAATTGTAGTGCGGAAAAACACTAGGCAGGGCATCTGTTTTAAACTACGCCTTTTCGTGTCACTCCGAAAGTTAAGACTCCAGACCCCTGAGTAATTGGATGTTGAGCTTGGTTAATTCCCTTCTTGACACGATTGTCGTCCATTGAGTTAACTTCGTCTCCTGGGAACTCATGATAAGAGGCACGTGGCTCTTTCCTCCGCACGCAATTGATGCGCAGAATGGGATACAGTCGAACACGGATATATCGAACTCGAAGGGGATCGCGAATTAGTTCGATATATGAAAAATTCGATATAAAAAATAACGGCCCCGAGACTTTACCTGTGGCGGACGAACACCTACAATCGGCGCATTCAAGAATGACAACTAACTCCGCACACACGATGCAACGGAATGTTTTATTTCCGTGAAAAAAATCGCTTATCTTGGCCTGCTTCTTCGTCTTCGAAATGAAATTGAAGACGCTGGCCTCGATCTTGTCGAGGCTGTCCAGGTGCGACAGCCCGGTTCCCTCCATGTCGCCACAACAACGGCGAATCAAGCCGAACGCTGCCGCCACTTCGGCGGCGGAGTACGCGCGTGTAGCCGCCGCCTCGTTCGGACGATCTTCGTCGCCACTTGAGCTGTCGGCCTGGGCATCCTGGGTCCCTGCGACCGCAGCTACAATGTCCTCGTCAGCGAGGATCGCAACAGCCTGAACATTGCATTCCACTTTCACGAAATCGTCCGCAAACACTTCGGGTGGAACGGCAGCCGGGAAGAGTGTCGACAACTCGCGAAACGCGTCCTCTATGCGCTCTTCGTCGCCGTCTTCACCGGTTTCCGCAAGTTTCGCCGTCACGAAGCCTGCCTTCCGGAAGCAGTTGGCCACTGTGACCGTCTTCACGTCTCTCCAGGCGCCCGTCAGCATTTGAATGGCACCAAGCAGGTCAACCTTCAGCTCGGTGCCCATGCGGAGGTTGACCAGCAGCCTATCAAGGAGTCGCCTCCTGTAGCCCACCTTGAAAGACTTGATGATGCCCTGGTCGAGCGGTTGCAGCTTCGCTGTCGTGTTGGCCGGCAGAAACTTCAGCTCGATGTTTTTGAGCTCGCAAGTGGTGTGGTGGGCCGAACAGTTGTCCACAAGAAGGCAAGCGCGACGCCCCGACTTGCCCAGCTCGACGTCCCACGCTTGGAGCCATTCTGTGAACAGCTGACGCGTCATCCACGCCTTCTTGTTCGAGGCGTAGCGAACGGGGAGCTGCTTACAGTTCTTGAAACAGCGCGGTTCCCTTGCTTTCCCGATCACAAAGGGCTGGAACTTCCGAGATGCATCCATGTTGGCTGCCAGCAGAACGCTCACGCGGACTTTACTCATTTTGCCGCCGTGACACGTGCTGCCCCGGACGTCGAGAGTCTTGCTCGGCAGCATTTGCCAAAATAAACCGGTCTCGTCGGCGTTGAAAATTTCAGCGGGTGAAAACTTCGCCGATATTTCCGGCCACTGCTTCGTCAACCACTGCTGGATGTTCTGGCTGCGTACGGCTTCGCTTTCGCCAGAAATGGTTTTGCCGACGATGTTGTAGCGTTGCTTAAATCGGTGAAGCCACCCGGTTTTGTCGCCGAAATTGTCCTCACCCAGTGCAGCAGCAAACCATTTGGCCTTAGCCATCAGCATTGGGCCATCCACAGGAATGTTCTTCGCGCGCACTTCTAAAAACCAGGCATAGAGTGACTTTTCTACTTTCCCGTGGGCAGTAGCACGCACACGACAGGCTCCCGACGTTCGCTGCTCCACCGCCTTTGCCTTGATATCCGCCTTGTTCTTCAACAAAGTGCTCAGAGTGCTACGTGGTATCCCGATGTCGTCCGCCACCGTCGAACCTTTCTCGCCCGCCTCAACACGCTGTATGGCTTTTAACTTCGTCGCAAAGTCAAGGTTCCTCCGCTTCATGACGCTGGCCATTGCTACACGAGAAGTCGAAAATTCAAGCAGTCCGCACCGCCTTTGCACAGCACGCACGCAAAAGAGGAATGCGGTGGTACGCGACAACTAAGGGAAATGAACTCCACCAACAAAGCGCACGCGAACAGTCGCGATGGCGGCGATGGCTACCCGGGCTGCCTGCTAGGGCAGCAGCCATTGAGAACTTTCCTCCATGGCAGCAGCGATGTACGAAAGGCGCGAGCTGTGGTTGGCTGATCAAAACGCACAAAACATCAACAACAAAAAAGAAAGAAAAGGCGAGAGGAGGAGGCCGCCGGCGCCCAACATCACAGTCCGAGCCCCCGAGCCCTCACATTTTTCAAGCGTTTCGGGTGTCGGCGGAGGCGCTGTGCCGCGAAGGTGGCGAAGGTCGCGGGGCGCAGCGAGTGCCGAAGCGCACCTTCCAGCTCGCGCGGCGTTCGATATATCCGATGGCGGGTAAAAATACCGTTCGATATAAACGTGCGAATTTCTATACTTTTACAAAGGATTTTCAAGGGGATAATTCACGAGTTCGATATAGCCGAAAATTCGATATATCCGTGTTCGATATATCCGTGTTCGACTGTACAACAACCCCGCATTATTCGGTTTGAGTCTAAATTTGGCCCGCACTTTCTGCATGAGTTCACGATAGGTGCCACCCCTGCAGAACCGGTCCTGCACTTCTGTCGTCTGCTTCTGGACCTCCTCTCCGGGAAGTGCAGGGAAAGCCGTCGACTCATCCTGCACTTTATGCACCACCGGTAAATCGAAGAGAAAAGTGCAGGCGTCGCGCTCTGCATTAGGAACTCGAAGATGCAAGTGCTGCACAAACTGAATAAGTTTAGCGAGTGCAGCCAAATCGAAAACACCTTATGCTCACTGCGCCGTTTACCTGCAGATCGTCTGCTACCGCGCGACTTACGAGCCTACGGGGGCGGTAGCGACATGATAGGTAGGTAGCGCACCACGCGGAATTCAGACGCAGTGGGAGAAAGCAACAGAAGGCCAGGCAGGCGCGCTTAGGAGGCGTCACTCCGACCCATAGAGTTTCATACTAATGAAACTAGAGGGGACACTGGCGCTGCAATCGTTCAACCCCCATGGAGCTGATTGTGTGACGTAGACTCATGATTTTCGAACTTGGCTTAACTTGAGGCTTGACGATTGTTATATGTACTAGGCTTCGTACTTTTCCGCTCCGTCAGTTTCGGTTTCGGCGTCGAAAGCGTCGGTGGGTCATTCCGGGGCAGAATTGCTGTTGGCGTTTGATTCCAGCGGCTGCAGTGCGCAAATACTGCACGGCTGGAATGAATGGATACGGGAAGCACTCCGCGCCGGGTAGTGCGTTCCATCCTAGCCACGTTCATGACTACGCTTGCGATTATAACGTTACGAGCACGGTAGCGCCGAAGACAAATAAAAATCTTTTATCAGCAGTAAGTATGTGTGCACAGCCGGTGATTTTTTTTTTAATGTTGCGGGAGCGTCCACCAGCGGGTGGGTCGGCACCTTATCGTGGGAGAAAGCGGCGAAACAAGTGAGGGTAGGCCGCTTGCATAGGACGATTCCGCCAGTGCAACCGTCGTCTGCTAGGCTGTTCCCGCAAGCACAACACAGCCGACACAGTCCCTTTCCGTTGCTAATCAGCTGCGTGTATTCACCGGTGTAACCAAGGCTCACGCGCAATCGCTGTGACCGCCCGCAACCATGGACGCATATGGGGTGTTTGAAGCTGAAGGTAAAAACAATGTAATTAAATGAATACTCTGTATATGCAGTGCAGTATCAGACAGGGGAAGGAAACGTACCTCTGCAACGGTAGAATGGCTTTCTATTGCAACAGAACGTGGCCAAATGATTGCCTGGGGCCTACCAGTACTTTTGGGCCATAAACTATGGCTTACATAGCTATGTACAGTCGGTAAATCGCTTATCTATAACAGCGATTTCAACTTCAACCAGCTACATCCGAAAACTGCCGAAACATACTCGTTCCAAACATGTCGGAGGCAAAAGTTAAGGGCTAAGACTTCAGAATTCCGCAGTAGTTTTATTGAAATCCCCCACCGGCGGGGCAGGATAGGGCTGAGTACGAAAGCTGTGTTATAGACAAGCCTTTTACCGGCTGTACTGGTGAAGCCATATGAGGCGATCACCGGCATGCATGCTTGCTATTCAATGAAGTCGCTGTGATTCTACATTGGTCACAGTGTTCCCCATCCAGTGGCAGGTGTTGCTGTAGCAACTGTTTGCGTTAGTGGAACCCTGGCTCAGCGCCTGGAGACAGGCATATTGAGCACAGAGAAAAAGTTGGCGACTGCACTAAGCGAGTACTGTGTGAATTTATTGTGCCAACAGCAAAGTGCAGAATTCCGTTTCACTCATTTATAAAAAAGCCCTCACCACAGTCATACTCTGTAACACTAATAAAAAAAGCACAGCATTGCTTAATACATCGAAAGCAAGAGTGCAAGCTTACCTTGATGAAGTTGTTTTGAACTTTTGAAGGCTGGTAAACAGCAAACATGCAAATTATGCAGCGAAAATGAGTGAAGGCATAAGCATGTCGCATCAATGTATTTATTGTCCCATCCAAGAGCCACTGTGAACATATTGGTACCAGGATTTAGTTTGTAGCTACCTACCAGCATTGCCATTTTCGCAACCAGCATACTGATGTACGCAGGCTGCTTTATGCAGGAATCAACAAAATGGTTACTGTAAGTGGTGAACAAATGCGACGTTAGGTTACGGTAAAAAGATTGCATGAAAGGAACCCTAGAAAAGCTTAGCTAGAAAAAAAACAAACCCTAGAGCAGAAGTGTTTCGATCAGCATCTGCCAGCACAGTAGAAGCAGGGTAGCAATATCTATCAACGAACAAAATAGGCTTCTCAAAACAGTGCACACTGGGCACAACAACATGCAGCCACAGTGAACAGCAGTGGGTGGATACAATCTGCAACTTGATAACAGCCAGAAGTAGGTGAGGCAGCCTTCTACCCCACTGATCAGAACCTTTTGAGCCATACTGACAGTGCAAGATGGGAAAGGGCAGCTTAACATTTTTCAATCCATTGTTTGGGCAGACATCAATGGTGCATAAACAAAACACTGCAGCCACAACGTATAATGTAAGTTTTAACTGACATTCACGTGGTGAAAGCTGATCCCCTACGTCACACCTTCATGAATATGTTGCTGGAGGAGGTGGTGGCATCACAAAAAAGTTTGTGAAAGGTGCACAATAGAGGTTTACATGGGCAGTGAGGACGTGCCAGCTCTCTCACAGTCATTGGCACCACACACAGTCCTCCTCAGCAGGGTCCCTCAAGTGAATACCACTTTGGAACACAGTGGGCTAAAATACCACACAGAATACTTCCACTTCATTCTTTCAGTTCAATAAGCACGTACACAAGTCTTCAAATGGCTGCTCATGGTAGTTAAATGAAGTTGGTTTCATGCTGTGCCAAGGCTATCGCAAATGAAGCCACTGCTATAGTCACATTTATGCATACAATGGATGGTTTTGAACAACCAATTTTCTTGCACCCGAGAAAAATAGTTTGAATCTTGAGTGCCTAACAAGCAAGATTCAAAGAACATCTTCCATGCACTACAAGGCACTTTCCTCACCACTTGTTTTTCTCTTTATTGTGCAGCTGAATGTACAGGATTGTTTTTACTATTTACATATCGTAGGCTGCAATCAACCTCTCCCCAAGCCCTTTTGCTTTTTCAACAGTGGCCCTTGCTAGAATTTTTGTGTTTTTGGCAGCTTGGCGGCATGCCTGCCTTGTCTTGCGCTGCTGATGATCCATCCAATGACCCTGACTTGGAAACTGGTTGCATGCCTGGTGCAGCTTCATGTGTTGCCTGCTGGTCAGCTCCTTGCACTGCTGACACAGCTGGGACCTGTATCGAAATGGATGGCATCATTGAAGGTTTTGCAAGGCTTTTGTACAGATATTTAGAGCACAAGTATGTACTCTTAAAATCCAGCACACCAGCATGCTTATTTACAAAAAGGGTTCCAGCAACATAACATATTCAATGACTCTGGCTTTCTCATAAAAACACACAGTTACGATCAGCTGCGCGCTGCCGTGTTGACACTGAAGTCATTACTTAAACCAAAGAGAAGGCACATACAATAAACTCACAGGACGCCAACAATGTTTTCAGAGGTCGTGCTTTAACAAGACATGACTTTAGCAGTTGGATTATTCAAGACTGAACAACCACACAAAATGAGTAAATGTTTTGAACTTATTGTGGAACAGCTACGGAACAACGAATGCATGAAGGCAGCTTGTGTATTATGGAAATGGTACCCCAGAGGCACTATTTAGTTGCTATTTAGGCAAGCACCGTCTGATCAGCAACATTTACGCTGTTTGACACCTTCGCACGTAATTTCAAACTGTTCCTGCTCTTCGGCACGCTTGTATAGAGGCACTGGAAAAAATAGAGAGCCTTCAATTTCACACGCGTACCTGGTTATATCTGGGCGTGAGACCTCGGTTAGACAGGTGATGATTGGTACTTGTGGGCGTGTAATGTACACACACGGTGCTTAGATATATCAGTGCGCGTTATTGGTCATCTAATAGAAACATTCTACACGGGAATTTTCACAAAATTAGGAACTCCCGTAAAATGCAGCCCACTGCTCCAGAACGCCCTGCATGCCTGCCGCTCTTAGCAAGACGAGGCCGTCTTCTGGAAGATTAACACGAATGAAGTACGAGAATTTTTTCGCTGTGTGGCCTGATAAGATACCCTGTTTCCTACGTTTGTCGCTCTCAACATATAAAATTAACATTTGCTCACAGAAACAGCTCTACAGTGCGTCAAGACATCAAGAATACACGAATAGTACAACAAAGAAAGAACCCGATTAACCATCCGGTCAATAAAACATCGTCTGCGTGTTAGCGACGAACAGAGGTGATATGGTCGAGTTCCGTGGTCGAGTTGGCCGTTATGGCTTGTTTAAGGCACCAAAGCAAACGATCAGATGTTACTCAGCGTCCTTTCACGATTTTGTCAGCATGCCGACCGCACGTCGGGTAAGGCGACAACAATTACACTTATGAGTGGAAATGAACAACAACCGTGTATACTTACTTGGGGTTATATGACGCGTCGCTCCGCTACTCGTAGTCTTCCAAAACGAAATTTAACGCTGTGCAGCGGCCCTTCAGCAGACACATGCCACCGATGCCACCGCTGACCATGACCGCCGACTCGCAAGCAAAAAAAAAAAACGAAAAAAAAAATACGCTGCGCCGCCGAATCACCGGCTCCGCTAAACTCAGCCGCGTATGCCGTTCACAAATCACTTTCCCTCTTATAAAAGAGTACTTCTAAACCTTAATTAAAACTTAACGTATAGTACAAGTTGTTTATGCGACTAATAATTTATACTGTAATAAACATTAGTTGTAGCTTTTCAATTTAAAAAAGATATTTCGAGTCAAGTCAAGATATTGGCATAGTCAAGCCAAGTTTGAAAATCACACGTCTATCTGGCATGGCCGCTCTCATGGGGGTTGAAGCAGACGATCAACGGCTCGCATAGACACTAGCGCCAGTGTCCCCTCTAGTGTATATTAGTATGAAACTCTATGCTCCGACCGACATGACGACTGAGTACAAAGCCACAAGCAGCACAATCCAATTGCAATCCGAAGCCTGTACGGCGTGCATAATCGACATCACGCACTCATGAAATCACGGGTGTGGGGGGCGTGCTGGCGAACGACTGATTCTCTTCGTTTTCCGCTTGCTCCTTCAGGCTTACAAGTTTAAATGCCACAATGCATGAAGCCTACGCCGCGATCCCGATACTTAAAAAGTTGCCACTGAAGATCGAGTCCGCGGCCGCACACGGCGACCGACTCTACCTGGGCACAAAAGAGGGACACCTACTTGTGTACATCGTTGCCGAGAAAGATAGCGTCGACGGTCCGAAGTACGCCGTCTCGCTGAAGTGCAGCAACAAGGCGTTCGCCAAAAAACCGATCATCCAACTGTGTGTGATTCCCGAGCTGGGGCTGCTGATCAGCTTGTCCGAAGGTACCGTGAGCGTGCACAACCTCAGCCTGGAACCCAACACGCCGCCGATCGACTGCCCAGCCCTGGCCAAATGCAAGGGCTGCTCGCTGTTTGCCGTCAACGTGCAGGAGAAGAGAACGCTTACGGGTGAAGTGAAGATAACGCTCATGCTTTGCGCAGCCGTCAGGAGGAAGCTCGAACTGTTCTACTGGAAGAACAACACCTTCTGCGAACATCCGCAGGGCTTGTGCGTTCCTGACACACCGCGGTCGATAGTGTGGTGCGGTGACGAGTCGCTGCTCGTCGGCTTCAAATCGGAGTACAACATGCTCAAGTTGTCCGGCGACACCAAGCAGCTTTTTCCCACGGGAAAGCAACCGGAACCGCTCTGCGTGAAGCTGAGAGAGAACAGCTTCGCACTGGGCAGGGACGACCAGACCATCTTCGTGAACCGCGAAGGCCAGCCGACGCATAAGTACGCCGTTAGTTGGTCAGAAGCGCCCATCAGCCTGTGCTACGACTACCCGTACCTTATAGGTGTGCAGACGTTCGGTGCCGAGGTGAAGACGGTTGAGCGCCAGCTAATACAGAAGGTGAATCTGCCTTTTCGTCCGAAACTCATCGTGCCGTGCAAAAAGGGCCAGTTATTCGTAGTTGGCGAAAACAGTGCGATCTCGTGCTTTGTGCAAACGCGCGTGCAGGAGCAAATTCCGCAAGTGCTCAAGGACAAGTGCTTCGAGCTGGCCCTCAAGTTGGCCGATCTGTCTGACCAAACTGACGAGGAACGCAGGGCGAGCAAGCGCCACATACAAAACCTGCACGCATTTGACCTTTTCTGCAAGAAGAAGTTCGAAGAGTCACTGACCATTTTCATGGACCTTGAGACAGACCCATCGCACGTCATAGGGCTGTTCCCCGATCTTCTGCCAGATGACTATCGAAATTCCCTCTCGTACCCTGATCAGGTGCCCGATCTCAGGGATGCTGACTTGGAGGCTGGTCTGTACGCGCTCGTGGATTATTTGGTCCAGGTGAGGTGCAAGCTGCTCTCGGACGGCCAGCATGAGCCCACACTCACGGGAATAGTGCAAGGGAGCAAGACAGTGAAGAGCAAGAAGCAGCTGCTGCAGATAATCGACACCACAATGCTTAAGTGCTATCTGGAGACGAATGTAGCGCTAGTGGCCTCCTTGTTGCGCCTTCCAGACAATTTTTGCCATCTCGAGGAGTGTGAACGGGCCCTTAAAAAGCATCAAAAGTTCAGCGAGTTGATCATACTCTACCAGCAGAAGGGCCAACATGAAAAGGCGCTAGAGTTGCTCATGAGAGAAGCACACAAGGCAGACTCTCCCCTCAAGGGCCACGAGCGAACCATCGGATATCTGCAGCACCTAGGCAGGAAGCACATAGAGCTGATCTTGAAGTACTCGTTGTGGGTCCTTGCAGAGCACCCGGAAGAAGGCCTCAAGATCTTTGTTGAAGACCAGCAAGAGAAAGGGGCCGATGCTCTGCCGCGCGAGGTGGTACTCGACTTTCTGTCCAAGAAGGCGCCTCAGCTTGTCATCCCGTACCTCGAGCACGTAATCCACAGGTGGAACGACCCAACCGAAATGTTCCACAACACGCTCATCCACAAGTACATAGAATCCATCCGGTCTCTGCTCAGGCAAAACTCTCCCGCGGATCCCGGGGAGCCCGGTCCGGTGGGCAAGCTGCGCAGGGACTTGGTTCACTTTCTCCAGTCCTCCGACCGATACACGGCCGAAAACTTCCCCACACACCTGCTCAATGACGGGCTGTTTGAAGAGGCGGCCGTAGTCATGGGCAAACTCGGGCGACACAGTGAGGCCCTTGAAGTCTACATCTACATCCTGAAGGACCCGTGCAAAGCGGAGCAATACTGCGCCTCCCAGTACAGCCGGAACCCCGAGCTCAACCGAGACGTCTTCCTCATCCTGCTGCAGATGTACCTGCAGCCGCCGGATGAGGGCTCCCGGGTCCTGCTGTGCAGGCGCACGGCAACCGGCCTTGTGGGAATGCCGCCCTCCCTGGCAGTTCTCCAGCGCTGCCCCGAGCAAAACCTGGAGATTGCCCTCCGTATCCTCATAGACCACGTCAAGGAGATCGATCCCCTGCGCGCCCTCCAAATGTTGCCCGGAGACGTGCTGGTGTCGGACGTGCGGGACTTCCTTCGAGAGGTGCTTGACAAAGGGACCAAGGAACTGCATGCGGCGGGACTGCAGAGGTCGCTGTTGTTTGCGGAACACCTGCAGGTGAAGGAACGCTGCATACGTGCCAAGTCCCTGAAGCTTACGCTGACAGAGCTCGATGCCTGCTGTGTCTGTCAGAAGAGGATAGGGAGAAGCGCCTTCGCCAGGTACCCGGACGGCGCCATTGTGCACTACTCATGTCGAGATGGCTATGAGTCGAGACTGGCGTCCTGAGTCCCTCTCATCTGGCGAGTTTGTTAGTGAATAGGATCTGTATCGCCACGTTATGCGCTAAAGCTCGACAGTGCCCTATGCAATTGAATGCAGTGTCAGGTTTTGGAATGCCTCAGGCTGTTTGTGCGGACTTGTGACGTTTGCATGAATGTTGCGGCTGTGATATTTCATGCTTTGTAGGTGTGTGCAAATGTGCCACCATCCTTCAACGTTTTTAAAAGACCAAGTGGCAAAGCTGTGTAAGACTACTAACGGCTCAATTCAAAGTTTACGATAAAAGAAGCACCGTGTGTATTTTTACTTCATAGATATGTAAAAAAGAAAAGAATGCAGGTATAGCTCGCAATCGCTGCTTGTACTGCCTTTGGGCCGCAGTGTTAAATGTGTGGGAGCCAAAGTGGCCGGTTTGTACTAGTAATGGTGAGTGGTCATCTGTGCTTGCATGGCACTTGAAAGATGTACTTGAGACCCATTTTGAAAACAAAGTACGACTACTGTAATGCGGCTTCATAACATAGCAGAGATTAATTTGCTGTAACCCATGCTACTTTTCCACATTGTTTGCCACATCTCTTTCAACAAAGTCAACTGGATTGTAAGTATTTTTCTTTCACGGGTCTGTTATCCAAATGAGCCTTAAAAAAAGCAAGAGTGTACATTTCTGCCAAGGCAACAATGCATCAAGCTAGCTGCGTGCACTGCCTCCTTGATGCTGTTTTGACCTGTGCTGATGCCAAATTGTGTTTGCAGTTGCTCTTTGTTTCCGTTGTTGGCATAGCCCCTCCCCCCTAGTTCTTGCTAACTTGGCTACCTAAATATAACTGGTATCTGTTGTTCATCCAACTCTGTCGGATGAGCTATGGATACCGTATGTAGTATTTATGAACAGTGACAAAGTGCATCAGTGCAGTACGGCTGGTTCTTGCACTGTACGGAGGTACACAGTCTCTTCATGTAAAATCGGACTTGAAGGTTTAGGGTGTTGCAGCAAAAGTGGCATGACAGCTTGGTAATGGAGTATGTGTACATTTTTAATGCTGAATATATTGTGTTCACAACCTGGATGTCCCATTTGCTTTTCTGCATCTGAAAAGCAGTGGTTTTGTTTCGGTTATGTTATGTTGGAGGGAGGGAGCAGCTGTCCCTTTTCCCTCCCTGCCAGCATCGGATTTTGCAGGATTTGGTTGCGGAGTAAGCGTGGAGGCTGAGGAGTGGCATCTTCCAGCTTCGCAGGAGGGCTTGCTAGAGTTGCTCGACAGCATGTGTCGAAGAACTCTAGTGCCGCCTCGTTACAGAGCCGTTTACTGAGATGTATGGGAATACGACGCTGGGCAGTTCTTTCTCGTCTCGTTTGAGTCTTTGGTGACGGGTAGAGCATAAAGTATGCTTTGAGTCGTTGGTGGCGGGTAGAGCATAAAGTATGCTTTGAAAAAATGAAAAAGTTGACCGTACATCAGTTAGTTTTATTGCTAGTGTTTGCCAGCACCAGAGTTAATTTGCAATGTTGCAGTTTATCATCTAGGCTTCAACGTTGCTACATTTTCCTATAGGGATGCTAGGATGGAGGCAAGTGGTACTACAGGTGTGTGGGGCTATGCAGGTGGGCCAGCTCAGCTGTGGATGGGGCTTATGCCACATGCTTCCTGGGGTTCAGTTCTTTAGGTTACCACTTTGGCACTTTGCTTTTGCTGGAAACAGATAGGATGTAGTGAAAGGTGGCCCAACGTTGCACTGTGCAAAAGCCACGCAGTTGCTCACAAGGATTGCCCATAAGGGCTTTGCACTTGCTCAAGCCTTGGGCTGTGCGCAAAAAATGTCTGCAAAAAAATTTAAACGAAAAAAGGCATAGGTTTTGCTCATGCTGTAAATTTCACATTGCAAAATTTCACACTGCAGCGAAGCAGCCTTACAGGAGGGTGTGCTGCAGATGGCGACAATTAATAATTACTTTGAAGTCCAACAGTTAATGTGACAAAGAGCCGAAATACGAATCACCCAAGCCCTGTTTTATCTCTTTGCCAGCCTACGGGCTAGTTCTATAGAGAAGCGAGGGAAAAAAAATAAAGGTGGGGTGGGCAGTTTGCCTGCTCCAGTTAAATGAAAACCAAGGCACTGTGCTCGACATTAGTCGGCTGCGTACTGCTTGTGCAAGGAGTCAACGTGGTGTCCCAGAGATTGTAGCACGTGGAAATGAATTGGTGGGCTCCCCTTATCTCAATCGCAGGGGCCAGTTCTATCCACTGTACGAGTTAGTACTGTGAAATGTCGTGCATCATCCACCATTGCATTGTTTCCTTTTTATGTGTGCTTCGATTTCAACTTGTTTTCTGGCAGTGCAGTGCAAAAATTAACAGGGAGTAAGGAATGTGTCCAGTTGCTGTTACTCATTTGCTTCTCCACTGCTGAGGGGGTGAGGCTGTAGAGCATTGCAACCAACCGGCCATCTCGGAAGAAGGTGCACAACAACCAGAATGCACTGTGAGAGCTGCTGCATGTGGCACAATCTTGCACGACACGAAAACCCGTGCTAGCTTTGGCTTTTCATTCACATCCGTATACCTCTGAGCATGGTAGAAACATATTGCGGTACGCTGACAGACTTCTATCGACTGTACTGCTGGGACTGGCTGGGATAAGTCTGGTCCGTTTGGTGTCTATTGCACGAAGAAACACGGTCGACAGTTTTTGGCCTGCATGATGTCCAGATATGGCCAACGTTTTGTGCGTTTCTTCATGAGATTGCATGTAGAGAGTTATTAAGGGCCAAAGAGGAATTGAAGCCTGTATCCTTTTTGCTGTCCTTCTGTATTCCTGTAATGCAACAGTGTTGGAATAACCAGCAAAAGGTCACAAAAATTTTTTTTCCCTCCCTTACTAGTACCTACGGTGGAACCAAATTCATTGCATGGTTTGTAGGCTCAAGTAACTACGGTCTTCTGATCTTCTGATGCTGGTCTCAAATAGAGGAATGACACTGCTGCAGTTGACAGCACATCTTGTTTAACCCCACGTGATGCTTACTAGAACTTCTCTACTCGGTGGTACCATGTCACATTTTCAGTTCTATATATATTTCAGGCTTTTGGTTTGTTGCATAAAAAAATATGATCCATCGGTCACCCCTGGTAGTGTGGCCAAAGGCACACTACTCCCCCTCAGAGCCTTGGCAAATGGCTGGTAGTCGACAGGTATAAACTTCGACTGCAGTTTCAACTGGTGTAATCTCGTGTGAAGTGCATGCTGCCCGCCGTCGGTGTTTTTTTTTTTTTTTTTTTTTTGTGCACTGGCTTATTACAACGGCAAGTGGAAGCTGGACAAATTTTTCTATTGCACATACAGTTCATCACTGTGGAGGTCTTTAAAAATTTTGCTACTCTCAAACGCTTATGGGTACGGGCTTATATGCATATAATAGCCACATTTCAGTCGTGCTAGGACGATAAAAGACAATATCGCCATCTTTACACATATACTTTCAATCCTGTCAAACTTCCGAGCATAACTTTTCGAGTTAGCTGATGCAATTTGCAGAAAAATTGCACCAACCTGTTAGCATGCACACTATTGTCGCTTGAGGTTAGATGGACCACGAACACAGGTTCGAAATCTGTGCACGGCAGCAATGCATTTGCGAAATTAAATATTCAAGAGACAACACACTGCAAAACTACAATCATTTCAGCTCAAAAGAAAGACTGTGTTAGACACAACAGACTGCACGTGCGAAATATTTTGCTGCCAGACTTATAGGGGCAGTTGGTGAGGCTACAGGAATCAAGGTATTGTAATTTCCTTCTAAATGCAAATCCAGAATATTTGAGTGTGCTGCTCAAATTAGCTGCACCCACTTCTGTCTTAAGAAATCCCGCATGGTCACTTTACATGTGGAGGTGGTTTCTCGCCCAAAAAGGAGACAAAGCTTGCAGCTACTGTAGCTGCACATGTTAGAGTAAAAAAAAATGCCAAAGTTGTGCTACGCACTGTCTGCCTTTGGACACATGCCTGTGTATGCAGAAGCCCGCAACCCTTTTCAGGCAATTGTGGCGTGCACCCTGTATATATATATATATATATATATATATATATATATATATATATATAAACCAAGAAGCTGTCAAACCAAAGTGCCGTGTGCTTTCGAGCTCTGCAGCTTTTGTACATACGCCATTTTCAAGTTGCATTTGAATGGTGTGTTTTCTGTCTACTGTGATTGACTGGTGGCGTGCCTGTCTTTTTGTAAAAAAAAAAAGGAACAAGAGTGTGTTCTGGACTTTTCTGGGATCAAGGTATGCACATGTATGTACAACTGTAGCTCATATTACTATTTAAGAAGAGAGAGAGAGAGAGAGAGAGAGAATAAATTTAATGGAAAGATACATGCCACCACCTTTGATGCACGGACTTCACCAAACACTCGAAGTGCTGTCTAGAATTGTTACTTGCAAGATGATTTTACAGAATAAATTGAAGAGTGCTGTGTTTAGGAAGAAATGCAGTTGCATTATTTCGAGGGCCCCTGGTAGCTAAAGAAATGTGATGAGTGTCAAGCATTCGACTAGGCACAGCTCGACATGCATGCAAGCGCTCATTTTCACTTCTAGTTAGAAATTTCTTCTTTAGCTCATGGTTACTTATGAAAAAGAAATTACACGCAGCAGATTGTATTTAAGGCAGGTAGTTTCTGTTATCTAATGCATCTCTACTGATGAAAACGGAAGCTATCAGTGTATTTGATGGTTTCCTTTTGCACCAGCAAAAAAAAAAACTTTTCAGAGCAGAAATATAGCATTGTTGGTTTACATTCCAGTTATAACTAAGGGTGCTAGTGAAGGGAAAAAAAAGCAGCAAGAATGTTTGGGCCTCCAGCTTGCATTTCACAAATACAAATATTAACAGAATCTGCTAATGCCTGCTGTGGTGGCTGTATAAGTACTTGCAGCTGGGCTAGTCGATTTGTGAGGAATTTCGGCAGTTACAATTAAAATAGACGAGGACAACAGAATCGAACTAAGATGGCACTACTAATGCAACCCGACTCCCAACTAATTTTTATAAAAAGCTGTCAACTGCGCGCATATATATATATATATATATATATATATATATATATATATATATATATATATATATACATACATACATACACACACTCACACACCACCTCAACAACAAAGAAACAATGATAAATCAGTCATATGGGCCTTCTATGTCAAAAATGTTGGAGATGTCTCCATAAGCACACGCTCCATTGCCATCAACAAGAAAATTGGATTTAAAAAAAGCATGATCTTCATGACTAGGTGGTTAGAATCTGTGCTATTTTTTGATGACTTCGTATTTTGCGCCATCTTTGTTGGCACCAAGGCGCGTTGCTGGTGCACGAGTAGGTTCTTTTTTTTTCTTTTCCTTTTGGTTTGGATAAAAATTATTCGGTAGTCAGCGTTCGTTCTTGCTGTATTTGTTCCCGTCTGCGGTTCTCATCCCTCTGTGCTTCTAGTACTTTCAAAATTCATTTTGCTGGCTGCAAAGGTTGCATGATGGAGCTGCCATGTGACAAAATTGGCTAATAAAACATCATCTTCAAGCACCAATCTAAGTATGTCGTTACGTTATTAGAGCAAAACTGGTGACTAGGCGAGTTGGTACAGATGCATGGTAATTAATGGGGCAACAAGCAACGGGCAAGGAGCTAAGTGGACAAAAAAGAGGTGCTGACTTAGAGAAAACCAAGCTTTTAAATAAATGGCCACAGGTTGAAACAAGTGAAACCAAAACAGTGTAAAAACACTACAAAACCTGGGAGGCACGTCAGGTGTTGCCGGCGTGCGAGTCAGTTGCTTCCCATTCAGGGCGACAACAGGAATCGCCAAACGACCTACACGTGTGGAAGGCGCTTGAGGTGGGACCCAGAACTGGAAGTCTTTTGTTCGTGGGAAGTACTGGTGCACAAAATGGATGGGAAATCACCCAGATTCTTAGCCGACACTGGTAGAAAATCGATCCGTAACACAACTACACTAAAAAAGACGTGTGCTGTGCTGATAGGTTGAGTCGAGTTGTTCAGACATTGGAAAATGCAACCGTATGCATTAGAGTATGTACTTTTGGCAAAGTAAGATTCCTGTGCTGGGCACGTCTGGTGTCTAGTAAAAGTCGAATTATACCAGGTGGTTTGCAAGCTGTATTTGAATGAACTATTTGTTAAACTGGTAACGTTGCCTTGGAGTTTTTTGCTACATTAAATGGCGTAATGTCAAGTGATGACAGCGCAGAGATGGGTATGCATGTCAAATATGTGCTTGGTCCCTTACTGGAGTCTGGTCATAACTCAACGGTAGATACGAAGGTAAATCCCCCAAGACTCTTGCGGCATGTAAGACAGGAGTGGAAAAGTGTCAATATATATTGTCATGCTTATAATGCTGTGCTGACAAAATTTTGGGGGGCTTGAAACAACGTGTAAATTCAAATGGTAATTTTGCGCAGAGCTCTTCAGTACAAGGTGCCCAGTAGATCGACTTGGGTATATATTTGTGTTTTGCAACGAGAGTGCTGTAGTTCCAGTTGCATTCTTTCACAACTTGTTTTTTGGGTTAAGGAGAATGTAGAATATCCGCTGTGGTTGTGCAGTGGCTAAGGCATTGTGCTGCAGGGCCCAAGGATGCGGGTTCAATCCCGCTAGTGGCGGCTGCTTTGTGTAAACACTTGAGTGTCGCGATTTCCTGGGCACAACCTGGGATGCGATGTCCAGATGGTCGAAATTATTCCAGAGCCCTCCACTACGCCCTGCCAGAGCTCAGGTGTAACTGTGGCATGTAAAATCCCCATGAATTTTTTAAATACAGATTTCATTTTTTTTTATGTTGCAAACTTGTTCATTAGTAGTAAACACTTCTGAGGCCTTCCTCAATTCCATACTTGCTAGAGCTTCAGCTTCTACCAGAGAATAACGAGAGATGAATAGAGCTGTATTAGCTACAGAAACAACTGTTTCAGAACGATTTAGGGAGCTGTAGTCGATGATAAACAGAAAACATACTAACACGACACTGAGAAAGGATCCCAAGGGACGGACGGTACTGCCTTGCCAGCTGATTTATGTGCCTAAAATTATTTTCATTGTGTTCAGGTCTTGAGGTCACCTTCATTATTTAACTTGTGTGCTTGACTGAGGTTGTATTTTACTGCAGAGAACAAAATGCAATCAGTTTTGGCTTATGTAGTGCATGTCTGAAGTTAAGCAGCAATCCTTTGCAGCAAAATTTGGGATAATCTACCCTCTAAATCCTGCAACATCTTTCATCCCTCTGAACTCTAGACGAACCTGGAGTGCAGCTATACCAGAATGGCAATTTCAGCTTTGTCATTGCAAAAGCTATAACTATGCGAAATATAGTGAGGAAACACTAATATTTCGTTAAAATTCACCGTGCAAAATTTTGTACTAGCAAGAACAAGTGTCATAGTGTTGTTTGTTGCACTAGCTAATCCGCAAGATTTTAAATGCGGCAAAAACTGCAGATCTGACTGGTATGTCCCATATTGTGGCCAGTAGTTGACTTCACGGGTTAAAAAACAGAATTGAATTGAATAACATTTATTGAGATGGGGAAGGCCACATGGCCATAGTTGGGGAAGGGGAAGGGAAGAGGAGGAGGTGCTGGCGATCAGTCAGTCATGATGGGCTTTGAGAAAAGGCACATTCAGAAATGTAAACAAAATTGGTCATTTAGAGGACTTTGAAGTGTGACAGCTCAGTAACTTCTCAAAATACCGCTCCAATATTTCAGGTTGGGTTGAAAGGGGAAGAGAGGTGAAGATGCAGGGTGTTACATCGATAAATGGGTGTCTTTAATTAACGAGGCCGTGAAGAAAAAATACAAGTTTAGTTCATTAAAAAGACTTCTGTGTTTCAACAATAACGACACCCACTTTATCATAAACTTTGAACTATTATTGGAAATATTAAAGAAAACATGTAAAGCAGTGGTGACCCCCTAGTTACTTTCTGGCAACTTTTCTATGATGTCACAGAATCTTGTTTGTTCGATTGGCGTCTGCCGACATAAGCCATTGTCAAGAAACATGACTGGGCAACTGCAGGGGGCATCCTGGTCCGTTTGTTTGTATCACTTGAATGCTAATGTGCAGTTAACACACGGAAAATCACGTTTTTGGTGATGGCCCATAGTGCGCCACTTCTGTCCATATCTCGTCACTGTAGCGCGAAATTTGAGTTTGCAGTACTGCAGGTGTTTTTTTGGGGGTTAAAAAATGTTTTTCGTGGATGGAATGGAACTTAGTGAGGTACTGAAGGCCAGTTCTTTCAAATTAAACAAAGCCACACATTTTGTTTCCATGGCCCCATTAAAAATAATACGAGGTAATAACTTCCGGGGAAAATTTCCGTTCAGAACACCAGTGGAAACAAAACCCTATAAATTAACGTGTCAGGTCATTGTAGCTGCCAGAAACCATTCCAGAGGTGAAGGATCCAGCCTTTTGGCTTCAGAACATGTTGATAGTATTTTAGCGCAGTGTTGTGCTATACTGCGAAGACAGAAATTATAAAGAGCACTGCAGAGCACTAACTTTTGACATACTGCACAGGATGACTGTGCTGCTACACACACATTGTGTTCTTTGACTGAAGAAGGCATGGGAAAGGGGCACAATACTGACGTCATTTGTGCAAACATCAACAAATTTCCACATGTATGTGCACCAGGAATGGTGGAAGGCAGTTTGCAGTGCGTCGCGTACTAATATGTGCCTTGCGCTAGTGTCGTGTTGTTACAGGAGCATCCTCGCTCTACAAAATACAGTTCCAAAAGGCTTGAATCTGGCCACCCATTGTCCGTCACTACTGCGTGCAGTTGCACATCCAGTTTAGACGGAACAGGAAATTCCAATCTTGCTCAAGCACAGAGGATCAGCTGATGAAAGGATGTAAAAAAAAGCAAAACTTTAAACGACACCCACAACAATTGCCCATGCAACGTCACTTGAATTCACACACGTGGCTCTACAAAGAGCGAAACCAGAGATTCCGCCAGCCGTTACCTGAAATTCATGGGGGCGGCGTCCCGAACGCAGCAGCAGCGTCGGCCACGCCAGGCTAGAGCGGCGGACGCCGCCGCTGTAGCCCGGCCGTGCATCGGCAGTAAAAGAACGGAGAGGAGAGTCTTTCATAGGGCGAGACAGCGGAACCTAGCCATCCGGATGTGCTATCTTGGGACTACACCACTGCGGGACACAAGCACAGACACTGAAACAATTCGGCATGTGAGCTTAGCGATTCCCATTTATACCGATTTAAACTGGTTAGTTTTGCAAGTTTGAGAATTGCGAGAAAGCTGAGGGAACTTTTATAATCGCTATTTATCACAACCAGTTGCCCCTTTTGCCTTTTGTAATACCTGTTAAAACACGGCCGAATTGGTATTCACTAATTCAGAAAACGGAGTTGCATTAGCGGCAAGCAGTGCGCAAAAGGTAGCGTTTCTCCAGCGGCCAGATGACTGTATGTGGTCTCTACATTTTGTTTTCCCGCCCTGCAAACCAATCCTCAACGTATCTTTGCCGTACAGCCACTTAATTCCGTTGGGTCCGGGTCACCCAGGAGGTGCTGTCGAACAAGTTAATCAAGCTGTGTGAAGGAAGCGCGCAATGGACGCTAAGCCCGCCAGAACAGGCCAAGAACAACCGTCGCTAAAGCAGACAACTAAGCCAACCCTCCAAGGTGCCCGCCGGTGCGAGCAGGCAGCTGTGCGCGGGGTTTGCTGGGTAATAGTGCCCTATCGCCACGCAAAACCGCCCTCCCCATTCGCGTGCAGAGTTTCTTGTTCTGCACGCCACGAAGGAATCGTTGGCTTGTAGAGGTAGAAAGCTTTGCTTTAAAAGAGTAATGCTTTTTGCCCCAGTCAGCTTTGTGCTGTCCTCCTCGGTAATTCACACACACACATGGAAAATAGCCTTTCTTTCAAGTCTATTAAAAAAACCATCAAGCCCGTGTTGTCGCCATGCCATGCTCATTGCTGCCACTCACTTTTTCCTAAAGGCAACACAAGTTTTTACACAGCGATGCTTTTCTAATAGTTTTTACCTGTGTACCTTTTCAAAAAGAGCAGGACAAGACTATTCTGTTTAGCTAGCAGGTATAGTCACAGATCTTAGCAGGGCACTTCACCTTCCCACCGAGTGGTTCTGCACTATGAATGTGCTCTGGAATCCCCACGATAGAGGAAAGGTGATTGCCACATAAAAAAAAAAAAAAGGGGGGGGGGGGGGCCAAAAGTTGTCAACGATAGTTTCTTGTGCATCCTTCATGCATTTGGATTTCTACCACAGCTTCCGTGCCGCGTGAAGAAGCCAACATTACCGCGCATGCTTTGAAACCCCCCCCCAAAAAAAAAAGGACAAGCCACTAATTTTTAGCAGTATCATGATGGCGTCGACATGTTAGCGTGGGCATGTAACGAAGTCCTCGGTAAGAATACAGGCTGCACAGAAAACATGCATGCAGAATGCTCCAACATGTCCCTGCTCTCGTGATACTGCCGAAAAATTGGCTGGCTGTACATTCCAAAGCCCACACTTCCTATTTCCCCCAAGTTCCGAAGAAATAAATGGGGAAAGGGAATGTAGGCGACTGGCTTTGCAAAGCTGTGACACGTTTCTGCACTAAGTGACAAGCCTGCCAAAAAGTATTCGCATCATGTGCCGTCCCTCTTCACTGCACCACTTAGTGCAAACCTTGCATGCAGACAAAATAAGCCAGGCAGCTAAATAAAACAATCACGCAAACTTTAATTCACGATTCTCCCACAACTTTCAATCCGGCCATGAGGTCAGAGATGTCTGCATTCTCAGTGTTCTTGATGGCAGTGCTGAGCTGCTGCACATAACCGGCCAGGGTGGCGTCAGTGACGTCTCGCTTGTCGCGCGTCAGGTACAACACTTGGTTGACATTCCGCTCTACGTCGTGGGCAAGTACGGCGCCAAAAGCGCCCTTCACCTTCTTGTGGATCTCGCTCTTCAACACCTCGTTGCGGCACACGAGGTTGATCACTGCAGCCCCTGCATTCAAAGTTGAGAAGATGAAAACAAAAAAACAAAGCTCAGTAAAAAAAAAAAAAGTGCAGCACAAACAATTTCACAAAACAAACCGCTGCTTACCAAAGTGCCAAGCACGTTGCTATGCTATTGTCTTAAGTTTAGGCTTAAAGGAGTACTGACACGAAATTTCAAAGCTCAGATAACTATGTAAAAAGCTTCCTTTGTACAGCTAAACCTTGTTATAACGAAATTTCAGGGGCGCCGCGATTTGCTCATTATAGCCAATATTTCGTTATAGCCGTAGCCGATATTTACTGCAAATATTAGGCATTGTACTTACCTAAAACAAGAAGCGGGCGAAACAGCATCTCGCCGCACGGCGGTACTCAGTAAAATAAACACATTCCGGAGGTAAAGAGGAGAAGTCGCAGACCTACTTTATTACAGTTCAAAACTCATTTCAAGCAGACTTGGGTGCGAAGAAGTCCGTAATAGGACGTTGATGCACCTTCCTGATGCGAGCAATAGTTTGCTCAGCTGCGAACGCTAAGTTCACGCCATATTCGCCGCCCTCGTGCGCGCCGAAGTAGCGGCGCAGCACGTCCACCGCGTCTAGTGCCTCCGACGCCGTCGGCACGTTGTTCTCCCGTTCGTCGACAGATTCATCGTCGCTGGTCTCGTCCGGTTCGTTGACAGCGCGCACGATATCGTCATCCATGAGCTACTCCGTTGCCACCACTTCCGCGTCCGCACTCACATAGTCGCAAAACGACTCACTGTCAGGCACGACGGCGGCGTCACGAAGGGCCGTCCATGACGCTGAAACCTCTTCTGATGCGGTGAAACCGTCAGGCACGGCAGGCTCGTCTAACGGCTCGTTCCTGGCATTTGGTGCGGCGGCAAATGAGGCGTGCCGAAAGCAATTTGCGATCGTGGTCGCCGTCACACTCATCCATGCCGCTTGCAGCATTTCGATTGCAGCGTACAAGTCAACATCGGTGTCCCGCTTCAGCCTCATGTTGAGCAGGAGATGGTCGATCACACGCTTGCGGTATCCTGCCTTCAGCGACATAATCACGCCCGCCCTGATCAAGCGGTTGTATTCTTGCTGTGCAGTTGGCAGGCAGGAACAGCAGCTCGACGTTTTGGAGCACGGCAGCTGTGTGGTGGGCGGTGCAATTATCCAAAACAAGGCACACCTTGCGGTTCTCCTTTGTCAGCTTCTCGTCCCATTCGCAAAAATCTCCCTGGTCATCCAGGCTTTGCGGTTGGCAGTGTATTTCACTGGGAGCTGCCTCTTCCCCTTAAAACAGCGGGGGGATGCACTTTTGCCAATTATGAAAACTGGCAGCTTCTTGGAACCGTCCATGTTGGCACAAAGTAGCACCGTGATCCGGAGCTTACTTTGCTTACCGCCATGGCACGGCTCACCTTTAGGTGCTAACGTCTTGTGCGGCAACATCAAGAAGAGAGCGGTTTCGTCCGCATTAAAAATTTCCTTCTCGCTGTACGTTTCTAGCAGCCGCCCAACGTTTTCTTCCGCCCACGTTGTCGCCTCTGCTTCGTCGACCGACCGCGATTCGCCACAGACTGCTCTCCCTACATTGCCGTGGCGCTCCTTGAAACGTTGGAGCCATCCTGAACTTGCGACAAAGCTGTCATAGCCCATGATGCAGGCGAAGTCTCTGGCTTTTCTTTGTAGCAAGGCGCCGCTCACTGGCATTATCACGGCCCGCGTGTCCACAAACCATTTAAAAAAATCTCTTTCGACTGCTTCAAAGGCAGGAGCCCTCATCCTCTTAGCGCTTCCTTTCACGCCACGTGCAACAGCGCCGACGATGGTCTCTTGGTTGCTCAAGATGGTAGACAGCGTACTCGTCGACACGTCAAAGTCTCTTGCCACCTTACCCTTCTTCGTGCCCGATGCGATGGCTTTTATCATAGCCGTCTTCTGTTCAAGCGTGATAGTCTTTCGCTTTCGCTTCCCGCCTGTCGCACTCATGTTGTTGGAATCACGCGGCCAGTTCGATAAAAGATAACGCTGAAGACTCCGAAAAAACACGCACACAGTACAAAACGCAGCGACGTCGGTGATACGAACAGGGGGGAGGCGACGCAACCATGCGCGCCGTGTGCATTGTCTGCATGCCATGCGCAGTGAGAGGAGGGTGGGAAACATGTGGGAAAGGCTTCGCGGGCGCAGCGATTGCATGGTGCGCCATCCAGCTTCGCGCGCGTCAGGCGCGCGTGGCTGGAGGATGCGTGGCAGGAGTTTTGAACTGCTAAATACAGTTGTCGCGTTGCGCACTGTCTCAAATCCGCGTTGAGCACTGTTGTAGAATTAGCTCAAAATTTTGTTGCTCAACGAAATTTGCTTGTTAGATCCCATAATGGGCAAATTTTACCTCGTTAAAACGAGGTTTTAAATACATTGGTTTTATGGGGACTTTCAAGGGAAATTACGATTTGTTCGTTATAGCCATTATTTCATTATAGCCCGTCTCGTTATAACGAGGTTTAACTGTATATATGCCTTGAGCTTTGCGATCGCTGCGCCGCCTGCCGCCGCTTCTCCACAGCGCTTATGGGATGACCACTGCGCGGATGATAGGGGATCATGTAGTTTTTTTGGTTCTCTTTCACTTTTTTGCCTTCTTTTTGTTTTGTGATGTCTATAAGTAAAAAATACGTTTAGGGCACTTCGAAAAGCAGCTGCGTCCTCGTAGAGTGCTCGAACGCCAACAAGAGCTATCCGGGGACGCAGCAATGCGCGCTTCTTTGCCACTGTTACGGGCGTCCACGACGGCAGCAGCATATCACTACTGTCACCTCCAAACACATCAGGCACAAGTGAATTCTACTGCCGCCTCGTTTAGACCTGATACTGGCACAGCGAGAGGTTGGTTTCGTTTTACAGTGCAGACAATGAATGCGGCTTTGTTTCGAATATATACGTCGTAGAAAAATATGATTCGGGGCAGTGATTACCCAGCACCTGACAAAAACTACCGCCTTTGACTGGAATATAAGCCACACGATATATTCCAAGTATATTCCAAGGCTGTGGGTCATTAAGTATGGGCCCACTTCCGCCTTATAGCAAGGACGAAGAGGAGTTAATGAAACCACGGAAAAATGAATGTTCTGCAAAGTCCGGAAGAAACAGAATAGCTTGTACAGGAATGAAAAAATCCACTGCAGCATCAGAAATGCTCAAGACGTTCATCTTAACTGAAGCAATGTAGGAATCGCTACACCATCTACATGCGAAATGTGCGACTTCCCAATACATGGGGGAGGGGAGAAGGGGGACGCTTAACTATCGTTGTGTGCAAATACGGAGCGAAACCAAGGAATGGATGTTTTAGTAATCACACACACAAGCTGTGCGTTCCCTTTCCTTTTGTTTTTCGACTTTAACGAAGAGCTGATCACTCAGCGGATGCATTTTTCGAAGTATACAGGATAGGCAGTTCACAAGCAATAAAAGGTGTCGTTGGAAGAGTGGGGTATCTGATAAGGCCCTCTGATTTCAATTTGTGCTAGATTCTTCAGGCTCCCTATGTCATATGACAATGTTTCGAAGAAGAGTTTAGTTGTGGACGCAGATATAAGCCTGTCTCCGCACTGCTCGCGGATGATATATGGTAGCAGATGATAAATGTTTGTGAGCACTCACTTCGCGACAAGATGACCCAGCATAAAATTCTTTGTTATGTGCTGAATCCCGCGTATGATTTCGCATTATCCATTGTACTTGCTGCGTAGAATGTTCGTGAAATAAATGTCACATTGGCTTGTTCAGAGTAGTGATCAATATCTGAGATATGAAGCGTAAATGGCGTGGTCCGGAATGAGTGCTCTGCTAGATTATGTAAGCTCAGAAAGCCGATTTACATCATAGTGTATAGCCGTAACATGACCATCTGAAGAAACGCTGCTTACAGAGACAATGTTAGTAAATTTCAGGGCAGTGGAAGTACAATCCACTCCATGCATACGCCAGTTTGGCAACGTCAGCCTAGGACACACACTTGGTGCTTATATGGACCGAATATACGCCACTAATACCCCTGTCACACGGGCACTTTCAATCGCGATTGAGTCGATCCGGATCGAGCTCAATCCGAATCGGGCCCCTGCTACACGGCAGTTTCAATCGCGATCGAGCTCGATCCCGCTCGAACTCAATCCTGGTTTCCCAAGCGCGATCGAGGCTTCCAAGCGCGATCGAACGAAAGCGGCGATACTCTCGTCCCCGCTCAGTAATGGCACAGAATGTGACAACTTCAACTAACGCCACAAACTATGTCAAATAACTTGACCGAAATAGGCGTGAGGTAATATTTACATACTTATGTATATCTACAACCGCGCAAAGTTACCAGACGCCAGCCGCAAGTACATTGTTAACGCCATCTGGCGTACACGAGTGCAACCCGTGCAACTTCTCGATCGCAATTGAAACATTCCGTGTAGCAGCGGCAATGTGTTGAAGCGCGCTCGAAAACTTGATCGCGATTAACTTCAATCGCGACTGAAAGTGCCCATGTGACAGGGGCATAAGATTGCGTCAGAAGCATTTACGCTCTCGTAAATACAACACATTTGTGACCAGAGTGATTGTTACACATAAATACCGTATTTATTCGAATCTAAGCCGATAGTTTTTTTAAAATACTGATATATCAAACTCCAGGGTCGGCTTGGATTCGAGGATTTTGAAACACGCGCCAATTTTCAAGTGAACTTGAGGGAAGTGGCGCGCAGCTAGCGCCACTCAGAAAAGAAAGTAGTGTAGCCATTACTAGACGAGCCAGTAGCCACTTAAGGGGCCATAGCTGGGGGCAATGCCGCCATTTTGAACTGTGCAGATAGTGGCCTGCGTGCGGTGTGGCGTTTCGTTTTGACAGCGCAATGGCACCAAACAAGCGGTGCTGCGGTGCCATTATAGTGCCGCTTTTAAAAGAAAAGTTGTTTTAGCCGCGGAGTTGTTGTCGAACGTTCAAGCCGGGCGGGACTTCGGCGTCGATGAAAAGAATGTCCGTCGTTGGAGGAGGCAATGCAGTGATGCTACTGGCTTAGGCCGCTTTGGAGCAGCTTTTGGAGCAGGCAAAAATGCGTTTTGGAGCAGCAAAACCAGCTTTTGGAGCAGGTGTTGATGGAAGCAATTTTAAGACACGTATTGCATTCATGATAGATAATCGCTAAAAGCACTCCCTTCAACGATAATATAAAATTAAAAGAACACTGCACATGGATATTTTGTCCCCATTTTCATCAGTCTCCTCAAGGATGTCTGCATTGGACTTTGTGCAGCGGCCTGCACAACAAAAATTTAAAAAACAAGCTCTCATTTTTACACAATAGAAGACTGACTATGAACAAACTAAAAATTGTTCGTCACAATATGTAAAATCCAGCACAATTGGAAGGCTACCGTGGGAGCACGGACCAAAAACATCAGTAGTCCCACGGCTTTGACTGAATAATTGAACATTGCGCTCTTCCCCGTGTTGCACATGCATCACTATTTAGCAGCGTCAGCGCTGCCACCGTAAGGGTATAAAATGACAAGCCACCAATAGCAGCGCTATTGTTTACAAAGGCAGCGGGCAGCCACTTCTAGTAACCAACATGCAGCACCAGGCTGAATCTTGCCCCTTCACGGCACGTTTGCCGCAAGCAACCAAAACGCGTCCCTTAATGGCAAGGCAGCCCACTAGTCCCCCCCCGAGACTATGTTAATTCCCTGCGAGGCCACATGCACGCATTTCACCTTCAATTTCCACGCATGTGAATTCTATGCCTCGATGAACTCTATGTGAAATCTAAGACGGGCGTCGTCATATGCGTGCCGTACTCGTTCAAGCTCGGACACAGCGTCGGGAGTCGTGAAATTGCCGTACTCGCTCACCGGCGCGCAGCCCGAACTATGTTACCGTTTCCTGCCCTTTCATACCATTTTCTCACCCTTGCACTTGGCAAATTCTCATCTGTTTACAGTAAAATCTCGATGATACGAATCTCGCAGCACTGCGAAAAATATTCCCATCATCCGAAATTCGTGTGAATAACACAGACCAAAAAATTAAGCACTAAAACAAGTTTTCGATTGTCTTTTTTTACTTTCGCGTGACGAAATCCGCGACGTTTTTCTGCTTTTTTTTAACCTCCATGTCGCCGAGCGGTCCTTTCTGGACTTTTGTCTCCTCACTCGCAGTGCTCAAGCTCACTCACTACAGGAGTGTTATTACGCATGACGCGCGTGGCAATGGGAGGAGCCTGACGACTTGCGCCAATGGGAAGGCGTACGCTTCATGGCGGCAGTTACGAAGCGCTCAAGACAGCCGGCTGGCTCCGCCGGAGCTGTTTAGGCTTAGCACCCTGACAAATATTTCATGGGCGCTTTCACTAGCGACGCGGATGATGTTTTATACCACCGTTTTCGCTCACATTATTAGCTCATTTACCGCACAAGAAACTTCGTGTGTGCTTTGAGCACCATTTTAAAGAGCGGTTAGAAGCGGTCTCTTCAGCGCCCCGCACCACTTCACGACCGAAACCGCCGCCATATTGCCGCAGCCGGCCGCGCCCCGCGCAGCGTGCGGGCGGTTTCACGGCGGTGTCAGCGTGCCTGTGGAGTGCGCGGCGCGTTTTCGCGAGCAGAAAACAGCTTGGCCGTTCCTGGAGAAAGAGCGCAAAGAGGGCAGTATGTCGCCGTAGCTTGCTCGCTCGGCAACCGGGCGGCTCCCTGACTCCTTATCCGCCGAGCACCGCAGGTCCGTTCTTAAGAGCCAATTTTTTTTCCCATTTCAAACAGTGTGATTTTGCCGGGACTTATCAGAAATTCGTATCATCCAGATTCCACTGTAACTACAACTCCTGCGTCCTCATCTCTTGCCTGCTTTTCTTCCAGCACAACTCCGCAGACACCTGGTCGACGCGTACGCTGGCGAGCGAGTACGGCAATTTCGCGACGCCTGAAGTAGTTGCCGAACTTCACGAGTACGGCATGCATATCACGACGCATATCGCGGCCCGAAGACGGCGAGGCGGACGGTGGCAGCCGATCTCGCGAGTCAAATAGGTGCGAAGCGCACTGCACGGAATCAACAGTCACGGGTAGGGGGGAGATTTCACAACGCCTACGAGGCGCCTGCCGCAAAACGCATCATCGCCGTTATCGCAACAAGGGCCAGTTTGCTTTGATTTGGCTCGGAATGCGTCCTGAAAACAGGTGCACCGCGATGTCGCTTTCAATGGAGAAACTCAAGTAGTTAGTTTCATTTATGAAAGTTGGCGTACACCCTT
The DNA here is from genome assembly GCF_048455015.1 of Haemaphysalis longicornis. NCBI lineage: Eukaryota > Metazoa > Arthropoda > Arachnida > Ixodida > Ixodidae > Haemaphysalis > Haemaphysalis longicornis. Next base: position 240,862,755 of record NW_027526203.1, on the reverse strand, counting down.
GGGCGCAGGTTGGGCGCAGAATCGCCAAATTTTGAGGAAATGTAGCAGGATGTAGCAGCCAGAGCACTTGGGCGCAGTTTGGCGCAATTGGCGCATACGGTAGCATCACTGGGCAATGGGAGAGGATATTTGCGTGCGCCGCAACGAGGATGGCATTCACCAGACCACGAGAAGGCCGTCACCACGAAATGGAGATGGCATTGGCTGACTTCGTTCGGTCGCAGCGAGCAGCTGCCCTTCCATTAACGACAGAAGTGCTCCAGGCAAAAGCAAGGGAGCTTTCAAGGGAACGAGGCTTATCGCGGGCACACTTCATGAAGCGCTTCGGCTTTAGCCTCCGTCGTCGAACCTCAATCGCCCAGAAGTTGCCCGGTGATTTTGAAGAGAAACTGATTGAGTTCCAGCACCGCATCTTCATGTTCAATAAACGTGTTTTCTTTTTGTGAACGCTGACCTCGCCTTTTTGTTCGGCCTACATTCAAGGCGTTTTTTTTTTGTTTTTTTTAAAGTGGCTTTGGACTTTTGGGGGTTGGCTTAGAATCGGGGCCGGCCTAGATTCGAATAAATACGATATGTATTTCCAACGCATGCAAACGGGAAATCTCAGTAGCAAACGTGCCGCAAAACCAGCGGCGACAGTGAGGAGTGGGCCGCAGACTCCCGCGGCTCGTTTCGAAACGGGTCGTTAGGGGGATTACAGTGGCGCACAGGCAGCGCTCGAGGCGTATATGGCATATCCCCTTCGGAAGTTTAAACCGTAACCGTTCAGCAGAACATATTTTAAATCAATTTTAATCCTTGCGCGCATGGGAAAGCTCATCTGCACCATCGAGTGAGCTCACGACATCATCTGCGCTTCGACCCAAACGGCCGACGTCAGGGCTCCCGTGACGCATTGAGGCGGCCGCGGTGCAGTTGGCGTGTGCTCTTCCGCCTTGTGCACACGTCACAGTTTTTGGGACTTATGTCACGTGCGACTACTGCCAGTCAGGCTGGACTGGCGCGCGCGCGCCCAGACCGGAATCGGCTGGGGTGCGACAAGAACAGTGACGTCAAATGCGTCTTCCCGTCATGGTGGCTGCCTCGGTATTCACTTCACCGAAACCGAAACTGACACGAATAAATGGAGCTGTAAGTAATTATTTATGCTGCATTCGACAGTCTAATGTGCCATGCTATGATTAGTAGGCTCGTAGCACCTGTAGCCGCGAGAAAAACGGAACACAAAAATTTCGTGTCAGTTGACTCCTTCAAGTTTTGCACAATTGGCGATGCCCCAATGCAGACAAATGGCAGTCGAGGTTGAAAGCGGAAACTTCAAATTAGTACAATGCGCCGTACCAATTTCGACTCGCTGGCGTTCCTTAACGTATTCCAAAATCTTGTGCAAATGACCGTCTTTCTCCCTTGGCTACACAAAATGGTCACGAGCTTAGTGCCCTCTTGGCAACATTAAATACCGAGAAAGAGGTGACTTTTCGTAACTGGCAACAATGCTCTAAAACATGGCAGTTGTGGAACTTGTCTGTGCTTGTAGCACGTGAATTTGTGACCATTTGCATTCGAACAAAAAAAGCAACACAACAGTTCAACTCTCACCATTACACAATTACAGTCCTGGCAGGATTCCTAAAACTTGGCCAAATCAAGTGAAGCAGTTGAAATACATAAAATATGTGCACCTCTACAAGTAATCTTTATCTGAAAACTGGACAATGAGAGGAGGAGAAGATGTGCAACCTGACACTGTTCAATAATGAAAGCAGATATAATAAACGCTCAGTTACAACAAACAATGATGGCATGACCGTCAAGATATACACTAAGGCAATGGAACCCCATTCCAGATATAATGAATGTGTGCAAAAGCTCAGCTTGGATACAGCAAATGACCCACCGTCGTGTGACAGGGGAAGGCAGTACCAGTCGCCACTGCGATCAGCTTTCCTAGTGCACAAAGTGTCAGATGCAGCATGGGGGATCACCTCGTCTTTTTTCAATAGCTGATAGCAGCCAGCAAAAGAAAGGAAGAGTGAATGAAAATGTAAACAAAAAAGGACATCGCTGTCGTGGGTTCCAGGTCTCCCCCTTTCCTCCGCCTCCCGTGCACAGCAAGTAGGCATTGAGAGAAAGGCGACACGAAATAAGGACGCGATACACAAGACGTGCAGAAAATTGCCACTGGCACGGTGCCAACATCTGTGAAGGGGGGTAGATGTGATGTCACATCTTTTCACCTCCAACCCTTCCGTGGACGGACAAAGTGGCAGGAACACAGTGCCCAGATTGCGTGTCACATGAGCAGGACCAGACTACTTCGGAGCAGCCATATCACCATCACAGCTGATACTTGATGGATGCTTTTAGGAGCAGCGCAAATGGCGATTCATAGCAGAATTTTTACCCACATTACGAGCTATTTTCACGCACGTTTAACTTCGTTTAGCCCTGTATTTCCGTTCTGGTGGGTGAGCGGTTAATTGCCAATGCTGTGCAGATGATGTCCATGCCCGCTTCAATGCGCCAGCTGCATGCACGCTGAAATTTTGCTTACAGAAAAAGTTCAGCACACTTATTACCAACTGCAGATATAACGACCGAATTTAACGTAACGATCAAATTCACTTCATTAAGTGGGCTCGACTGTATATATAAAAGCTGATTTTGCGTTTGTGCGGCAAAAGCCCCCGAAAATATTGGTGCAGCTTGCACTAGTGGTGCAAGGCTGGAGAAACAGCAGAGCTGGCGGCCCCTCTCCCTCCGTCAGAGACCCGGATGTTGCACCTCACATGAATTTCTGAACTTGCCGCTGGAAGTTCTCCATGACTGGCAGGCCTGGATCATTTTGTCCGCAGCCTTTCACTCCTCTCCCAAAGTGGACCGCGTCAGCACGCCCTAGAACCCCTGGTGACCAGCTTTGCGAACTCTGCCTCTGTGCTCCCCACTTCAGGTGCGAAAGCATGTGAACTGGCGAGGAGAACAGCACACGAGAGATCACGCCACGAATGCTGGGCAAGGTGTTCTCGAAGGTCGAGCGTGCCGACACCGGGTGGTCCTCATGAGGCACCCGCTCACGTGTGCTCGGTATTTTTCTAGGTATTTTTTTTGAGAGCTCCTCACGTGGCACAAGCCCACGGGCAAGCTTGGCCGACGCTGGGTGGACCTCATGAGGTGCACGCCCACGTGCTCTCGGTCTTTTTTCTTGGTATTTTTTTCAGGCAACGCTATATGGCAAAACTAAAAGTGCAATAGCTCTGCTGCCCAAAACAAAAAACAACACAAAACGAGAAACATGCAGGACCTACGTTGACAGCAAACACTGAAATGGCTGAAAGCATGTGGGGATGACAGCACGCCCAATTCCTTTTTCATGTTAACTCTCTTTGAATCAAGTTGCATTCCTCATCATACAGCAAGATTGACGGTGTTCTGGCACAGCCATCTGCTTTTGTGGTTATGCGGAATGCTTCAATGATCTTCCACGAGATCTTTGGTACGAGCCAAGATGTGTGTGTTCTGGAACTCCAGTGTGCGCTTGCACATTTTGCAGTGAAGTGACAGAAAACTTATTGCCTGCTTGCATACTGGTGCCCCCAAGGTGTCATTAATGTACCTTCCGCTTTACCCGATTTACACTCTCCCACACGACGTGGGATTTTGTACGCCACACACATTTGGCCACCAGCAAATTTTTCCTGTGTTTGCTACCTTCCTGCCTTTTATTTACTTTGGAGCCTTCAAGCTTTGATGGCACAGAGAAAACTATACAAAACTAGAGCAGAAATCATGTCGACAGGGGACAATGCCAATTGGAAGCGATATTTCTTTGTTCCTGTCACACTATTTGAGGTCAAAACTGCCATGTTGGTTTTCAGATACAATGGGAGGGGGGTGGTTGTGACGCCGTGCCGGGGGCCACAAAATAACGCCCAGCTCGTGGGCCGCTGGTTGCTGACCTCCTGAGCTGGGGGTAATTTTTCAGACATTTCAGGACCAGGGATTGCAAATAGCAGACTCGTTCATGTTACCCACACGTCACATTTCTTGACAGAGCTTTGCTAGCACTAAGTTAGAATGCTTAAAAGATATCAAGAGGCTACCACTTACCAAGATGCTTTAAGATTCCGCACAAATAAACCATGCTGTTATAACACACTGCCTCTAGCTGACCCCGTCAAACCCCTTCTGTGAACGTACTCAACAGACTGACAAATAACAACAAAAAACCTGGAAACTTGACTTGCCTGTGGGTTTGGTGATGGCTGCCATCTCTCTGAGTGGCTTCTCTTCTACAAACTCCAGCGGTGGGCAGGCGAGCCCCTGTGACAGGTCCTTACTATCCACATCCAGGTAAACGAGATCAAATGTTTCCCCTGCATTGCAAACGAAAGCAGGGTTGGTGAAAAAAGCTAGGGATCATATATCACATACCTGCGTTCGCAATGGGAGCTTATCAGCAAGGTTGGTCTCTCTCTTGCCCAATAAAAATGCAGTCGCGGAAAAAAAAATTATCTGTGCTAAATGTGGTCGTCATAGGATCACCACAGACACGACGAGTTTACATACAAACAGCACAAGCTGTAGTACTCACAGGTAACAACAGTGAAACACTTTCTTTGCCTTAAAGCGACACTGAAGACTAAACACAAGTTGCTCTAGAAAGATTACATCACCGAGAACACTAATACACCACTCTTATGTGTAGCTTTCTTAAAGGGACCCTGCAACACTCTTTGAGCAGTACAAGTAAACCTGCGCGACGTTTAGATTACACTGCCAGGAATACCTGAGCCAAATATTACACGTGCACGTGAAGCGGTGAGCGCGCAAATCGATGTGAAAGACGCGGAAAAACAAACCGCTCTCTCTTCAGTTGTCCTCATTATGCATGGCCTAAGGGACGTCACATAGGCCATGGCTGCCCGATCGGCTGTCACTGGTCAACTTCGTGGCTAGATTCTCCCATTTCCGTCGTCGTCATCGCTGTGTACGAACCTCTTCTATGCCTGAACCTGTAGGCACAGTTTTGCCGTTTCTTTTGTGTTTTGAGTGCACGCGGAGATTGAGTGATGAGCTCAATACAGTTAAACCTCGTTATAACGAAATTGAAAGGGCGCCGCGATTTGCTCGTTATAGCCAATATTTCGTTATAGCCGTAGCCGACATTTACTGCAAATATTATGCATTGTAGTTACCTAAAACCCTCCTAAAACAAAAAGCGGGTGAAATAGCATCTGGCCGAACGGCGGTAGTCAGTAAAATAAACACATTCCGGAGGTAAAAAGGAAAAGTCACGAACCTACTTTATTGCAGTTCAAAACTCGTATTTCAAACAGACTTGGCTACGAAGAAGTCCGTAATTGGTCGGTGATGTACCTTCCTGATGCGAGCGATGGCTCGCTCATCTGCGGCCGCTATGTTCACGCCATCTTCGCCGCCCTCGTGCGCGCCGAAGTAACGGCGCAGCACGTCCACCGCATCTAGTGCCTCCGACGCCGTCCTTAGCGCTTCCTTTCACTCCACGTGCAACAGCGCTGACGATGGACTCTCGGTTGCTCCCGATGGTGGACAGCGTACTCGTCCACACGTCAGTCTCTTGCCACCTTACCACGGAGTGCACCTTACTTTCCATCGCGCCCGATGCGACGGCTTTTATCATAGCCGTCTTCTGTTCAAGCGTGATAGTCTTTCGCTTTCGCTTCCCACCTGTCGCACTCGCATTGTTGTAATCACGCGGGCAGTTGTAATCACGACGATAAAGCGACGTCGGCGATACGAACAGGGGAGGAGGGGGGACAGGAAGGCGACGCAACCAACGCAACCGCGCGCGCCGTGTGCATTGGGGCTCTTCTCGTACTCACCGCGGATAGTCCGCGGGTAGTCCGAGGATTCCCCGAAGCCATAGGGATACATGGGAAAAACGAACGTCGGACTGCTTCTCGGGGAGCCCGCGTCCGAGACTAAATCGAAGGGCCGCATTGTCTGCATGCCGTGCGCAGCGAGAGGAGGGTGGGAATGGCTTCGCGGGCGCAGCGTCCGCACGGTGCACCATCCAGCTTCGCGCGCGTGGCGGGAGTTTTGAACTGCTAATACAGTTGCCGCGTCGCGCACTGTCTTAAATCCGCGTTGCGCACTGTTGTAAAATTAGCTCAAAATTTGATTTCTCGACGAAATTTGTTCGTTGTATCCCATAACGGGCAAATTTTACCTCGTTAAAACGAGGTTTTAAATACATTGGCTTCTATGAGGACTTTCAAGGGGAATTACGATTTGCTCGTTATATCCATTATTTCGTTATAGCCCGTCTCGTTATAACGAGGTTTAACTGTACTTCCCTTTCAACGGGACCACTCGACTACAAACGTTTATTGCTTCAAAAACGCCCTACCAGCCCAAGCGCGCACTTGCGAGCAGGCACCCATGCCTGCTTTTTTGTGGCACCAGACCGGAAATAGGCCCCTCCGCGTTGCGGAGAAAAGGCGAAAACTACCCGGCATGTGATATATCGTAGGCCGCCGAAGAGAACGCCGCGAGCCGCCCCCCTCTCCGGGAGAGAGCGCGCAGCTTTCGTCGCCTTGTCCGCGCTCGAGTTGAGAGGGAACGATTATGCGCGATTTCTCATCGCGCGTAGTTTCGTTAATTGTGAACGGATTTTCATAATTCTTGCGGGAGGAGGTTTCTGGGACAATAGACTTTATCCCAAAATACAGTACTAGTAGTCGATGGCAAGTGTTGCAGGGTCCCTTTAATATTATTTAGGAAATGGTGAAAATGTGACCACTGACCATATCGCGCAACTTACACCGGAAGTTATTAAAATTGCACTAGCATGACAAGTCTTTCAACAATGCGCCTACAGAAGGTTATATAAACTTAAAGGGGCCATGAAGACGAATTGCAAGTTTGGTTAATTTGAAAGATCGCTTCGTTAGAATAACAGTGACACCACTATTAACGCAAACTCCACGCAAATAAGCTGTATAATGGGTAAAACAGAGAATGGGCACGTGACACCCTAGCTTCGTTTCCGCTCTGAACTTGTGACATATGGGCAGCTCGTTGCGATTGGCTGAGGCCGACAAAATCCAATGCAAATTAAACAGGGTTTACAAGCTTGCAGAACAAGCTATTTGCGCTAAAATTTAGTGCACATTATTTTTATAGCAGTAAAAATGGTGGGGTACACAATGGAAGCCATGAACGTACACACAAACATAGAAGCAACAGTGCTGTGCGCACTATGCCGGCCATAGCTGCACAGCAGTTCGGCACGTTGGACTTTTCTCACATGACACTGGTCAGGTGGGATAAGCGACATTTTCTTCTGTGACCGTGCTTGTCGAGCATACCCAAAGTTTCACGAAATGATTGCTATCAACCGTAACAAAAATAAGCCAGGTACAAATCTGGTAAAACAAAACGAGTGTGGACAGCGGTCCTGAGCTAGGGTGCCTGGATGCACGCGCTCTCTGGTAGAGGGAGCGCATCCAGGCCCTTTATCCTAAACAGTATTGTGACACCATCTCCGAGGGCAAACGGTAAACGAGGCAACAAAAAACTGTTGGCCGTTCGCTGGAGTCCTAGTCACCATACTAACAATCATTTCCAGTACAGTGGAACCCTGTTGATACATTCCCGGTTCATACGGTTTCCCGGTTACTACGCTCTTACTACGCTCTTAACTGTGAACACTAAAAATGCCCCATGGTACGTTTCTTCCCGGATAGTATGTTTCTCCCTCGCAATTTTTTTAGAAACGTATCAACGACGTTCTACTGTACCCGCCCTGGATACGTCATTGCTAACGTCACGAAACACACAATTTAGTGGGACAACTAAAATTTTGGCTTAAGTTGCTCAATTTCTCTGTGATAAAAGCATTGTTTGCTGCCGGAAAAGTGCTGGGGGCACTATAAAACATTAAATATTTCGAATGAAACAAACTTGTACTTTCTCTGCATGGCCCCTTTAACTTGAACTCTCCGTAGAGTAATGTTTGAATGTCGAAGAAGAAGAAGAAGAAGAAAAAGCTACAGTGAAACCCCAATAATACAACTTTCAAGAGACCCCACAAAAGCGTCGTATTATCGGTGCACGGGTAAATGCCAGTCTAGTAGAACTTACACTACTATATTTAGCGCGCGCGTAATTTGCGAACACCTAACTGACATCTGAAGTTTCTAAACATTAAATGCCTATTTTGTGGCCCCCTCCCCTCTAAGGCGTCTGTGCTAGCCCACCAGCCATGCACCGCATGCTACATGACCCCCGTGCCATCCGGTGCTATATAGCCCACCCGCCCTGTGCCCCGTGTGCGCGAGATAAAACCAACGTGGTTGAGCAAATTCAGAGAGAAAAAGACGAGTGTGTGAAACTGCCAAGGCCAAGCGAAATGAACGATAGTACAAGGCGGCGATGGAAAAAAGGCGGGACAGAAAGGAACGGGGCGACAATGTGGATTTGAAAGACACTGATGAGCAGAGAGCAGAGATAGAGGGAGGGAGAGTGTCGTGAAAGGAAGAGACTTGAATCGAGCGGCGAAGAAAGCGGGTGTTCGGTCATCGCCGTGGGGTTTGCGGCGTATGTGTATTCGCGACCCACCGGCCACCTGGACTGACTTCTCGCGGTTGGCACGTTTGCCGTTCTGCTGCCGCATGGGGCCATCAAAGGTTGACTCCCGCAAGCCAGTAACGCCTGCTTGCTTGCGTCTTGCTAAGCAAGTGGTCTGGCCCACCTGCGGACATTTGCACATCAAGCAGCGTCAAAGGGGGTTAAGAATAAAGAAAGGTCAGGACGAGGTGGCGAAGCGGCGTAAAAGGTTGAAGCGGAAAAAACGCCGGTTTATCCCCACCAGGGTCCGTCCTATTAACTCTTTCACGACGGCGCCATAGGCAATCGGAAGCCGGCGTCCGATGATTTCAAATCTCCCGCAAAATCTGAAACCCACGCTCCACAGACAACTATCGCCATCTGGTGTGTTCATTGGCAACTTCTCTTTCAATTTCGGTTTCGTTTGTGTATGTGTCTTGTGTGGTGGCGGTGCAGCAAGAGAAATTAGAACCGAAGGTAGAGGGGAGTGGGAGAAAAAATGGCGTCGGTTTCGCGCCGCGCTCCGCACAGTCGGACTGCTGTAGCAAGCACTTCGACAGCTCCTGCTGTCGATTTTTCTGATTCCAGCAGCAGTGAGGGGTCAAGCAATGATGTGGGATCTTCAGATTTCAGTTCGGACGAAGAAGCTCCGGTTCAGGTGCCTCGCACTTCAACAAGCGCTGGCAGGTAATTTCGTTGCGACTCCACGCTGTATTTATAAACAAAACGTGCTTCTTATCTGACGACTGCGGTTTTGATTTTGTGTTTAGGGTCTCGACAACGTACGGCCAGGATATTTTGCCAAATGCACCGCGCCATATCGCGCAATTACCTTCAAGATAACCTGGCGCTAGTGTCAGATTAGCGCTGCAGGGTTCAGATGCGACGCTTCTCGAGAGCGCTGGATTTTTTTTCTTGTTTTTTACCCCCGAACTGATAAGGATTTTGTGCGAGAACACAAAAGAGTATACTTGGATGCGCATTTTACAGAGACTCACTCACCCTTGAGTGCCTTTCGGCGTGGTACAGCCGTCAGTTCCGCTAGGTTGACGGGCCCTCAAAAATCTAAAACGTGGTGTACACTGTTGATTTATATATTGAATCATAGCCAAGGAACGTAGGAACAATTTGCATATCTTAAAATTCCTGAAATAATTTTTAGTCTCAGTAAAATTGCCCATTTGTGTTTTTCGTATACTTTTCTTGGGGGCTTTTTTCTGATTACCGTATTTACACGATTGTAAGTCGACTCGAATGTAGGTCGACCCCCCAAAATTGCATCTCTAAAAAAAAAAAGAGAGAGAGAGCGAACACCGCCTAGAAAATCGTATCACAAAGAGCTTTTTCGTCCCACACGGCGGCTCTTCCATCAATGATCGATGCTCCCACAGGAGCCGTGCGCTCGTGGCATGCGCGGTAGATGTTAAAAAAGAAAAGCTTTTGTATAAGCACCCGGAATAACCATGCGCCGTGGGTTGAGCGGGAAGAACACATTCGCTGCGAGATGACAACCATCGAAGCAACCAGCAGCGGCCACTGCCGCGCGATACCAAAACAAACAACATGGTGGCTGACGGAAGCGGCCGCGCGCGATTTACTTTTGAGCGACTAACCTCCTACCATCGCGTTCGGAAGTGTACTGAACAATGTACTATATTTGTGGCTACATTAGCGCCACGCATTGAATCAACGGATTCGCTAATACTTTAGAGACGAATAAAACGCTTCTTTACGCGTTTTTGCACGCGGTTCGTGCGCGTCGGCGTTGTGCGGGCGATTTTTTCACACCCGCGTCGACGATTCCGCGCACGCGGCAGCTTCTGCTTCTAAGTTCTACTGGTTCTACCTCGGTATGACGCGTGACGAGCGCGGCAGTGGGAGAAGCCTGACGACTTGCGGCACTTGCCCTCGGGACAGCCGGCTGGCGCCTCTGGAGATGCTTAGGCTTACCATGGTGGCGGATATTTGATTGGCGCTTCCCCTAGCGGCACGGATGATGCTTTATAGTGTCGTTATCAAACACATCATCAGCTCCTTTCCTGCACAAACGTCTTCGTTTGTGCCTTCAGTGATATCTTAAAGAGCGGTTAGAAACGGTCGCTGGGAGCTACGCGCACCTCTTCGCGGCTGTGTCGTGCACCGTGCGTTTTCGCGAACGGAAAACGCCCCACGCGGTTCACACTTTAGACCATAACCATGGGAACGAGGGTGCAAAGCTGTCCCCACCCCACAGCACCCCCGATTACTCATTTCTCTTTCCGTTACTAACGGTAGACGGTTCGATTTCGATTCAAGTCGAGCCCCCAACATTGGATTGTCAAATTTGAAAAAAAAAAAAAAAAAAAAAAAAAAAAAGGGTCGACCTACAATCGTGTAAATACGGTACTTGACGAATAAACTGTAAGTAATTGTACCTTTAACAAAACTGTTGCTCTGTAATTAGAAGAGCAATCTATAAGCTACAATTTCATGCATAGCAAGGCTAAGTGTGTCCAGTAGCTCAAGAGAAAAAAAACGTTTTGTGGAAGCACTCAAAATCGGCCGTTTTTCCGCCGTAACGAAAGAGTTAAGCGGACCGTGTGCACCCGAGCGTTGTACAATCCGAGTTTTTAATGCATTGTTTCTATGCGGAGTTTGCCGGGACTGCGGTGATCCGTCGTAGAAGCGGGTCTTGTGGGACGTATCAGTGGGGTTCCACTGTATAAACAATATCATGGGAGCCCAGCCAATAAGATCACACAGCGCTTCAAAATGCCAACAAGCCCATTTTGGTTTCAGTGTAATACAGTTCAACCTCGTTATAACGAGATGGGCTATAACGAAATAATGGATATAACGAGCAAATCGTAATTCCCCTTGAAAGTCCCCATAGAAACCAATGTATTTAAAACCTCGTTTTAACGAGGTAAAATTTCCTCGTTCCAGGATATAACGAACAAATTTCGTTGAGAAATCAAATTTTGAGCTAATTTTACAACAGTGCGCAACGCGGATTTGAGACAGTGCGTGACGCGGCAACTGTATTAGCAGTTCAAAACTCCCGCCCCGCGCGCGAAGCTGGCTGGCGTGCCATGCGGATGCTGCGCCCGCGAAGCCCCCACCCTCCTCTCGCTGCGCACGGCATGCAGACAATGGGGCCCTTCGATTTACAGTGTCGGACTCACCGCGGGCTCCCCTTTCCCACGTATCCCTATGGCTGCGGGGAATCCGCGGACTATCTGCGGTTTGCACCGCCTTCCTCTCCCTCTCCCCCCCCCCCCCCCCCCCCTCCCCTGTTCGTATCGCCGACGTTGCTGTGTAGTTGTGTGCGCGTGGGTTTTGGTAGTCTTCAGCCTTATCTTTTATCATACTGCCGGCATGATTCCAACAACGCGAGTGCGACAGGCGGGAAGCGAAAGCCAAAGACTATCACGCTTGAACAGAAGACGGCTATGATAAAAGCCGTCGCATCGGGCGCGAAGGAAGGTAAGGTGCACTCCGTGGTAAGGTGGCAAGAGACTGACCTGTGGACGATTACGCTGTCCACGATCGTGAGCAACCGAGAGTCCATCGTCAGCGCTGTTGCACATGGCTTGAAAAGAAGTGCTAAGGACGGCGTCGGAGGCACTAGATGCGGTGGACGTGCTGCGTCGCTACTTCGGTGCGCACGAGGGCGGCGAAGATGGCGTGAACGTAGCGGCCGCAGCTGAGGGAGCCATAGCTCGCATCAGGAAGGTGCATCAATGTCCAATTACGGACTTCTTCATAGCCAAGTCTGTTTGAAATACGAGTTTTGAACTGCAATAAAGTAGGTTCGTGACTTTTCCTTTTTACCTCCGGAATGTGTTTATTTTACTGATTGTCGCCGTGCAGCAAGATGCTATTTCGCCCGCTTCTTGTTTTGGGTAACTACAATGCATAATATTTGCAGTAAATGTCGGCTACGGCTATAACAAAATATTGGCTATAACGAGCAAATCGCGGCGCCCTTCAATTTCGTTATAACGAGGTTTAACTGTACCTGGTGCAATACTGTGAACATAGACACAACCCTCTGCATGCCTTTGATGCGCTAAAATAAATGCAAGAGCACCCGGTTTGACTACGTCAGTATTTTAACCCTTTGAGGGTTTTTGGCCGTACGTGTACTGCGGTGGTTTTCCGTCTCGCAAGGTCTTTGCCGTACGAGTACGATTTCGAGCATCCGTTTGAAATTTCGCGCCATATTAACGATGCATGCTCCCTGGGAGGTGCTGCCACCTCCTGGGACTTACAAGAAGTGTTTGAAATTTGATTGTGCTACCTTCTTGCGGTGAAAAACAGAACTCCCTGGCTTTGGCGCGTTACGGCGTCTCTACGTGTCAACGCGTTTCGTGGTTTCAGTTTCGCCACGTGATCGCATCGGAGGCACGCGAAACTTGATCGCGCTCGCTATCAGGGGCGCCGGAAGTTGATTTCGATCTATATTGGCGCTGCTCTTATCTTGTTTATTACCCACGCTCACTAGGTATTCTTGCCCTCCTTGCTTGGAACTGAAGTAACCTAATCGGAGACTCCGTTTCGGGGGCGGCGGAAGTTGATTTCTATCTATATTGGCGCTGCTATTAGCTTGTTTATCACCGGCGCGCATGAGTTATTCTCGCTCTCCTCGTTTACTGGGTTGCCTTCGAGTTCTTCAGATGCACGGCAAAGCGGCGATATGGCCCAACGAACTGCCCGCTCTGATGACACCGACCGCGATGACTCTTCTGACTCTGAGTTTGCTCCTTTCACCGAGTCTGAATCGGAAGACAGTCTTTCTTCGGAAGAAGACAGCTCATTTTCGGACAGGCGCTTTATGCATGCAGACTGCGATAAGGCACGTGTGTAGACCCGTGTTTCAAGGAATACCACACTCTGAAATACTATTGAACATTTTTCAGTTCTAAGTGATGCTGACCCCAAAATACTGTTCCTGATACTTTTTTACCATTTAATCCTGACTTTAGACATTTTGTACATTCCAAATCCGCAATAAACTAATTTGACCACCAGGGAAAGTTTTTTTCAAAAAAATTCGACCTTCAAAGGGTAAAAGTGTACGCAATGTCTGGTGTACACGTCTTCCCTGGCTGCCGCTGGATGGCGCTAGTCATCCGTAATGGCAGTAGTGCTGCTTTGCGAAGCGGCGTGCAGGGGTCCAGTTGGTTCGATGCCAACATTCATGAGGCCTAAGATGGACAATATGCTTTTCCTCAACAAAGCGTCAATACTGATAACGGGTCCCATTAAGGGGGGACATGGCTCTTAGAACTACTGCTTTGGTTTCCCAAGTAAACCCTGCGAAACTTGCCAGTATTGCTGCTTTTTTTCTACTGATTTCAAATATGCCACTATTTTTTCAGCTGGTCAGTTAGTTCCCAAGATAATTAGTCATTAGTCATTTTTGGAGGAACAGTAGACAAAATAGTGTTGGTTGTAAAACTGTAATCTTTATATTTTCCAATACTATAGACCCTGGTGAGTGCAATAAGAGGAGCGGTTTTTTTATGCACCACTTGGAACTGATTTTACAGCTCATTAAACTTTGGTGCTTAAAATGGGCATAAAAAATGGTTCCTCGTCACTGGTGGGACCACAGCTTAATGAGCTAGGATGACTCCGCTTGCATGGCCGAACATACTCGGTGCCAAGAACCAGGGAGAAAAACGTGCAGAAAAGGCGCACCCGCGGGATGTTTTGAATGCGTTTGACACAATTCAGTCATTCTTAGGCACGCATGACTACCAATGAAGCACTTGTTGTAGTGTGAGAGCTGAGCTGTGAAGTTACTGCAAAGTAAGGCTTGCAAAGTATTATAACAGGCTTTCGGAAATAAGCTTTCAGTTTGCAGGTTATTTTTCTATCGTTTATGTTTCTCGCGACAATGAAATTCCCGCAAAAGCAAATTTTTTGGCTTTTTCCAGCGAATTCGTTATTGCGGGGTTTGACTGTATTCGGCTGCTTCTATACCACTATCCCCGCTGCCATGCTAGGTTCCGGTTTATCGCGAAGGAAACAGCAGCTGCTGCACCCGCTGTTTGCACCATGGAATTACTGCGAGGGAAATGAGGAAGGAAAACGCGTTGTTTGATAACAGACTTCTCAAAAATTAAGGCATCTTTTGGCACCGATTTAACGCTAAAACGGCTATGGAAAGGTCAGACTTTCATTTGAAACCAACTTGCTGGCTGTCTTCAGTGCCCCTTTAAATACACTGCTTCCTTGAAAATCCACAGCAGAAAGGCAATTTTGAATTTGCAAATTTTCTAGCCCTTAAAATTAAAGTTTGTATAAATACTGCCAAATTTACAGCGCACTTTAAAGCAACTGAGGTGGCAACCCAAATGTAAAGTGCTACGATAGTGTGGACTAATTTCTGATGAGGCATGGAATGCACAAGAATCAGCTGTTGGTGCGATTTGCAGCACTAGAGCATTGCAGGAAGGCCGCTGCGCAACATGCAAATTGCCAGCTGCTTGTAAAAGTCACAACGGCGGACAGCTCGAGGAGAAAGGCCTTTGTTGGCAGCCGAGCCAATTTCATTTGAAACCAACTTGCTGGCTGTCTTCAGTGCCCCTTTAAATACACTGCTTCCTTGAAAATCGACAGCAGAAAGGCAATTTTGAATTTGCAAATTTTCTAGCCCTTAAAATTAAAGTTTGTATAAATACTGCCAAATTTACAGCGCACTTTAAAGCAACTGAGGTGGCAACCCAAATGTAAAGTGCTACGATAGTGTGGACTAATTTCTGATGAGGCATGGAATGCACAAGAATCAGCTGTTGGTGCGATTTGCAGCACTAGAGCATTGCAGGAAGGCCGCTGCGCATCATGCAAATTGCCAGCTGCTTGTAAAAGTCACAACGGCGGACAGCTTGAGGAGAAAGGCCTTTGTTGGCAGCCGAGCCAATTTACATGAAGCTAGCTACATTCTCAATGCAGCTAACCTAGGCTGAGCAGCATGCCATACCACAAACGTGCACTACATTTTTGACAGAGAAAATATGCGGAACACCAAGTCGATAAAAATACCATGACCTGCTTTTTTATCACAACGTACATATATACTCCCCTGCTACCTGCTACAAGAGGAGAAAATTTTAGGAGCAAAATGTGGTCAAGCAAGTTTTGTGTGCATTGCCCAAGATGGGGTATGAAGTGCATAAAGATATTAAAAAAACAGCTGAACTAGCATTTTACAGTAGCAGCTACAGTCAAACCCGTTTATTGCGAATTGCAATATGCACCGCGATTAGTTCGAGATATCCAATACAGTGTAGACCATTTATAACGTAACCGCTTATAGTGCGGGACCGGATATAACGCGGGTTTTTGTGACCACCGGTTTGCCTCCCATAGAACTCAATGCATAAGCATACCGCTTAAGATGCGGTTGGCCGAGGCACAATACCGTTTACAGAGCGGTTTTTCGGCGGGTCTGCTCATCGACCGGCGCAGCGGGGGCATCGTTTTAGGGTAGCAAAAGAAAAAAAAAAAAAGATGAAATCGGCCATCTGACGCAGCGCGCACCCCTTGCTCTCCGACACAGAAGCAAAAAAATAGGAACCCTTTAGTTCGCGCGTACGTGATAACCACAGCTGTCCTTGCTTGATGCACCTAGGAAGATAGCGACCGGCTCCCCGTCCGCGCGTGGCAAGTTGTTTCTATTAATCGTGAACCGCATGGGCCGTTTTCGCACACGAATTGTGCACATCGGCGTTGCGCGTGCGTTTTTTTCATGCTCGCGTCTACGATTCCGCGCTCGCGGTGGCTTCTTCGCGTGGCAGTGGAAGGAGCCTGACAACTTGCACCAATGGAAAGACGCGCACCTAATGGCGGGAGATTCGAAGCGCTCCGAGCCGGCTAGCTGCGCCAGAGGTGTTTAGGCTAAAGTCCCTCGATCAGATGAAGGGACTTTAGTTTAGGCTTACCGCCGCGGTATTTTTTGATGGGCGCTTTCACAAGCAGCGTGGATGGCCGTTTATATTCCACTTTGCGGTCACATTATCAGCTCTTTCCTTGCATGAGCATCTTCGCTTGCGCCTCGTGCGGCATTTCAGCGAGCGGTTAGAAGTGGTCGTTGGAGCTGCCTGCACCGCTTCACGGCCAGTGCCAACGCCATGTTGCCGCCTCTTACCGCGCCGCACACATTACGTCAGTTGTATCCGCGCCGGTTGTATCCACATGCAGCGCACGCCGCAGGCGCGGCGACGCGCCTGTGGCGTGCGCTGCACGTTTTCGCGAGGAATCGCTCCATGCGGTTCACGCTTTAGAACGTTGTGCAGATAAGCCACCGCTCTTCCCGATCAAGTGAGCCGCGCAAAGATTTCCACCACCAGTACGTTGCGCTGATAAGCAGCCGCCTTCGGCATCGTGAACGCAAGGTGGTGTTAAAAAAAAAAAAAATCCTGCTGGCCTTTCTTATCATGTCCTGCGGCATCTTCATAGATGCAAAAAACGCAGCCATGGTCTTTCAAAACACAAACACAACGGAAGTTAAAGCCGCACTCGCCGTTTGTAAGACCGCGCTTTTGCAATGTGTGAAACCCTGCAGCAGCGGCTGATGTTAAAAATAATATGAAATAAAAACCCTGCCTTCGTTTTTAGGTGCTGTGTGTTTGAGTGATAAAAAATTTAGGATGACTTGAGAGGTAGGTGGTGATATTGATTGATTGATTGTAGGGTTTAACGCGCCGACGCAACGCAGGCGATGAGGCGCGCCGTAGTGGAGGGCTCCGGATTAATTTTGACCCCCTGGGGATCTTTATCGTGCGCCGAAATCTCGTACACACGGGCGTTTTTGCTTTTCGCCTCCATCAGAAAAGCGGCCGCCGCGGCCGGGAAACGAACCCGCGACCTCGTGCTCAGCAGCGCAACAGGTGGTGATATGGTTGAATTCGCGCACGTTTTGGTTATAGTGCGGTACCGCTTATAGTGCGGATTTTTGCGGCTACCGCGACATACGTTATAAGCGGTCTACACTGTAGTTCGATATAGCCGAAACCGCATATAACGAACTTATCGTTACAAGTTCGCAATCCGCGGGAGTTCCCGTCCTCCTCCTCAACTCCCCCATCCCCGCATGCAAAAATGAACACACTAAATTAGCCGTTACCATACCCAAAATAACCCATGTATTGCAAGTATTAAAGCTACTTTCCGCCTGAACTGCCTACTTTGCAAAGAAAAAAGCGGTGATTTTTGTTTTCACATTCGTTTTGGCGGCTTCAACTAGCATAGCATTCTCTAAACGAAACATTATTTGCACCAGTTCGAGTCCGCGTCCTTCAAAATCTAAGAAGCATTGGCGGAGCACATTGACTGCCGAAAGCGCTTCATTATAAGCGTCGGACGGCTTTCACTCGCGACATCATCGGGAATGTGGGGAAGCTCTTCCCACAGTTCACCGATGCTGCTGTCTTGGTCCGGACTCGCTGACTGTGCGGGTTCCGTCGCGAGTCCCGCGCGTCGGAAACAGTTACGGAAAGTGTCGGGCGTCATGTCGCTCCGTGCGAGGCGCAATGTCCAAGTCGCAACTCTTGCTCCGTGATCGCGGCCAATCCACATCTCAATCGCCGCTCCGAGACCATGCATTTCGGCGGCCATTCTAGGCGCGCAGAGTTCGATATATCGGATGTGAACTTCGTTATAAGGAATATGTTTCCCATGCATTTCCGTAACTGAATTATTTTTGTTCGATATATAGCATAATTCGCTCTATCCGGGTTCGTTATAGCCGGGTTTGACTGTATGTGCATGTGTCTTTGTTCCCAACCTAATGCCCATGTGACACACACACACGTGCACGCACACACGCACATGCACACAAGTGCGTGCACACACACACAAAATAATTATGCACTTTTGTAGGGGGCTAAAGGGTGCTGCAGGCTACACGAACAAGGTTGAGGATAGGGGTGGAGGGGAATGGGCTTTCTCTTACTGACTTTCAATATGTCACCCCCCCCCCCCCCTTAACAAAAAAGAAAAACCATATCAATGGCATTCCTCACGAGGGCTACCTATATGCGGTGCATGACAGCATTAAGCTCGATCCAGAGTTTTGAGCGTTTGGGGGAGGGAGGCACGTGCCTGCCGTGGAGAGCCTCTCCAGGGTCTTGAGTCCATCCTCCACGACAATCTCCATGGAGCAGTCTTTGGGCAGGAACCACTCCTTGGCAACCGCCACCACCTCGGGGTCTAGCTCGACAACCGTCAGTTTCAGCTGACAGAGAGGGGGAGAGGAGGAAGGAGGTTAATGAAAACATTCGCAATAAAGGCCCAACCGCATGGACGCGGCGTAAAATCGACATACTGCGCAACAACGTACACCTGTGGCAACACGCGCTGTTGCCTTTGCGCCGAGAGGGCGAGTAACCATATAGGCGCCGCAACGCACGTGTAAGCACCGTAAGCCCAGCATACTCCAATGTGCCGTGCAGTGTGGGTAGACTACCCCGGACTCAGCTTTGTGGCGACCAGTTCAACTAGATTTTAACTGAAATAAAACAAATAATGCCGATTCTCACGAAATTACATGTGTTTAATGCAGAAACAACTAGACCAGTACTTGCAACATTAAAAAACGTTAATTGTATGCTTACTTGGAAGGCACAAAGCCCTCCGCTATGTTTGGCGTAAACTCCCTTGCTCCCATAGTTGCTCGTTGCTTTGCGTGTTTTCTCCAATTGTCTGCTCTCCGTATTTTATAAATTACTTAGTTTTATCACATAATCAATAGTTAAGTTAGCTTATTTATCAATTATCTTTACTTGCTATGCGACTGGTCATCTTTTACAGGGTAGAAGGGCACCGAATTTTTTTTTTGCAGAAAAGTGCGCCCAAATTTTTTTTTCATGTATGAATTTAGTACCAGCCAAAACTGCACCAGTGACTGCTTATCCCAAATGACATAGCAGGGGAACCATAAACACACCTTTGCACGAGCAAAGCATCGAAAATTTCACAGCCAATACCAAAATAGAAGATGTACCTTCAGTTTATCTTTTTGTGCAGAACCAAGGCACCTACTGCATAATATTATATGCTGCAGCAACGCAAACACATATACGCATGTTAAAAGGGTGCACAGAAGGCTTTTCTCTCCCCCAGAGGATTAAAGGGACACCAAAGGCTGAATTAAGTTTTGTTTCAACTGAAAGATCGTATGTGTGTAGCTCTCTCGGCTTTTGTTCGCCGAGTTGTTCGATGTGTTATTTTCTCAGAAATAGTTAAATAAAGCTGGCATTTCTCTCTTCCATTTTCCTTCCATTTTTTTATGACATAAACATTGTGTCACACAAAGCAGGAGCGAGGCACCGGCGCTCTCCAGAGCGCAAGCACACTGCCAACGGTAGCTTTTACGCTGACAAGCCATGGCCGAACCCGCCAATGTTTCTCTGGCCGAAGAGGCTGGCTTGGACTTCCTCCTTTTTTCATCGACGGAAGGAGAAATGCTTCTGAATGCAGGAGCAGCCGCTGTGCACGCCTACACCAGCCACGCAGACCTTGTCGAGCCAGCCGGGAGTAAGTGAAGCCCCTTCTGAAGCGACAAGCGCCGTACGCAATATCGTGGAAGCGCAGCCGCCCGGGCCCACCAAGGCACACAAACAACTCGTATATCTTAGAATTCATAAAATTTTTAGGCTCAGTATAATCGCCTATGTGTATTGTGTGCATACTTTTTTGTGCATTTTTTTCTTATTGTTTGACCAATAAACTTTAAATGATTGTACCTTTTAATAAATTGATGTTATGTGTTTGAAAGAGCAATCTATAAGCTACAATTTCATGCAAAGCAATGCTAAACGTGTCGAGTAGCTCAAGAAAAAAAAAGGTTTGTGGAAGCACTCACAATCCGCCATTTTTCCGCAGTAACGAAAGAGTTAAACAACTGGTTTCGACAATGGTGCACTTAGATTCCGGGCACCATAATCTATCCATATAGGCCAAATTGTTTCAACCCTTCAGTGTCCCTTTAAGGCGTGTTATCTGCAAGATACAACAATAAGTCACACGCAACCGGTGTGAGGGACCTCTCATTGCCGATAAATAAATAAATAAATAAAAAAATGTGCAGAAAGCAAGCCCCCGTGCTTGGCCCAAGCTCTTATTTAGTGACACTAATTAGGCCTCACAGAGTCGGCCCCTTCAATCAGCATAAATGTAGCAGTGATTTTCACCTCATGCCAGTGTCTGTACATGAATTTTTTTGAAAAAAATCGACATAACAGAAGCACCATTGCACAAGATGCACCAACAAAGGTTCTGACAAAAAATTGCGACTTATATACTGAAAAATATGATATACTGCATTGAAAAAACAAGACATGGCCGCCTCTGGCAATTCATAACAATAACTCCGACCCTGCTATTGCCTAGTGACACTCCGGTTCATATAACGTGTAGCTGGACACAACATTTGAAAAGAATAGAGAACACAGTCAACCTCGTAACTGTGCCTTGCATGTGGAGGCAAAATAATGCTTTCATTTTCTGTGCTAAGCACAGACCAAAGAATAACTGGCATTTTTTGATGAGGTCTACGATTAACATGTATTATTAAGTGTCAGTGATGGTGCCCTAAAAGGTTGCCATCAGACAAATCACTCTAAAAAGAAAAAAAAAAGGTAGGCGGTCTCCCATTCATTGCAAATGAGTTGTTGGTAAAGGCCAATTAATATGACTGCTGCTGAATGTCACGGCCTTTCCTAGCAGCCTGCCATACCGTGTCAAGCCTACTTTCCAGCCAATATTCATCTGCACCCACACCACTCAGCTGCCCAATTGGCTGCACTAGTATTGCTGTTACAGTAAAAACTGGGTATCATGGAATGTGACATCCATTTTACACCCCCAAGCAAACACTTATCTCCAAGTGCGTCAATTACCACCACAACCACTTTTGTAACTACCCTCGTAACGGAAAGCTTGGGGGCGATACAGTTCCTCAAAGGTGAACTTTTGCGGAGCAGGATTTTCAAGAGCTCCCCACAACTCCCCAATTGCACGTCATAGTGAAGACTTCCAAAGATGTTTTCAAGTGATGCGTGTATCTTTATGGGTACACGCACCAACTCTCCTCACATCCTGCCTTCTTAACTATTCCTTCGCCAAACGAGTTGAGTGCTGCCTTTTTTTACACAGTATCATACACTCGGTTCAGGTGCATTCTGCATATAACCTATTACCTCAGTCGACAGTTTCCGTTTACACCGTTACGAGAGAACTAGCGCGCGAAAAAGTGCAATCCAGCGATACAGCCGAAATGTCCCGTGAAAATCCAATGCCCACCTGGGGAAACTTGGTGAACAGGAAGAGTGGCAGCGTTCCTCCTCCCAATCCAATCATCAGGGCAGTGCCTGGTTCCTCTGTATAGTGAAAGAGAGGAATAGTCGCATGCAACTGGTAACGCTTTGGACCCAGAAGCAAAGTCGTACCTGTTCCCTTGGGCATCACAAACGCAATGCCAGCGACCATGTACTTGTAGTACTCGAATACGAGGTCTTCTACGACCACCTCCCACTTCTTGGTCTTCTTCTTCTTCTTGTTCCTTGCTAAACACCAGACAAAAAGAAGGGGAAAAGAGAAAGCCCGGTATGTGATTTACCACCATGATTATCATTGTTTACTAGAGGTGTGTGAACATACTTTTGAATGCAAACAGAGTCGAATATTTTCAAACATGAGTACTCGCAGTTCGAACCAGCCCTAGAGGCTGAATTACTTTTTTTGTTCAACTGAAAGATCCCACCTTTCAGAGCTTTTTTTACTTTTGTTTGTAGGCAAACAATGCTTCATTTGTATAAAAAATACGTAACTAAATGTGGCCATGTCTTTCTCTCGTTTCTTTTTGATTTTTCTGTGACGTAAAAGAGCCCGTAGTGAAGAGCCTACAAAGTCATTCAAACATTAGAGGTGCTGCCACCTAGGAAAAAGAGAAGAAAACACTCTTGCAATTCTCTAGAATGGTGGCTGATGGGAAACATAGGTCGCATAACATCGTTTCACCAGTTACCTAAGGCTTTTGCCACTGGCTGTCGCATTTAAAGCATGTATACATCTTATAACTGTTATTGTACAACAATGCAAATCATTTTACCCAAATTGAGAACCTGCCTCCCTGCTTCACCCAAACACTTAGACAAGCTCTCCACCAATCCAGTTTCACCACTCAAGGGGCAGTGATAAAGAGAAACATAGCGAAAGAAAGACGAGGCTTCTTTCTGCATTCTGATAACGCGGTTTTGTTCGAGCTTCCCCGTTCAACATCCTCTAGATAAGAAAGCCCAGCTGTGTACTGACATAGTCCAAGACACAAGCATGAGGGTCCAGTTGGCCCAATGCCTAGGAGATAGAGGTGCTCCCGAAAGGCACCGACCTCTTGCCACTTGGCCGCACGTCACTGGAAAAGTGGGGGAAAGCCTGTTGCGGCGAGCAGAGAATGCTGGTGCATGCTTTCGAACTCAAAAATACATAAAAAATTCCTTTGAAATTTCTAAATGGCACTGTTTGATTCAAAGCTGAATTGAATTTTGCATAATTCGCTTTTATATTAGTAATTTCTGAATATTTGCACACCTGATGCGTTCACGGATGATACTTACCGTACAAAGCAGAATATAGGTCAAGATTTTTTACCAAAAAATTTGCCGAAAAGTCACCCCTTAACCTATATAGTGGTCACTGGCATAATTTTAGTTGTCATCTGGCGACCGGGCAGCCCATCGAGCCCATCCAAACCCCAAAGGCACCATCGCCACCACCATCAATTGGACGTGATGCCATCTCTGTTTTGTTGCTCCTCTCACTGTCAGCGAATAAGCGCGTGCTATTTTCTTCTTGCTTAAAATGAGTTTAGGCAATTCCGTGGACTGCACCGAGTACGACATGCTGTGTGGGCGACAGCCAGCAAGGAGCAGTCGTCCGACGACATTTCAGACAACCATAATGAGTAATCTGATTGATTGATTGATTGTGGGGGTTTAACGCGCCGACGCAACGCAGGCGATGAGGCGCGCCGTAGTGGAGGGCTCCGGATTAATTTTGACCACCTGGGGATCTTTAACGTGCGCCGAAATCTCGTACACACGGGCATTTTTGCTTTTCGCCTCCATCAGAAAAGCGGCCGCCGCGGCCGGGAATCGAACCCGCGACCTCGTGCTAATGAGTAATCTGAGACACAGCGTCCGGAATGTAACGCGTCAAAGGGAAAGAGTGTGGGTGAGAAATCGCCTTCCTTCCAGATATTTTCAGTTTGCCGTGCACGCTTCCGGGACGACGACCCCACAATTTAAACACCAGAATCTGATGCTGTGGAACTTGCACCCTTTCCTCGGATGAGAAGCTCTCAGAATGCGAATCTGAGCTCAGCTCGTATTCGGAATCGGAATCGAGGAACCATCGCTCGGGTCCGCAGCCGAATGCCCCGCGCGGTCAGCCATCCGAAAGTAACCGCACTCATGGAGGGAGCACTTTCAGCAGCTCGCACAATGCACAGAGAGCGAGCGAAAGTCGCGATTGAGTCATGATGTGGTCTACTGGAGAGGCAATGGCGTGCTGGGATAACCTGGTGCACCATAGCAGATGCAGGAGCAGAATACAAAAAAACCTAGAAGCCCGTTGCGGATGGCACAACAACCCTTGCAGCCATAATCGCACGCGTGTTGCACGATCACTCATCCCGACAGAGACCGAGTTACAGTGTGCAGAGCAACCAAGCCCCTCAGCAACGAAGGGTGGGCGCGGTCACTCTGTACTCTTCAATATACCGTTGACAGAGCTAGCGAGTAAAAATACAAGCTACTAGAAAGATTTGACAGATGACACGAATAGTCCAGGTGCACCCGCTTTGTGCTACGGCGCGAATTTTTGAACGCACAATGGAGAATGTACTGGTAAGTCAGTGACACTACGGAGGGGAAATGCGAAAACGCACCGGTACGTCACTGACAGCGAAAGGGTTAAAGGCGCCATGCAGACAAAATGCAAGTTTGGTTCACTCAAAGGATTACCTCGTTAGAATAACACTGATACCCTCTTTCGACGCAAACTTCACTCAAATAAGCTATATAATTAGGGAAGAAGAGAATGGCCATGCGACCCACTAGCTTATTTTCTGCACCAGCACCTATGAAGTTTTATGGACAGCTGTGCGATTGTCTGGGGACGGCAAAAGCAAACGCAGGCTAGGCAGGGCTTATAAGCTTGCAGAACGAGCTATTTCCGCATAAATTCAGTGCACATTCTTTTTACAGCAGTAAGTACGGTGAAGCAAACAAGGAAAGTACTTTCGTAACTTTCCTTGTTGGCACAAAATAAGCATTACTAGTGCACAAGCTGTGCCAGAGGAGCGCCGATAATGCGAGCATACTTTTTTCAAATAAGGTGTGGAAATCAGCAGCGTGCAAAAAGCGAATCAGGTTCCCCTGACGCCAATTTATCAGAGCGTGAGGCAGTCGCGAAGAAGCAAGTGATAGAGGCATGCATGCAATACTGACACGCCGTGCCTGAGCTGTGCGCGGGTTTGGACAGCAGGTGCCATGCAACCAGACAGCGCAGCAGTTAGTTTTGCTCTCCACTCCCGTGGTCCACAGACCTAAGCTCACGGCTGCACATATATACACACATTTATATAAATATGGCAAAAACTGATTTTCACCAAGCGAAGCCCTACCCAACTTCTGCTGCAAGTCGACCCATGTACCTGTAACTTTATCGATGCTCACTTCGTAGGCAACTTCCATAAATACATGTTGTGCCACTTACCAAATCTTCTTCTCCCTAAATTCTGTGCCATGAGCCACGCATACCTCAACGCTTTCTTACTTTCTCCAGCCATCGATACATACTTTCAAATACAACAGCCATTTTGTTTCTCATAATGCATTCCCATTTGCTTCCTTACGACAATGACATAGAACAGAAGTTTACTGAAACATGTTGTGCCACTTACCAAATCTTCCTCTCCCTAAATTCTGTGCCGTGAGCCACGCATACCTCAACGCTTTCTTACTTTCTCCAGCCATCAATAATTACTTTCAAATACAACAGCCATTTTGTTTCTCATAATGCATTCCCATTTGCTTCCTTACGACAATGACATAGAACAGAAGTTTACTGAAACATTCTGCCACCAGAAAGGATGGCAATGGGAGCTTCCCCCCCCCCCTCTTTTCATGGCAACCAAACCAAGCAGCATGGCCAGCAGCATACGAAGGCTCCAACTTGCCTGGTCGGAGTTTCGCCTCTGTCTGGATGACGTGCGGCTTATCGAGGAAGACAAGGCGCCGCACGATCTCGTTGCGTTTGGTGGTGATGTCCTCGATGACGTAGGCTCCACTCAGGAAGCTGCTGCCCTGGTGTCGAATCTCGCGCTGGCCCACACTCTCTGTCGTCGACAGGAAGAGCACCTTCTGCCATGGGGGAAGAGAAAAAGAAAAATGACTAGGTGCTGTAGAATGCAATGAACCTCCCTGAGTGCTAAGGCTCCACCTGTGACTCTCAATACGTGCCACACATCAACCCAAGACCCCCAGTGGGCACGTTTAGCTTCGATGTGAGCAGGCAGTACCACACCCCTTGGCTACATCCAACACAGGAATACAAAAGTGCCGAGAACCCAAAACTGGCAGAGCTGTCAACACTGACCAGCAGAAGCGAGGTTTGCAACATTAGAACCCACAATGTAGCAAAGGTTGAAGACATGTTAAGAGGAGGAAGCTGAACGGCAACAAAAAAGAAACTTGCTATTGGCAAAGATGGAACATATGCACTTAAACAAGAGGTAACATGGATGAGATAATGAAAGTAGCAGAGGGGTTCTATACTGAGTTGCACGCCAGCATCGCTAGGCCAGGGAAAAGCACTGGAAGGATTAACTTGGATGACAAGGTTCCAATAGTACCGTATTTTCCGGTGTATAAGTCGCGTTTTTTTTCTGAAATTTTCGTTGGTGCGTCTTATCCACCGGTGCGACTTATGCATGGAATAAATCCGGTTCGCAGCGGCCGCGCATGGCCAGCGCACGTTGAGCCACAGCTCTATGGTATAAATCAATCCCAAGCCCACCGGTACGGCGTTTCTCATAGCCTATATGTCGCTTCGGGACGTTACACCAAAGAATTCGCAGCTTTTTCTAGTCAAAAACAATGATAATGGCCTGCGACAACCGCGCGCCACTTTTTGCCATGCGCAGTAACTACAGTTCAGAATAAATTCAAAGTAACATCAAACTGGGTTGCAAAAACAAAATGCAGCTTATGAATTATTACAGAGAGCTACTCTGAAGAAGGTAAACGTGCTGCTAATTTTTAAAATGACAGCTTGCGGTAAAGTTTCGATTTCCGGGCCGCTTCCGGTCGCGTCACTTCCGTCCACCATGACACCTTTATTGCGCTGATTTACGACAGCACGCAAGAGACGCGCGATGTTTGGAGAGGTGGCCAAATGGGTGTTTGACTCTTGGGACTCCATTTCTACAAAAACAGTTGTAGCCGGGTTGATAAAGGCCGGAGTAATTCGGTCCGCGAGTGGTAACGATGTTGGCGAAGAAGACATCAGAGAGTCGGAGGACAACAGTGATCCGCCGGTGGAACTCCCACTGAAGATACTGAATTATTTGTTAGAGAGTCTGAGGAAAAAGACTTCGATGGTTTTGCGTAAACGCCGTCCGTAAGTACATGCCATCTGTGTGTATCAATAAACCATTTTTGACAAGTTAGTTCTGTCTAGACTTTGGATGTTATATGCCCGTGTCTAGCCCTCCTT
The DNA here is from genome assembly GCF_048455015.1 of Haemaphysalis longicornis. Taxonomy (NCBI): domain Eukaryota; kingdom Metazoa; phylum Arthropoda; class Arachnida; order Ixodida; family Ixodidae; genus Haemaphysalis; species Haemaphysalis longicornis. The sequence goes on along the minus strand of NW_027526203.1, from coordinate 240,835,398 downwards.
ACAGGGGGATGCGTTAATAGGCAGCGGCCACCGCAACCATGTACTTTCGCCACACTTTCTAACGATCTGATTCGCTATGAGTTTACCTAATTAACAAGTGTGTCATATACCGGTGCATCTTATACACCGGTGCGACTTATATACGTTTTTTTTTCTCGGAAAAACTGTCATTTTGAGGGGGGTGCGACTTATACAAAGGTGCGACTTATAGACCGGAAAATACGGTAGCTAAAGATGAGGTAGAAAAGGCCCTTGAATAGATGAATAGAGCATGCTTCAAGACTGAAAAATAACCACGGATCACACAAAGAGAGAGAGAGAGAGTAACTTTATCAAACCGAGCTTGCCTTTAGCATGAGAAGTTGGTGTTCATTGTAATCAGCCCACCGACGACCGAGGCAGCCCTTGCGATCAGGGAGGTCTGTACTTCCCTGTCGTGGGATGCCAGTGCTTCTCTCCACTGCTCAGCTGTGGTGATTTGGAGATAGGGATTTTGGGGGCAGGCCCACAGAATGTGGGGTAGGGTGGCTGGGGCTGTGCAGAAGGTGCAGTTCGGGGATGGGACTTGTGCTGAGTGGATTAGGTGCAGGCGGGTTGGGTGTGGGTATGTGTTTGTTTGTACGAGTCTCTAGTCTTACTCTTGGGCTGTTGCGAGTCCCGAGTGTGGGGGTGCTAGCTTTCGGCGGCAGAGGCAATAATGTTCTGTAATATCGGTATAGTTAAGGAGACTGTCTCTGGATGACCTTGCCCTGTGGGATGGGTCAGGAGCCACTCCCACTCAGAGGGTAAGATCTCGAGCCTGAGAGTGTGTGGTTTCGTTCCCTTCCTGACCCACATGGGCTGGTGTCCAGAGTATGTTTATTGGGGTGAGGGGGGGGGGGATTCTTCTGAAGAATTTTGAGTTCTGAAGAGTTTTGAAGATCAGCGAGAAAGTTGCCACTGCTCCATGTTTCCGTTAGCATCCAGATTAGTTTGTGCCAGAACTGGCATTGCATAATTGTTACCGTGACAAAGCAGTCTGCTTAATAACAGATCCCCCTCTGCGATGTCCCATGCCTAGCCAGCCAGACTGCTCTCACTCGCAGCAGGAGAGGAGACGGGCAGAGCGCACTGACCTGCTCGCCCGGCGTGAACCAAGGGGGTGCGAGGTCCATGACCTTGCAGGAGAGCTCCCGCTTGACCTGCTCCAGGTCCGCGTACTCCTGTCCCCGGCACAGGTGCACCACCACCAGCCGCTGGGCCTGGCACTGCTCCGCCAGCTGCCGACGCCCGTCCCGGTGCCCAAACAGCCACTCCACCTCCCTGCACACACCCACACACACTCGCGCTACTACAGAGGGACAAACACTCTTCCCTAGTCGGCAGCCAAAAATTCCCCAAAACGTAAATGGGTCCATGGCACCCTGTCACAAGCCATAACTGCCGGCCCCCATCCAAACCATTACTCAAGTACACAAGGCAATAACAGAATAAGCATAATAAAACAATCACAATATTGATCAAATTCACGACTTCTGTCCCAAGGCACCACCGGAAAATTTGAAGGACGTCATATCCCCTACAGGTGCAGGCGTCCTTTTCACTTGATGGGAACTGTGCGGCACAGAGTTTCATACCAACGTATACTAGAGAGAAACTTGTCGCTGCAGGTGCGTGCCATCATGAGTCCTGCTATAGCAGCTGGAAGGGCTGCTCTCCTACTTGGCTTGGATTGCAACATGCCTGCCCTCTTGAGGACCTTGATGACAAAGGCAACAAAAGCAACAATTTTTTTCTTGTCCCGGTTGCAGGAGCTTTAAAATTGTACGACGAAGAAGTATTGTATCAGGAACACTTTTATGTTGATAAAAAACTTCAAATAGTCTTTTGTGAATAAAGAATTATGGTTTTCATAGCTAAAGAAGTATTTTATCAGCAACACTTTTATGTTGACAAAACACTTCAAATAGTTTTTTATGAATAAAGAATTGTGGTTTTTGCAGCTACAGACAACTTTTGAGCTTTTGTTGGCAAGCCGTGCCAAATAAAAATGGCACGGCTTGCCAACAAAAGGTGGTACCTGATGGCACACTCATTGAAGTGTGGCTTGCTTAGACACTAGTGCCAGATTCCCCTTTAGTATATGCAGTCAAATCTCATTAATATGAACCCCAGAATAATAAATTTACCGAATTTTAAAAATCCCAGCCAGATTTCATGTTTTCAATGTAAAAATACTCCAGAACTACGAATTTCAGTATAGCGCGTATTTCAGAATAACGCACGTAATTTATTTCCTCCTTTATAATCGAGGAACATCTGTATTATGAATTCGGCTAAAAGTAACAGCACTGCAACTCTAATGTGAAACAGAAGCCACTGTTTGTGTGGGTATTTCCCAAGTGCAGTAGCTATCATAATCACCATGTCGAGTGCCAATTGCTAGCGCCACCACAAAGCTGTGGTTTAATGTGCAGTAGCCACGCAGGCCTAGCCACCTCTGCCTCTTTTCTCTCTCGTGGTGCGCGGTTGCGTGTTGGTGGCCGGTTGGTCGTTCTTCACGCTAGTCACGTGTACGGGCAGGTGTTTTTTTTTTTTTTGTTCTGGGTGATTTTTCTGCGAATTTGGACTATGAATGCAGCTAGCAACTGAGCCAAGAAGAAGTGAAAGCGATCATAGTCTTTAGTGACAATGACGGCACAAAGGAAGACAACTGTGGGTCACCGAGCACAGAAGAAAATGAGATTGCGTCGAACATTGATGTTTTAGTGCACATGAACAACGTTCGTACTTTCATTGCTTGGTGCAATGACGTACCCGATGAGCTATTGCGCAAAGTGGGAGATGTAGAGGCATTTATAATCGCGCCAGAAGAAAATGACTGATTTCTCCAAATTAAGCAGCTTTGAAGTGAATTCCATATTTATATTTGAAAGTTTGCTTGCATCTACTGTCAAGGTACCTCATTTTCTTTCCTAGATTTGATCACTGCTTGTAACCTCAAGTTTTTCATTACAACGATATTTCAAAATAACGAAAGATTTTTGGAGGCCCCATGTGATTCGTTATATCAAGATTTGACTATATTAGTAAGAAACACTGCGCTCTGTGGCATAAGCCAAATGACATCACAAATAAATTTCAGTGCCATTATTTGGCCACGGTCTTTCAACTAGGAAAAAAAAAAAGGCATCAGAACAAGATAAAATGGGCCATTTTCTTCTTTCTCAAGTGGCTGACAAGAAATGATATGCATACAAACGCTACAGCAAATGTAGGGTCATGAAAGGCAGAACTTGAGCAGGTGATAATGCAGAACTTGAACCGGTTGATAATGTAGTTTTTCTTCTTTATTTTTTTAACAGAATTAGTGATTACAGTTGCAACTTTCCCGGTTATGAAAGGCTTCACATGAAGGACAAGTGTGATCTCCCTTCAAACCTGTTTCTTGCGCGACAAGTTGAGCCACAGAAAAATGCCAGCAATTCAAATGAATGCAGTGCTGCTGATAACAGTCAGATCCTGCATATAATACAGGTTTTCCCCCGCTCCCTAAATTTTACCACATTATATATCTGTCCCATACTTTACACAGATACGAAAGTTCTCAGCTCAAAATTTGCAGTTCACATTTAGTTGTTGCTCAGCGCTATCATCATCTAAACTCCTAGCAGAGGAAGCATCATATAGCGGTGGCATCAGGAAGCTGGTTCTTGTTCCAAATGGCACCAATCTGGCCAGGCCAACTTTGCAACACGCTTAAGCAGGAATTGGCACATTCGACGTAACTGCACCTCGTACCATGCAAGAATCGAGAAGGCAGTAGCCCGCTGCCTTTAAAAGAAAAGTTTTTACAGTGACCGAGACCATCGAGAATGGCGCCGCAGGGCCGCAGTCCGGTGAACCCCGAGGTCAGTGTGCATTGACTGAAGGATGCAAAAAGGTGACAATTCTTTCGCAAAGTGACCTGAGAAGAAGTTCCTGGGGGCCGCGGGACTGTCTCTCCTAGAGACAAAATAGGAGCTGATTGCATTCGTGTGATGCCAGTTTGCACACCTGGCAGTGAATATCAAGCAGCTACAAGCGAAGGCAAGAAAATTGCCCAGGAAAAAGACACTCTGTGGAATGACTTCAAGGCCACCAAAAGCTGGGTGTCCACGTTATATATGCACCACACTAGAGTTTCTCTAGGTAGGAAGAGAGCAACACAGTTCAGACACTGGTGCATCGTAACATGCCGTCGCCACTCACAGTGCAGGAGAAAAGCTCCGAGCAACTTTGCATAAGGTCAACTGGCAAGGAGAAGACGTGGGTCCTTATAATGTTTGCTGAACAGTAGCAAGCTTCCATCACATGCAGTCTTTGGGCAGAAGACGTTGCCGAAAAACGAGAAATTTTGAACAATGTGTTGTGCGATGCCAGGACAAAAGGTGAATGGCCGAACCACTCGATAAAGTATGCCTGGTGTTGGTGGCTCGGAGTACTGCAGGGGTTCCCATCACCACTTGTGTTGGATGCTTTTCAGTCACCCGGCTGACTTTGTGAAAAAGCTACTTCGCTAATATTGCACTGAACATGTCTTAACTCCTGAAGGTATAACATCCCAGTTGCAACCACTCAGCACTTGCATCAAAAAGCCTTTTAGCTCTTTCATTACGGTGCCATAGGCCATCGGACACGGAGTTCCGATGACTTCAAACCTCCTGCGAAAGCTCAAAACGGCACCTTGCAGGCAACTATCACCATCTGACGTATTCATTAACAACTCCTTTTTCAGTTTCAGTATCGTTTTTTTACATTTCGCGAATGGGGGCCGCGTTGCGAGTGAAATTTGAACCCAAGGAAGCTGCGAGTTTCACGCCACGCTTCGCAAAGGCTGGGACTTTGCTGGGACCGTCGCTGGGATTTCAGAAGCTGCTGCTGCCGATTTTTCTGACCCCAGCAGCAGTGATGACTCCCGCAACGAAGTGGGATCACGAGATTTTTAGTTCCGATGAAGCAGATATTTGAATACAACGAAGTGTCACAAGGAGATGCCGCCTTTTTGCCTCTGCATCCTGTACAACACCAGTCGAAAAGCAATAGAAGGAATTGAAAGATCTGCTTTGAAAAACAAACACACAAAGCAGAACGAACATCTTTTGCTCTACTTGCGTTGTTTACCTTTGCTTCCTGCCACCGCGTGACTGCCTCTCTGAGTGACACAGCCATCAAGGCCGCTAGATCTATTCCCCTTCAAAAATCCAGAACATGGTGTACAGGATTGATGTATATATTGAATGATAGCTAAGGAACATAGGAACAACTTGTATATTTCACATTTCCTAAAATAACTTTCTGGCTTACTACAATCACCTATTTCTATTGTGTTTATACTTTTTTTGTCTTTTTTTTTCTGTTTATATGACAATTCTGAATAAGTGTACCTGTCACAAAACCGCTGCTATGCATTTGAAAGGGCACACTATAAGCTACAATTTCATGTATAACAACGCTAAATGTGCCCAGTTTCTCCAGAGAAAAAAAAAAAAAGTTCCGGAAGCACCCAAAATTGGTCACTTTTCCGCCTTAAAAGGGGCCATGAAGACAAAATGCAAGTTTGGTTCATTCAAAAGATTGCCTCCTTAGATTCACGCTGACACCCCTTTTAATGCAAACTTCGCTTAAATAAGCTGTATAAATAAGCTGGAAAAAAGGAAATGGCCATGCGACCCACAAGACCATTTCCTGCAACAGAACCTATTATGTCATACCAGCCAGCTCTGCGATTGGCGGAGGCCGGAAAAAGCAAACGCAAATTAGGCAGAACTTATAAGCTTGCCGAACGAGCTACTTGCACTTAAATTTAGGGCACATTCTTTTTATATCAGTAGGAATGGTGGGACAAACAGTGGAAGTTGCCGCCGTGGCCTCCGCGATCGGCTACTGGCGGCGCGCCGTTGCTCCGGCCGTCCCAATCGCCCAGAGAGAGCGTATGTTGAAAAGGGGGAGTGGCCACGTTTTTCGCAGCACCGTGGCACACGTTGCCCAAGGTCGCTTTCCCTGGAGCGGGCGGGCGCAGAGGACAAAAACTCGGCCTTCGCAGCCTGTGTGCGACGTTTAATAAAAAAAAAAAGTAACCGCACACCAATGCAGGAGAAAGGTAGAAGTAGTTACTGGTGCCATTAGGGTAGTTACTGGTGCCTTTGAATTTTCACCGTAGACTATGCCCAGGGTGACGCTTAAGTGAATTCGTTGCAAAGCAGTAGTCCTTTTTGTAGTTTAGCATGGTTCCAAAACAACACGTTTTGCGGATTTATTTCTGAAATCTCGTACATGTTGTTTGGAACGCACGGAACGAGCAAGAACAAGATTATGGGAATTCACCCGACCGAAATCCGACCATTAGTAAACACAAAAATACCACCTATGTCGTTTCCTTCTTTCTCCTTAATTAAAGGTGTGGTCTTTGACAGATAAAGTAAATGACATGGCAACACTACTTGAAACGTTTGGTGCAACCTTTACGGCGATATATTTACAGAGATGTGGTATACTTCAGCATCAGAAGTGTCAGTAAAGCTTGATGTCAGGCTAGTTGGTGTAACATGGTTTTGAAAGTACGTTGCGCTTGCTGTGAACACAGAGACGGGCACAGGTAAAAACGTAGACTTTCACGAGAAAATATCGGTGCACTTAACAGATATTTCGATGATTTGAAATATCGATATGTTTCTTCATTGACCACATAGCGGAATCCAGATGCCGTACTCAGACGCTGACCTACGCCATCACGCCTGGGTTAAGTGCACCGATATTTTCCATGCTGTTCGGGAGCCTTGCGCCAACTGAAGCCACCGCTCGCCGCATGTGCCAGATGCTGCGGAAAGAAACTTGGAGACAAGTAAGGCTGTTCCAGGACCACATCAGAATCACCTGCCAGGGCATATTGGCACCCGGTCCAAGTAAGATGATGTGCACTTTCTTTCGAGATGTCGCCGAGAGGGCAGGGGAACAAAAGTTTCCCACCTTGTTCCGACTTCTTCCGCGAAAGGGAAAAGATCGCGCAAGGGAAACACAAGCTGTGCACAACCTGTCACGAGTACAGTTGCCAGAAAAGGTTCGCGACTTCTTGGCCAAAGGGCCGAAGTTTGCAGCTCATCCGCAACCAAAACCTCTCGACCTCCTCGCTATGGTGCACACCGTTGCCAACTGTGCTCCAGAAGGCGGGAAAGACGGTTACGTTACAAAGGGGGTTGATTGCGTAACTGGCTCCAAGAGATTTGCAAGGGTTTAGGCTCGACTTTTAAAGAAACTGTCGATTGCCTCCATGACAGTGGACTCGTGCTGCTGCAGTCCAACAAAACCGGAGAATTCGCCGTTCTTGAAGAATCGCAGTATCAAGAGAAGGCAGAAGCAGCCATCACCAAGAACTTCCAGCGAGAGGAGGGCGTTAAGGAAAAGCACCTGAAAAAGTTGCGAACGCTGCCGAAAAGTTGTGCAACGAGTTGCGTCTAGACCATCTGGCCAAAGCAATCAAGAGCAGCACGCAGGTCAGTCTTCGCCCTTTCTTCACGCTGAAGACTCACAAGGAGGGTAAACCTTTTAGGACAATAACTTGGCAGAGGAATGTTGCCACTTCCCTTCAGAGGCACTTAAAGAAGTTACCAATTGATGACCCCTTCTTGATAAGAAGCTCTGATGAAGTTGTGAACTACCTAAAGGACAGCCCAGGTATGAACTGGTTCTCAGTTGACGTGCAAGACCTATTCTACAGCGTACCCGAAGACAATGTTTTGTTAGCGGTGGAGCAAAGTATTGATGTTTATGGGAATGTGCGATTCCAAAACGAAGTGGGTCTTTCCTCCAGGAACTTCTTGTGTCTACTGAAATTGTATTTAGACTCGTACATTTGTCACCAAGGGTCTGTTTTCTCGCAAAAGGACGGGGTGCCAATTGGCTCTTGCATCGCGCCAGTGCTTTGTGACCTATACCTTGCGCGTGGCGACAGAGAGCTGCAGGATTCTTTTAAGGCATTCCAGGTGTATAAATGTTTTCGTTATGTTGACGATTTTCTAGTGTGCATACCATCCAGTAGCAACGTTCATGACGCTTCTATAGGTATTTAGGAGATGTTTATTTAAGGCTGCCCACTGTGGTCTCCAGTTTAGATATGAACTTCCTGTAAACACCTCCTTGCAATTTCTAGATCTTAGCCGCAAAAAATGTTCTGAACACACTTGCTGGTCCTATCGAACACGGTCAGAAAAGGGCTTACTCCCTTTCGACTCTTCCCATACAAAGTTAATCAAGCGTGGAATTGCGTTTTCGTGTCTTTCGAGAGGGGTCAAAAAATCCTGCCACCACCGTATCACGGAAAGCCTTAGCTTCCAAGTGAACCGGCTAAAGAAAAGTGGTTATCGTGACGCGGTGCTAGTTTCTGTTGCAGAAAAAGTCCTGAGAACTGTTCTCAGAGGAAAAGGTGTAGAAGTAGGAGGTGTGAAAGAACGCATTCGACCTGCCGTCTTGCAATACGTTCACGGCGTTTTCCACAGGTAAAAAAAAGTTGGGGGAAAGCATAAAGTACCAGTTGTTTTCACTGCACCTTTAAAGCTCGGTGGCCTTTGTAAGGCTTTGCAGTTAAGAAAAGAAAAGGGAGCATCTAAGGCAACATGCAAGGTTCGGCACGTGCGAAAATTTGTGAATTGCGCGCATGGTGTTGTATATGAGATACCTTTGTCTTGCGGTCGTTTCTACATCGGACAGTCAGGCCGATGTATCAACGATAGACTGCGTGAACATCGATATGCCTGCCAACAAGTCACCACAGTGGGAAATCTTGCAGCACACCGTGCGAGGTGCAAGTGTGAGGTCGCATTTGACAAAACCACCATTTTGTTCCGCGCTAAAGATAAAATGTCCCAGAAGATTTACGAAGCGTTTTCAATGATTTCAGGACATGAGGGTGAATGCGTGAGCACCCCTTCAATTGTGCTCACCCAGAGTGAGATTAAGTTTTTAGAATCATCGTTCCAACGACTGCACGTGGACCCGCTTCGACCACCGCTATCTTTTTAACTCTTTTTATCTGTATATTTCACCCGTCTGACTTTCCTTCCCCATCTATCTGGAATTTGTTGTTGCATTCTGTGTTTTCTATGTATATGTTTTTGTATTGTTCCGAATAAATCAGTTGTTAGTGCGCCGTCTTCTCGTGAAAGTCTACGTTTTTACCCGTGCCCGTCTCTGTGTTCACAGCAAGCGCAACGTACCGTAAAAATCAGAAGTGTATACTGTCCAAATGGCTATCAGTATTTCTTCCGCAATAGGCAGGGTAAACGTGCTGGTGCCGTTTATTGGCATGCATGCTTGCATATACAAACGCACAAAGAGACTTCCAGTCTACCATAAATGGACGTGGCCTAAGTAATGTCCTAAAAATCTCTACCGAGGTACGATTGCTAGTTCTCTACTTGGTGTGTTTATTACAAATATCCCGAACAATTTACTTACGGCCGATGTTATGCATACATATGTTAGTGATCACCTCAACTGCTCACCGAAAAAATAATACCCTTAATATGTCATGCCAACAAATTATGTGCAGAATATTACCCCAACAAATCTAGAAATTCAGAAACATTCTTTCGAAAAAATACACATGTAGAGTCGATAGTGGTGCGAAACGCATCGCAAAAAACGTGACCTTTTTACTCACGGCAAATAATTTGGTAGCAAGATTGCAGTAGGTACTTGAGAGCCCTAAGCATATTAAAATAAAACACAAAAAAATGATTGATTTGTACCCGTGGAATCTTACAGATTATTTGACTATCATAGTCGCCTGCCTATAAACAATACATGGTAGCTTATCGGTATTACGCTGTTTTTGCGCGCACGCACACACATGCGTACGCACACACCCGATCGTGGAGGCCACACCGCTCCACACCAAGTTTAGCTGAAAGACCTGTTCTTATTGTCGCGAAGACAAGGACGATGCAGTTGTCTTGAATGAGAAACACGTTTATTGGAGCGAACTTGTGCTCCCCTAACAACTCAAAAGAATACAGAGGCGGCGAAGCAGCGGTCAACAAAGTGACTTGCACAGGCGAGTGTCGTCGAATCGAATGCCCCGGCGTCTGCTCTGCAGGCTTTTTATCTTTCGGCGCGCGTGGTTCTGGAACCGTCGATTCGCACCGAGAACATTGTAGATGCAAGAAGATTATTCCGGGATGTTCACGTTAGATCGGAATGCTCTCCCTATCTGAACAGATAACACATGCGGCACAGAAAGAAAGAATGGAACACGCGCTTCCCTTGGCACGGAGATAACACAGACCGGCGCAGCCGGGCGGTAAAAGCAAAACACAAATAAACAAACCCAATGCATGGTTCGCGGCATTACCCCCCCCTCTAAGAGTGCATCGACCCGATGCTAACATAAGCGACAGTCCGAAAATGAAAATAAAAGTTCGTCATCGTTCGTAGAAAGGTTTTAAGCGAACCACGTGGACGACTTCGGGCCGCGTACGTCGTCGTGATGTGCCGGAGTCACCATCGGGGATCACTTCGTAGGTAAGTTGGCCAACACGTCGCAGAATCTGGTAGGGTCCGAAATACCGTCGCAGAAGTTTCTCGCTCAGTCCGCGTCGTCGGATGGGAGTCCAAACCCACACACGATCCCCTGGTTGGTACTCGGCGTCTCGGCGTCGGAGGTTGTAGCGGCCGGCATCCACCAGCTGCTGGTCCCTTATACGAACTCGAGCAAGCTGGCGGGCCTCCTCCGCACGTTGAAGGTATCCTTGGACGTCGGCGTTGAGGTCGTCGTCTTCTACATGCGGAAGCATGGCGTCGAGCATCGTAGTCGGTCGTCTTCCGTAGACAAGCTCGAACGGTGTCATCTGCGTAGTTTCCTGCGTCGCTGTATTGTACGCAAACGTGACATACGGGAGGACTTCGTCCCAAGTCTTATGTTCAACGTCGACGTACATGGACAGCATATCCGCAATTGTCTTGTTCAGACGTTCTGTTAGTCCGTTCGTTTGGGGGTGGTACGCCGTCGTTCTTCGGTGATCCGTGTTGCTGTAGCGTAATACTCCTTGCATCAGCTCCGCAGTAAATGCCGTTCCGCGGTCTGTGATTAGGACTTCCGGGGCTCCATGTCGCAGCACAACTTGGCTTATAAAAAACTTTGCCACTTCTTGTGCAGTCCCCCTCGGAAGAGCGGCGGTCTCTGCGTAGCGCGTCATGTAGTCTGTCGCTACGACAATCCACTTGTTCTGTGATCGTGACGTAGGGAACGGGCCTAAAAGGTCCATTCCAATCTGTTGAAATGGTCTCGATGGGACGGCGATCGGTTGTAGAAGTCCGGCGGGTCTTGTCGGCGGCGTTTTTCGTCGCTGGCAGTCACGGCAGCTCCGGACGTAGCGGGTGACGTCAGAGGTAAGGCCGGGCCAGTAGTACCTCGCCTTGATTTTTCCAATAGTGCGGGCGGTGCCGAGATGTCCGGAAGACGGGTCGTCGTGGCACGCTTCCAAAATTTCGTCACGAAGGTCCGCGGGGATGACGAGAAGGTAATTCGCTCTTGTTCCGGGGCTGAAATTCTTCTTCACGAGGACGGAGTTTCTCAGGCTGAATGCTGGTAAGCTGCGTTTGAAGGTCCTAGGAACGGCAACGTTGCATCCCTCGAGGTACTCGATTATGACGCGTAAGTCGGGGTCGGCACGCTGCTCGGCGGCTAGGTCGCTCTCCGTCACGATCCCGAAGAACGCGCTGTCTTCATCAGAGTCTTGTGGTGGTGGGTCGACGGGGGCGCGGGACAGGCAGTCGGCGTCGGAGTGTTTCCTGCCGGATTTATAAACGACTGTAACGTCGAACTCCTGCAGGCGCAAGCTCCACCGCCCAAGACGGCCAGAGGGGTCCTTCAAATTGGCGAGCCAACACAGCGCATGGTGGTCTGTTACAACCTTGAATGGCCTTCCATACACGTATGGGCGAAATTTTGAAATGGCCCATATAATAGCCAGGCACTCTTTTTCGGAGGCAGAGTAGTTTTTCTCCTCCTTCGACAGACCACGGCTGGCATAGGCGATTACGTTTTCGCACCCGCTTTGTTTTTGGACAAGGACGGCACCCAAGCCTATATCACTGGCGTCCGTGTGTATTTCCGTTTCGGCGTTGTCGTCGAAATGAGCGAGCACGGGCGGGCTTTGCAGGTGTTTTTGCAGCTCGCAGAATGCCTTTTCTTGGTCGTCTTCCCAGCTGAAAGCGGTGCTATCTTTCGTCAAGCGCGTGAGCGGCTCTGCAATGCGTGCGAAGTTTGCGACGAAGCGCCGGTAGTATGCGCACAGTCCAAGAAATCTGCGCACGCCCTTCTTATCTTTCGGCCTTGGGAAGTTCGCTATGGCTGAAGTTTTCGCCGGGTCAGGCAGGACTCCCGCGGCGTTGACGACATGGCCCAAAAACTTCAGTTCCTCGTACGCGAAGCGGCACTTTTCAGGCTTCAGCGTTAACCCCGACGTACGGATGGCCTCGAGTACTGACTGCAACCTTGCGAGGTGTTCGTCGAAAGTCCGGGAGAATACCACAACGTCGTCGAGGTATACGAGGCAGGTGTGCCACTTCAGGCCAGCTAGCACAGTGTCCATGACTCTTTGGAACGTTGCTGGTGCCGTGCATAGCCCAAACGGCATTACCTTGAACTCGTATAGGCCGTCCGGGGTTATGAATGCAGTCTTCTCTCGATCTCTCTCGTCCACTTCAATTTGCCAGTAGCCGGTCTTCAGGTCCATCGATGAGAAGTACCTCGCATGGCAGAGGTGGTCGAGGGCGTCGTCGATTCGTGGCAGAGGGTACACGTCCTTTTTGGTGATCTTGTTCAATCGCCGGTAGTCAACGCAGAACCTCAGTGTGCCGTCTTTTTTCTTCACGAGTACGACCGGCACAGCCCACGGACTTTTCGATGGCTGTATAATGTCGTCGTTGAGCATGTCGTCGACTTGAGTCCGGATGGCTTCGCGCTCGTGGGAAGAGACGCGGTACGGTGACTGTCGGGTAGGTCGGGCTCCATCCTCGGTTATTATCCGGTGCTTCGCCAGAGGTGTTTGACGTAACTTTGAGTTCGACGAAAAACACTCGCTGTAGCGACGCAGCAAAGCCAATATCTTGTTCCTTTCTTCTTGCGGTAGCGCCGGATTCACGTCGAAGGGGTGCGGAAGCTTGAAGGGATCGTCGGGTGCGCGTTCAAAGTCGGCGACTGCTATCACGTCACTTGCTAGTTGCGTTTCTTCGACGAACGCAATTGCAGCGCCCTTGTTTAAATGCTGGTACTCCTCGGTGAAATTGGTGACCAAAACGTGGGATTTGCGATGCTTAAACCGCGCAATGCCTCTTGCGACAGACACACCGCGGTCAAGAAGCAACCTTCGGTCACTCTCCACGATAGCGTCGACGTCGGGAGCAGCACCTTCACAGTAGACGGTGATCATCAAGCTTGCGCGGGGTGGCAGGGTGACGTGATCATCGGCGATCCTTACAGCTGCACGGTGTTCGGGGTTCGATTCCGGCGTCATGGAGTGGTCGGAGGAAAAAGTTATCGACTTCGTCTGGAGATCGATTATTGCGCCGTTGTCTGTCAAAAAGTCCATTCCGAGAATTACGTCGCGGGAGCAGTTGGGCAAAACGACGAACACTGCAGGGTACGTCGTGCCATCTATGGTGACGCGCGATGTGCACGTTCCACTTGGCGTCACGATGTGGCCTCCTGCTGTGCGTATGTGCGGACCGTCCCATCTGGTCATAACTTTCTTCAGCTTATACGCAAATGGTCCGCTCATTACGGAGTAGTCGGCTCCCGTGTCTACGAGGGCGACTACATCAAAACCGTCGAGGGACACCTTGACGTCGGATGCCGCCTTCCTCGAGTTCCGGGTGCGTCGGGGCGTCGCATCTCGGCTTGTGCGTGTTGACGGTCGGGCACTGTGCGTCGTCGTTGTCCATGTCTTCTCAGCGGACGTCTCGGTCAGGTCGGGTAAGCGTCGCGGCGTATAGCTGTCGTCGTGTTCAGGAGTCTCGTTAGGGCTAGGTCGGGTCGTCGGGATGAGGGCATGTCGTGAATGATGGTCTTCAGCGAGTCGCTGCGTCGTTGGAGGGTTTTCATTTTTCCGCCGTTGTGCAACTTTACCTCCCGAAGTTGCTGCTTTTAGTTTCCCCCGCGTGGGCTGGGGGACCTTCCACGTGAGAAGTCAGCAGTGCTGCGGCGGTTCGGTGACTCAGACGGGTAGGGCGACGGTGAACGGTTGAAGCGGACTGGTCCTCGGTTGGTGTTGGAGAGGTATTCTTCGATCTCAGCAGGGCGCTGGCCGTATCGGGGGCGTGGGGCGTCGACGGAGAACCCTCGCAAACCGAGCCTCTTGTAGGGACAGCGACGGTAGATGTGGTCGGCCTCTCCGCAGTGGTAGCACAGCGGGCGATTATCGGGCGTTCGCCACACGTCGGTCTTCCTTGGCGTCTGGTATTGGTCTACAGGGCGTCGGGCGGGCGGCGTTGGACGGCGGTATGGCTCGGCCTCTTGACGACGGGTTGGAACAGGGCGGGGTTGACGAACAGCCGAGGAGTAGGTCATGGCTTGTGGTTCGCGGGGTGCTTCCGACGGCGTAGAAGTTCCCAGTGCGTTTTGGACTTCTTCTCGGATTACGTCGGTCAGGGAAGCCACTTGAGGTTGCGGCGTCGTTGGAAAAAGCTTCCGAAGCTCCTCCCTGACCACTGCTCGGATGGTCTCTCGCAATGTATCGGAGCTTCCATTTGCAGCACCGATGGTCTCCGAGAACAGCGCGTTGACAGGGCGGTCGTACTGCCTCGTTCGAATTTCTAGCGTCTTCTCCATCGCGGCCGCCTCAGACGCGAATTCGGCCACTGTCTTCGGAGGGTTACGGACTAGACAAGCAAAAAGCTCTTGCTTCACTCCTCGCATTAGAAACCTGAGCTTCTTTTCCTCGGTCATTTCAGGGTCCGCACGACGAAAAAGTCGCTTCATCTCCTCAACGAAAATCACGACTCCTTCGTTGGGGTGCTGCGTTCGAGTTTCAAGCAAAAGCGCAGCTCGCTCTTTTCTCACCACGGTAGTGAAGGTCTTAAGGAACTCCCTCTTGAATTGAGTCCAGTCGGTCAAAGAGCTCTCATGGTTCTCGAACCAAGTTCGAGCAGCATCTTCTAAGTAAAAGAAGACATGCCGGAAAGTTTCTTCGTCGTCCCACCTGTTGAAGATGCGGACGCGCTCCAACTTCTCCAACCATTCTTCGGGGTCTTCAGCGGGGGCTCCCCGGAACGATGGCGGTTCTCGGGGCTGCTGCAGGATGATTGGCGACGTTGTTTCTTGCACCATGGTGTTGGTTGCAGCGTTCCTTCTCTTGGGCCCTTCTGGCAGAAGACCGAACTCGGGTAGCAATCCTTGCAGTCGGGGGCTTTCTCTGGTTGGACTGGCTTGGCGGCTTCGAGATGTCGTAGAGGGCATAAAGGCTTAGTACCCAGCACCTCCACCAGATGTCGCGAAGACAAGGACGATGCAGTTGTCTTGAATGAGAAACACGTTTATTGGAGCGAACTTGTGCTCCCCTAACAACTCAAAAGAATACAGAGGCGGCGAAGCAGCGGTCAACAAAGTGACTTGCACAGGCGAGTGTCGTCGAATCGAATGCCCCGGCGTCTGCTCTGCAGGCTTTTTATCTTTCGGCGCGCGTGGTTCTGGAACCGTCGATTCGCACCGAGAACATTGTAGATGCAAGAAGATTATTCCGGGATGTTCACGTTAGATCGGAATGCTCTCCCTATCTGAACAGATAACACATGCGGCACAGAAAGAAAGAATGGAACACGCGCTTCCCTTGGCACGGAGATAACACAGACCGGCGCAGCCGGGCGGTAAAAGCAAAACACAAATAAACAAACCCAATGCATGGTTCGCGGCATTATGATGTCATTGCAAACATCAAACGTCATTCAAATCCACATTTTGGAGCGAGAATCAAAATTTTAGCTTAAATTGATTAATTTCGCAGTGAATAAAACATCGTTCGCTTCCGGACAAGTGCTGGGGGCACTATAGAACACGAAATATTTCAAATAAAACGAACTTGTATTCATGGCCGCTTTAACAAAAGAGTTAAGACTAGAACAAGTGCTGCTACTTGGAGTGAATGAGTTTTTTCGTGGGTTTTTGCACAACGCAGCACTTACAGCTTTCAACTTTAAAATTTCTAATTTAAAAAGAAACGAGGGGGAGAAGGTAGCGAGAACAGTGACAGGCTCCGACTGCGCCTTGTACAGTGGGCAAATTGCGTGCACTCACCTGCCCTGAGGGACGACAAAGATAGAGAACTTTTTGGTCGCATTGGTAACCCTTGGCCGGTCGCACACGTAGAGCTGGTAGCGCACCGTGTTGCTTCCAGGAGCACACAGGTCGAGCATGACATCGTCCTCAGGCTGAAGGCCCCTGTACAGAGCAAGGCCACAACAACGAGGTTATATAAGGTGGTCTGGACTACATCGATCACAGAACATCAAAATGGTGAACGCAAGCTCAGGCATCTTTGCTGATTGGGCCGGGTTGTGCCAAGTCACAATTTCTACACTGCCACAGGCAAGTGGCGATCGGCACAAGAAAAACACGTCCACCTTTCAGAACAGTCAGCACAATGTCCAGTCACCAATAGACAGCAACCTTCATACAATCTCGCTTTGTTTGAAAGATTGCCCCTCTGAAATGACACACGTGCCCATTTTTTATGCAAACTTCAATGAAATGAAGCTGTATAACAAGGAAAACAGAGAAAACGGTGGCAACTCACTAGCTACTTCCTCG
This sequence comes from Haemaphysalis longicornis, assembly GCF_048455015.1. NCBI lineage: Eukaryota > Metazoa > Arthropoda > Arachnida > Ixodida > Ixodidae > Haemaphysalis > Haemaphysalis longicornis. The sequence goes on along the minus strand of NW_027526203.1, from coordinate 240,818,579 downwards.
CACTTGATTTGTGACGATATAAGGTTAATAACTTGCGCAGTTGGCTGGTGCCGACTAAAGCAACGCAAACTAAAATAGCTTTGCGGGCTTGCCGTCCGAACTCATTGTGGTTAAAATTCAAAATGGCACAATTTAGCCGAGATGAGGCCATTAAAAACAGTTACAGTGCAATAGTGGACATGAATTCAACAAGAGTCAGAGGCAAATGCAACGAGGACACTTTGCTGTCTCTGGGTGACTCTAGTAGCAGTTTGACACAGTAACATAGAGGTCATGCCCCGTGTTTTCCCAGAGCAGCATTGAGTGTTTTGGTGAGCACAAGTTCCCAATTCCAGCCAGTTTCATGGCCTCAAACAAGAACAAAGCGCATAGTTATGCTATTAAGGAGTGCAGCATTATTACACTGTGAAAAGTCCACACCAGGCATCACTAGGATTGATAGCCCCTACCTACTTCCTGTTCCCGCACGACGATAATGACCCAGTGTCCTGAACTGGCTGGTTTCTGGCTGCTCCCCCAGAACATAGAACCCTTGGCATGTGATCTTACGGTGATAGATGAAGCAGGTGATTTTAAATCCCCACCTGTAAACAGTAATACCTCAGTGAAGTGCTGCTGAGCACAAGGATGCGGGTTTGATTCCCAGCAGCGGCAGCCACTTTTCTGATGGAGGTTAACAGTAATAATGCCCGTGTGTTCGAGATTCCGGCGCACATTAAAGATCCCCAGGTGGCCAAAATTAATCCGGAGCCCTCCACTACAACGCACCTCATCACCTGAGTAGCGTAGGCGCGTTAAACCCCATAATCAGATCAGAATACCTCAGTGAAGGCACCACTGTTTCACGTTGAACAAACTTGTGCAGCATGAGCTTCCCCCATCTTCCGAACAAAGTGAAGCTGTGTGCTGTCCTCATGGTCTCTTCAAATGTAACAAATTTCATTGAGGTCTGCTGAATTGTTAAAAAGAACTTTGGATTTTGCAAAAGTTAAACTCAAATCCACTCAACATAGTGACGCTATACCTTGGGAACATTCCAAGGAAACAAAACGCAAGTTTGGTTCGCTGAAAAGACTGCTCCCTCCCCCAAAACAACCATGCACCAATTTTAACGCGAACTTCAAAAATTAATCTAGACGATATGGAAAACAGATGACGCAGTGGAAATCCACCAGCCACTTTCTTGCCCTGTCCCTACGACATCACTTGCACTCGTTCGGGCCATTGGCAATTGCCAGTGATAGCCACTGCCAAGAAAGGCAATGGTGCAATTGTAGTGATGCCTGTAGTTGTTTGATCGCACCATTTGAACGCTAACACGGAGTTAACCCACCCACAGCAGTGCTCTTGAAATTTCCCTTATGATGTCGCTGCTGACATGTAGCGCAAAACTTTATTCTCATCTGTTTTCCAGCTCTTTCAAAACAAAACAAAAATACATTTTTTTCTTTTCTTTTTTTCATTGTTGCCTTAAAGTTTGCCACTGTGACTGGGGAGTCTGGCTTCTGCCTGCACTTCAATGTATTCTTTGCCACTTGGGGCAGTTGGTGCCAAGCTGGACCAACTTGCCAGCACCTCGACTATCCCACAGAAATGAGCGCACCACCTGCTACTAAAGTGCAGAGGTGCCCCTCGCAAGCTGTGACTAGGGGCAACTTTCGGAGCAGCAAAAGGTCAATTTTGCAGCAGTTTGGACGACCGAAATGCAGATTTCGGAGCTATCGAAACAACAAAATACCTACTGCTAGAGATGCACAAGGTCATCCGAACACAATACAAACAAGAGAAGACTAACTTCAAGCCATCCTTTTTAATTTAAGGAGACAACCAACCTGTTTGCCCAACATGCCGCAACTCGTTTATTTCAAATTGAATGAGACGCTGCCTTCCAAGTTTCTCGCTGATAGCTGCTAGGTAGCTATGGCACTAATTTTTTTAGTGTCCTGTTACTTTTCCTGTCATTCCTCAACCATGCACATTTCGCACCCCACTTCCCACCTGCACCATTTTTCAATGGGAACAGGGCAGCCTAACCTTCTCTGTTCACTTGTGTTGAATGCTCAGAAATTTTTGAATACAGCAATCTTGATTGAACAGCATATAAAATAATGAATGGTATGATGGAAGATTTGAAGATAAGAAAAAAAAAAGAGTTTATAATTGTAAACTACTGACTCATCACATGCCACTTTTGGCACACCCAGGTACAAAATTGCAGTTTTTTTATCAGGATGGCACAGGAAATCTTGTTTTGTGCAACTTGACACAACAGTGGCTGCGCTGAGTTGAGGCTGCAGTAAAAGCGGTATGAGTACCCAGTGCCAGCTGTAGATCAGTGCTTTCCAAATGAGGAACTTTCACTGAACAGTTAGTATTCTCACACTAATGCCGTTACTTTCCAGCAAAGCCCTGTCAGCAATGTAAAGTTGGGCTTGCTTGCCACAGATGAAGGATGTATGAAAAATTGCCTAAAAGTACGCAACCCCCCTCACTCTTAAGGCTTGTTCCTTTCGCATGCCAAAGAGGGGTCCAAACACATTCATGGTGAAGAAGTACTGCTGTACCAAAAATAAAAAAAAAGGAGTGACAGCTACTAAGTATTCAGCACCTTTCATGTGCTCGTATCATTGTACAAGAAGCTCTGTTACTATGGTCTCCCTTGAAACAGCCACACTGATTTGCACGATGTGAGCAAAACTTTCTGAAATGTCTACATTGTACGGCATGAAGCCGCGGCTAAACATCAGGTTTTTCCGCTCAATTTAATCCAATCGCCATACAATTTAATCCAAGCGCCATCTAATTTAATCCAAACGCCATCAAATTTAATCCAGGTGCCAGCGAATTTAATCCAATTGCCAACCAATTTAATCGAAGTGCCAACCAATTTAATCCAGCTGTCGGAAAGTTGTTCACGGCTGTTTTGTGCGGAATTAGGCGCAGCTTTCCGGGCTTTGATGCGCGCGGTGTGATGAAAACGTGGTGTTCCTTGATGCCTTATGAGCAAAATATCATATGCGCGCAGCTTAACGGACATTTACTAATACCCGCACAGACCAGGCGAGCGGTCTTGTTTGATCCGTTGGCGGCGCGTGGTGATCATGTGCAAAATCGTCAGAAGTATCGTCTGCTCGGGTATTGTTACCCCAGCAGATTTGCCAGCGTATTTTTACGCGAGCAGACGACACTTCTGTCACCAGCAGGCGATATTTCTCACGATCTCGCAGACGATATTATGATTCGGATATAATGCTTAACACTGCAGAAAAGCATTCAATAATTGAAAATCAGAATGCAAAGGGCATTTAAGTAATGTGTCTTTATCAACTGAGCTTCTGAAGGCATTGTTACGCGAAGATCAGACGATATTTCTCACGTGTTATCGACGGCACTCTCGCAGACGATCAGCTGACAGCAACGGTCTGCGCGTGTTATTGAATGTATATTAAGCTGTTCACACAAGATATTTTTCATATAATTGATCAAGGAACACCACGTTTTCCCCACACCACGTGCATCAAAGCCCGCAAAGCTGCGCCTAATTCCGCACATAGCACCCGTGAACAATTCCGACCGATGGATTAAATTGGTTGGCACTCGGATTAAATTGGTTGGCACTTGAATTAAATTCGCTGGCAACTGGATTAAATTCGATGGCACTTGGCTTAAACCACAGAGCAAGAATTATTCAGGAGGCGCAACAGGGCTTGCTCCGGCGCCGCGATAAAGTCACTGCGCTAGGCACGGCACCGACGCGCCCTCTGTCGCGAGGCGCCAAAGGGAAAATCCGCGCAGCGCGCTTTCCGAAGAGCTTCGCCGGTTCAAGGTCAGTCGGCGCATAGGCGGCTGCCGCAATGGGCAGACGCCCGCCAGAGGCGAGAGCGGCGAGAGTGAACATCTCGTGGCGAGGAGGCGGTGTCGGCAGTCGTCGTCTGCTCCGGGATTCCTTCTAGTACTTCGTTTCGAGCGCGGTACGGCATGTAAATATGGCAGTATTTGTTAATAACTGCTGCTAAAATGTCCAGCACTTGTAATTATTTATTTTACAGAAAGAAATCTGGCAATCTTTACAATATATTCTGTGACACTACAATTTTTGTTCGTCGCGTCCATAGAAGAGCGTGCAAAATATGGCAACGCGGTTGACGCGCCATCTGTTGCGCTGCTCCGCAAGCTGCATTTGCTCCTCACCGCACAGTGACATTAACGCACCGCCCGCCCGCGCTGTCCCAGCGCAGCAGTTTCTCCTCCTGAAATACTTCTTTCTCCGTGGCTTAAACAGAATGGAGATTGGATTAAATTGAGCGGGAAAACCTGTAGACTACTTGAATCCCTGATTCAATCACTCTTGTTGCAATGATCACCAGGCCTATGTGACACTAATGATAAATTTCCGAAAGCCATTAAATGAACAACAGCCTCATGCAGCTGTAGTGGATGACTTCTCTGGGAACGAGATGAAAAATACCAAACTGCAAAATTCCATTCAGTACAACTTTCACTATTTGAAAGATCTGTTTTGCACATCTTCAAAGCAACACTGCAAATGAATGGTTTAAAACAGCCCTCAGCATTTATAAAACCTACAGTAGACAAACCAGACCGCTGAGCCTCCCAGCGGGCGACATTTGCTTATGTCAATACTGGGAGTTATTTGACACGATGTCAGAGAATAGCTGCAAAGAAATAATGAGACAGCTGGGTTAGACTTGTGTCTCCAGCACAGTAAGCTCCATCCATAGCAATATGCAACCGAAGTCACCCAAAGGATCATTTGACTGATTGTGGGGGTGTAACACGCCGAAGCTACACCTGGGCTATGAGGTGCGCCGTAGTGGGGGGCTCCGGATTAATTTTGACCACCTAGGGATCTTTTACGTGCGCCGAAATCTCAACACACGGGCGTTTTCGCTTCTCGCCTCCATCAGAAAAGCCGCCGCGGCGGCCGGGAATCGAACCCGCGACCTCGTGATCAGCAGCGCAACGCCTTAGCCACTGAGCTAACACGACGGGTCACTCAGAAGATTAATGTTTTAACATTTTTCTTTATTACGGACAGCAAAAAGGAGACGACAACTCTGGCTAAGCCATGAGATCTATGATTTCGCCGCAACAACACACTGCGTGCGTGAGAACTATTCTCACCTCGTGGACATGTGGTGCCTCAGGAGCGCGTACTGCTGCAGGGAAAGGATCTCATTGCAGACAGCAGAAACCGGAACAGGGCTGGGCTTGCCCGGGCCGTCCAAGCAGATCTCCGTGACCTGCACAGTTGCGTGATGCACAAAAGGGGACGCGTCTCAATGGAATGAAGCAAAGCTGCATACGAAGCTGAGAGATTGCCTTACCCAGTCTTTTTATTAGTTTGGCCAAAATCCCATCATTACAGGGCACTGCGCCCAACTCTAACCAAGCCTTCAAATGGGGAAAAAAAAAAAAAAAATTAGAATTGTGTGGTAATGGAGTAAATGGTAGCCAGTCATATCGATTCAGGGATAAAGACCTTTTTTGCACCTCGATTAGGCAATTAGCTAACATTAAACAATAAATAGATGCCAGTTAAAAATTTCTTCAATTACGAAGTCACAAAGGCAAGAGAAACACAGAATGCAACAGTTTCCCCAAAAATCTCTTTAGTGTCAATGCTTCATCATGCTTTAGTTACGGCCCTCCAATGCTTTTCAGCAGTTTTTTTTATTTTTAGTACACACTGCAGCCCTGTGAGGACTAAGCAGGACATATTTCCAGCAGAGCGTACACTCCTCGTGCTGTGCCTTGCCCGTCCCGGAAAGAATGGTCCCTATCAGCGCAGAAGTAAATGAGTTAGTCGATTGAAAAAGTTTAAAACACATGCAACAGGGCACTGGCTAAGTCACAACTCCTGCAACTGGCCAGGCTTGTAATATATCAAACTAAGGGTTTTCACAGAAGATGAGTCCAGCCCGCATTCCCAATGCCACATTTTCTTTCTTTTAAATAACCTCCCTGTTGGCTCTGGGTGTACTTGTTGAATGCACAGTGGCCTTCAACATAGCAAAACAGACAACTGGTAGATGCAGCTCAACGCACAATGAGTTTGACGTTGGCTGGTACATTAGACTCACCGTTAGGTAACTGTACATTAAAGGGAATTTATCAAGCTTCTGCTTTTGTTTGCATTGCGTACGCTGGCTTTAATAAACACACTTTTAACCGTTCTGGTCGGTAAAGCGATATTTTATAAAGCCTGAATGAAAGAAGAAAAACTTCCACACGTGGTCTGTGGCAGTTGCACGAACTAAAGCAGTGACATCTATAACAGGTGTACTGTAATTGGACAATGTCCAAAAGTTGAATTCAAACCAGTTTCGGTTTTGGTTCTGTGAAGCAATATGCTCGGTATCCGACGTTATCGTTGGCTGGGCATTCTCTATAGCTCAGTAATGGGCATACCACACTTCTGCCATGCTGGTGGCTGTAAAATGCACCAGATAAGCCTGCCAGCACGGCTTGGCATTGTAATGATCACTAGCCATACGCAGTGGATGAACGCCCTCCGCGTCACCGGAGACGCTCAAATGTGACAAGCCTCCCCCCCCCCCCCCCCCCTTTGGAGCTTGCCTGGCTCGTGCCTGTGTCGTAAGAAATGTGTTCGCACCAGGACAAGGGTCGGCTGATTGGGGACTGCCCGCAAGTGCTCACGGCAACACCACACCAATGATAACTCGGAGGAAACGCGTCAGTGTCAGTCTGCACGCATTCTTCACACTAGCTCGTGGGGCAATGAACGTTACAACGCAAAAGTGGTGAATTCAGTATACAAAACACTGCCCGAAAACAAAAAAATAAACTTAAAAATATATATATATATATATATGAGCAAGCGGAGGTTCGAACTTGCGAACTGCAAAACAAACAACTGATTCACGCCACTCGGCCATGAACCAGCGCTGTCACTGGTGGAAATTTAAGGTCTATATTTATAGCCTGTTTGCATTTTTATTTATTTTTGGTATTTGAAGCAGCTTAGATTACTATTTCTTGAATAATGCTCATGCAGTAAACGTCCCCCAGAGTCCCGCAAATATCTCATCTCTAGCGATTGCATTCGCTATCAAAAAAGCGATCGCGAACATGTGGTCGTGCTGCTGGCCACTGTGCTAGTTCACCCAGCGCAAAAAGTGCTTGCCGCACCTTGGTTTTACGCAGTAAATACAAGTTTCGGTAGATTTTAATTCTTTAGCACATATATTCACCTCGCTGACTTTTCTCCTGCATTTAATTGGCCTTAGATTTTTCTCCTAGCATACCAGTCAGCAAAGCGTCTCATGCGCACTTGTCTGGAACTACTTGGACTGGTTGGTAGCTTCATAGTCTACAAACTGACAAACTAAAGGCACATTTTTCCACGCCCAAATGTGCCGTGGCTTAGTTTCAACTGAGCAAACAAAATGCGACGACACATTGGCGGCCAGCCGAATAAAAGCTGGGTCGACTGATTCTGCCGGAGGGTCAGCGAGCCGCGCAGCAGCGCAGCCATTTTGACGTGATACGAAACGTAATAGGAAATCGGCAAGGAGGATGGAGAGAGGAGGACAGCCCTTTCGAATTGATTTTTCCACTGAATAAAGTCGCGTAAACGCAGTGAGAGTGGTCGAAATATGGCCGACAGAGTTCAGACTACAATTTGCGCTAGTAATCCCGCAATGTTTACAAATCTATCACTTCAGTGTACCTTTAAGACCACATAGCATTGACAACATATCCACTCGGGCAGATTGGTTGAGATTTGCTACTGGCTGTGATGAATTTCACAGCACGTGCCTTGCTTTTGGTATCATGTGATATCATACCATCGTCAACAGGTACCGATTCAATTTTTCCATAAGCTCCACGGGGGTTCCATTACTCGAGTGTCAACAGTACGGGACTTGGGAGTGCACACTGATTCATCACTGAGTTTTAAACACCACACTGAAAAAGACAGTGAGACAATGAAGTCCCTCGGACTCTTACACCTGTCATGAAAGTGTTCACTGATCCTACCAGCTATTTGTCTCCCTTTCGGGCTATTGTGCATTCCCAGCTAAAGTACTGCTCAGTTGTATGGAACTCTGTTCCTCAGTACTTGTCACTCTCTCTGGAATGAGTCCAGATGAGATATGTTCGAATCTATTATGACCGTTACCTTTTCAGGAGAATACATTACACATACGACAGAATACTTCCCAACATTGGATTAAGCAGACTGAGTGACAGAAGAACACTCCTCGATATGGGCTTTCTTTACAAGCTCATTCATGGTGCTGTTGACTCTGCCGATTTGTTAACGTCCATCAATTTTTATGTCCCCACATGATGCCATTCCTCCCCACTATTTTATCCTGCCGTCGATCATAAGTCCTATCCAGAGAACGCAAGTGCTTTACAACTCGCTTGAAGCACTTGATCTGAGTATCTTTGACTGTTACAGCACTTTTGCCCGAGCTGCTAAAAATGCGTCTAAAGCATGAGTGTGTTCTTTTGTGTTGTAGAAACATGTGCAAGTCAGTATTGTAATGTTTGTTCCATTGATATTATTTTCATTTGTTATGCTCTTCTTTCTCTATTGTACAAATCTTCCTTTCCTCTCCTTTTCTTTGTTTCTTCTGTGCACCACGCTGAAGGCATGATGCTGTTTGTCAGCACTCATCCGAATAAATAAATAAATAAATAAATAAACAAACAACTCGTACAAAGGACTTCAATGTCCTTAGACAAAGTAGCGCACGCTACAATGCAGCACCTAGGCATGCACATTGGCTGTGACCTGTTCCATAGCTCATGTATCGAACTATTCTCTATTCTAGGCAACAGTACCGTAACACTATAGAGTCAAGCTATCAACAACATTGGCAGGTGAAACGCCAGCATGAGCGAAATGTGGCCATCCACACAAGCGCACCGCTAAAGAAGTAAAAGAGCGCAGCAATGCAGCAAAATGAGCGAAGAAGCATGCATCACTCTCCAAATGATCACGCTATACAGCCAACATGCTAATGTAGAACCTCTGAAAAGTAACCCACATCAATTCAATCACGAAGCTCGAAAATGTATCTTCCAGCAAGACTTGAAAACGTTAGACACACACTGCAAAACTCGAAGTAGCAGTCAGTGGCATTCAATAGGATGTCAATGCTTTTGGAATCAGAACTCGTAAGAAATGCTTAGGTGTCCCCAAACTTTTGGTTTGCTTGTATTTCCAAATGAAACAACTTTTTCATCCATGCTGCGCTGATACAAATAATTCCATTTGTGTGTATAGTTAGAGCTCAAATGGTTTCAGCTAATAAAGAATTCTAGGGCTCTTAAAAAAAAATTCTGAAGAAATTCAGAGAATTATCTACAAATGCGTAGCATTCTTATGCCGCATGTCTTGAGTGAGTTTTTTCCAGCCAAATTTTTTGGTTTTTCAAAATTAAGTCCAACCAATTACCTCCATTTACGCATTATAACGATTACAGGTGAAACTTTCGCGAAATCTGCATTATTGTGGAAATGCAGGACATTACATGGTTTGCCATTTTTCATATTTTTCTTATTATTTTTGCAAAATTTCATTCAACCAATTATCTCCATTTAAGCTATTTTACACGTTTCACCATTTCCCGTAATTATTTTTTATTTTTCTTAATTTTTTAGTTTTTCAATATTTTATTTTACCAATTATATTCATTTATGTTATTATGATGATGATGGTTTAAGTTTAATGGCGCAAGGCCGACATGGGCAAAGAGCGCCAAACACAAAGTTATTTGATAAGGCAAAACGAATAAAATCAGTTAATGACTACGAGCATGGCTGGTGTAAAGGGCCAGGGTGAAGAACATGAGTGGTTAAAAGATAACTAAGTTGGCTGGTGTACAGGACCAGGGGTAAAACTATGCATGGTATGAGATGAGTTGTAAGAAATGAACTTCTGATAGGAACTTAAAGGTGCGCTGAACAGAGAACATGGCATCATCTCCCAAGAAGTATGATGGGTGTGGTGGAATATGTCGTGTGTGTAGTTGAGGGAAGTGTTTGCGTCGTGTAATGTCGAGTGCCTTACATTGTATGAGGATGTGGATCACGGATAGGACCTCTCTGCAACAGCTGCACAGAGGTCTTGGAGATCCAGTGAGAAGGTGCGAGTGCGTTGCATGTGTGTGCCCTATCCGTAATCTAGCCAAGGCGACTTCAGTGTATCTATTCCGTGAGTCGGTGGTGTATGGTCCCAAGTGTGATTTTATTAAGCGTAACTTGTTGTCTGTTTGTTCACTCCAGTGTGTTTGCCATGTTTTGCGAAGTTGTTGTCTGATGTGTGGTTTCACGTCAGTGTAGGGTAATGTGGTTATGTCTACTCTATTCAACAGTGTAGCAGCAGCAGCCATTCGATCCGCTGCTTCGTTCCCGGCTGTACCACAGTGGCCAGGGACCCAGCAAAGGACTACCGTACTTACCCTATTCTAACGCGCACCTTTTTTCCGCAAAAATAGGCCGAAAAATCGCATGCGCGTTAGAATCGGATACGAAACCTAAACTGCCGAAACAGCTGAAATTTCTTCCACCAATCGCCATCTCAAGATAGCGCCAAAGCTTTTAGCAACAATTTTTCCGATCTAGGCGCCTAGGCTTTTTTTTCGGCGTTCACACAAATCGTCAAATTATTCCACTTGCGTGCTTGATAACCGCAGTGGCAGTAGCGGCAACGAAGGTGCGCCGCTTCCGCGGCTTACGAGCGGCTCTCACGCGTTCACAACGAGCGGTTGGCTAAAGCGTACGCCTCTGGAGAAGCTTGCGGGATGGGCATGCGAGGTGTGGGCCACGATCCCATCGAACCTGGTTGAACGTTCGTTCAGAAGTGTGGCATCGCGAACGCGCTTGACGGCACCAATGACGAGATGTTTCGGTCAGCGGAAGGCGACAAGGAGCTCTCGGAGAGCGACGAGGAGCGAGATGAGTGAGATTACTTCGGGGAATAAATCGCCCGTTTCTCTCGCATTCGTTTTTCTTGCTCACAAAGTTCCTTGCGCGTTACATACGGAGGTGTAAGTTTTTTCGGTTTTTTGCCTGGAAAATCGGGTGCGCGTTAGAATCGGGGGCGCGTTAGAATCGGGTAATTACGGTAGTTCAAATTTGTGGACATACACAGACATAATACCCTTGACTATTAGATTTACAGCATGATTTTTTGAAGACTTTGTTGACGACAACGCCCGCACAACACTGAGGGAATCTGTATATATAATGGATTGTGGGATGTGGCTTTGAAGGATATGATTAACAACAAGAAGTACACCATAAGCCTCTGCCGTAAAGATACTGGTTTTACTATGTATTAAGAGTTCTAGTGACATTAAGGCCGGGCCCATGCGCCGCGCAGGACACACAGGTGGCAGTTTTGGAGGCGTCCGTATAAAATTCAGAACATTGATACTTCTGCTGCAAATACAAGAAGTGCTGCAGAATCGCATATGTGGGAGCTCGGTTTTTATCTACATGTGTGAGAGATGTGTCGCATGATACAGGGTGGAGAAGCCATGGTGCTATAAAATCTGTTAGAGAACTTTTGATGGTGTCTAAAAAGGAGACAGAAAGCTCTGACGCTTCCTCTCTAACTCTGTAAGAAAAGGGCGCAGAGGACGATGGTCAATTTAAAAGGAGTTCAGTCATGGACGTATCATAAAAACTGATTTAAAAGGATGGCGAGGCATGGATGAAATTTTAAAAGCATAAAGGAGATCTGTGTATGCTCGCTGACATTGTAGGTTCCATTTGTTGCACTCTACATACAGGCTTTCAACAGGACTAGTCCGGAAGGCGCCACACGCCAGGCGGAGCCATTTACGTTATTATAACGACTACATTTGGAACTTTCCTGAAATCTGCTTTATTGTGGAAATGCAGGGTGTTACACGGTTCGCTAGTTTCCATAATTATTTTTGTATTTTTCTTTTTTTTTTCAAAATTTTGCTCGACCAAGTATTTTTATTTACGCTATTATAGCGATTAGATGTGAAACCTTTGCGAAATCTGCATTATTGTGGAAATGGCATGTGTTACAACGTTTTGCCATTTTTCATCATTTTTTAATATTTTTGTTATTTTTTAGTTTGTCAAAATTTCGTCCGACCAATTATCTACATTTACGTTATTAAAAGATTACATTTGGAACTTTTGCGAAATCTGTATTATTGTGGAAACACAGGGCGTAACACGGTTCGCCATTTTTCGTAATTATTTTATATTTTTCTTATTTTTTTAGTCTTTCAAAATTTTGTTCAACCAATAATGTTCATTTACGCTATTATAACTATTACAGGTGGAACTTTCGCAAAATCTGCATTATTGTGAAAACGCAGGGAATTACACGTTTCGCCTTTTTTTGTTTTTTTTTTTCTTATTTCTTTTAGTTTTTCAAAATTTCGTGCAACCAATAATGTCCATTTATGCCATTATAGTGATTACAGGTGGAACTTCCGCGGCATTACGCGATCCTGGCTGTGGGGGTGCTCAGCAAAGAATGCTACGCATTAAAATAGGCCAAGGCTTCAAACAACTTTACGCATAAGTCGAGCATTGTGCACCTCTGTATGCTCTCGAGTTGCATGCACAGCCACCATTAACAATGCACACTTGCAGCCACAATGTCAATCCATTCCAACGAGTCCTGTGGCCTCTTTTGAGTGCCATAAGTTCTCGTCTGCGCAAAGAATTGCTCTGAAAACTTTGGTACTACGCATGTTTCTGGACATTCACTAACATTGAAATCCAAATGTCTGCCCAGATTCCCTAATTGGAAATTTATTCACTGCATCTTAATTACTGAGTTAATCAAACCATATATAAACTTCCCTCATTTCGATGCTCATTAAATTTAAGTGATACCCCCTTTATATGAACATTGCTGCAAATTGGTGAAGAATCATTAAGACCAAGAATTTGACAAATTGGTTAGCACTTTTTGAGAGTTCCCTCAGAGCTAGAACTACAAATACTTTGGCATTCACATTATCGCGAACTTAACCTGGAACATTCATAATGAGAATATTGTTAATCCTTTGCCTACTGTAGAATAGCTGAGTTTGTCCACACGGGTTGTACCACTCCCACCGAAGACGAGCTATGCTCGTCCATGCTAAAACAAGCGCTAGCACGCTACCGCAGTCATGCTACCCTGAAATATGTTAGTTTATTTACCAGGTTGTTTATCCCGTTAGTTTATTCTGAACTGGTTTTATCCATTACACACTTGTTTTTTGACCACTGTTTGACAACTTGACAACAGGAGAAGTTGGCATCTCTTGTCGTTGACGACAGGAGATGCTGACAGCTTGAGCCCCCTAAGATAATTCACTTAACCCATTTACTCCCATTGAAGAGTACAGTCGTCGTGAGATTTTGCGCCAAAATGGCCGATGTCGAGTATATTCGTCATCTATCATGACAGCTATACTCGTGATCGGTCATTTTGGAGCCTTGACTGTGCTTTGTTTGCAACACACTGCGGCCACGCAGTGAAGCTATCTTTTTTCACACAAAGAAATAAAGGAACATTATCTCACTGAAATAATGGTGCCATGTGAAGCCATCTTACAGCAATCTTTTTGACACAGTTAGAGAAATAAAGGAACGTTATTTCGTTAAAATAATGGTGCCGTTTTATTAAAAAAAAGCTCTACAAATTGAGTGAAAAACATTTTTCGGTAAATTTGGTACTTTTTTTTTTCACGGTACAGAAAGGGTTAACTGTGCCACAACTTCTTTAAAGCTCTTTTGCCACTCAAATTATTGCACTACAAGACACTAACTCATTCAAAACTTGAATACGCATGCTCAGTATGGGACCCGTGTCAGGAAAACCTTGAAACTGCACTAGAACTTATTCAAAGTAATTCTGTTAGATTTGTTCTGTTCAACTACAATCGAGCCGTGAGCATTAGTACAATGAAATCTAATCTAGCACTTCCATCACTGTTGACTAGGCGTCAAATTTCACGACGAACTCTTTTTCATAAGTTGTATTACCACCCTACGCTGCACGACCAGCTTATGCCTAGGTCACATTACCATCCCGTCGTGTCGACCATGAGCACAGAGTGGGAATTGATATGTGCAAAACAATGCATTGTTTTTCCTCTTGCTTGCCCTGGACAAGTCGCGACTGGAATCTGCTTCCCTTTGACACTATCAATTAATGACATACACCAGTTTCAAAATGTTCTAGCTAACATTGTATAATCAGGAGCTTCTCTAATGCTTGTGCTTCATGTTTCACAGTTGAAAATTTTCATTACATTGTGTTAATGCTTTTACTGTATTATTGAATCGACTTCTTTTTGCTGTTTTCTTTTGCTTTTACACCACACCCGTCTTGTAATGCCTTGGGCCAATTCGTAATTCATAACAATTCATAATGTTGTGCCCCCGTCCCCCTGTTGTGCACCAGTGGCTGGCGTGGACAAGCTGCAGCTCGCATTTTCCAAGTTGACCTCCTAAAATGACCATTTCAAGCTTTTTGTTGTAAAAGTACTTATTGCAGTAATAGCGCCTACAGAATGGTAAATAACACTAGCCGTTGTTGCGGGTACCATTGCTGCCACCACTGAACAGTTGAAAGGGGCAGATTTCAAATTTCCTGCTTGCCTGCTCCATCATACGTTGTGCAAAGGGCTCCATTCCAGCATAATATGGTGTACCAAAAGCTGCGCGATGTATGTGAGGAGCATGTTGTTTTCTTGTTGATGTTTGTTAGTCACCTTATTGCCATAAGAATAATGTCATTTTGAGTCTGAACCACAAGGTTTCAACTGCCACAATTCAATTTTAATTTGCAGCTGCTTTTGTCGGCATCAGAAAATCGCACTAATTAATCTCACAGCATTGCAAGTCAAACGCAGGAAGGTAGCCGGTACGTCATCACTGTTGCCTCTGCTTTCTTTATTACACGACTTACCAACCTGAAATAGACCTTCAACTAGGTTAGTGCGTCATTCTCACAAAGCAATCTTTCCAATGGAGTTGCATGCCACCACTAAGGTCCCTCATTAAACCCAAACATCAAAGTACGATCCCCGCAAGACTGCCAAAACCTGCACGTAACTGTTTCAAGTCCGGGCAGCCGCCTCAGCTTCACAAAGACCACGACGAAAATGGGCAGCAACAGTCGCGCGCCACCTTCCACTTTTTCCGCCTCCTCGCATCGGTAGAATCGGATCACCCAGGCCCAGTTGAGGCTGGAACGATAAAAGGGAACAAGCACATGAGAAAAACCCAACAGGCACAACCAAAACGCTATGGCTGGAAAAATACCATCCCACAGACAACTCGACTACGTGGATTTCGAAGAGTGTTTGGTGCCGTGCGCTTACTCAGCCAGGAACCAGTTGAGCACAGAGTTGAGGACGTGCTTCTGCAGCAGCGAGACACAGACGAATCGGCCGCCGACCTTGAGCACCCTGGCCACCTCTCCAAGGACGGCGCACAGCTTGAGGATGTTGCCGTCGCCACCCCGGGGGGACAGCGCATCCACCGTCCCCTTGTCCAGCACCACGTTGAACTGCTCATCCTCGAACGTCAACTGCAAAAGATCAGGCCCAATAAAAGAACGCTATTCGCAGAGCTTCAGATGGCCCATGCATTGCAGGTAGCAACGTCATTTCGTTGCCTTTGAAAATATGCGTAGCCAGTTTTAACAGGAACGACCTCTACGAGGCGCACAGGAGCTAGCATTTCTTTTTCCTTTCAGTTTTTACATGCTTTTTAACATTAATTGTGAAGTGGTTATTACTGAACTCTCTCCTCTGCTCACTTATAACAATAACAAAAAAAAAGTGCCGAATGCTTCTTGTGTACAATGCCCTGCAACAGAAAGTCATCATATCGTATTGCTTGCCTGCCACTATATACCCTGTGACGCGGCAATAGTTAGGCCCTAGTACAAGGGCAGCTGCTGAAATATAAAAAATGGCCATTACATAAGTTTGGCGCAAAAAAGAAAAAAAAATTCAAAGTTAGCCACGAAGCAGCCACCCACTACACTAGTGGAGCCACCACCATGTGCAGGCAAAGGCTTTGCTGGTGGGCTACCAGCTACACTATCGAAACATCAGTACGTGGTAGGGTAACTGTACCTACTAAAAGCGTCTGCCTGCCAAATACGGTTGGGCAACTAGTGTTAAGAACCATAGTGTTTTTTTTTTTCCCGAAAAAAATCTTGAGGGGATTTCACGCCAAAGCTACACTAGGGCTACGAGCTGCACTGTAGTGGGCAACGCAGTGAAAAAAGTTGTGCTTAGAGGGTCACCAAGATGAGTTTGTTAAATTTTTGCTCGTGGTGGCACTGTGCAGTTTCGCTCATGGTGGTCTAGAGCTCTAGTTGGTTTTTAAAGGTAGACTAAAGTGAGTTTCAAAAGTATTGATTCCCGGCTGCAGCGGCCACTTTTCTGACGGAGGCGAAAAGCAAAAAGGCCTGTGTACGAGATTTCAGCGCACATTAAAGACCCACACGTGGTCGAAATTAATCCGGAGCCCTCCAATATGGCACGCCTCATCGCCTGCTTTGCGTTGGCGCGTTAAACTCTACAATCAATCAATCAATCGAGTTTTAAGACTATTTTGATCCCTTGAACAGGTTAAAGTAGAGTATGTGGATCCCGTTCAGAGTTTTCTTTCGCAACCATCTTACGACCTTTTTTTTGTGTGTGTGTTTGTGAGAAAGATACATTCAAAGTTGCCATTCCCGTTGGACCATCCTTCTCCTAAATTTTGCCCGTAGATTGCAAGTAATTTTGCCCGTGTAAAGCACAAACAAAAAGTCGACATTACCCACAAAACAGGTGAATACTAAGCTTCTGAATACTAAGACAGCTTCAAAGCAAGCCCTAAAGCAGTGCAACATCACTGCCATAGTCTGCGAGGCGGTGACATGTGGTGCCTAGCGTTATCTTTTCTTCTAAGCTTTCCAAATAACCAATGATCAAGACCCCTGCGGAATAGTGAAATCAGTGGCTGCTTGCCGAGTTCAACTGCACAATGCAGTGACCAACAGGAGTTTGGCAATACACTCCAGTATCTCTCTAAAGCTCAAAAGAGAAGCCATCAGGCCCCAGTGGGGTTTGCCTGCGTTTGTGGTTAATGTTTAATATTCAGTCGTTCAGGCAAAGTTTATACGGGATACATATGCCCGGTAATCAGCGACAAAGATTGTGCAAGGAACCTGACACATCAAATTTTTCTTTTCCCTTGGAAAGGGGGGCAATGCACAGTTTGGAAGACAAAACTAAGAAGAATGCTTGCAAATCACTTAGGAGTCAATTAGAGAGATAGAGAAGGACCGAGAAGAAGGATGCTCTTCAAACGCCTGTTGTTTTTTCCTCCTCACCTCCTATCAGATGACGGACTTTATGCGAACAAAACAAGGGAGGATGGGGTCACACTGCTCATCTCTGCCATCGCCCTCTGAAGGTGGTGCCAGGCTACGGACGGCGGTGGTGGGCAGTGTGGACAGCCGCATCAGGTGGATTAAAGGGACACCACTTCACCGTGGAAGCTGGCCCTATGAACGCTGCCGCACACAAAATATTGGGCTTTAGCGCAAAGAAGCAACATCTGGCAGAGTTAAATACTGATTTTTTAAAAAAAGTTACGTAGGCTTGCTGCCAAGTGAAGACGGAAGATGCAAACAGAGCCACATTCTTGCTCGCACGAAATCTGCGTTCAGCTGCTTGCACCAAGGCTGCTCTATAAGGGATAGTGGCATTTAGGAGCAAAAACATTTGTCCCAAACTTGCAATGGGTGCCATTACCTGCTCAGCACATCTGTGTGCTAACTTTGTGCGACAATTTAAAAATGTGATAGAGTGAGAGGTTACGTCAGACAAGTAAGACACAACTGAAAATACACTTCATAAGCAGCTTTTCCCTGCAGCGCTAGCTTGGGTTGAGCTTGTGCTTTGCAGCTTTCATGCGAACCACAAACTCTCAGTCCCATGAATGAATTAAACATTAACTGCAGAACTCGTGGCTCATTTGACTGAGTCTAAAGTGAAAGGAATACGGAGAGCTAGAATCTGCAGCTGCTCCAGTTCTCTACACAGGTATGCTTGAAAGTCAATACCGTACGCATGTATATCTTCTCAGCTAGTTCGAAATGCGTTGCAGTTAGACTCACTAGACAAGCTTATCTAGTGACACTAGGGGTCTATTTGTTTTACCTGCACCACGAGAACCAGTTCAGGCGGTGCAGCACTTCGCCGTTCGTTTTAGTGGTGCAGCTCGCGGCACCTGAACCGCGCCGTTCAATTCACTGGTGGTGCCGACGGGTGCACAACGAGTTCATGGCTTTGCCTGCACTCCCTGCTGAGGAGGTGCAGAAGACGAAAAAAGTGCAGGTCTGCTTCTGCCGATTATTCAGGTGGAACCTGCTTTGCACCGCTGTGAACTGGTTCAAGAGGTGCAGGCGGAATCGAATGAACCCTAGGTACAGTCACAAAGGAGATGGTGTACTATTTGTTGGCACTGCCATTATTACCTGCCTTGCTTTACTGCGATGTCTGCAAACTTGCACGACGACATCTGCGAAGGTAACAACAGCTCGAGCTTTGTGCACGAGGACCTGGGGGGCATGTTCGATATATAATCAAGAAACAGGAAATTGTGGAAGTTGTTTTTAGAACGATTAGGCCTGTGCTTTGGTACAAGTCGCTTGACAGCTGAAAGCATGTTAAAAATTTCGGATAGTGGAAACAACGAGCAAAATCTATACAGGTTGGGAATATATAAAAAGACACAACAGGGGGTCGCGCCTTTTTAGATGGGCCCGAATAAAATATCACAAATTAACAAAAAATACAACCAGGTTCCAGAACGTAGCCCGTACAACCGGACAGCAAACAAAATTTCTTAAACATACCACTCTGTACAAAAAATGCGTGGTTATATGAAAGTTTACAACCTTTTGCGCTGTGAGTTAAGTGGCCATCACACCATCCCCAGCCAGAGCCAGATAAAAGTTGGCAGTATAAAGGGACGCAGGAGAAAGATGCGAGCCACTGTACATAACTTGGTGGTGTCGACGTAATTTGCAAGTATTCATAAACTCGGGACCGGAGCTTTCACTTTCAATACACGCTTGTACTTGTATGCATTTTTAATGCTTGTGCGCTGCAGGCCAACTTAGCAACGCACTGGTGTCGGCAGCGAACTGTCATCCACGTGCTGTCAACCTGCGTTCGAAAGGCGCCAGAAATTGAAAGACGGTACAAACCTTGGCTGCGTCCATTTGGAGAAACTGCATGTCAGGTCGCACCGTGGTGTACTTCTCTGTCATCTGACGAATGACAACATCGCTTATATCGATGCTGACAGTGCTCGTATAGCCATTGTCATAAAGATCGGCGCTCAAACTCGAATTTCCGCACCCGATGATCAGTAGCTTGTCAGTTTTCTTAATATAGTTGCATATCGTTCCCTCGAGCTGCCAGAATTCTCCATACCTGGAAAAAGAAAAAAAAAATATCAATGACTTGCGAAGACTCACAGCGTCCAAATACGACTTCGAAGCGTTCGATCACGCTGCTGTGAAGAAGACGCTAGCTTGCTGAGAAGGGCGAAAAATTACCATTCAAACGGAGTCTTCCCTCTCTTCTGGAAAAATTCGTTCCAGTACTCCTCGTTGGCAAACTCCGATGATGTTTTCGGCAGAAGACTCATGATTACTTCACGCAGTGTTTCATGTACTCACTTCAAAAGCAGCGAGTTAACGCGGTCGGCGTCGCAGGACCACACGTTAAGAAACACGTGCACGCTACATCGAACATGCTTGCGCTAACTGGAGCACGCAAATACGCAAACGCGCCTCAAAACAACGCATGTCAACCAAAATCGCTAGCGCCACTGGCGCCCCTACGCGCACGCTTTGTGCTTGCAAATTGCAGACGACGCGGATATGCTGCAATCCCAACAAACTTCTTTGCGTGCTTATTATTTCAATTATGAGTGAAAAAAAAATAATTTGAAGCAATTCGCTAGCAGTTGTTCACACCACATGACTAAAAACGCAAACAAGTAACGGCAAAAAAATAAAGCGCTGTAAAATGCTGTAAAGCAGCTCGTAATGCCATGCAAAGGCTAAATTATTTAGGTAAAAAACCTCGTGTTGCTAACGGCGTTAGTAATTTAACTGTACATATCTCGCGATCTCATCCATACGGTCCCGCTAGAAAAAGTTTCGCCAGTTCTGTTTCGTCTCCCTCAAGAAGGCAATAATCCCTCAAGAGCCGCCGGCGCCGCTACTGCCGCTACCGCACCTAGTGGTGTCTGTCGGCGTACAGAAAGAACAGACGCTGGTCTTTTTCATATGGGAAAACACCTAAAAGTGTTCGTAATTAGGTCTAAAGAACACTTTGAAGGTCACCGCATGTACAATCAAGGGGAAAAACGTGTCTAGGCACTCTCGGTCAGCTCAGCTCATGGAGTGCCGTAACCACGACTACCTCCCAAACGTCGTACGCTACCAACCTTAAAAAAAAAAAGCGACAAAAACATACGTTTTCATTTTGGTGCAGCTACCGTACTAGGTTCTGGCAAAATATAGCTTAATTGTGTGTCATAATTTGGCAAAAGTATTTTTTTACGCATTCCGTTTTGCAGTTGTGAATGCCAATGCTAACGACACAGTACCGCACCGGCCACCGAGCTTTCTGATTCGCTGGCGGCGGAAGCTCGCTTGACGCAGATGCGTGACGCATTATTGACGATACGACGAGTAGGGCACCGTAATGGCACTGAAGAGTGTCGTCGGCTTGAGTAAGTGAACTTTGCATTAGATTTTTGAATACTAGTAATGGTTTTACCACCCATTTGATCTAACAGAGTGTCGCTATCTGCTGGTGGTTTACACTCCGTTGATTTTGTCTCGGATCTGCAGTGCGTCCGTGCGAAAAAAGCGGCGAAGCAGTTCACGCCCATCTTGGGTCTGTTGCATCTTTGACGGACGCCCACGTAAAATACGATCGTTGGCGCTTCCTTCCGCTCTGCCGTGACTAAACTCACAGCCTGCTCGTGTATTCGCTGTTTTGTTCAGTCTATCGCACGTTGAGACCAAACTCGCGAAGTTTCTTCGGTGGAAACGCTGTAAGATTAGTTTCGCTGAGCCGCGGGGTGGGTACACGGTAGAAGCTGCGGTGCTTCGCAGTGGTCTCTCTGCACAGAGCACGATCGGCGTAGGTGGCGAGGATGGACATCGAACGCATTAAACTGGCAGACCAAGACGATCGTTGTAAACAGTCGAAGGCATTTGTTGCCTTATCCTTGCGCCGTTTCTTCATTGTTTGTAATCACTCCGCCGAACGCGCTTATTCTGCGTCTTGAGCGATGCTCCCAGCACGCAGCTGGCTAGCCACTTTTCACTTCATCGCGTACGCGTGGGCTGTTCGAGCTGGGAAAGCTTATAAAAAAGACATGCGCGTACAAGTGAATGGTTTTTTGGATTTGCGGGGAGCTTTGAGTCACCTAGCGATCATCGTTTGCTCATGCCGTCGCACGTCATTGCGGAACGTAATTTGTCGAGGACTCGCGCGGCCAACTGATGATCGCCTGAAGGACTGCTCTCAGGGCCGTTTCTGACGTTTTTTTTTTTTTTTTTTTCTCTTGCAGAAATCACGAACGATGTTATTCGCACGGTCAAGAAAAAGGGAGAATGGAAGGTTCTTGTGGTTGATCAGCTGGGGATGCGGATGATATCCGCGTGCTGTAAAATGCACGAACTCGCTTCCGAAGGAATCACAAGTGAGTTCGACACCGTCAACTAGTTTCATTGCGTATACCGTTTGTTTAGCTGAGTAGGTTATAACAGCAAACTAACGAGCATGTTCATTTTGTTCCTCTCTTATCCAGTTGTCGAAGACCTGAACAAGAAGCGGGAACCTTTGCCAAACATTGAAGCAGTGTATCTTGTCGCCCCAACAGAAAAGGTTTGAACCTGGAGCTTCTATTGTTTTTGCTTTGGTTATCACTTGATAACATTTGCAATCAAATGTTACTTAATTTCGTGGCAGCGTCGTTAAAAGAGACTTCAGATATCAGCAAGAGCGAATGCGTAAACATGGCTGATATTTGAAGCCAGCAGAACTTGTGAGCCTCAGCTAATCTAAAGCACCTTGAAGTTTTTTGCTACCTGCAGTGCAAGAGCAATGAAACATCCCGACGAATAAGCTAGATACGTGATGTTTCCTGTTCCCATTTGGTTGTTTTGTGTTCGGTAGCTGTTCCTGCAGCGGTGGCTGCATACATGTTCAGTCAATTAGGTTCGAATTATAAGAGTGAATGGAGAATAAACCGTGTCAAAAAGTGTGTTATGTGCTCACACTTTTGCAAAATAAGTAAATACCAAGCCTGCAAAGAAGCAAACACTTTAAAGCACTTCCAGATTTTGCGCCATCTGCATCCTTCATGCTTCATTTAGCTTAATCACCCTGTAGCTCTTCACGGAATTTTTAAATCCACGCTGTTGGATCACTTTTTCTCTTCCTTGTATTCATTTGCAGACTTAGCACATAACATCATGCGCAAGTATAAGGCTGCTATGCTTATAACTGTGCATTCTCTTAAACTCGCACGTTAAATAGCACCTTCACAATTTTTTGGACACTCGATGGATTCTTTGTTTCCTGCATCCGGCATTGCTGGTGTCAGGGAGCACCTTTTGCCAGCTCAAGTGTCGTGGCGTAGAAATGGAGTCACCGTTTTTGTGCATTGTGTGGCTCCAGTGGAGCTGCGGCGGGATCCATCCCTCTCAGGTTGCCTCCTCTGCATGCCTCGGGAAATAGCGGCGTATTGGGGCACCTCACTGGCACCAAATATAACCAGGAATCACATTTGAATTTCTTGAAATTTGTGAACAAATGCTGGAGAAAGCCAACTTATTACAATATTAGGTGTTCTATTTGTACTGCAGCAGCCAGCTGGTTGGGATTCATGGCTTGCACTAGTACCCAGGACAGCACTCGTCCTGTGCCCTCTTTAAGTCTCGTCTTTTTGTGCTAATCAAGCGATGAATTCCAACCTACTGACCCAATTCTCCCACCGGCTTATTGTTTTCTCAGCGAGCTCTTCCCTGTTAGCCTAGGTTATGCCAACCCCTGGTTTTCTAAATCCCCAAGTGGTCTAAATTAATCCCTAGCCCTATACAGAATGCCTTATAGCCCTAATGTACCTAGGTTCAACGCATAAAATTCTGATTTGAACTCCTTGCAACTTTCTGCGGTGATAAACGGGCGTGAGACACTGACAATGACGGAGAGAGAATTAGCGTAGTATATGTTCTGCGCAGTGATGGATGAAATTGAGCTTATTTTTATTTGGGAAATAGGCTATAGGGAATAGCAATGAATGCCGGATGTGAAAATGAAGCTGCTTTCATTTTCACATCACCTTGGAGCACTGTCCATCTTGGATAAAAATGAGAATGACTAGACAAAAGCTCTGTGGATACTTAAATTAGGGCCTCTGCACAGCACCCTTGTGTGATTTTATTTTGATAAGCTCAAAGTATGCTTAATTTGCTGCACTGTCTTTGTGGTAGTAAAATTTTGTCCTTTTGGGCTGCTTGCTGTCTTAAGTAAATGCAAGAGAGCAATTAGAAAAAAAGATGTCTGGTAAAAAGGTGCCAATAAATGCCAAACAAAAAATTAATGCCAGTGTAAGACTAAAATTTAGAGAAAAAAAGTCGTAAGTACCAGAAAAATTCAATCCCCATGTATAAAATTTTAGTTCCATGGGAAAGACTAGCTTTTACTTTCATATGTGCTTGTG
This sequence comes from Haemaphysalis longicornis, assembly GCF_048455015.1. Lineage (NCBI taxonomy): Eukaryota > Metazoa > Arthropoda > Arachnida > Ixodida > Ixodidae > Haemaphysalis > Haemaphysalis longicornis. The sequence goes on along the minus strand of NW_027526203.1, from coordinate 240,794,765 downwards.
AATGGTTGCTGTAGTGGATTGGAGCAGCTATCTGGCGGGAAGTCATTTTCGTCTACCTGTTAACAACTTTATGCAGGGCGCTCTGATGGCACATACCACCATAGGGGATTAGCGGAGGCAGAATAGGCTCATTTTCTGCTCAAAACATTCTGTCTTGGCAGGCACACATATGATAGAAACACATTGTCTAAAATCGTTCTGGAAATCGTAAAGCATGTCTCATGACAATATTCTGTACTAGTGGGCACAAAACCCTGTACTAGTGGCCACAAGAAACAAATGCATTTATTGGTTTATATTTTCCAGTAACATTGGTGCAGTGCATGGCATTTATGTGACAAAACTGTTTCCTTGCATTGCAGTCAGTTCGTGCCTTGATGTCGGACTTCCAAACACCAGCCCGACACATGTACCGGTGTGCGCATATTTTCTTCACAGAAAGTGAGTGCGCCCGAGTTGCTGGGAAGTGTAGTTGAGCACTCGTGCGATGCGTGTCTTGGCGTATTGGGGCTTGCGAGCTGGCAGTCGCTCTGTGTGTGTGTGTGTGCATCGGTGCCATTCTGTGTTTCAGAATGCCCAGACGACCTGTTCACGGATATATGCAAATCACCCATGGCAAAAGCAATAAGGACGTTGAAGGAGGTCAACATTGCTTTTCTGCCTTACGAGAGTCAGGTGAGGAGCGTGCGATTTCGGCGTGTCCAACTCTGTTAATAACGTACTGACAAAATATTGTACCTTCAATGGTCCAAATGCACCATATTTTGCGGAGTTAGTGGTGTGCAAATGCATGTCCCACAGGGCCACGCTTTCGTGATTCGCCCTTACACGTCCGTCTTTTTAGGGAAGCCCACGAGTGGTCACTGTGGACACTTTCCTTCGTCCCCTCCATTGCAGGTCTTCTCTCTGGACACTCCGGAGACATTCCAGTTCTACTACAACCCCAACCGCATCAACGAACGCACTTCCAACCTGGAGCGCATAGCCGAGCAGGTGGCGACACTCTGTGCCACGCTGGGGGAGTACCCTTCCCTGCGGTACAGGAGGTGGGCCACTTTCCCACCCTAGAGGAGACTGCATTGTTGTCGGATGTTGCGCGTGCTTGATGGTCGTTAGGGCTTCTTTTTGTATTATTTTGTCAGGCAGCCTTATCCAACAGATTCAGGAAACAGTGCAAAAATATTTGAGCCGATAGTCTATGGGACAGGGTTCAGTCCAGTTCAGAAATGCACTATTGGATAGTGAAACGAAGCAAATTGCGGTTAAGCAAAACATAAAATGATACCTCAACTAAACTAAAGAAAACTATACGTGTTCACTAGAGAAGTAAAAAACTTTATATGTCAACTCAATTTCTGGGGCCTGTAATTTTGATTGTCAGTACGCATTCCAAGGTTTCATGCTGAAGAAATCGATCAACCACTTGCCGTAGCCATTTTTTTACGAGCAGGGAGATTACAATTACGATTTGCAGCCTGTTTCGTGTTAAAAGCTGGTGAGGAAGTCAATGGGAGGGGAGAGCAGGACATTACTGTGCCGTTCAGTAAAAGGGGAATTTTGTAATTGTGGACAGGTGTGAGAGAAAGAACATAAAGTTCCTGAAATAATGTGTTGCTTGGATGATCAGATATAGAATATGTCATTATCCTTAGCACTTGTTTTATTATTTGCAGCGGGTGGTTTAAATAGGTTGCATGTGTAACCCACCATGTTTCACTACTGTAGCTTATGTGACAGTGTACTAAGGAGAAGCACAGACAATAGAGAATGTTAGCCAGAAAGTGTTGACAGGCCTTTATTGTGTGTAGCAACCAAAAGCAGATTTTCCACTTTTCTTATATTTTGTTCCACCCAGTGTATGTGTTGATAGAAGATTATTCCAAAGTGTTCAATAGAAGAGGTGCTTTGAATTATGAATTTGAATCTTTGGTTAAACTAAATCCATCATATTGAGGTATTTTGTTGCTGAGTGAAAAGTTATGTTTTACTTTATTAGCCTTAACTGCCAATTTGTTATGCAAAAACCACTTTGAAAAATCAATAAATGAGCCATGGTATTACTTTGAAGAGTTGGAAGAGCTTCAACTACTGTGGCTAACATGGTGTCATCTGTATACATTAAAGCTTCTGGAAAAGAAACACTTAAAAGATATTTCTATAAACAGAAAATAGAATTGGCCACTATACAGAGCCTTGGGGTGCTCCAAAAGTGCTCGCTAGCATGATATGTGGAATGACAGTTACCAATTACTACTTTCTGTTTACGAGATGATGGATAGCTTTGAGAGAACGGATTTGAGTCATTAAAGGGGCCATGAAGACAAAATACAAGTTTGGTAGTTTGGTTCTTTGAGAGACTTATTTGTCCTGATAACAATGATACCAATTTTGTCACAAACTTCAAACAAATAATGGAGATATTAATAAAAACATATGAAGCAGTGGTGACTCCCCAGCCATTTTCCGGCAACTTTTCTACGACGTCGCAGAAACTTGTATGTGCAATTGGCAGCCGCTGACCTAAGCCATTGTCAAGAAACATGACTGGGCGATTGTAGTGGCATCTCTAGTCCCGGGTAATTGTATCACTTGAATGCTAACACGCAGTTAACACACTAAAAACTGGTGCTGGTCCACAGTACGTCACTCCTGCGCATAACACATCACTAACGAAATTTGAAAGTTTTTTGAACATCTCTTTCATTTTTTCAGTTATAAAATGTCTCACTGCACGGCAAATCCTATCAAGTGCTTTCTTAATATATCTAAAGAACATCCTATTCTGTTTGGTCTCATGAAGCGCCTCGCGGTGTGGCTGGCAAGTTAAAAAAGAGGCATGTGAATCAGGTGTAATTAATTCAGTAAGAGCTGGTAAATGTATTTAACAGCACGTGGAATGTGTGCTTAAAAGTACGTAGCTAAATCACTGGGGCCCCTTCCTTCATGATCTAGAGAAACAGGGGCTGAATGTTCCCTGAAGCATGGTGAATCACATTTGGCTGTTGTGTCATGGTTAGGGGTGGGCCAGGATGTGCTCACGTGTGTGCGTCTCTGGTGCAGTGACTTTGACCACAATGTGGACCTGGCTCAGATGCTGTATCAAAGACTGGATGCCTACAAGGCAGATGAACCGACCATGGGAGAGGTGAGCAGAATTCACTATTCGGTGCTTCTTGGTGGGGTAAGGGGAAGGGGGGGGGGGGGATTAATGGTTTGGGGGCCCAACTGCCGAGGTTGGCGCTTGTCTCATCACTTGAAGTCAGGCCTTTGGGCATGCCCGTAGGGCTCTTGTCTGTTTTTGATTTCCATACTGTGGTCATTACTGGTGAAGTCACTGCTTGAAGGACTTGTTTTAGCCCAATCTAAGCACATCGCAGATGTTGGGCACGTGGGTGGTAGCATTTGAGAGTGCCGCTTTGTTCTCCGCTGCCCCTTCGCAGGGCCCCGAGAAGATGCGCTCGCAGCTGATAATACTTGACCGAGGTTTCGACTGCGTGTCCCCGCTGCTGCACGAGCTGACCTTCCAGGCCATGGCGTACGACCTGCTGCCCATCGAGAACGACGTGTACAAGTTCGAGTCGACCAGCGGCAACGATGTGCGCGAGAAGGAGGTGCTGCTCGACGAGAAGGACGACCTCTGGATCGAGCTGCGCCACCAACACATCGCCGTCGTCTCACAGTGTGTCTTTTCTCTCATCACGCTGACCGGACGTTTTGTGGCTGCACGATGCACCTGCCGTCCTGCACCAGTTTTAGCTCGGCTTGTTGTTGCAAAGCCTGCGCGAGTCCCGAGGAATTTGGTACTGCCTTTGTGTAGAGCTAGTCTGGCCCAGTCCTTTGCTGTTACACAAAGGCTGCACCTGCTGCGATCTTCAGTGCAAGGGTGTCGTCAGTGAGGCTAGGAAGGCCGAGACCACAGCCTCTCATTGTTTTTTGTGGGTTACCAAAAGGGAGTGAAAGACAAGCAGGCGGCCACCAGCATGCTAGTACTGCATGTCTCGCAAAACCTGGTAGTACTCACTTGGTAGCTCTTGGTCTATTTGTTTAAAATTTTTGGACCGTGGAATGCAGGGATTCCTTGGTCAACAAGTACGATGTAAACTAAACTAGTATGTAGCTTGAGCCAGTCTATACATGGTTCAATCCTGTAGTTTGATGGGGGGGAAAAATGACAAAAAAGTACATGTGCCACAAGCAATTTTTTTATTTATTAGACAGCTGTCATCTCACACAGGTAACATTCTGATTTATCCGTGAAAAAAAAAATTCTTGATTTTCTTATTAGTTTATAAGTAATCAAATCAGGTTTATTGATTTCAAAGAAAAATGCACACACACACCCACACGAATATGCAGATGAGGATTTTTCATGTTGCTTCCCAGTGTCACGTCAACAAGACTTGCCGTGACATGGTAATCATGATAGCCTCAGCCAAAATATTCAACTGGCGTGACCGGGGAGATCTTCTCTGTCCACCTGGCGCGCTGGCTCAAGGCATTGTGCTGCACACGTCGAATTCCTGGCTGCTACTGCTGCATTTGAGACAGAGGCAGAAAACAAAAATGCCTGTTTGTCGAGGTTTCAGCACCCATTAACGATCCCAAAGTGGTCTAAATTAACCCATAGGCATCCCTACGGCCCAAGGGCACGGGATTGATCCTGGCCGTGGTGGCTGCTCCTCAGGTGTAGGCATGCACAAAAAGCCCGTGTGTCAAGATTTCGGCCCATGTTAAGGATTACCGGGTGGTTTCACAACGGCACGCCCATAGCTCGTGTGTAGCTTTGGTGGTTTAACACCCCCCCCCCTGTTTTTTAAGCATTAGCTTTGACAAGTCCATAATAGGCCTGGTGTTGCTTCATAGCTTCAGCACATAAACCTCCAACTTTAAATTCCCCCCTTTTTTTTTTCTGTGCTTCTACAACAGGTCGATGTACGCTATGGACTTTTTATGTATGGCCGCCACACAGACACTGCGAGGTTTCGTAATTTGGTGACAGTTTTGGATCGGTTTGGTGCCATCTGGCAATCTCAAAATGCTGCATAAAAAAAAAGACACTCCTGGTGCAGGCATAGCCCGGCAGGGACTGTAAAAAACATACAGGTGTAGGAATAAGCTTTGTGGTCAAATGTGGCAACAAGCACATTATGCATTTGATACAGCACTCATTCATCATTTGCGGATTAATGATAACTGGTGATGATTGTTGGCCTTCCCACGGCATTGGCCTGCCCAGAGCACCGTCATGAGCAGTGAAAAAGGAGAATCTCGGTAAAACAGTGGTCATTCTCTCAAAGAGGCGCTGGTGGTGATGAGGGAACTGTGGCCGAGCGTGGCCGTGACCTTGTGGCTGCTGCCCCGGGGTCGTGCAGGGCGGTGACCAAGCAGCTGAAGAAGTTCATCGAGAGCAAGCGCATGACGTCCAGCGGAGACAAGTCCAGCCTCAAGGACCTGACCACCATGATCAAGAAGATGCCGCAGTACCAGAAGGAGCTGAACAAGTACTCCACCCAGCTGCACCTGGCCGAGGACTGCATGAAGTGCTACCAGGGCTACGTCGACCGGCTCTGCAAAGTGGAGCAGGTGCGCTCCTCTCTGTCGCTCTCTCTCTCTGGCCACCTTGTTCAGTTGGCAGTGGGGTTGCGTAATTTTTCATTAGGAATTTTTTTTCAGTGGGCATTTGAACTCAATGAATCTCTGGTTTGTGATGTTGCCGTTAGGGCACTGCTGTAATGAACTGCATATTCAAACATGACCATTTTAACCAAATTTAGAATACCCGTTTCTTTTCTTCCTCTCTATCTGAGTTGTTGTTCAGGAGTTTAATGCTCATTACTGAGGTCTGAATTGATTGAACTCACCTCCCACCCCTTCATCTTTCGATTGTTCCGATTTTACCTAGGCGGTAAAATTGTGGTACTGTGCTTGCATGAATACAGTAATGTTTTATTTTCCTCTCAGTAACTAGTGCTTATCCCAGCTTTCATAAACCATGTACAAACTGGCAAATGAAGTACCTTTCCTTTGGCCTTTCTGTTAGGCTGAAGGCAGCTATTCACTAACAGGGGAGCCCAGTGTTGAGCCCTTCGACAGAATCCACGTCAGTTTCGTGTCTTTTGGGGTATCATGTCGGTCTTTTGAGTATCAATATGGGGTCAGCGTGTTACTGGTCAAGGCCTTTGAGTGGTGGCTATGCAACTGCGGGTTCAATTTCAAGTTCAAAGTATTTTTACTTTTATTCAGTGTTCTATCAAAGGCACAAAGCTGGTTTGGGAGGTCCATATCAACGCTGATATTTTTGATTGATCTAATGGCATAATTCTGCCATTTTAGATCAAGAACTGGTGCATGATTTTGATAATTTAATACTTACAACTACAGCAGGCTCAATGTTCCAGCACACCCAATAGATTTTTTAGGTTTTTGAAGTAGCTGGCTACCAGTCATGCGGCTGTGTGAGATACAAAACTTGGAGGTAAAATTACGCTTGGTATATCTTTCCGCATAAGTACTTCTGTCAAGGTATGGTGGTGCAGATTGAGACATGCAACAATCTCGGGCATAATTTGAAGTGCAGCGGCAATGGAAAGGCAATTTGTACTCAGTCCCATTACGTAGCTTTGTCACTGGCTGCAAAAAGGTGCTGCACATTTGCTGCTTGCTCGAGGCGTGAGGAAGTTAAGTACAACAGTACCTCTGTGATACAATCACAGCTGCAATAAATTTCGGGATGATATGAATGCGAAAATTCCCTGGCCGAAATGTGTTGGCTAAGCTTCAGACGTTACTGGTGCAAACTCACGCCGTGATGGATGATACGAATTGGTGAGGGCTTCTATGACAGTTGCATATGGTCTCGGGAAAACAGCCCAGACTTGTGTTAAAGTACATGTTTATGGAAACAAATTAGACCTAGTTAGAGGATTGAAGCGTGTCAGAAGCACGCACACTATCAGAAAATAAATATGCCAGTTTTTTTTGTTTTTGTTTTTTCAACCCATTATCTTGAGCCAGTAACTGCTGTCAGTGGCAACCAGAAAAAGAGAGTGTGCTAGGAAATGGCATTCAATTGGCAGTGTGAAGCCTCTTAATCAAGGTCATAGAGAGAAAGAATGCCACGCAAGCAAGAAAACACGTTGCTAGGCTACGCTCAGGATAGTCTGTGTGGGGTGCTGCAGGCGGGAGCGTTCGGAGCGTATCAGCCATGCTATCATATATAACCGAGCACATTCGCCTCAGTGAAATGTCTTTCAATTTCACGTGTGAGCATGTATGCCCTAGCCTTGAAGATTCTTGTTGCAGGTGCATGTAGTTTGGGTATACAAGTTGGCACAACACCAAGAAGGAGGTCAGTGGTGTAGCTGTCATGGTGGAATAATGTGCGTAATGGTACTGTCTTGAGTAGCCTAAGGAGTGATTTGACAAACAATAATAGAGTCATTGGATAGACAGTGACAGCAGAAATCAAAGAAAGTGAGCTTGGGCAAAATACGGGTGCATTTCGTGCAATGACTCTCTTAATTTTATGAACATTTCAGGCATGCTTACACAGTCTTGCTTTTTTTCTTTTTTTGCACGCCTTTGGCATCATTTGCAGGAGGTGACAAGAGGGTGCCAGATATGTGGTTAATCGAGAAGTATGTGTAGACTTTGCAGCTCAGGCAATTCTGATGTATAATGAAATTCATATGTACCTCAAATGGTACAAGGGCACTGCTTATTCAGTAGCAAGCAGTATTTGTAAATTATCGGAGGTTACAAATATTCCCACCACTCACACCCAGAATGTCTAACAGGAGAGACTAGATTAAGAAAAATGCAAGCACTTTGAAGTTCTCTTTAGCAAGGTTAATGTGGGGAGTTTTTGCAGCACCTTATGGTCTTGTACTGTTTTTCAGTGCCACGCACATGCTCCTATTTTTATGGCGTTTCATAGATCACAGTTAGAATGTACTTTTCCTCCTTGCCTTGTCTAAATCTTGACTTTGTAGTCCAGCATTTTGCAGTACAGTAAAACCTCGTTAATTTGGCTCTCGTTAATTCAGAACTTCGGCGTCCCTACTCCCTCCCTTCAAAAATGCACACTGCTCTATGGCCGTGGACCTTCATTATTTCAGCACAAATTTACGCGCACATTGCTTAATTCGGACACATGCCTCCGAAGTTCAGCTGCTGACAACGTTTTCAGTGAGGATGGCGTTGTTTTCACAGACTAGTTAAAGCGATGACGAGATCATCAACGATGCACTCGGTGGGGAGCATGAGGCTTCCAATATAAGAGGGCCCGTGCGATGTCGTATTCCGTGTGCATCGTATTGCAAAGGAAACAAAGGAAGGAAACTCGCTGTTCTGGAAGCATTCTGCTATGATGCTCCATGCAATACTCTTGCTCTGTGCGGATTGTCACACGTCTGAAAGCTTGTTCTTTCCGCCAATCTATCCGCCAAAAGACGAACTAGCATCATCGACTTCTTCGCAAAGTAAAGGTACATGTAAAAGAATGATAAATAGGCTGTTTTTGCCGTTCATTCGATAATTCGGCATTAGGATAATTCGTACATTTTTTGTGCTCCCTAGAGATCCAAATTAACAAGCTTTCACTGTAACTCCTTCTGAGAACACCTTTTTTTTTTTTTTGCTTTGCTTGTAGTGGGACGTTGTAGAGTTCAATTTGTTTCTCAAGCTCCAGCTGTGATTCACAACCACAAAAGAATCCTAACTTCTAACAGTCGCGTTTTTAGGTGACTAGGCCCACGCTACTGCCACAGTTCAAGCCATGCTTGTCTGTAGTGTGAAATGCCAGTGGTGGCATTGTCATTGTGTTTGCCTCTGGTTGTTCCCAGGACTTGGCCATGGGCACGGATGCAGAGGGTGAAAAGATCAAGGACCCCATGCGGAACATTGTGCCGATCCTGCTGGACACCACCGTGTCCAACTTTGACAAGATCCGGATCATCTTGCTCTACATACTCTCCAAAAATGGTAGGGCTCTCCCGGTGTGGCAGTTGAGGGATTGGTTTTGCGCACTCTTAGAGAGACCCTAAGGTGTAAAGGCAAGTTGGCCTGTGTTGGTAGATTATAGTACTATCATGAATACAAAGTACTAAGGGCACTAAATGCTGAATGACTTGTTGACTTAACTGAAACATCGTACTTCAGTAGCTCTTTTGGCTTTTGTTTGATGGCAGGCAATGCTTTAATCTGTATTTATAAATAAATTTTTAAAGCTACAATTTCTTTCCAGTTCTGCTTTCATTTTTTTATGTTGCAATAAAAGGCATGTTACACAGCATTAAGATGGGCAGCTTTCATAGTTTCATGGTTAGCATACTTGTGCTGTTGTGTGCAAAGTTTGCACATTTTAAAGAAATACTGATACCAGATTATTATGTTCCCTTTTTATTGATTTTATTGATGCTTTATGGCCAAGCCATCTTGAATACTTGAGCTCCACACAATTAATTTTATAGAGCAGCCTGAAAATCGCCAGTTTCGGTTTCCATTGCTTCAAGCCTGGAAGACGTGTGGGACAGAACCACACCACTACTCACCGTTTCGTGCAGACATCAAAACACTGTGGAGGCTGGCGGAGGCATTACTTTGATTGCTCTGAAACCGAAACTGAGCGGCTGAGCTTCCTGAAGGCATGTAGACTTATCATCGTAGTGGATATTTTATGACTGCTTTCGATACAGGCTTGAATGGTGACTTCTGTTGCGATTATAGGGTATATTACCAGCTCCTTTCCCACACGTGAACCTGTACTTTTGGCAAGAGGGCCATTATGGTGAGCATTTACGTCTGTAGCTCCGGCTACGTGCACGAGTTTGTGAATGCTGCCAGCACCTTGTCTCCGCTCACCGAGCCATACATGTGAAGTGGTGTCACGAGTTCCTAAAGAACATCGAAGACACTCGGATATTTCACATTCTTATTCTTACCATGGGGTGATGTTGAGCTGATGTCCATTTGCTGAGTGCCGCTCCCCGAACTGTTCAGTCGGCAGAATAAATGAGACCAAATTCTAAAAATTGAAGTATGTTCTGCACATTGCAGGTCGTCCATACTTCATCCAGGGTGTTCTGTTGAGTAAACGAAGTGAAATAAAAGCCAGGTTACCTTGGTTATGTGGGGGCTTGACACGCACGGCAGTGGGAGGGGCCTCCTGGGTACTCGTGCTGCTGGGGTGACGCACGCCTGGGGCGTCATTTCCAACAGGTTTCATAGCGTTAGAAGCAGCTGGCTGGATTGCCTAGAGGTGTTTAGGCTCACGACAACGGCGGATCTTTGATTGCCGCTTTCATAAGTGACCGTGGTGACGATTTGTGCTGCTATTTTTAGCCACATTATCAGCTCCTTTCCTGCATGTGAAACTTTGGACCTTGAGGCAGGTTCAGCAGTCGCCGGAGCTATCTATGCCGCTCACGGCTGATGCCATGTTGTCACCGGTGGCCGCATTGTGCGGGTGGTATCCACAGCTGCATCAGGACGACTGTTGTGTACGCAAAACGTGTTTGCGGGAAAAGCAAAAAAAAAAAAAATCAAACACGTCCGACTAAATAGTCTGGTGATGAACTGTTGGCTGGGCCTCGGTGCAGTGGTCGTAAAGGTGCGGGAATGATCCAACTTGGTGGGTGACCAATGCAGTGGCCGGTGTCAAGTGACCCGCTCGCCTCCTGATCTTGACAGTGCACACACTTCGAAGTCAGAGCAGTTGAAGGCGCTTCAAGTTGGAGGTTGATGCTCTGAGATGATCAACTGAACATGCTTCGAGCGGTCGATTTTGACCACCTGAATGTGCAGCCACATTCCAGAGTACTCCTCCAGGGTGCTCAAGTGACCAGTCAAATACAACGTTAGGTCTGCGCTGCGACATTCAGTAGTGGGAAACGTCATTCTTGCATTGCATGGTGTCACAGTAGGGGCAGCATTTTTTTGAGTCAGGTCCTATGCTGGGCATCGTTATTCGCCTACTTTGCTGCTTTGGTCATGATTGCAAGTTGGCCCACGGGCATTTATTAAGAATGAGGGCTGCGTGCGAGTTCACAGTGGCAAGGGTGACTACGAGTGGTTGAGAATCTCCCCATTGAAATTTCTTGACTGAAAGCGTAATTTGTGAGGTGTTTCTCTTTGGCGCGAGATGATATGTTTGCAACTACGAGAGGTGCACCCTGTGACAAAGTTGTAGCCAACATTTCTTCTTATTGATGTTCAGTTTGTATAAGTGAGCACACGCTTTGGTCCTTTTCTAGAGTAATGCTTATTGAACTTTTTCTACCTCTGTATGCAGGTATCTCTGAAGAAAATCTGACTAAGCTGATTCAGCACGCTCAGATACCAGCCACAGAGAAGTGCATCATCACCAACATGGCACACATTGGGGTGAACATCGTGACCGATGTAAGTTCTTTTTTTTTTAAACTCTGCTTAAAAGTTTTTGTGGTGGGCGGTTCACCTTCCGACTCGACTCACTCATGTTCATGCATTCTCTTTTACAGCAGTTGTATGCATGCATGCTTTGAAAAAGAAATATGTGGCTATGTTCTTCCAGCATTCGTATTTTTTTATGCTGTGTGGCGTGGTTATGGAGTATGTGACATTTCCTTTGAAAGCGTCTTTAGAAGGGCCCCTATTTTGGCTGCGCATTTATAGAGGCACCAGTGTCTCAGGTGTTGTAAGGATAACATAAAACCAGTGTTTCTTTTTTTTTTCTTTTTTTTGCAGTACAGGTTTTGGTAGCAGCAGTTTTGTTGTCTAGAAGGTGTTAGTTGCTCTTTTGCACCTGGTTTTATATTATCTTAAAAAAAAAATGACTGAATAACAGGCACAATTGAGACAACGGGGTAGTTAGGGGGTATAGAATTGAAGTACCTGTTTCATTCAAACCAGCGGAAATCATTGTATGGCTGTTTTTTTTTTTTTTTTTACTATTGACGCGCCGTTGAACCTTGCGTGAACTTACTAAAGTCTGCTAAGCACAATGTTAATGTTTTTCAATGTTTGTTTTCCATATTCACTGATGTTTTGATATTTTTCAACGTTGGCGTTGTTGAGTTCAGTTTCAGAGTCCCTCTGGATGTTCGATTATGTAGCAGCACAGTTTCATTTGTTCCTTCTGCAGTTTTGTCAAGTACAAGGCAGTGTCTATAGTGTTCTTGCTGTCTGTCTTGTGTGTGTGTTTTTATTTGTTGGTGGCGGTTGCACTGTTTCACGGAACGGCACTATAGGTCATTTTCTGTTCAAAGTGAGTGTCTTTTGTTATGCAGGGAATACTGCATTAACTAGTGACAACAGCCTGCTATTATTTACAGTCAAAGCTGTGTGAGAACTGCAAGTTAGTTTGGTGTGTAGAATCACGTCAGAAATGCGCTGAAGAGTAGTGCGTTCCAATTGGCAGCCAGCAAGAAATTTTGATGAATACGTGTCGAGAAAAATGTGTTTCTCCAACCAGCTTATCTGAGTTGAAAAAAAAAAAAAAACACTGCAGTGGCATGGTCTCCTTCTTTGCATTTTGTACGAAATGATTTTTTTTATTCCAGTGCAGTTAAGAGTGTCAGTGGTTGTGTGTTGTGTGAAATCTCTCTTCTTTTTTAACTAGACTAGCAAGCGTATTTATCTTGCTTGCATTGTGTCCACCAGCTTGCACTGCCTGCTTTTTTTTCCTCTGCACAACTGCCTCCGAGTTTTGTTTTGAAGGCGCCATAAAGACTGAAACAAATAAGTTTCTATGTCAAGAGATTTCCCTATCTTGTTGAAAAATAGACAGCACTAGATGGGAACAGCGCAGTGAACTTAAATGGCGATAACGTAAAGATGGGTGCTGCTCGCCCAGGCCATTGACTACCTGCCCTGTGATCTGTGAGGTCACAGCTTGAGTACAGGTTGGCGAGGCTTATTTTAACAGGGTGCAGTATAAAAATGTGTTTTGGAATGTGTGAACAATTCTTCAAGAACCCTTTGCTTGGCAGCGTTTACAATCTTTGCTAGAATGGCTTCAGCCAACTTGCTCACATTATTGTGTGACATTTTACTGTGTTGGGGGGAAAAAAATGTAGGACTGAAGTGAGGTGCAGATTTCATCTCATTTCCTCAATTTTTAAATAAGAGAATACATTTTTTTTGTTGATGAATAAACACTGAAAAAGCGGCGAGTTCTTGTAGTAAAAATTGAATAACCTTTGCCTTTGCTTGAAGGGGCCATGAAGACAAATACGAAATACAAGTTCGGTTTATTCGTAATACTGGGTTGACCCAGTAACAGTGGTGCCAATTGAAACGCAAACTTCCATCATCTAACCTAGATATTGAGGGAGACGAAACGAGCAGTGGTGAATCACTAGCCACTTTCCTGGGGGGGGGGCTATGACGTAACAATGACTTGTTGGCCAACTTGTTCATGCGATTGGCAGCCGCCAGACAACGGCACTGCCAAGAAACATGACTGCGTGTAGGTGCCTCTAGTTCCACTTAATCGTGTGTTAGTTGAAAGCTAGCATGCAGTTAATGCACATATTTTTTATTGTTCCCCTTATTATGTCACTGCTGATGTTGTGTAGTGCGAAATTTATATTCTGGTTAAAAAAAACATCCTTCATGGCTGTAATTGAGTTGAGTGAGTTGCCAAGGCCATTTCTTTCAAATTTAACAAGGTTGTGTATGCGTATTTTGTCTTTGTGACCCCGTTAAAATATTTGACGCATGCTGATTTGCACCAACCAGAAAAAAATTAATGCAAGGTTTCTCTTTACAAATTACGTGAAGCAGAGCATCAATCAGCCTTGTACATACTACAAGATTTGTGTTATTGTGACATAAAATTGAAATGCTGAGTAAAAACTTTTTCTTTCTTAGACAAGGATAAGGTTGGTGCTTCAGAAATCCAGGCAACACGGGGTCTAAGTTGTCTTGTGTGGGCCATAGAGTTTCATACTAATATATACAGCAATCCCTCGTTTACTCAAACTTGGTTATCTCAAAATATCGGTTAAGTTGAAACTTTCCCTCGCCATGCATTTACCTCCCATAGGCGCCATGTGTTTGCTCCCCTTTATCCCGAAACGTTTTTTGGGGGGGACCACAGATGTCTCGAAAAGTCAACAGAGAGGACACAAGGCTAAGTCTGCTACAGGCAGCTGATAAGGTCTCCGTTCGAATGCCTAGCTCTCACTACTCACCGAACGTGTGAATGGCAAATTTGGGCGGAGTACACGGTGTACAAGGCTGATGTCCCTGTTACCAGAATGATGTTCAATGCCTACATCATTGAGATAGCGGTTGACGACGCAGATAGTCATGCGGACGACGAGGAGCCTCGAGAAATGCCTACAATCCCAGAAACACACATGCTGCACCTGCTTTGAATAAAGGTAGGATGTAGCGACGGCAATGAAGAATCAATGCGATGCATTGAGCAGCCCGAGAAAACTTTCTGGCACCAGATGCGAATGCGAAACAGGCGAGCATCATGCAGCTCTTTCATCGCAATAACAAACATTCGTTTTTCCTGCCAATTATCTTGCCTTTATCATGAAAGCTCCCCTACTGTGCAGTGGAGCTTTTGTTCCCAGCACTACGTCTTATTTCAGGGATGTGGCCACAAATTTTCGGCATTTCGCTTAAAACTCGAAACCCTGCTTATCTCGAAAGTTTCAGCGGATTTTACGACTTCGAGTTAACGAGGGATTACTGTACTAGAGGGAAATCAGGCGCTGGTGTCTATGCAAGCTGCACTTCAAGGATTTTTGAAAGCTTCATGCAAGATGAACTAGAAGAAATGTTATTCTTCTTGTTGCTTTTGACATCAGGAGCGAAAGGAAGCCATGTTGCAAACGAGGCCAAGTATGATGGCCCCCTAGGGGGGGCAGGGCACTTAAGCAGCAGTTTTCCCCCTAGTATACATTAGCATGAAACTCAGTGGGTGTGGGCATGTTGGCGGCATCTGCTGTTCTTACTGAGTATAACAGAGGAACTCATCTGAGTGAGCTGCAGCTTTCATGCAATTGAAGAAGTGTATAAAGGGAGGGTAGACATTTGCGTACAGTCTGTTTGCATCAGTCCTGCAACAATGTTACAAAATTTTTCAATGGAAAGTTGCACTCTAGCTTTGCACATAAATATCCTTTCGTGGTTAGTGTTTTTTTTTTTTTTTTTTTGCAGAAAATTTGGCAGTAGTTCGATTAGTTTTGTTGGTGTGCATACCTTCTTTTGAAAATGCACAACGCATTGTGATGAGCAAAGAACTATAATTTATTGAGAACAAATCTAGCTAGCGCTCTAGTCCAGCTCTCCATTAAAAGTTAAAAAGACATTGACCATATTCAGATTGTTAAGTACTTGCGAAATGTGAGTGCAGATGAATTCGTGTGGAGAAATTGATTGTCAAGTTTTTCGTGTGAGTGCTGAAAGGGGCTGCAATGGGCATGCCCCCACCTGCAACAACAGGTCAGCAATCTCGCCAGGCTTTGCACGTAGTCCTGGGAGTGAGAGTGTTGGCTGTTTTGCTACGAGGAGTGTGTGTCGGTTGTTTGAGTGAAGCGTGCACAGTGATGTGATGACCGTCGATGGCCCCCCCGGAGCGCCTGACTACATGTGTGCAAGTTTTGTTTCCAGCAGCGAGAGGTTGAGAAACTGCCACCGTTCAACTCGCACACCCCACTACTGTTATCTCAGCAGTTTACCAATGAAGTTCTGGGACTTGTACGTCACCACTTTTTTGTTCCTCTCTCTCTCTCTCTCTCTCTCGTTGCGCGGCGGTACCAACTGGGGGCCACATGCCTGCTCTGTCTCTTCTTCTCTGCGCGCTGCCTGCGGCACTGGGGTGCCCTGTGTGTGTCTGTGATGACGTCTGCCGGCACACATCCACGAGGCACAAAAGCGTCCCCCTCCCCCTCTGCTGCTGCTGCTGCCACTGCCATTCAGCTTCACCTCTTCTCGTGTCTTGTTTTCTTTTTGCGCGTGCGCCAGTGCGCTGTGGGAAGCCTCCCGGTGTGTGTCTCCCAGTGTATAGAGAGCCTCCCCTCCCCCTGTCCCAGTAGTCAGTCGGTGGTTTGGTCTTCTCTCAGCCCATCGTGTTCTGCGTAGACATCTCTCCGGTGCTGCTTTGTGTGTGGATGTAGGCGGCAGCCGTAGTTTTGCCTCCCCTGGCCAGGGGTCTCAAATGTCTGGCCTGCTGAGCCCCTCTTCTCCACAGTCCACCAGCCAGAGCGCTGCAAAAAGACTTCCAGTCTAGCCTCTCTCTTTTTTTTTTTTTTTTTTTTTTTTTTGCATTCAACGAGTGTCGATGCATTGAAAGGAGGAGGAATCAATGAAGGTGTGCAGGGGAAAAAAACATTTTAGAAAGCACGTTGATTTGCGGGTTTGTAGTGCGTTGTAGCGAGTTGACTGCTTAGGGCGTAGACGCAAGCATTGTGTACTAGTCTTAGCACGTAGTGGTAAAGTTGCATAAGTGACACAGGTCAGTCGTGTAGTTTAGTTGTGGTATATCGCTGAAGCGTTAAGCGTTTGTGCTCTGTCTAGATGACACAGTTGCTCAGGAACGGTATTTCAGTGTGGTACCATTGTTTTACACATTTGCATTTTTGTAGCTCACTTTATATACCTTGGGAAAACTAGAGCCACAGTAATCTTCCTTGAAAAAGGAAGAAGACAAAAGCTAGGTTTGCACGCAATAATGCCAGGTCAAGCTGCATATTAAAAGAGTGCAAGGGCCTAGCCTGTTGAGGGCTATGGAGGCAATGTCACGCTACACATTTTATGCCTCCCTAGGTTGGCACCTAGTGAAATCTTGTTTTTCTAGTGTTTGTTTCAGCAGCTGTTGTCTAACGTGCCTCGAAGGAGTAATAAATTTTTTGTTTTTTCCTTTCCTCAAATGGTACCTAGCTGTGCCCACCGCGATAGCTTGCATGCTAGCACAAGTTGAGACCTTTGGCCAGCGTA
This sequence comes from Haemaphysalis longicornis, assembly GCF_048455015.1. Classification (NCBI taxonomy): domain Eukaryota; kingdom Metazoa; phylum Arthropoda; class Arachnida; order Ixodida; family Ixodidae; genus Haemaphysalis; species Haemaphysalis longicornis. The sequence goes on along the minus strand of NW_027526203.1, from coordinate 240,777,830 downwards.
GTGTTGTCACTTGTGGAGCCCCTTTGCCCTGGTGGTGTTCTGGTGCGCACATTGTTACATTACGAGCACAGGTTGTTTGCTGGTCTCTTTTTGCGTGTTTCCAGTGGTGACTTCTGGTGATGTGGTGGTGCACTTTGGTGGGTGGGTGCAATGTAGTTTGTAGGGTGGTCGTAGTTGGCACTGGATTTGGCACACTGCACCACACTGGCTTGCCTCTGGGATGGGCCAGTTTGAGGGGCAAGACGAGGCCGTCGAAAAGAGAGAACGCGTCTTCCTGTCGGCTCTTTTTTGGCATCCTTGCCTAGCTGCTCCAGCTGGCCCGTTGAAAGTGACAGTACTAACTAGCCTAGATGCTAGCTTGATTGATTGGCTTGCTCTCGGAAGTTAAGAACTTAATTGCCTTGTGTTGATGAATGGAATGTCATACAACCATGGTTTTTGCCTTACTGCACCTCACGGGGGGGTTGCAAAACTGGTTGATTTTAGCCCAGCGCAGTGGCAGCACTAGCAGTTCACGTTCTCAATACCAGGCCTTCGCACACGCTAGTTCCTTATGCCGCTGGAGGTATTTTCGTTTTATATCATGAGATTGCGGCCTGCACGGAGCCTAATTTCCAGCTCTCCTTGTGGTACATGTATGTACAGTTCTGTCTTTATTGGCGTAAAAGTTACTGGTAAAAAGCTTGCTGCAAAATAAGACATATACCTCTTTTTTTCTTACGGTCTCTTTGAACTGAATTTATGAGCATTTTTGTTCCTGGGCATCTTAAGACCTTAGTTGTCGTGGACAAATCTCCCACTTTACTTGCGTACAGCTTCAAGTGGAAGCCCTGGTTGTCTGGCATACTGTTCACCCGGTTTGATTAGATGCTGCCTGCAACAAAAAATAAAAGCACTAAATTCATGCTCAAAGCAAAGAACGAGGAAATGCTGAAAATTTTCTGTAAGGAATTGTTAAAGCAGATTTACAGCTTTCAAAGGTGTTACAATACCAGTTCTGGCAGCATTAACAAGCACAGGCTGCATGCTTTGCAGGGGACTTGAGTATAGCCTAAAGGAGTGGAGAAGTAAGTGCACACTTCTGGGTGGGGGACTGGTGGTCTGGCACGTATTTTTCTCTTCTTCTTCAATTGGGTGCACCACTGCATAGTCGGCAGGAGGAGGAGGAATGCGTGCGCCTGTGGTGGGGCCGGGCGGTGGCGTGACGCGTGCTGCGTGGCCTTGCAGGGCAGCCGCAAGAAGGTGTACCACGTGCCCCGCAAGGAGCGCATAACTGAACAGACGTACCAGATGTCTCGCTGGACTCCGGTGCTGAAGGACATCATGGAGGTGAGAGGCGCTGCTTATGCCTGCACCCGTTGGGTGGGTGGTCGTCACGTGCACCCTCCTTCCTTGGGAGCTGGAAACTGGTAGTGCGGCCTTGCGACACAGCTGGGCACGCTTACGGTGGCTGCACATCGTATGAACTAAGAAGGGTGTAGTAGCAGTACTTACGCAATAGCCGCCAGGCCAAGTATGGGCGTACTCAACAACAAATCGTTTCCCTATGGTTCTCGGTGGCTAGTTTATCTCCAAGCTGTACAGTAGTGTATCTCCGAGGCAGTGTGCAGCAGCCTTTAAAGAAATACTATCGAGCAATCGACTTCTTGTTTGTGTGGCCTCAATTTATTTAGCGGCATCTGTAAGAGCTTTGCTTGCTTCTAACTCTGGTGGTTTTGGGAATGCAAGTGCCGCCCAACTTCTACATTGTGCACTCTTGCCTCTGTTTTCATTTAATTCTGCTTTTGTGCCATAGGTCTCCTCCAGATTATTTTATACTTAGGTAGTTTCTTCAGAATGCACGCGATTAGAGTAAGCAAGCACACCAGCACTTGAATAGCGTAGCTACCTGAATGAACGAGGCGTTTAAAGACATTGTCTGCCTGGGCCTTTATGCAACAACAACAGGTGACACAATAGAACTGTGTATGTTGGGCCCAGCTATTTCAAATTATGTCACTTATATTAAGCAGAAATAAAAATCCCTTTCAAAATTTAATGTAAAAGCACGTAGGGTATAGGAGCACTGTGCAAATCTGCATGAAACTCTAGTCATTGCCGTCATTTGACATATCGATCGGAAAGCCGCATCCTCTGAAGGCTGGTCTACCCAAACATAAGCCTTTATTGGATTCCTTTATTCTAGCTGACCAGGCTGACTGCATTGCATGATTTTGGCCGCGTAGCTTTCAGAAATCGTGGCAACTGGGGACGCCTGACAGCGGGGTACTTTGTGAAACTGAGCCTTTGTGGAAACGGGACAGCGAGGAAGAACAAAACAACCTGCTGGAGTGGAACTAACTGTAGATGCATTTGAGAGCTGGGCAAGTGCAATAGCTTTTTGTGCTTGGTTTCAATGGCACATTTTATGAGAGACGTAAAGTGGAATGTTTGAGGATATAAAAAATGGGTTGCGCGAAGTGGAGCCAGGGTACAAAGGGATGAATTTGGCTGAGTGGTGCTGTTTATGACATGCTTGGAAGAAAAGATGAAAACATTTGTGCCATTCTTTTCTGTAACTTGGGGCCGTGTTCGGTGCCTTGTTGCAGGATGCCATTGAGGACAAGCTTGACGTGAAGCACTTCCCCTACTTGAGTGGAGGACGCGTGCCCCCCACGGGGTATGGGAGGTCTGCACCAACAAGGTAATCATTGCCCCGTATTTCTCACCTGCCGAGATTTGGGGAAGCTGAAGGGGCTGTAGGGCCTGTTTTGTTGGCATCCATTCTGTTGCACAGTAGCCAGCCTGTTGGCCTCAGGTGTGTGTGATAAGCCGTTGCTGAAATCAAGTTGAACAGTGAGGGCTCTTAAAGGGACCGACAACCGAGGGCTGTTGGATGTGTGCTCCGTAGCCCACCTCAAAGCACCACCAGATTTTGCGAAATGCCTTGCATAGGTTTCATTACGAAATGCATTGTATAAAACCTGTTGTAAACTAGCCAGGTGACCCGTAAAAATCCAGGTTTTGCGAAATGCCTTGCAGAGTTTCGACTGTAAGTGTTTGACTGCCAGCTGTGTTGTCGTGCCCCGGCACTGACGATGTGTACGCACTTGCAGCCAACGCTATGGCCACTGGCACAAGGACAAGAACACTCCGAATGTGAAGAATGTGCCCCGCCTGATTGTCTTCGTCATTGGCGGCATGACGTACTCGGAGATGCGCTGTGCATACGAAGTCACCAAAGAAGTCAAGAACTGGGAGGTTGTCATTGGTAAGTCTCGCAGCCTGCACACGCTGCAACAGTGGAGGTGGCCGCAGACTGTCTGGTGTTTTGCAGAACCGCGTGGCAAATAACGGCTTTGCTGCGTAGTCTGTTTTTATCGGCATTTCTTCAAGCGTTCAAACTGAATGTGTGTGTGTTTTGGGGCCCGGTTCTGTTGCAGAGGCTGAATGTTCCAACCATTCTAACCATGTCAGTAACCATTTGTACAGTCTAAACATGATGGTAAACAAAAGAAATCACGAACCAAGGTGCTCGAGGTGCATCATTTATTAGGCACAGTATTGGAATATCCACCGTGGTGGCCCAGTGGCTAAGGCGTTATGCTGCTGAGCCCAAGGACATGGGCTTGATCCCTGCCGCGGAAGCAGTTTTTCTGGTGGAGCCGAAATATGCCCACGTGTTGATATTTCAGCACATGTTAAAAGATCCCCAAGTGGTCTAGAGTAGTCCATAGCCCTTCACTACAACACACCTCATAGCCCAGTTTCTGCTCTGGCGCCTAAAACCCCCCGAAATTGAATTTAGAATATTGGCATGGCTTGGTGGCAAAAGCAGGCACGGTACAGTGGCAGTAGGACATCTTGATTTTACTTTCATAAAGCAGTTTTTTTTTTAGTTTTTCTTTCAGGTTCAAATTTTTGTTCTCGCTTATTATTTTGGCCTGCCTGTACATTCTGTGTTGCTATAAGGTTGCTGGTGTGCTCTTGGTACCCTAAGTATTAAAAAAAGAACAACCTGAGAAGCAAAATTTGCAGCTTTAGTGAACATGTGATCAGGACAATGAATTTGACATATACCGCCGCCCAAGGCCACACATGTGCGAAGTGTTATGTGACACTGCACGCCAAGCGTGCTGTCGCCACACCACTCTGGCAAATTCCCGGTGTCGCCTTTCTGGTGCAATAAGCAAGCAGTGTGTCAGTGAACACAATATGTCGGCCGCACTCTCCACTGCGCAGTCCGAACTCGGAAAGCCTGAAGTGTAGATGTATTCTTTTGTACGCCGCTTCAATAAACCATTGGCCACTATTATGGCTATGTGAACATTACAATTAGCAACGTGGATGGGATAAGGTGCCGCCAAGCACTACTCCCACCTGGAAGAAGTGCTGCATCAGTTGGGCAAACACAACCTTCGTCTTCGAAAGGACAAGTGCTGTTGTGGAGTCAACGAAGTGTTCTTTCTAGGTCACCGAATCAATGGATTAGGAGTTCACACAACCCAGGAGAAGGTAAAGGCTATCGTCAATGCTCAAGCATCAACTTGTAGGCAAGCTCTACAGTCATTTCTCGGAATATTTGCATTCTACAACCGATTCCTGAAGGACCGGGTGAGCATCTCCTGTTGCCTATACAAGCTGCCTCAGAAGAACACTATGTACCAGGAAGCATTTGAGCAATTGAAAAACGGACGAGAGAAAAGAGCTTCTAACCTCCTGCGACGTTTCACCTTATGGTGCGGGAGCCGGTCTTATTTCTCAACGTGATGACGATGGCAAAGAGGCCCCCATCGCATTTGCTGCATGAATGCTAGGACCAGCAGAGCGGAATTACACCCAGCTTGACCGAAAGGGACTTGCAATAGCTTTTGCTGCTCAAAAATTGCACAAGTACATTGCTGGAAGAAAGGTCACATTCATCACCAATCACCAACCTCTGCTTGGCATATTGGGCCCTAAGCTCATAGCTCAACAGCTGTCCCCACGAATGGCCAGATGGTCATCAAGCTCAGTGCTTACGATTACGACCTGATCTACTCGCACGGAAAGAGCCACCGAAATGCCGATGCGTTAAGTAGTCTGCCCTACCTGACAGCGAATACGAACCAAGGCCATAAGGCCACCTGGTGACATCTTGATGTTTGAAGCTCTTTCAAGACTACCATTTGCAGCTACAGAGATTGCTGGTCTCACGCAGCAAGACAACATTCTAAGTCGTGTGTACAATGCTGTTCAAGACTGCACAGTGGACAAGCTAGCAGGAGACGAGTTCACGCCGTACTACAGAGGTCAATGGAACTTGCAACCCACATGGAGTGCCTCAGTTGGGGAATCACATGTCATTGTACCAAGTGCTGCACGGCCCCATATTTTGGAGCTACTTCACGCAGGGCACAAGGGCATTGTCACGATGAAGAAAAGCGCACGGAGGAAACGTATGGTGGCCAGGTATTGACAAAGAGATAGAGAAGACAGTACAACTCTGCCCCGAATGCCAAGCAACTCAGCGAAATCCGCCAAAGGCTCCAATTCTGATTTGGGAAGTCCCACAGACGCCATGGCACATGCTACATGTTTTTACGGGTCCTATTGACGGACATACCTACCTTGTTGTAGTGGACGCCTATACCAAATGGGTTGAAGTTCATCACATGACACAAGCAACATCGGAAGCCGTTATTAACGTGCTACGAAGCTTGTTTGCCACATATGACTTACCGAAAGAAGTTTTGTCCGACAGTGGAACTGCTTTCGTCTCAAGTGAAATCAAGGAATTCTACACTGCAAATGGAGTACAAGCCATAACATCTGCAGCGTACCATCCTGCTACGAGCGTAAAAGTGGAGTGTTATGTTGCTGAGTTTAAGAGGGCACTGCTTCAAGACAACACAAACTACAATGCCGGATTTCCCGCTTTTTGTTTCGGCAGCATACGGCAATCCATAGTGGAATGGAAACAACACCCGCAAAAGCTACGTTCAGCCGATAACTTTTCCACCAGCTCGACCTACTGAAACCCTCGATGGGAAATGAAATAAAGGAAACAGACAGTGGACTGGGCAAAGCACGACTCTTCTCCAAGGGAGACAGTGTGCTGACCCGCCAATTCCGAAAGAAACCAGACTGGATTCCAGGCGAGCTTCTACATCTCGTCAGTCCCCATTCATGGCTTATCAAACGGTACACTGGAGAAGTAGTATGGTGCCATATGGATCGCATACGCAGAACAGCAAGCCAGGCAGAACACTCCTCGCAACAACCAACAAAGCGGGGATTTGCGAATGGTCCTTTTGTGTCAAGGAAGTACCGGAATCATCCGAAGATGCACCCTCGTCCATCCCTCATACAGCTCAATGGCTGCGACCTCCAGAGGGCAGACGCCCGTCTGGTCTAGGGAGGGAGGAATGACATAACGCCGCCCAAGGCCACACAAGTGCAAGGTGTTATGTGAAACTGCACGCTGTGCACGCTTTTGCAACACCGGTTCAATAAACCGCCAGTCACTATTACGGCTGTGTGAACATACAGAATTCCATAGTTGAAGCTATAGGTGGTGTTCGTTGAAAAGTTTAGCTGTCAATTTCTTCGCTTGGCAACACTGGAAACGGCCACAGACATGGCTGATGCACCACGGACATGGCGCGGCTTGGGTCACTGCGCCCGCACGCAGAAGAAAAAAAAATGGCGTGCGTCGTCTGCTCCGTTTCAACCCGATTCTCAACGGTGGTGTCAACATGGACGTTATTTAATCACACTGACATTGGATTCGAGGCAATACTTTGCGTTCATTGAGGTAGAGTTAGTTAACGTGCAACACAGTCATGTGCTTAGCACATACAAGTACCGCCATCCCGCGAAGTCCGACGTAATGAGTGACGGCGCACTCACACGGTTGCCTGCATGCACGCCTCTACAGTGAATACAAGCAATAAGCATCAATACAGTACTAGTACTGTAACAAAACAATGTTAGATTAAGATGAAGAAAATGCAGCTGCAACAACTCGCTGCAAGCAGCAATGCTCTTGTTCTAGATGGAAATAGCATAAAAGTTGGGCCTTCCCAGTGTGAACTGAACTGACATGGTCTGCAAGTCAATAAAACCACAGTGATATACGATAAGTAATTAAGGAATGAATATTGTGTGGTTTAATGCGCCGAAGCAACACTTGGGCTATGAGGTGCGCCACAGTGGGGGGGCTCCAGAATAATTTTGACCATCTTGGGGATCCTTCACATGCTCCGAAATCTCGACACGCAGGTGTTTTCGCTTTTTGCCTCCATCAGAAAAGCAAAAGTAGTCACTGCGGCCGGTATTGAACCTGTGTCCTTAGGCTCAGCAGCACGACGCCGCAGTCACTGAGCCACCGGAGTGGGTAGTAATTAAAGAAATAACTTTGATAGTTGTATCTTTTATACAAAGCAGTTTTTTGTGGAGCAAGGTGGTCATGATAAATGCTGAAAAGCACTGCAATTTTTCCTTCAGCTAAAAAGTTCAGCGTCTTCTAGCTGTTCAAGTAGTTGAGCTCCAACTGCCAAAATCTGCAATAGAACGTTTGACTTGTGTGGGTTTCTAACCCCTCACACGTTGTGCTGCTGAGCACGAGGACCCAGGTTTGATCCCCGGCCGCTTTTCTGATGGAGCCGAAAAGCAACAACGCCCGTGTGTACGAGATTTCAGTCCACGTTGAAGATCCCCAGGTGGTCAAAATTAATCTGGAGCCCTCCACTACGGCGCGCCTCATTGCCTGCACTGCGAAAGCGCGTTAAACCTTACAATCAATCAATTTTTAGATCTTGAGGATTGTGGTGCATTATGTCGACAAACGTGATGCAGCACAAGTAACTGAAAGAAAGGCTGCAGTCGGCCATACTTTGATGTTGGCTGCATCAGTTATGCTTCTTCCCTAGAGAGGTGTTTGTTGTGCGGGCTGAGGCCAAGCTCTAGTGGAGCCTGTTTTTCCTGGTTCAAAAAATTTTGAAGAGTGCAAAATTTTCATGGTGAGCGTTGGAGTGGCAGGACAACTTTTTTTTACTGGAGTCATCCGTATTGAAAGTTGTGGATTTATGCGGTCAGCAAACCCATGCAGTGTGCACACTGTTTTGAAAAGCCATATGCAAATGCAGGGGTGAGACAGCTGCGCATATTGCGCACTTTTGATACAAATCTGCTTTCCTGCGCCAGGCTGCTCCAAAAGCTTGAAAATTGCAAAAATTGCGCCAAACTGCTCCAAAACAGTCTGAGAGCCAAGGATTTTAACGCTCCCGCCAGTTTCAGTGGGGGAAAACGCTTACTGACGGCATAATTTTCCAGCACCCCCACGATGATCCTGTTTGTAAAGGTTTAATTGATTGGTCATTCAATAAAAAACCCGCATAAAATTGTCCCCAAGATAGTTTTTTCGAAGGTCACCATCTCGGGTTTTTTTAAGCTTTCCCATGAAAAACAACTGCAAGGTCCTGTAGAAAAAAATACGTATGTGTACTCAGGCGACAAACTACTGGTGAAAATTTATGAAAAGACGGCAATTTTCGGAGCGCCGTATCTCCGGAGCATTACTGGGCGCCGCCATCTTGGTGTGATGAATATTGGAAAACATGGCCGTCGTGCGAAGCCGTTGCTCGTGGTTCAGGCAGAGTGCTCTTCGCCGATTTCTACTGTGGTTTTGGTTATGTGGGTGGCTGGGTTTTCATTTAGTCGTTTGATCTGTTGAGGGAAGTTGCGTCACTCGAAGAACGGGGTTGCGTTCATCAAAAGCAACATGGGGCTCTCGAATTCGCCGTGTTTCGGCCTCGAGTGAGAGGCGCGGTGCGTGCTTGAAGTGAAATTTCGGACTCATTACGGTGTTATAATAAAACGCTGAGTTATTGCTGCCTTTGACAGCGAGCTTGCGAGTGGCGGAAATGGGGCGATCGACACTGCAGAAGTGGCGGCGCAGGCTACATCGCCGCAAAATGTTCTAGCAGTGGCCGATAATGGCCACTGCCGATAGTGGCTGATAATAATGGTTTATCTATCTGAAGTGAAATTTAATGCCAAGAGGGAGGTGGCTAAACTATACCAGCGTTATTCAAATTGCGACCGAAGTGAATACGCACCTTGGGGATTGAAATGGGCTGGTGGGGTGCGAAGATTGTCATCTCGCTTTGCGCAACTTTTGCCATGCCTCTACAATTGTGTGTAAAGCAGTCTGGGATTACAAATATAATAATTTCAGGATTCACATGACAATGAAAATGCCTTACGATTGCTTAGTTTTTCGATTCGATGTTTTCAACTGCACTCCATGCTATCTATGCATAGAGCCTAAGAATTTATAAATGGCTTAGTGCAGTTCGCTCCTTAGTAGAAAAAACTTTATTGAAAGGCTGTTTCAGTGTTATGTACGTTCAAAACCCATTAAAAAGTGCACTCCTCTCCCCCCCCTTCGCCCGAGTTGCCAAAAATTTGATTTTTAGGCGGCTCCTAAGGTGACATAATAAATGTCATCATTCTGCTCCAAATCAAGGTTCTTCTGCTCCAAAATCGAGATTTCGCTGCTCCAAAAACTGCTCCCAAATCTGATTCAGCTGTCTCACCCCTGCAAATGGCTAACGGCAGTCTTCACCATGCCTGTGCCGTACCTCACTTGTCCAAGATTTTGTGCTTTTCGTATTGCAGTTTTTCACGAAAGGCATGAGTTAACTGCTTAGCCCTATGTATGTAGTGTTGCTGTTCCATTCGCAGCAACTCTGAAAAGTGCAGTTTTGGGGGACACTGATGATCACAGTTCCATATTTTTGGCGTTACTGGTCAGAACGCTGAGAGAGAGAGAGAAACAACGTCTTTATTTGGCCTGCGGAAACCTCGCTGAGTGCTGGCCCTCAACGTGCCACTGCCGTGTGCTTTCTTCGTCCCAACAGGCTCGGACCACATTCTTACGCCCGAGGGCTTTCTCAGCGACCTGCGAGATCTGAGCAATTGAGCCAGCCGCTTTGCACCAAGCGAGACATTCCTCTTGAGCGGGCCCAGGGAGTTTCTTCCCTACTACCACCCCCGTGGCTGCCAACACTACCTGGGAGCCGCATTCTTTAGCACAAGTTGGTCTGTGTGTGTGCGTGTGTGTGTAAAAGAGAGCAACGTTGTGCGTGTGGCAGTGGGGGTCATGCCACCACCCACCTCCACACCTTGTTGTTGCATAAAAAGGAAAAAAAAAAAAAAAGCTACTATACCTGCAGTCTTTCCCACCCCCTCCACTTTTATGCACATGGGGTTGTGGCAGCATTGTTCAGGCAATCCTAGACCTAGGCGTTACGTGCGTACGAGTGGACAGCATCTAATTCCCTAGCAGCAGGCTGTGTAGGTCTTTTGGCACTTTGCAGGTGCACCAGCAAAGACAGTTACTACTACTACCACCACCAGACTTCCGTGCGTGGCGTGTGCAACCCTTCCGCTCGGACACGCGTGCCGTCAACGGCTAGGCGCATGCAATAGTGCACATCTATGTACAGGCTCTTCTTGCAACTCGTGCAGTGGTCGACGGCAGTCTGCAATACCCCGTGCACGGCGCTGCACCACAATCAGAGCAGTAGTTGTGCTGCAGCAGGAGCATTGCACTGTATACTTACGCTATTTATTATACAACGATGCTGCAGTCACTGTCTTGTTGCCAGACAGTATTGCGGGCGACGTGAGCATTGCCATGCAAATACAGGTGCACACGCCACGCCCTGTTCTCCAACACTACACTACCGGAAGTATTTTTTTTTTTTTTCCTTTTGCATCTCTTCTAATGTTGTTGGCAGTATGCATGTCCTCGTGTATCTTCTCTTCTTCGGGACCTGTGTTCTCATGGTGGCCCACTACGGAACAAGCAAGAAAACCACTTTCGATGCAATAAATCTGCTTCAAAGCATCTTTTATTGGTCTCGTGCGTTCACTCAGTCGGCCTTCTTTGCGGGACGGGCACTCTTCTTCTTCGGCACTACGGCCTTCTGGCTCCGCAGGATGGCGCTGGCACGACGCATGCACAGCTGCACAGAAACAGAAGAACGCTGTCAGGTAAGGCCAACATTCACCAGCAGCTGCGACACATTGTAAACGCGTATTCTGTTCTGCAGTGTATCAAGGAGGTTTTACACTTGCAGCTAGCCCCGACGGACAAGCTTCTGAACTTCACGAGAGTCCAGACACCATGCATGCGAAAGACCACGTTTTGGTAAACTTGCCGCACACCTCCGTTCAATATCCCACCAACCGCCGCACGCAAAAAATTACAGGCTGTGATGCCAAAGCTAGACCTTGGCTGCAACATTCCATTTCCCAGGTCAGTGCAGGCCGAGCACTTCCTGTTACACCCGCCGCCGTCTAGTGGTACTACTGCCTGCTAGGCCACAGATGCCAAACAGCTCACAATTTTCTTATCCAACTGCTAAGATGAGCTGACTGTTTGGCATCTGTGGCCTAGCAGGCAGCGCCACTGCTTATAACGCTGACATCCTGGGTAAAGGCCCGTTCACACTTGCGACAGGAGCGACAAAAGCGACAAGAGCGACGTGATTTCTGTCGCTCCAGTCGCTCGGCATCGCGCTTGTCGCGGCGACGAGAGCGATCGGTCTCGACCAAATTTTGTCGCCGCCGTCGCTGCTGCGACGGAAGAAGAAGGCTACATTTCCTGACGTCATATCCTGCCAAAGCACCCTTCTCCCTCCTCCGCGAACGGCGTGAGGAGGACGAAAAAAAAAAAAAAACGGCGGGCAAATCGACATCGCATACATCGGAACATCCTCCCTGTTCTGTGGGAACATCGCGCTATGCCACCGCGCGTTGCAGTTCTGCCCGAAGGCGAGATGTCGTTCTCGACTGAAATGATGATTGATATGATCAAAGAGCACCCAATTCTGTTCGATAAAGGGCACCTACAATATAAAAATACAATAACAAGAAAAGCAAAAATACGGTCGTCGTCGTCGCCCGTGTCGCTGGCAAGTGTGAACACCGAGAGTGGCGGTCGCTCCAGTCGCGTCGCTGCGCGACGTTGCTCTTGTCGCAAGTGTGAACGGGCCTTAAGTAAGCTCATCAATTCTACTTTTTCCAAGCCAAGCTTTACTAAATCTCGAGTGGTTTGATGTCGCAGTAAATTCGACCTTGATTTTGAGTTTCGGCAGCTGCGCCGTATCCTTGGCAACGCATCGCGACTCTGCGGGCCACATTCGCTCCTGCCTGCTTAGCACTCTTCACAGCTGGCTCGCGCCTGACCATGTGACTCGCCGCGTGAATGAAAGAAATGCCAGGACCGTCATCTCTTCTCTGAGCATTGCACAGGAGCAAGAGGCTTTGAGCCGCCGTCGGCAAGCTGCATCTGACCACCCCACATATATCGCTGGTGAGCCGTTCGGCTCGGGAAAATGCCAGAAGCGGGACCATAACCGTAGACAACGGCAGGCTTTGGACAAAGCAGAATAATTACAGCTAAACCAAGACTCGACCAAGATAAGCCAAGCTTTAACATTGCATCCATGGTTAGCTGAGCTCAGTCGCAACCATTTTTTTTATTTCTGGAATTTCTTTGTAGAAAAATGCTCCCTTACAAATCAGTTCTATGCATTAATTTTTGTAAGCAAGGGTGTTTTTTATCATCTCTTGTTGGTTAAAGCAGCCATGAAGACAAAATACAAGTTTGGTTCATTCGAAAGATCGCCTCGTTAGAATCATACTGATACCACTTTTAACACTCTTTGCTCAAATAAGCTGTACAATTATGAAAAAAAAAAAAAAAAAAAAGGAACAGCCATGCGACCCACTAGCTCATTTCCTGCACCCGAACCTGTGATGTCATACCAGCCAGCTCTGCGATTGGCGGAGGCCGGCGAAAGCAGCCGCAAATTTGGCAGAGCTGATAAGCTTCTAGAACGAGCTATTTGCACTTAAATTTAGGGCACATTCTTTTTGTAGCAGTAAGAATGGTGGGCTGAACAGTGGAAGTTACGGAAGCACACGTAAACATAGAAGTACTGATGTGTACTGTTGTTGGTACTGCGCGCACTATGCTTGTTTTAGCTGCACAGCAGTCCACCGCTTTTGATTTGTCTTGCACGCACTGGCCGATTGGCGTAAGCGACAGTACGTACAGGTCACACTGCAGTAAATTGACTTGCCCTTCCCCCTGATTGCCAGTGTTTGCACTTTGGGCAGCTAGTATTTCAAGCTGTCCGTTCACACAACATGGAGACTAATGATGCCGTCACAGGACCAAAGCATTGTTAATTCAAAGCCCAAATCAAACCATATTCTTCAGCACATCAGTGCAGCTAAGCCATACATATCGAAGGCAGCATCTAGGACAGCCTCATTAGTACCACTTAGCAGCTACTAGAAGTGTCCACGTACAAGTGGGCATGTTGAAATTGGGAGGCACAGGGATGAGGAAAGGATGCCGCTTCTTGAGTGTCCCCACACCAGCACAAGTACGCTTAAACCTTGCAGGCATCGATTAATTAGTCTCACGGTTGAAAATACATCATGGTGGGGCTGGCAATGTTTCGTTTCACAGCACACCAAACTTGCTCGCATAACCACCAGAAACACCACCCTCATGGCTGGCATTCTTGGGTCTCTTGCAGAAATTTTCAGCTAAGGTTAGACAAGGTTGGGTGAACTACTCGGACAACAACAGACAGGGACGAATTTGACAGATCACCGACACTTCTGTAGATACCCAGTGAGTATGGGCGCTGCATCACAAGAAAAGCATTGGCACTTTGACGGGGGCACACGTTTCCCCTTGCAAACACTTCTCTGGTAGAGCATCCCTTTTCACCCACTCAAGACCGGCAAAGCAAAATATGCCACCACACAATACCACCAAAGTGCAAATCGGGCATACCATCAGTGCAACTGTGTATATGCAGTGCACACAAGAAAATTGCCTGCAGCCAAACTTGTATTAACCATAACTAGTTGCACAAGTTTTGTAAAAAAAAAAAAAAGGATGAGTACAGTATGAACCTTGTTAGCACATAAGACATTGTGCAACTTTTAGCATTTCTATTGCAAAATGGCTCAATATCGCACCGCCAAGTCATCCCTCTTAAATGGTCTCAATGAAACGGCATCTGGCTTGGAAAAATGACTACGCATGGCAAGATTACTTCAATGAACTACCAGAAACACAAATAGCTCTCAAACACGCAGCACCGCTCTTCTATGGGCTGGCTATCACCGTGCGAGTATTGGGACTTACAAAACAAATTGTAAAGGTACCCGTCGCAAACATTGGGGCCAATTGGGCAGTCTGCTGAAGAAAGCAACTGCCAATTGGAGCCCTCCGTGCTGAATGGTATAGCAGTAATGGTATATCACTGTGGTAGTCGCCAAACAGGAGCAAAAGAAAACGGAAGTGTGTTCTTTTGCTCCTGTTGTACTGCCTGCAGCAGTTAAGGAAGATGTCAGACTCCACAAGATGGACTACCCAAACTGTCACAGATATTTGGGGAAGCGCATGCTAAATTTAAAGGGGCCATGGAGACAAAATACCACCTCGATGAATATGAAAGGACTAGTCTGCAGGTAACTCAGCTACATTACAGCCTACAAAGATGTTTCTAGAACCAAAGAAACGCAAGAAATATTTAAAAACTTTCAAATCTCATACTAGTGCCATAACGTAGGTCAGCACTGAAAACAGCATGTTAACTGTATGGTGGGATTCAAGTGATACGATCAAATGGAACTAGAGGCCCTACAACCGCCCAGTCACGTTTCTTGGCGATGGCTTAAGGTCGGCGGCCGCTGATCGCACTAACAAGATTCTGTGATGTCATAAAGAAATTGTTGGAAAGTCACCCCTGCTTCACCTCTTTAACAATTATTAGTTTGATGTTTAAAATAAATTGATATCACTCATCAGGGCAAAGCAGTCAAAATGAACCAAACATATTTCGGCTTCATGGCCCCTTTAAAGGAGCCATTAAGACAAAACACAAGTTTGGTTCATTCAAAAGAAGGCCTCGTTAGAATCATACTGACATGAGTTTTAACTATAAACTTCGCTCAAATACGCTATATAATTAGGAAAAAAGGGAATGACCATGAGACCCACTCGCTCATTTCCCGCAGCAGAACCTATGATGCCATACCAGCCTGTTCTGCGATTGGCAGAGGCCGGCGAAAGCAAACGCGAATTAGGCAGAGCTTATAGACTTGCAGAATGAGCTTTTGTGCTTAAATTTAGGGCACATTCGTTTTAAAGCAATAAGAATGGTGGGACAAACAGTGGAAGTTACAAAAGCACATGTAAACATAGAAGTACTGATGCGTGCTGCTGTTGGTACTGCACGCACTATGCTTGGTTTAGCTGCACAGCACTATGGGGCTTTGGGGTTCCCGCAGACGACACTGGACGATTGACGCAAGCAACGGTGTCTTACGTGACTATATTTGTCGAGCGACCACTATGTTTCACAAAAAGATTATTTTCTCCCAGAACAAAAACAAGCCAGGCAGAAACGGCTTGCCACGGTATGGTGGCACCATCTAGGTTCAGTAACGTAAACAAACGCGCGAACGTCGCCGTAGGGTACCTCAAAGCCAGCACCGCCGTACAGGGTGGAGACACCCTGTCCCGTGCGACCGCAATTGGGTCAACGTGCTCAACGCGTTGTTCTTTTCGTTTCCCACGAGACCCAGCAACGCAAAACAGATAAGATGATTCAAACTTCGCCAGAAAACCACTATGCGGTGATAATTTCAGCGCGGTTTTGATACAATGACTGCTTCGGTGGCGAGCGACCTGGGGAACCGGAAGCAGTAAGCCTTCGGTCAACACGCTCTCATCCTCGCGGTATACCACAATGCAACACCTAGCTTCCACGGGCGGCACTGCATGTACCGCAGGCCACGCACTCGCAGTGTCGCGTTTCAATCTGTGAACACCGTACCTCCTCGTGTTTTGATGAACATATACTTGGATATTCCCCCCCCCCTCTCCCATAATAAACCAGCTGGTTACTGCATTTCGGATGTCCTCTTCATTCTGTGTGGCCTCCATAGCTTTGCGTACCCTGCAACTTCAAGCACCATTGAACCAACGCAAAACCAACTGGTCAAATTCCTTGCCTTGAATTACGAAAATTCCGCTTACGGAAATTCCGAATTACGACATACAGAGGAAGAACAAACAATGCGCAACTCACAATGTGCAACCCTTGCCTTGCTGGCGCTATCGCATAACACGTGCACGGCCGTATTGCGACACATACAATATGTGTACAGCAACTTTGTCGTGCTCCGAACGAAGCACATGCTGCGCCCGTACGACGAATGAATGCGAACGGCACAATCCAGACCACTTGTAGAGCAAAAACACCACCCGTAACTTGGCTACAGTTCCCTTGCGAAATGTGGCCAAGTTTCAGTAGCACACGCTGACAGATTTCACGAACAACGCATAACCGCCACTCCTTGCATAACCAAACAAGCCTGGCCCAAGCGTAGCCAACGCCAGGCTCGGAACGCCAAGCGCTACTCACAGTTCGCAGGTCCTTCCTGTAGTACTTGTGCCCCTTCACCCACTTCTTGATCGAGGACATCGTGCGGCGGGCGCCCTTCTTCAGGGGCACACGGTCAAGCAGCTTGGCGGGCTTCTTGCGATCTGAAAGGCGAGACGACGAGACATCACAGGTGACCCATTCGCCCACCACGTGTAACCAACCGGCAATGCCTACGACGCCGACGGCGCACACAACTTACTCGCTTGCTTTTTGTAGACAAGCGTGACGCCCTTGCCGCTGCCGTGAGGCTCAATTGTGAGGGCCTTGTCCCGAACTGTGCCGCTGTAGCGCTTGGCGTGCGTTCCTTTGGGATTCAGGGGGTCCTGCGAAGACAGCGCGTTGGTGACAGCGCCGCGACAGATACGCCGAGTCGGGAGCTGACAATCTCACGTCTCCGCCGCTGGCACGACACTTACAGTGCTAAACCATGTCTTAATCATCCGCTTCTTCACGAGGAAGCAGGATCGGTCTTTCACGATCATCCACTGCAGTTCGGCCGACATGGTTACTGCGAGATACCAAGACGCCGGTTAGGGTTAGTACTTACTATGAACAGCACTTCAAGCAAACGACGCTAGAAAAGTCACACGACGCAACAGTTCTTTCCAATTTACTTCACTGTATCCCAGATCTACGCACACAGTGAATGCGGGATAAATACAGTTGTTTCTCGGCAAAATCGCCGTAAGACGGCAGGGAACACGTGTACTCACCTCACGATCTCGGACAGAAAGGAGAAGTACCGGCTGGTGGCGCCAGGCTAGCAGCACCGGTTGATGGCCGTGCCCGTTTGACTGCCGTGGATTGCAATGATGATGATGATGATGATGATTAAAGGCCTCTCCTTTGAATCGGGGTGATGGCGTGCGCCATCTAGCCTATCTTAGTAGTTTGAATTGAAATTTAGTCCCTCAACTCGGATTTCTTTTTACTTCTGCCCTGCCGCTACCCCTGGCTGCGATGTTATTTTATCGACTTCCCTGCTTTTTTTCCACCAATACTCTAGCCGCTGCTTAGTAATACCCACTGCTGACCAGTTAATGTTTCCATCTATTGCGAAGCCCAGTGGCCCAGTGCCTCAGGAAGTAGGACTTTTCCCCCAATTCTATCCGGCTGAATCTTTTGGCATCCTATTACTATGTGGTCGATTGTTTCTTTATCCCTGCCACATACAACACATGTCTCATCCTGGGACGAATATTTGCTCATGTAAGTTCGAGTTCTCAAGCAGCCAGCCCGCGCCTCAAAGAGCAACGCACTACCTTTATTGTTGTCATAAAAGTTCTCTTTCCGGATCTCTTTTTTGCTTGCTTTGTAGATTCCCAGCGATCCCTTCTTTTCCATCCTCTCTTTCCACATGAGCGTCTCTGTTTCCTTCACTTGCTTTTTAACTGCCCCCCCTTGTTTATTTGCCGCGGTCAAGGTATATTTAGTCGCCAGCTTTCGCGTCCTCTTCCGCCATTGGGTGTCCACACTTTTAAGGTACACGTACCTGTGCACTCTGGCTGCCCAGTTCTTCTCATCTAAATGTCTAAGCCGCTCCTCAAAACGTATCTTACTTTGCGCTTCCCTCGCCTCAAATGAAGCCCAACCCATATCGCCTTGTACCGCCTCATTTGTAGTCTTACTGTGAGCTCCCAGTGCTAATCTGCCGACTGCCTTTTGGTTAACCTCCAGTCCCGACAGGATATCGGACTTTAGGCATAATACGGCATTAGAGAACGTGAGCGCCGGCACCATTACCCCTTTCCAGATGCCTCGCACTACCTCGTACTTATTGTAACCCCAAAGTGCTCTATGTTTCATTACTGCTGCATTTCGTCTCCCTTTCAGTTTGAGGTGTTCTTCATGGGCATTCAGGTAGCTTTTTCCGTCATTAAGCCAGATCCCCAAGTATTTGTACTTATTTACTAATGGTATGGCCTCCTGTTGAATTCTTATTGGTGCTCTATGATCTTCCTCGTTGAACACCATGACTGCAGATTTCTGTGGGCTAAAATGTAGGTCTAGGTACGTTGCCTCATCACCACAAATGTCGGACAGTTTTTGAAGGTCTTCCGCATTATCTGCCAGCAACACTATATCGTCCGCGTACATCAATCCCGGAATCCGTTGCTCCACCAACTCTCCATTGCTTCGGTACGACAAGTCAAAGCCTAATCCACTCTCCTCTAATCGTCTTTCCATTCCTCTAATGTACAGTGTGAACAGCAATGGCGAAAGGGGGCACCCCTGCTTTAAACCTCTTCTAATGTATACGGGCTCTGTGCCTGTACGCCCTTCCCATGTAATATGCGCCTTGTTATCCTCATATATTGCCCTTAGCAGCCCCACAAAATCTGACCCAATCCCCTCTTCTTCCAGTATATGCCACAGCAATCCCCTATCTACGTTGTCATAGGCTCCCTTTATGTCCAGAAACAGTAGCCATGTTGGTCTGCCCTGTGCTGCCGAAATTTCGATGGTCTGGGTTATTATGAAAATATTGTCTTCTAGGCGTCGACCCGGCCTAAATCCATTTTGCAGTTCCCCTAAAATACCGTTACTTTCTACCCACTTCAACAACTCGACTTTGATGGCTTGTATAGCTAATCTATAGAGCACTGACGTGACTGTAATCGGCCTGTAAGAGCTCGCCTTGTCCTTCTCTCCCTTGCCTTTATAAATCAAACTCATTCTGCTTTCGCGCCATTGCGTGGGAATCCTATCGGATTTTATAGCGCGCTCGATGGCTCTATACAAGTGCGTCTTTCCCGCTGGTCCCAAATGGTTGATAATCTCTATTGGGATACCATCCGGTCCTGTTGCCGTACTTTTGGGAACACTGTGTTCTGCCTTTTTCCAGTCCAAAAATTCGATATTAAATTCTTTATCTGTCGCTCTTCTATTGGCCACATGTGTCCGGGTAGCCGATATCTCGCGTGTTTGGCCGAAAGTATTTGCTATGACTCCATGTAGGTATTTTAAAGCGCTGTCCCCCAGAAGAACGTTACCGTCCCCGTCCTGTATCTGAGTCTGCACCTCTTAAGTCTTTGTTCCCAATGCTTTTAAATGATTCCAGAATTTTTGGGGGGCGCTCTTATCCTTCTTACGTATACCTGATACCCATTTCTCACTCGCAGTTTTAATCTTTGCTTGTACTAGTTTTTGCACCTCAAATTTCTTTTCTCGGTACCGGCTCCACCGTAACTGCACCTCTTCATCCTGATATCCCATTTGTTTTGCCTTTCTGTGCAATCTAGAAGCCCGTTGTCGCTCTTCAATAGCCAGTTTAATTTCCTTGTCCCACCAGCTTTGTGGTTTCCTTTTACCCCTCCAGCGGTTTTGTTTCCTTACGTTATATATTTCCTTCTGTATACAACTCACAAATCAAATCACAAATCAAACTCACTCACAAATCACAGAGGTCAAATTCTAGCGCCACCACACGTCTCACCAGCAGATGGGATTTCTTCCATGAGATTTCCTCCATCAGACTCACCGCACTCAATGCAGATAGTTTGGAAGTCCGAGGAAAAAACGAATGCCAGACTGCTCCTTGTAGAGTCCACGGTGAGTATCCGACTGACAACGGAAAAGCTTCAGCGTTTTTAATATATGAAAAGGCGCAACAGCCCGTGCGTTCACCTAACGCCTCTTATATTAAAATGCCTGCTCTATCACGCCAAAAGTGCCAAAAAGGCCGTGTTTACTACAAGAGGGCGCTGAATTCGCATTCTTGCGTTTCGTTTTCCGCTCCGATCGAAACATTAGCAGACGACGCTTTCCTCTGCAGTTCACAAGGGATGTTTTCACCGCTTGTTTTTTGCTTGCCTGCTCGCTTACGAGTGTGAAAATCATCATGTCAACGTGATGTGTATCGTTGCTTAAATAGCATTCAAGGGAAAATGTTCTGGGGCTGACTCACGAAATCTCAGGCGATGCTGAAGTCAGAGGGAAGGGGATCAAGCGGAGTTCAAGAAAAAACTTGGTTCCCAACCCACATCAGCACGTCATGTTACTCAACTACTGCAGTAGGAACTTCTAAAGTCCCTTCATCTGCTAAGCACCGATCAAGGGATCCGCTTTAGGCACTTCCTTCCAAAGGACTTTGAGGAGGCACTAAAGGTGAGGCGGCTGGAAAGGCTGCTAGTACACCAATCGCGTTAGAACATTACCCCAACTACCCTATACCACTTGTGAACAAGGCAAGGAGTGTATCTTCTATAAACAAGCGGCTTGTGGCTTCCCCAACTGAATTACCTGAATTACGGAATTAATGAATTACATGTAAAACACGTAATGAGACATTAGGCGCTAAAAATT
This sequence comes from Haemaphysalis longicornis, assembly GCF_048455015.1. Lineage (NCBI taxonomy): Eukaryota > Metazoa > Arthropoda > Arachnida > Ixodida > Ixodidae > Haemaphysalis > Haemaphysalis longicornis. Next base: position 240,757,014 of record NW_027526203.1, on the reverse strand, counting down.
TCGTTTTTTTTGTTGTTTCTGTACAGTCAAGGCTAGCCTTCTAATAGTACAATAATAATAATAATAATAATAATCAATCAATCAATCAATCATGTTTATTTACGTGCCCAGGAACAGCCAGAGGCCTGAGTGCTGGCGCACGGATAGTTACATGAAAACAAAATACAAGAGACACATTGCAAGAAACAAACAAGCGACAAGACGCACACAAATTGAAGTAGCGAAAATTACAGAAATAAAGCACAGGCGGAGCCTGGGTACAGGTAAAAAAGAAAATGCCTTTGTGGCTCAGCTTATTGTAATGAATACACAAGCAGAGAACAAAGTTTGACAGTAAGACGACAAAAACAATGACAAGAGTATAGAGACAAATTATAAGACAAGCATGATAAGTAAACAGTTTCAAAAATAGGCAATATTGGTTAAACAGAACCGCAGAGAAACCAAATTTCAGCAATAAAAAAAAAGAAAAACGAACGACAGAGATATCATAGATGTTTAACATACTGTGTTCAACAGCGCAGTACGGTAAATTGTAAAGGAGCTTTGAAAGATGTCAAGGCGTTCAGAGAAGCGGTTGTAGCAATTCTGTATTCTGCGCACAGGAGAATGCATGATTGGAGTTGCGGGCAGCGGTCATAATAATAATAATAATAATAATCAATCAATCAATCAATCAACCTTTATTTTCGGTGCCCAGGAACAACCCTAGGGTCTTGGTACTGGTACACCATATACAAATCGTACACAAAAACAAACTAAAATCAAGACAACACAACACACAAAACCGTATGCATGAAAGAAACAATAAAGTAAAGATATATATGTTACAGTAATCTCGGAAAGCAAAACAGCAAAAAAAAATAAGAAAAGAAAAGAAACAGGAGACCTAGCCTTGCAAGCCATGACACTCGGACAGCGAAATGTTCAAGGCACGTGAAAAACAGGAAAAACTCACTGAACATGACAGAGATAAGTTATACGCATAACACGAAGGTTTTATAACAAGATGTTAGGAAGTTTCAACTTTGAAAGAAGTTAGCATTACAAGCACTGGCACTCAAACCTACAGAAATTCAAGCAACGCAAAATCAGGAAATGTGAAAAACAAACAAACAAACAAGAACATGATTTGCCTAAAATAAATACAGCACATAAATTTGCAATGACTAAAGGCACTTAAGCTACAACAGTTTTCAAGTCGTTTGAGAACAAAGAAAAAGAGCTCTGAAATATATCAAGACGATCAGAATATTCATTATATGCACATTGTATTCTGCAGATGGACGAGCGTCTTCTACTTAAAGCATCTGTTCTAAAAGTTCGAAATGTTCGGACAAGTTTGTTCGGCAAGTTGACATTGATAAGTGTAACCAAGTCGTCACACAAAATATACCAATGAAGAAGTTTATAAAGAAAGATAATATCAGCTCGCATTCGTCGACACCGAAGGGAAGGAAGACTTTTCAGAAAAGGCACACTGCCGTTAGCGTCTTCTAGCACATGACGGAAGCGGGGCTTAAAGATAAAGAGGAACTTATTTTGAACTCTTTCGATACGGTCACTATTGGACTTGCAAGTTCCATTCCAAACAACAGAGCCGTATTCGAGAAGAGGTAGGCAGAGAGCCGAATACAACTTTAAAAAAGGAAGAGGACCTTTAAACTCTCTGGAATACCTGCAAACAGCACCCAGACATCGAAGAGAGCGACGGGTAATTTGTGTAACGTGGGAAGAGAAAGTCAGAGAAGTATCAAATAGTGCTCCCAAGTCTCGAATTTCAGTCACCCTCGGCAATGCATGCTGCAGTGCTTGCAATTTTATAAGAGTATTGCAGCTGTTGAGTTTTTCTACTATAGGAGACAACTTTCGTTTTTGAGGGGTTCAAAATTAGGTCGTTTTTGGTGCACCAACGATGGAATGACGCAATATCAGCCTGAAGATAATTAGTCATGAATATTGCGCACTTCTCTAAAGATTTTCATATCATCAGCATACAACAAAAAAGAAGAATTTTGAATTACAGAAGCAACATCGTTAATGAAAATGGAGAAAAGAAGGGGACCCAGAACAGATCCCTGGGGTACACCCCTGGTTGCTTTGTACCTAAATGAAGTTTGACCGTTAACACTTACATAGCAATATCGCTGCTGGAGATAGCAACGTATAAGACCCACCAAAGAAGCGTGGACACCTAACAGAATGAGCTTAAGTTGGCAAGCAATAACGAGTGGTTGACTACATCAAAGGCCTTGCTCATGTCACAATAGACCACATCAAGCTGGCTTCTACCAACGATTGCTGGGACAGCCTGCTCCATGAAGCACGCGAGGTTTGTGGAAGTTGAACGACCACGCATAAAGCCATGTTGATTAGGAATGAGGACGTGTTTAAGTGAGAAAGACAACACCATATGAAGAGATAACTCGAATAGTTTAGAGGCAGAACTATTAATAATAATAATAATAATAATAATACCCTCCTGAAAAGTTCCGTATATACGGAAATATGGGAATACGGAGTACTTTCCTAGAATGACACAAAGACGCAACAAAACACGGAATATTTTTGAGAAACACACGTGAACAAAATAGTGCATACTTATCCAAAAATTTGACACCGATTTTATGTCTGTAGTTTACTAGAACCGCCAAATAATTTTCCGTATGAATTCCGTATATATGGAATATACGGAAAACATTCGGAGCGTCATTTTGCTTATTATTCAAGATAAAAACACGAACCCTGTGCCAAACGTTTTGATTGCGCACACTGATGTGATTCCCTGTTTTTTATACTAACATCTACTTTCCGTGGGCTTGGGGGTGCCATAATCCGTATGAACTCCATATTCCCATAATTCCGTATATACAGAACGTTTCAGTAGGGTAATAATAATAATAATAATAATAATAATAATAATAATAATAATAATAATAATAATAATAATAATAATAATAATAATAATAATAATAATAATAATAATAATAATCATTTGCGGAAAACAATTGGCCCTGGGTGGCACGCAAGGCTCGACAGAAAGGCTGAAGCCCGTACGCTAGTGCGTCTGCTAGCCTGCCACCCAGGGCGGGTGATGCCGAAGCAAATGTCCACACACGCGCACACACACGCACACAACACGCAAGCACACACACACACACACACACACACACTCACACACACACGCACACAACACGCAAGCACACACACACACACACACACACACACACACACACACACACACACACACACACACACACACACACACACACACACACACACACACACACACACACACACACGCACACACACACACGCACACACACACACACACACACACACACACAACAATGGCACGGGGGGGATAACGGGATTGTGGTGGCCACGGGCAGCACTGCATGCCACTGGTCCCATTATATATATATATATAATGGGACCAGTGGCGCGAGATGGCACGCTCTAGGAGTGTGGACTCAGTCTGGTCTTTAGGAAGTGAGCTCCGGACGGCGTTAGCCAACAAAACGGTCATCCAGGTTATATATTAGTGCATTTTTTGCCTGAATATTAGGCAAGCCAAGTAAAGAAAAATTTCTGCGTCGCTCCGTCAACACAGCGAGTGATAGAAGAGCACAGAAAGACAGAGTGGAGGGAGCGCGTGAAGAGCTGCCTTCAGAACGCTGCCGACGTTGCCATCGTGACGGCAAGTCGAAGCCCGCTACAAGCGAGGTACCAAATCAAGAAAGAGGGCCTCTGGTAACTGGGCTACTATTAGTTAGCTCCCCGTGGGGACATGATTTTTGTCGAAATAGAGAAAACACAGACCGCGGCAGCTAATGTTGAAGGGGCTGCGGCACTGAGTACGAGGTCGCGGGTTTGTTTCCAGGTTGCAGCGGCCATTTTTATGATACGAAAAAAATTCCTTTGTGCGTCGGAAAGGTCACCAGGTTGTGTAAGTTAACCAGCGAGGCATGTCTTTGGCGGGCAACCCGTCTGTCTAAATAGAAGAAACCAGGTCGGAGTGATCTTGACCTGAGAATGATGCCTGATCAAATCTATGGCGACGCACACGTGGCGTCTTCAAAGGGTAAAGGCGCTTCACTTCGCCATCCACCTTGTTATACTTCTTGCTATTACTAAATAATTATTGGTTGTCGCAATCCTTGCAAAGGGGCATAAAAGTTTTCCGTATAATTTATTTATGGAGTGTTATTATGACCTTACGCATGAAGCCACTGCCAAGCCATTCTCGGTTGCACAGCAATTGTGTGTGGTTGCAGGAAGGAAACGAAACCAAAGCCGTGCGGTTCCTTCAAACCTCATTTTTCCCGCGAGTCGGGGCTATGGGTGCAAAAGTGGTGTCCCGTAAACGTACCTTGCCGCCCGCATTTCACAGCCCGTAAGCATGGACACAGCTCTTCATATGCACGCGTGCATTTGGCACATCGGGGAACTTCTAAATTCTCAATGCGGACGGCGCCAGAATAATGCCACGGAAATGTTGCGAAAAAATAATGGAAGATCCATTGGCTCATATATGGGGAATGCGTGAGCACCAATTACCTCTCCCTCGCGAACATGACGCTCTGCCCGATGAGAGCGCCTCGCTCTGGCTTTACAGGCAGCAACATATAGCATATCGCACCCCGCGGCAACCGTGCTTTGCGTTCTCTTCCCCCAGCGAGTAGCGTGTCGGTGTTGAAACTTTCCGGCAAACATCTCGGCCTTCTCTTCTAATAAAGAGCTCTCTCTCTCTCTCTCTCTCTCTCTCTCTCTCTCTCTCTCTCTCTCTCTCTCTCTCTCTCTCTCTCTCTCTCTCTCTCTCTCTCTCTCTCTCTTTACGCTTTAGTGGTCCCGACTTCTCGTCTTAGCAATGGCATCAGCTGCCTGTCCATGTCGGGAAAAATTTTAAATGCAGAGCATTTCTTAGCCTCGCCTGTTCCTGCGTCGGACGGTGTCAACAGTTCCGCGTCCGCAGCAGGTGCGCCTCTCCTTCCCTCCTCTCTCTCAACAGCAGCTGGCGCGCGCATGCGTCGTAGTCAGCCCGTTCGCTCCGTCGCGGTCTCGGCGTAACAAGTGCGTGATAGCAGCGCGGTGGGGCGTGGAAGGGCGCGCGCTGCTTGCGCATGCGCGCTCTCCCCCCCCGTACTGCTCTCCCTCTACTGCGCGCGCTGCAAATATAGCGGCTAGCGGTCGCTCGTGTTTCAGTCACTGCGTTGCTCCTTCCTTCCTTGGTTGACGCTCGTGCCCACGTTTACTCGTGTCTGCTACTCCAGCATCACGGAAGAAGCGATGGAAGCAACACTGCCTTCAATCAGTACTGAGGCCCCAATGCTCTGCATTTACTCGTGTTCCCCTCGCGGGAAGGCGCGGGAATTTTTTTGCTGTTGATCCGTGACAGGCAGCGACTGAATTAGGGAAGGAAAAGGCGCGTGTGGAGATAGGTGATTGATTGTAAGGTTTAACGCGGCGACGCAACGCAGGCGATGAGGCGCGCCGTAGTGGATCGAGGGCTCGGGATTAATTTTGACCACCTGGGGATCTTTAACGTGCACCGAAATCTAGAACACACGGGCGTTTTTTGCTTATCGCCTAGCGGTGCTGCTGCCTTCTCGCAGCTGCTGGCGTAGTTGCTCAGAAGTCGCCCGGCGTCCTATGCGTAAAACAGAGCGTGCCACAAGTGCAGGGCCGCAAAGGACATGGAGTGGAATTTGCGGGGACGAAATGCCGGTGGGCAACACAAGGAGCGACAGGCAGCCAATGCCGCTGCTAAAGCGAGCGAACGTCATCCGTATAGCTGGTTACAAAACAAATCATGCTTGGCGCTGTGTGTGTAGATCTTGCGATAAACGGCTTTTATGACGTGCGCATCGGGGCCCAGCCTCAAGAGGGCAGTGGGCTGAGATACTCATGCATTCTTAAAGGCGCACCAATAGATCTTCCACCATATTTTTCGTTTCAGATTTCTGCTTGTATTCTCAGGGTTTAAGCGCATTTAAGCAACGGACAGCCTTATTTTGGAAGCCAGCGTCAAGCTATGGCCGTAGTCGAGTGGCACCATTAGATGGCGAGTTACTGGCAGTTTGTTGTACATTTGACGTCTTTGCCGGGAGGGCAGTGTGTAATAACACGCGGCAAACATTTTCCTCAGGCTCCGCATGCGCAGGATGGCGAGCTCGCATAGTTAATTCTATAATAGAATAGAACAGGCAACGCCGAGCCGCATGCGATGTAACAGAGTTCCCATCTTTCGCGGCTGCTCCACATTCATTCGAAACTGCAAGGCAGGGTCCATTGCGTACAGCAAGGAGCGCTTCGTGGCATCATCGAACCACGCCTCTACCCACCGTTGCCCCCATAGCTTCCGTATGATGCTCCTTATGTGACCGGCGAGGAGCGGGAGGGAAAGTTCGTCACCTTGGTAGTGTGCCTGTTTTGCTAGACGGTCTGCTCTCTCCGTTCCTAGAAAGCCGCTGTAGATGGGCACTCATTGAAACTCTACGACATGTTCATGAACATCGCTGTTTGAAGATGTTCGCCCATGGTATGTCGCGGTCTTCGTTATAAGTAATAAGAGATCGAACGACTTCCCGGCAAGGCAATATAACCCAGCGCAATGCCGCGAACTTTATGCCAAGGAGTAAGTGCGTAGGATCCGCAGTGATTATCGTTCTGCGCACTATTTTATTTACGAAAATCTAACCTATTTCCTTTCCCGAATTGCATTTCTTAGTACGAACCCTAAACAACTGATCTTCGCCCCAGCTTTTCCTCAATGCCAAACACGCTAGAGTCCAAAAGCCATGGGCTCTACTACTTGTGAAATTTCATTATCCTGTCCTCAGTGATTTTTTCGCTACAATTTTTTTCCACTCTGGAAATTGCCATCTAACTCCTGTCATCCGGGGCTTTATCTTGGGTGGACGAGCGTCTGCCGTCTGGTTGCGTGGTCAGCCCTCGTGAGCTTCACTGAAAATCCGAATCCTCTTACGCTGTATTTGGTCTGGTTTATTCATGAAACTTACGGCGTTGCTTTTTATTTATACCATTCTTACTTATTGTCAATTTTTTCCTCTTTATAGTGACTCCTGTATTTTGTCCCAAAGCATTCAGGTTACTATTTGGTGATGGTGGTAGAAACATTTATGCTCACTCCAGGGATCTATTGGACGCTCGGGCGGTCTTCGCCCTAGGCCCCAAAAGAAACTGGGCCTCGAAGTTTTACCTCATGGTCGTCATGTTCTCCCACAGCTCAGAGGGGAGGATGAGAGATTGGGGGAGATGCGGGTTTTGTGCGCATCCTAGGACAATGTGGGGTATGGTGCCTGTTTAGTGCCAATATTTCCATTCCGCAGAATATCGGTTAGGGTACACATATCCGTACAATGAAGCCAGGTTGGGCGAAGGAAAGTGTTGGTTTCAAGCAAACAGAGGGTCTTTGGGATGTTTTGGATGCGGGTCTTACCCTGTAGTAAACGAACAGCATTCGTTTATTACCGCGATGCTTGGTATATCTCCCTGTTAAAAATTACCCCACCTTCCCGCGAGGGGAACCCTGTGTAGATGCGACGCACCTTGGGCGGCTTCACGCTGACGAAGTTCAGCATCGGCCGCTCGCTTCTCGTGTACGGCAGCGGCTTCACGCTGACGAAGTTCAGCATCGGCCGCTCGCTTCTCGCGTACGGCAGCGGCTTCACGTTGACGAAGTTCAGCATCGGCTGCTCGCTTCAACCGTTTGCGTTCGGTATCACGTTTACGAAGTTCGTAATCGGCTGCTCGCTTCAATCGTTTGCGTTCAGCATCACGTTCACGCCGCTTCGCAGCCTTGTCTTCAGTGGTGCTAGCATTCCTGTTATCACAGTTTTTGCGGTGCTTGTTACGGTTGCGCGGGCGATAGCAGAATTGTTAGGCTCCATTCAACGCATCGATGGAAATCGGAACGCCGGTGCTGGAACGACCGCGGCTATGACGCAACGTGGCGCGGCTATGACGCAACACAATCCAACACAATCCACTTTAATCCAATCCAATCCAAGCCAAGCCAACCCAATCGAATCCAATCCAATGCCTCTCGCGAGAGAGTGTTCGCTATCGAGAGAGCGAGAGAGAGAGAGTTGCTTTATTAGAAGAGAAACGAAAGTTGACTCAGCCGATAACTGCCTCTCGGGTTGAGGGCACCTCAATCAAGACTGAGTCTAGGAGGGGGATAGAAAGGAAAGAGGGTGGACAGAAAAAGGTAGAAAAGGAGAATAAGACGACGGTTCACAAGCCGCGCAGCATGGACAGTACTGACGGCATCATAGCCGGTCCGAGAGTCCCGTGTCTTTTAAAAAGTCCAGCAGGGCTCGGAACGCTTTTTCGCGATTTGATTAATGACAATCCGTGAACAACAGGTTTGATGAGGTGCATGAAGGCAGTCCCAGTTTCGCATACGACGCTCTCAGCGCTCATCGGGCCTGCGAATGTTGTGGACACTCGCACAGTGCATGCGCGAGTGTCTCTATTGCAGGACAGTGTGGGCAGGCGGGTGAACTGGCGATGCCAAGCCTGTGACTTCTTTCCGCGCAGCGGTCACAGCCGATTCGCAGACGAAGAAGGAGAGCACGGTCAGCTCGGGTCAGCCCCCTCGAAGGAAGCGCGTGCGGTGGCTTGCCGGATGCAACTCGGGAGTCAGGATGCATGGCTTGGAGGTCCGTTCTGATAAGGTACCGCGCGACGTCCAGGGGCCTGATTGCCTCACTCATCGAAGTGGATGGATGATGCGCTTCTTTTGCCAGGCGATCAGCCTCCTCATTTCCCTTGATGCCTACGTAAGCAGGTAGCCATTGCAGATGAATGCTGTGCAGTTTGCTGGCAAGACTTTGCACAGCGAGACAGCTGAGGTGGGCCCGGTCGATCCTCAGGAGAGCAGCCTTCGAATCTGAGAGGATGGCTACTTTCCGGTTGGTGAGGTTCTGCTCGTACTCCTTAATGATGTCCGCAGCCAAGTGAAGGCCGGCCGATTTCTGCCGTCGTGGAGCTGCTGGCCACTGGCAGGCGGCATTGCCTGGCTGAAGCGAAGGCAGGCGCGATGGATGCTGCAGACACCGCCCCCTTGTCTGGGAACACGGACCCATCGGTGAATATCAGCACGTGCCCCTCAAGGTTCTCCAGGCAGGCCTCTGCTTCATGCCTTAATGCACAGAGTGGAGTTATCCTTTTTGAGGTCACGTGCGGTAGAGTTGCACTTATGGTGATCTTACTCGTCACGTGGGGTGGAGGAGGTATGATGTGATCCGTCGGGGGCTGGCCGATCACCGTTTCGAAGGTACGGACAATCATACCCATTCGAGAATGAGGTCGTTCTCGTAGCCGTGCGAGGAGGGCGCCTCCGTCTGGTGCCCTATGGACCCGCTCGACGTGATTGAGAGCTCGCTGTAGGGCGCGAAGTGCGAGGGGCCAGGCACCGGCTTCAGCAAGAGTTCCCGCGCATTGCGACGATCGGGGCAAACCTAGAGCGGTCCGAAGTGCATTTCTGTGCTCGAGCCTCGATCTCGAGTTTCCTCCACCGCGTTGGCTTGACAGTGACAAGGGGCATAGCGTAGAGGACTGCGGAGCACACCATAGCATCGTAAATTCGTAGTGCCCAAGTGTGTGAGCACCCACGCCCCTTGGCCAAGAGTTGACGGATGGCTTTCAGGACGCGACTGGACTGGCCGAGCAGCTGTTTGATTGCCGGGCCCCAGGTCAGGCGATGGTCAATAGTAAGTCCCAGATATCTGACCTGGGTCTTCCACCGGAGCTGTGAGCCGTGTACTTCCAATGGGGGAATTCGATACCGTGCTCTGGGGTTGGGGTGGAATATCATAGCTTCTGACTTGGTAGTAGAAAGCCGCAGTCCGATTGCCGTGATATACTCCGAAATCGCATCCAGCGCTCTTTGCAGAGATTTCCTGATTTGGCTGCTCTGACGCTTCGGTCCCCGGGTCCACAGTGCAACATCGTCAGCATAAACGGAAATGCATACGCTGTGTTCTAGGTCTGTTGGAATGCTGTCAGGTAGGCCCGAAAGCGCGAGGTTGAAGAGCAGCGGACTAAGCACTGCACCTTGGGGCACTCCGGCACTGACACCTCTTGGACTGCTGAGGACGTTGCCCACACGAACTTTGAGCTGGCGACCAGACAAGAAAGCCCGTGTGTAGTTCCGCAATCTTCCAATTACATGAATGCGGTCCAGCGCAGCCTCAATGGTTGAGTGTGGCAGGCGGTCAAAAGCAGACTCAATATCCACCAAAACCAGAAATGCCACTTCGTCCATATGTTGGGCCTCTTCCAGTGCGGATACAACATCAGCGATGCTGTCGGCAGTGCAGTGGAGTTGACGAATTTCAATCTGCTGTTCGGCAATAGCTCCAAGGGCTCGGACGATCCACTCTAGGTGAGATAGAATGATAATCTCAAAGAGCTTACCCGTAGCCGAAGTTAAGGACACAGGTCTATATGAGCTGGCTGCGGTTGGTGGTTTTTCACGTTTCAGGAGTGGGACAACAAGGGCAAGGAGCCAGAAAATTGGCAGTACCCTCGAGTGCCAGACAATATTGAAGGCGCTTAGAAGGCGTTCTTGCTCCGGGCTGTCCAAGTTCCGCACCATTTGGTAGGTGATGCCATCAGCGCCAGGAGTGCTAAGTTCGTGCATTGAAAGGTCTTCGTGGCAGAGCGCTGAAATCTGGGAACCATACGGTCCTAATGGCAGCTTTTCTCTCAGCGCGTGGGGTAGAGGCTGCTGCGAGGATGCTGGGGGTGGTGGAGCGAACCTATCTGCAAGCAGTTCCACGAATTCCTCTGTAGTAATACCCTCTCGAATGGCAACGGCATGCCCTGGCTGTCGTGGAGTCGGCGGCTGTAGTAGTCCATGCAGCAATCTCCAGGCCTGTCTAGGTTGTCGTTGGGTTTCTAACGACTGGCAGATGGACTCCCAACTAGATCGTCGGCGTTGCTTGGAGTGACGACGGCAGGCAGCATCCAGTCTGTTGTACAATGTCCAGTGGGCAGCAGAGTTTGTGCGCATGGCTTGTCGCTGCGCACGTCGACGGGCTGCCCGAAGGTTAAGAAGCTTCATATCCGGTACGGGCTGTACAAAGTTCACCCGGTAAGGGACCGAAGCTGCGGTGGCACCCCCGACGAGTTGTCCGAGGAAATCTTCACTCTGATCTATGTTTTTGGTAAGTTGTCTAAACAATGGCCATTTGACGACCATAAAAGTGCGAGCATTAGACTGCATGGCCTCATCTGGAGTGAGCAAGATGGGGTAGTGATCGGATCCCCATGTGTCGATCAGCTGCGGTAGACCACGAGTAATTGCAACGCTCCGATACAAGAGAGAGGTCGAGACATGTTGGGCGGCGCATACCACGACGGACAAAGGTGGGTGCCCCGGTGTTCAGAAGCAGCAGCCTAGCTGTGATGATGGCTTCCAGCAGTTCCTTGCCGCGGCGTGTAGAGGATAGGCTGCCCCAGGCATGGTGGTGCGTATTAAAGTCTCCCAAGATCACACAGTCACGCCCCAACTTGGACCTCAAGGAAATGAGTGATGTAGCGTCCCATGCCTTTCCTGGTCTCACATAAACACACGCAATAGAGGTGTCCGTATGCGCTTGACGAACTGTGATTGCAGCACACTCCTTGCTAGCACAGGTAACTCCTGAAATGTCAACAGCACAGTGGGCCAGCGCAGCCCGTACACATAGCACTACGCGTGACTTTCCAGCCGGGTGAGTTGGGTTATTACAGTGTTCACTGACACATACACGGATCGTGCACGCGGTGGCACTGTGGAGAGGGGGTGAGCGGCGGAGAGCGCAGCTCGCGCGGCGAGGAGAATGGGGGAGGGGTGTGGACGGACAACAACAACGCCGTATGGAGGGACAAGGCGAGTGAATGAGATGCAGTCGCATCTAATAAGTTCAGCTCACCAAGAAATATCATCATCATAATCAGCAGCCTCATGCGCGCACCCGCCTCGAGCTCCACGCATCCGTCTCGTTCCTTCACGTTCGAACGCTCGGGGCAACAGCTTCCGTTTGGTAGGTAATCTTAGTAGACACCAACCAGAAAGCTCACAGCACGGCGCCTGCAAGAGCAGAGTTCAGAGCCGGACACGAGCTCTGAGAGGCCAGACGGTCGTCAAGGCTACGCTTAATTGTGAGACGCGTACGTGGCTGTCGCTGGAATGATTGGAGCGTTGGCCTGCCTGAACACTAAACACCTCGAAGAGATTTCTTTTTTCCCTGTGTGTCTGTGTGTTTGTTGTGAGCCAGAGCCGTCGTTCGCAATACGGTACTTTAAATGATGTTAGAATGCATGACAACTCTGTATGAGACGAACAACCGTGGGCATGCAGCTAGTGTTACTTTGACATCATTTCTTTAGTCTTGAGTGTGAGCACGTACATAACCACGAGCGAGGCGCATTACTTCCCTCGTAAACATTGCACTTTCCAAGTGACCCATTTAAGGTAGTAGCGGCTGTGCCCCCAACGGCCTTTCCACCTTTGGTACCAGGGTACCCTCTCAGTCCCTTAGAATGTCGCCTCGGCATAAGGCCGCCTGCGCTGGCTGCAACGAAAGGGGGGTTGACGTCAGGAAGTCGTACGTACGTGTGATGCGCGTGCCGCGTTATAGTTTGGTGTCGCTACACGAGTGGGAATCCCTTTTGACGTTTTTAATCTCGAAAAAAAAAGCTACATAAATTCTGGGAATTCTTAATTTCTACGTTACCATTATTACGCAGCTCCTCTGTTTTGCCAACCTTACGTTTCCATTGGTTGCATTGAGGGAACACTTCAATTCAGACAGCGTCGCCTTTTTTGAATTTCGCTACTTGTTATTTCATGGCGCAAGGACGATGGATTAGGTATACTGTATACACCTTTATAATTTTGTGATTTCCTTAACAGCTTTTGAAATTTCTTTTAGTTATTATCGGGAGGGCGATTGATAAATACCCCTTTGTGACTATGTTGTTTTATTTTCAGTTTCTGTTTATAATTTGTTTCACTGAACAACATGAATGCGCTGGATTAGGGAGGCCTTTGCTCTTTCGATACTTCGTTTTCAGTTTGGGGTTCTTATAATCTGTTTTTTTAGTGTGACTGAACGCGCGAGGACTGCCGCGCGCGGCTATCAATAGAGAAATAATAATACCCAGATAACAATAGTCGGCATAAGAAGGTAAATGCACATACTTGTAAGAAAAAAAAAAACACAAAAACAAATATCAAAAACAAAAGAAAAAGTCGCCCGTTTGCCAATCAACAGCGAAATTGTCAGACGCTGTTAACAATACCAGAAGACCCTTCGTTTGGTTTGGTTATATTTTTTGTTTGTTTTAATTTTTTTACTGTTTACTTCACTTGCACTGTTATAATGACTAAATGAATTGACCTTGCCTATTGCATACTTTTGGGCGGATGCAAGAAAGATACGCTGTTCGCTCTGAACTTCTCGGTAAAAAATTCTCACGTATTCAAACTGCCCACGGAGTTCACGATTAAGCAGTAACAACCAACCGTGTGCGAGGTGCCGAAATTTCCCTTTTACCGGCAAGGCACTCTGAGATTTTGTTCAAGCAGATTCAATAAGTTCAGTAATGTGCCCCAAGGGTAGTGATGCTCACCGCAGCCGTGTGGACTAATGCCGGTGGCCTGCCACATTGACCAGTTGAGCACACCGCCTGGAAACATACATATTGGCGTGTAAATATGCAAGATAACGGGTAAGAGGGGGACTTTCCATCGGCGAACTTAATTTAAGCTACGCTCAGCTGTTATCGAATGTTATAAGTGCCTTGACCCCCCCCCCCCCCTTATTTAACGCCCTCGGAACTATAATGGGGAAACAAATTAAGTGAAATTAACGATATGAAGTACCGTCACCAGAGCTGGGCGCAAGGCAGCTCTAACGGCATGGCTATGAGGTCGAGCTTCTCCATCAGTTGCGCTAGTGTGCAAACCATGGCGAATAAACCGACTTGCAAAGCCAACTTTGTCATCTCTGATGACGTACTCGACAGAGTTTCGGTACGGCACGATCAATTTTCTGAAGAAAGTTTTGCGTTTCTATGGTTTATTTACTCATATATATCTTACAATTGGTGTTTAGACGCATATTTTATGACAAATTCATTGGAGTTCAGTAATGGACAATTGTGCTGACCCAATTAAACACTGCACTACAGGCAGCTGAGGACAGGGTTCGTTAGGCGGATATTTGTTCTGCTTAGGTAAGTTTATCCCACTACACACTAGGACGGCGTAGGTGAAATCAGCCAAGCTTATGCGTATGGGGCCTAGGCAACTTCAGAATAGAGTTTTCGAGGCCTTCTGCACCGTGGCGCACGCAGGATTTTATTTGGAAGAGGGCGAAACGTCAACGGATCAAAGTCCGCACACACAGAGAAAAAAACTAAGACCTAAAAAAATAATCAATTCCAAAGTGTAAGTACAAAAGCTGGACTCTACATCCCTTCCGGATTACTTCGATAATTCTTGTTTTTGATTTTTACCGCTCTCGCAAAAGATCTGATCGTCGTAGTAAGAGCATACACTGAAGCCTCGTAATGTTTGTATACACCTGGTGACAGATAAATATCGGAAGGCGTTATTTAATGATAGGCGCGGTCAGTGGCCACGCATATCCCCCCCCCCCCCCCCCCACACACACACACACCAAGCTCAAGAATATCGCAGGCAGTCTGCTGCTCTTTCGACATCCCTCCCTTGGCGCGCTTGTCCTCGGGGCATTCGTCACTAAAGTAGCCCCTGAGTACGTAACCGGTCGTAGACCCTGTCGAAAAACCAAATCATCTCAATGAGCGGGTGGAGTGCGTACAAAACGTAAATGGTAAACAGGCCTACTTTCTGCCCATTCTGCGCAAGAGAACTTGATTGGAGCGTCGCGACATTCGGCGCTGTCAGTCAACAGCTGTCACACTGGGCAACAATAGGGGCGGGGATGGGGCAATGGCGGGCAGGGATAGGGAAATTCCGCTCGATCGTCTGTCCACTTCAATCAATCAATCAATCAATCAATCAATCAATCAATCAATCAATCAATCAATCAATCAATCAATCAATCAATCAATCAATCAATCAATCAATCAATCAATCAATCAATCAATCAATCAATCAATCAATCCCCTGCACTCGTCTTCGCCACAACCTCGAGATTATCTCCCACGCACGCGCCCACATGCACACGCACGCATAGAAGCACGGCACGCGCGGACCCCCTAACACAATGTAGCAACTCACCATGGTATATACAGCTTGATACCTCCGGTACCCTGTGGGTGCGAGACCTGTAGCGAGACACCTCGTTTTCGAAATTCCCGCGATCTTCTCGTTCATGTAAGCTTTCATGACCCGGTGCTGGACGCTGGTACGAAGCTACTTGTCCTCCTCCTCCTCCTCCTCGCAGTTGCTGGCCGAGGGCCTCCAACGGCTCCAGGGCGACGAGCCTGCCTGGCACGGCGGATCGCTCGACAGCCATGCATCCAGCGCGCGAGGCGACACGGCCGAGTGTGCGAGCCGCAGCGCATGCAAGCGGGATTCCTGGACGCCGAGCTTCCACAGCCATGCCGCTGATGGCTCGCCCGAGACACGCTCCATTTGTGGCACCATCAGAGCCACGGTCCCGCTTCGAGAGGCCCGGGGACAAGTGCCCGCTCAATTCCTTCCGAGCAGTGCCGGAAGCCGGTTCCCACTTCTTACCGCACCACCTCCACGGCCTGTGCACCCGTGCCTGCTAGTTGTCGGAAACCAGGCGGCCCCTTCTCCCTAGGCTGCTGGCGAGTCTGGCCCACGGTACCGCCGGTGACAGGACGCAGGCAGGGCACAGGATGCCTTTTCCGGGCACGCAGATGGGTGAATGCCTATTGGAACTCCACATCTCCCTACGACATGCGTTGTCGTATTTGTTGTTGGGATAATTAGTAATGGCTATATGAGAGCAAGTAAATGAAAGTTATCGCGACGTCTTGCCTCGGTGTTTTTTTCTTTTTGTGCGTGTGCTTCATGATCGATAAAGCAAAGTTTTGTGTGTTGCTCAAAAGCAGGGCAGTGGTTTCACGCCATGACAGTCACTGATTTATAAAAGCACGGCTTCTGTTATAAGGATTTAAGGATTACATTGGTATTTGATCCACTGTTGTCTTATTTGCTGCATTTGTTACTAAGTTCCAGCAGCGTTTGTGAGGATAAAAGTACTCACCCTACAAAATAATAGAAAAGGTCTCTAAACAAACTTTAGCGCTAACGTGCGTGCCTGCGTGTGTGTGTGCGCGTGTGCGTGCGTGCGTGCGTATATATATAAATATATATATATATATATATATATATATATATATATATATATATATATATATATATATATATATATATATATCCCTTTCACTCACTCACAGAGGACTCCCTTTCACTCTGAAGAAAGGGAGTCCTCTCCCTGAAACGTCAGTAAACTTTTATTTTTATTTTCAATGTCTTTCTCGTGTGTCTCTGTCTCTACTAACCTTATATATATATATATATATATATATATATATATATATATATATATATATATATATATATATATATATATATATATATATATATATATATATATATATATATATATATATATATATATATATATATATATATATATATATATTATATTGCAAAGAAGATAGTCACCGAGAGAATGCAACGGGTATGCACCAGTGTCAGCACAGTATCATGGTCAAGATTTGGTCACTCCCCATCGCACCGCAATCTACCCTCCCAATAAACCGACACATACCATTTCAATATATATATATATATATATATATATATATATATAGCGAATCAGAATGGGAATTGAGGGGAATTTCCCATTCTGATTCGCTACATGCATAGCGAGGGCCTCTGTTCTGGCATTCTTGGTGCCATAGGGAGCTTAAGAGGGTTCAACGCTGGTCGACCACCCTCGACACGTCGTAGGCACTCGAGTCACGGCCTAGGGGTTAAAAACAAGGTCCCCTTCACCCTGAGTAGTCCGAGTGGCGCTGGCTACCTCTCCCAAGCGCAGGAAAACAAAATACCTTAACATAAATACTCGAGAAAGTGGAGGGGAAACAGCCCCGCCGGTAGCGTAGTGGTCATCGCACCAGACGCGTATTCTGGAGGTCGTGGGTTTGGATCCCAGCCGGCGGGCATTTTTTCTCCACTTTCTTTCTGTCTTTCCAAATTCTTTATCTGTTTCAATGACGTACCACATTCTCGCCTTGGCTTTCCGCGGTTTTCTTTACTGCCAACCCTTATTTCTGTCTTAATTCAACGAGCCCCTCAGTTCCTATTCTGATTCGCTACATGCATAGCGAGGGCCTCTGTTCTGGCAGTCTTGGTGCCATAGAAAGCTTAGGCGGTTCAATGCTGGTCGACCACTCTCGACATGTCGTAGACACTCGAGTCACGGCCTAGGGGTTAAAAAGAAGGTCTCCTTCACCCCGAGCACTCAGAGTGGCGCTGGCTACCACCCCCAAGCGCAGGAAACAAAAATACGTTAACATAAATGCCCAGAAAGTGGAGGGTAAAATAGCCCCGCCGGTAGCGTAGTGCTCATCGCACCAGACTCGTATTCTGGAGGTCGTGGGTTCGGATGCCGCCCGGCTGGAATTTTTTCTGCCCTTTCTTTCTGTCTTTCCTAATTCTTTATCTGTTTCAATGACGTACCACATTCTCCCCTTTGCTTTCCGTGGTTTTCTTTACTGTCAACGCTTATTTCGGTGATAATTCAACGAGCCCCTCATTTTCCATTCTGATTCGCTACATGCATAGCGAGGGCCTCTGTTCTGGCAGTCTTGGTGCCATAGGAAGCTTAGGAGGCTTCAACGCTGGTCGACCACTCTCGACATGTCGTAGCCGCCTCCGCCGCGTTGGGAGTTAGTTGTCCCGCACGCCACGAGAAAACCGTTGGCTAGGGCTAGAAAGCTTTGCTTTAAAATAGCCGCTGATGTGTGGTAAAATTGTGTTATCAATATTTATCCGTCTCGCTTTATGTTCAACCAGCCAACATAGGCGGCCCTCCACCATTTGCGCAAATTGAATAAATATATGTTACGAAACGGTATAAAACTTGAAAATTTCTGGTATATGTCTCCAGATAAAAAAAATCCTAGCTTCTTAATTTTGTGCGTGTATCACATTCGGCCGGAACTACGCTTCACTATGCATATGAAAAGTGGGAAACACGTATTCCGCTACACTACCACCACAGGACAGCGAAGATAACATTGATTGGTTGGTTATATGATTGATTGAATAGACGTTTAAAGAGAAAATTCATTGGGAAAAGCAAATGTGCCAATAGGAAAAGAAAGACCACAGTAACAATAAAATCCTTACGCCAACATACGAAAACAAGAAACAGCGATTTTTAATTGTTGTTACCTATAGGTAACGTTAATTCCGCGGGCACTCACTGCCCGGCAGTTTGTGACTAGTGCCCCCCGGAAAGTTGCTTGGTTTGTTGGTAACCTTGTGTCGTGGCACATGCCTGCCCACACATGGGATTGGACAAGAAGCTGTATGCGAAGTTCAGGGTTATTTTAGTCGAGGCGCATTGAGAAGCCTCGCCATCGTCGTCGTCGCCATCATCGTCACCTCCGATTGCGCGTGTCTTTTCGTGTCGTGGGAGGACCGTGGAAGGACCGAATGTTCTTGGTATACACCTCGCTGGTTCGCCTGGGCAGGCCCTTCCGGGAAGTGTGAGCCGCCTACCCGTGGTGAGCTCAAGGCATGATTGCGTGCGGCATCGGAATTGTGGTTACATAACCGTGACCGTTTGTTCTGGCGTTCCCCAGGGCCGAAAGGCGCTCTTGCTCGCGCACAAGACCACTTCTTGGTCGGTGATGGATCTGACGGGCCCGAACCGAGATGGGTCCGCACCCCTCCTGAACTCCGACGGCCTCTTGGAGCTCGGACCGTTCCCGCCACCTGACCGCACGACGTGTCGTCGCGAGAAGGCAAGTATTTGCGAATACCTTTTCAGAAGTGATGGAGGAAGAACCCGACGCTAATAAAATTGCCATCGCTATGCCTTAAAAATCTTCCTCATCGCCGTAACCACGCTATTATGGTAGCCAGGACGTGAATATAATAAGTGGTCGGTGTTTTCAAAGTGTGAAACTGAAAGTCCGTATGCAGAATGGTTGGAAGAACCAATACAATTGCGAAAAAACTAACGAGGCACGCCATTCTGACGTGTCGTTTGCGGATATGTTTTGCGAATATGCGGATAAGACTGATTAAGGACTATAGTCACGCACAAACGAAGTAAATATTTGAAGCTGAGCGCACCAAGTCGGGGACGTCACATGTTTGAGTGGTGCTGGTATGTTGAAAACTTATCGTCCTTCATTATTGCCACAGATCTATGCCACGATTTAAGAGGCAGAGAAAAAATGGCTGCGGCCTATAGCTCAGCTAACCTTGGATATGCGAAGCAAAAGCTTGGCTTAGTCCGGTTGAGTCTTGGATCCGCTTGGTTAACCTTTCATATAGCTGTATTGCCGACCACGGCTCAAGGTCGTTCGGTCCCGTGCAACGCTCACATAAGGAAGCCCGGCCTCGCTTTCATTCTCGGCGAATGCGGCGCAAAATGAGTCACATATCCCCTGGCGACCAAGCGGCGCATGCATGGAAGGCGGCGGTTTTGGTCGGCTGCCGACCAGCTGAGCGGCCGCTCCTGTAGCGGCCGTCGCGCTAAGTCGCAAAACGACTTAAAACGGGGCCTTGTGCGCAGCGCCGACAGCGGGCCCGGAGAATCACGTGATTTGCTGCGAAGGGTGTGTCGGCGCGGGTGTGCCTCCGGTCAAAAGGTCACCTTGCGCATCCTCCACGAAATCCATCCCCAGCTTTCCGGCTCCACGGCCGGGCTGGAGGAGCGGTGCGCGCTCGCCGCTCCTCCAGTCCGGCCGTGCCGGCTCCACGGCCGGACTGGAGGAGCGGCGAGCGCGCACTTTCATACGGCCTGCGCACCCAAGAAGGAAACCATACAGCAGATTCTTGAGAGTGAGGGCGCTTCGAACCAACCCTCTACCCTTCCAACGCTCCTTTCTGACGCATCGCCTCTGGCCGAGTGAGCCGACGACGCTCGCCGCGCGTATTTTGGATCTGCCACGGAATATCACCGGTACAAATGAATACCTTCGTTGCTATATCTCGCCAAAAAGAAAACTCGTTGTGCCCTTCAGTTGCATGATCAAGAGCTTTAGCTGTATGTTTTTTCACAATGCGCTTCGCTGCCGGCGGTCCGCTCAGCCCGACCGGAGCGTGAATAGCAGAATCCCTTTTAGCTAAGCGATAACCTTATCTCCCTCGACGGGAAATCATTCGGGCCACCGGTCGTACCCTGTGCGTGTGCAAACCAAGACATCATCCGAAATGAAAAATAAGAATTGATATTTCAGGCACGGAAAGTTCCGTGTTTATTGCCTGTCTCACCATTTTCATATAATACAGCCGCTGATAAGATATGAAGACCTCGCATATTTTTCGTCATGTGCCCCGCGTTAAAATGGTTCTTTCAAATGGTTGATCCGGCGCTTTCGGATGATAATGTTAGGCAGTTTGACCCTATTAGACTGAAAATTCAGAAGAGGGGAAGGAATCGCCTATTTTAAAAACGCCCATGTAAATGAACACGGACAGGTATCACTGGTATCACCTGTAGCCACGGCCGGGCTAGGGCAGCGGCAAATGCGCGCTCGCCGCTCCTCTACCCCGCCCGTGCTGTAGGTCAACTAGCGAGGGTTGGTCCGCAGCGCCACGAACTAGCGGCGATGAAAGGTGGGAACTATACCCGAAGCGCAGGCCGTATGAAAGTGAGCGCCTGACGCTCCTCCAGTCCGGCCGTGCCGGCTCACGCCTAGTTCCGCCATCGGCCACCAGGCGATCAGGGATGAGCGCAACTCTATGGGCGGCGATCTTTTCAGCATGATTACGCATAATTTTCCGAATTTTCTCCGATATTTTTCTCACCATGTTATCTTGGGAGTGAGAACTACCAGTATATAAAACATGGCATCAGTATATTGGTTCCACAAGGTTCCTGAAGGGTTTAAAGTGTGGGTATTGCGGAGAAGCTTCAAGCATTGCGGGAAAGGCTCCTGTCGCCCCTGGAGCATACCACGTGCTGATCAGTCGGTGGGTGCTTTTAGTTGTATCAGGCCGGGTTCCAAAAAAGTCGGGTTTTTTTATGCCTACACGCGTTACTGAGGCGTTGAATAAGAAACGGATAATGTGGGGCTAAAGCGAAGCGGTGGTGCGAGCTCTGGGTGCTGTTACAAACCATCGGTGTGTGAGTGCCTACGTACTTGTGTGCGTGCGTCAGTGTGCGTCCGCGCGTGCGTGCGTGCGTGCGTTCGTATGTGTGTGTGTGCGTGCGTGCGCACGTCCATCTGTGTGGCCTTGAGTGTGCGTGCGTGTGTGGGCGCGTGCGTGCATGCGTCTGTCTGAGTGCGCGCGTGCGTGCATGCCTGCGTGTGTGCATGCGTCCGTGTGTGTGTATGTGTGTGCGTGCGTCGTCCGTGTGCGCGTGTGCGTGTGCCTGTGCGTGTATGCACGCGTATGCATGTGCGTGTGTGTGCGCGTGCTCGTGCGTGGGCGTGTGTTTATGTGGGTGTGTTCGTGTGCATGTGTATGTGTGCGCGCGTGCGCGTGTGTGTGTGCGTGCGTGGGCGTGTGTGCGTGTGTGTGCGTGTGCGCGTGTGTGTGCGGATGCATGTGTGTGTGTTTGTGTGCGGATGCGTGTGTGCGTGCGTGTGTATGTGTGTGTGTGTGTGTGTGTGTGTGTGTGTGTGTGTGTGTGTGCGTGCGCGTGTGAACATAAAGCAGTCGTGAATGTCGTTGTGCAGTACTAGAAAGTTCGGTTAAGTACATTTCATTTGTCTCTGGTTACCCTCTTTTTACAGCCCCGTGTGCGAATTCAAGTGACGTCACGTTGGTAATTGTCGTGGGTGTCGTTTACAGCTTCGCAGTCCAACCCCATTTACAGCCAGGATTGGAGCAACAATTTTTTGTATTTTAACTAATTAGATAATTAGTGAAGATTATTTAGCCAAATTCTACAGCAGCAACGCTAGCAAAAAATTCCAAATAGAAAGTTGCGTAGCGGTTTGCAAAACTTCCGAATAAAATAGTTTCCGTAGTATTTTCCAGCTTACTCATGCATGACATGCATAAACACTACGTGACATGCCCACTTGTGCGTCGTGATTGCAGTGCTCCAAATCGTTCCGTGCACGAACAGCCACAGGCGAGCTGCCGCTTAAAAAGCGACAGGTCAGCGACGCAAACGATAACCGTTGCTTCTTATCGCTATGACGAACTGTCGCGAGGGGAGCCCATCGCTGGCGTTACAGCCAACGCCTACATCGCTGAACAGTCACCTTTCAAGCGGCAGCACGCCGATGGCTGTATGTGGCGAATCATTTGGGGGGCACTGCGATCAGGACGCGCATGTGGGCATGTCATGTGGTGTTTTTTTCTATTTTTCCATCAAGCATAAAAACAGTAATACTGAATAGATAGAGAGATTGAAACAGTTTATTTGGACATTCTGCAAACCGCTCTGCAGCTCTCAAATCGAAATTTTTTGCCGAGCTCCGTTGCTTCAGAAGTTGGCTAATTAAGCGTGACTGATTGTCTGATTAGCTAAGGTGCAAAAATTAGTGTGACGCACCACATGTAAAATAGAGCAACATTCATTTGGTCGCGTCGCCTTAGAGTGCATCGGCATTTTTTGAAACTCCGGCTGAAGTTAACTGAAACATTCTTACATATACTGCTGAGTTGAACAATGAGATTAATTTGAAGATTGATTAGAATGCTGACGGACTGACTGACTGGTTGGATTTAATGGATTTAATAATAATTGCACAGGGAGAATATTTTGTTGTGAATATTATGAACAATTTCCCCTTTGTGGTCATCTTTATCTAGCGACGAAAAGAGCCTTCCGATGTGCCGCCTATTTGGCTTGTTCCGTTTGCGAAATGGCACCGTGCATATTGTTCGGCATACCGCCGTCGGCGCAGCCGTTCCCAGATGACCGCAAATGTCCACGTTGGCTTCTGCTCTCCTCCATGTGAAAGCATAGGGTCAAAGTAGTTCCAAAATTATGAGAACACGATTTACAAATTATGGTAACACTGATTCCGGGATGTGCAGAAGTAAGATAAAGCAATTGTCGTAGTTAACTGTTCCGGCAATCTTTTTGACTGCCTGACTCTCCTACATGCTGGAACGAAGAAGCGGAAGTTGTAGCAATTCTCTCCGCATTCCGACTAGCTCAGGTACCGAGTATATGCGCGAACATAGACAGACTCTCAAATGACATTAGACTATTGGCTGCAGCAAAAATACCTAAACGCTTCGGTAAGATGCTCCCATCCACAATAAAGCAAGTTAACGTTATCTCGACACCCAGTCAGAAGGGGCTGGAAGAAAACGAGGCACCGAAAAAGTGGCACGTGAACGCACAAACCTCGCGAGCACGATTACCGCAATAATCGTGGTCGCGAGGAGCCATCGCTAATTAATCGAGGAGCCACTTCCGGGAAATATTAAGAATGTCTCCTCATCCTATTCTAAAAACACGATCCGTCACAGTGTCACAAGGGTTTTCAACTCTGACGAATCGCAAACTCTGTAGATGACAAATTAACACAAGTATGTACAAATCTACGTGGGCGAAGATGTTAGGTGGGAACGTGAAACATAAGCTTTAAACTCTGCTAAGTACGGGAACACATCCATCCTTTTCAGCGCAACCTAGCCATTTCCACGTGTATGCTATGGGGAGAACAACTCAAACATTATGCCGTATTTACTCGATTTTAAGCACCCCCTTTTGCCAAGATTGCGATGCCCAAATTGAGGGGGGTGTTTAGATTAGAAAAACCTAAATTCCACCCTTCCACCCCCCCCCCCCCTTCGCGCCACTTATTTTCGCGGCCGTATCTCGACGAGACGGGCGAAAGGAATAATGTTTTATTGGACAAATATTCAACCGAAAAATAGGTACTGTGAACCCGCCGCTTTCGTATGGTGCCCAGTCACCTTCACTACCATTAGAGTGAGTTGTGCCGCTTGGGCCTCTGCTTTCAGTATCTCCCAGCAAATCGTCTTCTTTTGCGTTGAAGTGTTTTGTAATTGAAAGCTTCTTAAATGGCCTAGCCACAACGTCAACTTGAACAATCTTCCACTCGTCTTAAATCCGCCTTGCAATGGCTTCTTAGAAAAGTGTGTGTGTGTGTGTGGGGGGGGGGGGGGGGGGCTTATTTTCGCATGTATTCCGAATTTTTTCCCCGACAGTAGGCGAGGGTGGTTAAAATTGAGATGTGCTTAGAATACGACATATTCCTCTTTTATCAACACGTGGAAGGTAGCTTGTGCTATCTTGCTACCTTAAGATCACCGCGAGCTGACTGAGAGGGCACAATAAGGAGCTTCCGCATATTGTACCCTAGACTTAAGGTTACTTCTTTGTGTTTTCTACCATCTGTTTACCCCATTTTCCTATGCTCCAACAACTTCATCCACAACGAACATCTTCACTCTCTCCCTACAAAAAACTGCACTGTTCAGTTCACCCTAAACAATATAGCATAACACTTTAAAACACTGACAATATCGCTTTCTCGCTCAAACTGACCACTAGCCTGCTTTTTTTTTTTCTTTATAGTTACCACCACCCCGCAGCTACAACCTTTCACGATCACACTTCAAGTCGCATAACCGCAAAAGTGCTCTGTCTCTCGTCAGATGCGGTGATTAAAAATCCCGGGCCATCTCCACTAACGTGACACCTGCTGAAGGGCGAAGCATGCAGTGTATAAGTGTATTATTGGCGCCTTGGCATTTTTGCCTACGGAGATGAGACCGTCGGGGGTAGAGGTATACAACTTTGCTGTAAAGGTCTCTTGTCTTAGAAGAAGCTCTCTAGATCGAGGTGCAAACGAGTGTCCCGCGGTTTTTTAGTATGTCTTACGTTCTAGCGTCAGGCGTAAACGAGTTTCCCGGTGTTTTAGTACCGTGACTACATGAGACGACGATTAACAAGACGACAGGAGACGCCAACAGCACCAGCCCCTAAGATGCTTCGCCACTAAAGCCTTTGCTCCTAGTCTTTCTCTCTTTGGTGACTCAGTGCTCGTGAAGCGCAAGTCTTAAATGATCTAAAAACTCTGTTCCAAAACGCTTTCCTGGGCGTCAATAACACGCTATCGCGTCATAGCGAAATGTCCTCTGGAACTCTCCCTTGAAATCTTCAAATACACTTTCCTCCACAGCATTAGCGGCTGTAGTAAGGCTTGATTATCGCATGAGCGTTGCACATTCATTTAATAATACAGTCACAGACCATCAGGACGACACAATTACGTTACAACACTCGCCAAAAGTTTCTGATAATAAATCATTGGCCTGGTCCACCACAGCTAGATTTAGGCATTTACCGTTAGACGTACAAAGCGGGTATGCCGACTGCTCGCTGCTGCTTTCTAGCAGCGGAGCTGTAGAAGCATTCTTCTGTTCGCGCGGATGTGGCGAGGAGGAAAGGCGCCCACGAGCAGTTGTTGGGAGTGCGCGCTTCAAAAACAAAAGTGTGGTTGGGGAGATCCGGGGAATCAAACCTGGGACCTTCGCGCCCTCAAACCGGCAACCTTACCACTGGGGCATCCCAGAGGCCCAAGGGGCACATGGTTACTAGCGGCAGGAAAGAATAACATGGGCAGCCAATTGAAAAAAAAAAAAAAAAAAAAAACGCCTCCCGCAGTCGGAATCGAAACAGGGTCCCTTGTGCTATGAAAGCGGTGTATATATCTGATTGCGCTACCATCGCACTCGGGTCGCAACACATTTCCTTTGCGGTCATAGCCCATGCGTTGGCTCTGGACTTTGGCGTAGTTTTTGGCTTCGGAATTTTACAGTTTGTATTGCGGAATTTAGGATTGTGGATTGTGGATTGTGACAGCGCGTCCTGGATTTGTTTGAAGCGCTCATCATACAGGGGCGTTGAGTTTGGGTACCTAGCTTGTTTCACGAATGGTACTCTGGTTACAGCTCTGCTTGTGGAAAACGTGGAGAGGTCTTTGTGAGCAGGCGATGGTACCACCTGGACATGTGTTTGAACCCCCTAAACGTGGCCGAATCAGTGTATCATTGTTTGTTGCTCTGACTCATTGCGCATTATTGGGTTGTTGTTGCAACTTAGTGCTGACACCGAGGAAAACCCTGGTCCTAACACTAAGCTGGAAGAGAAACTCTAGGAACTTACAAATTAACACTAGTAAAACAAACTGTATGAGCATAACTCAGAGAAGGTCACTCCTAGAATCTAGCTACACATTGAATGGCTCCGAAGTGTTGCGAACAAATTCTATAAAATATCTAGGCTTATAACGTTCACGCATTATGTTGAAATGGCAGGCTCATATTGAAAACACGTGCACCAAAGCATTTAGACAACAGTGCTTCCTCCGTAGAAAATTGTCGGCAGCAAAACCTCACGTCAAATTAACAGCATATAAAACGTTCCTAAACCCCTTACTCGAGTATGGCAGTATAGTTTGGAACCCATGTCAACAATATCTTGTACCCAAATTAGAAAAAATTCAGAATAAGGCAGTCCGTTTTATTTACTCTGGTTTATTAATTGTAGGATTTAACGCGCCGGCGCAACGCAGGCGCTGAGGCGCGCCGTATGTTCCGGATTAATTCTGACCACATGGGGATCTTTAACGTCCGCCGAAACCTCATACACACCGGCGTTTTGGCTTTTCGCCTCCATCAGAAAAGCGGCCGCCAAGGCCGGGAATCAGACCGTGTCCTCGTGCTCAGCCGCGTTTTTATTTACACATAAATATAGACACGACTGTGCAACTGTGTGCGCTGTATAACTCTGTGTGTAACTGTATAACGACTGTGTAACTGTGTGTGCGCATTCGAGCACAATTTGTAACCGCGTCGTCACGTCGTTGCGCTTGCTTCGAACCTCAACATCGGCACACGACTAGGACCAATCATGGAAAAACATTTAAGGCCATTTAACACGCTTAAAAATACATTCAAGGATTTTTTTCGTCATGTATTGAAACGTGGAACGTATCACCACCCGACGCTATCAATCCCGGAATGGTTGACTGCTTTGTTAAGAAGGCAGAATTTGGGTTCACTTCATACCTGGAACAGTAAAGGCGTTTGGAAAAGGTGCGCAGTTGCCGTCAAAAGTAACTAGAAGACGTCTCGGGAATTTACAAACATTTCCTCTTCCGGAAACGGCCTGGCTGCATTCGTGCACGCTTAAATGAGTCCTCGCAATAGAAAAAGCTTTATGTAAACAGGCTATGGCTGTCATAAAGCGTGTAAGACACCTGGTTTGTGATGCACACTCGCCTAAGCTATGCACACTCGCCTATACCTTTTTGTAAAGGTGATAGCAGGCGCAAACGATGTTTTAACTATCGAAAACAAGCTCTTAATGAGAGTTTTCCGTGTGCTGACAATTCCCGAACCACAAATAGTCCGTCCTGCGAAATGCTTCATGAGAAACTTATATTCCCGAATTACGAAAATTGCGCTAAATGGACAAACAGAAGAATGAACAAAGACAATGCGCAACTCAACAACTATTTGTGCATAGTTGTGAGTTACGCATTATCTGTTTGCCTTCCTCTGTTTGTCCATTTAGAGCAATTTTCGTAATTCATAATGCACCAACTAGCCCAACAGCACATTTTACTGAATTATATTCCCGACCAGTTTACATATGAAGAGTTGGCGTAGGACGAGTGGCCTTGTGACGAGACCTATAGTATTCATCGTATATCCGGCATCGTGTATACATAATAGTAAATTTCAGGTCTTTTCCTCCTCCAGGAACGCGCTTCCGTGTCTTGTGTCGCCGTTGAAGACGTGGCAAATGGTGATACACAAATTATGTACACTTTATGTACAGGCAGTGGTGGTACAAAGGGGGGGGGGGGGGCAATGGGGCGTTCGCCCCCCCCCCCCCCCCCTCAAAGAGGTCCTCAGCATCTTATTTTTTTGTTTTTTAAGCATTCCACTTGCGCGAGGTTAAATCCCACTTACGTGAGGCCGCTAACGTGTTGCGTCCATCAGAAATGCGGGCTCGATCGAGCCAGCCGTTGCACCACTAGAGCGCCAAAAACCACTGTGTCGCTAAGTGATTTGTGCGGAAGCGGCTTACACCGCATACGCGCACACGCCTGCATGGTTATCACCTCATCGACAGAACTGGCGCAAGGAGCGGAGCGGTTCTTTATTCACCCCCCCCCCCCAAAAAAAAAAAAAAAAAAAATTCTGGGACTGCTACTGTGTACAGGAATATATACAGCAGATATAGAAGTGGGGTAGCGCGTACTGGGCCTTAGGGCGCGCTTGCCGTGGTCTAACCGGCGCCCCGGGATTGTGCCCCCGACATGTAGCAAGTTGGACAGCAAAAACCATCTTGCTCTCAAAAGGCCAAACGTCATGCTTAGCCCATCGGGAGCAAGAGGGATTAGCCCCATTCAACTAGGCTCAACCCAGTATCAGGCAAACTGGGGCCCTTTAAAGTTTGCCTGCATTTTCTATGCGAGGTAGGCTCTAGTGTGCCCTTCTGCTTTAACTCGTGAAAAAAAAAGAAAAAAAAAACATGGAAAAATTTCAACCACCAAAGCAACCGTCTTCGTCCGGCCTACAATTTATCTCTAGCCACGCTTCGCTATCAACACGCCGTGTAAAAGCTACTATTTGGCAGTGCTGCGCTACACCTGCCTTATAACTCGCTGTCGGCTGAGTGGGGCTCGATTATCGCGTTGCCACGAAGAAGTCGGCTCTTTTCATTCTACATTTATGCTAAATAAAGAGCCGTTGACGCTGAAGCCGGGAACTTTAAAAACTGAAGTCAATGCGGCACGTGGTGGCCAAAGCCTGTACTACTAGCCATGAGCGGGAAAGCTGGACATGCGCTGGACGAAAGTAGTAAAGCTTTGGTTGAAAAAATCGGGTTTATGCAAGTTCTGACCGGCATTTTGAAAGCGAGGCTCTATAAAGGGTTCCTTGCATTTTCCCTTTGCGCGTGAGACAACGTCTTGCGCCAAGCTAGCTTTAGCGCGAACGCTCAGCAGAAAACTGCTACAAACCTTGTGTTGTGAAAACGTTCTCACAAACGGTTATATGACAATTGGCCACTTCGATATCGCTATCATTACTCTGTATCATTTACTTGCAATAATTACGTAGTTAACAATTACGTTGCAAACGTTTCAGATTTCCCATATGGTGTCAATACACGGACAGCTATACGGGGGGGGGGGCGGAGTATTGTTGCAGATTCAAATGAAATTTAGTGCATAAATTCTTGCAGACTGCTCTGGAACTGGAACTGCCCATTCGCCCATCGACGCATCTTCAACCTCAATGGCCACACAATGCTACTCTTTATATTTATCCCATTCTTCACCGACCCAAACAGTTCAAAAGATTTATCAAGGGGAAAGCCTTAAATGTTTCATGCGAAGGTGACCTTGAATGCCCTTGAAAAAAGGTGGGGCAAAAGTCGCCAATAACTTGGGGATGCGAGACGTACCAAAAAAAAAAAAAAAAAAGCAGCATCTTCACTCCGTGGATGATGGCGAGGGTGCGGAGCACGGGGACTATAAATGACATCGAAGTTGCGCCCCGAGTGACACCCGATATGCGCCCCGACCGTCATTCGATTTGAGCCGTGAGTTGCACCTTGATTATTCCCGAAATCGTTTGATGGTGGTGTGCGCACGGATGGACGCGGACGAACATTGGAAGGTCCGAATGTACTCCGCACCGTTACAGGCGAGGGAGTAAGCCGTTTGACTCGCGGGTACTAGCCTACGGTCGTAGCCCAGTGTGTAAGACGACTGGCTCTAACTCGATGTCTGTTCTACCAGACACAGGCTCGAATCCTGCCGGTGCCTGTGCGATTTTTTGCGATTGTAAATGCTATGCGCACGGACGAGGACGGACATTGTGAGGTCCTAAGGTACTCCGCACCTAAAATACGACGTGGCGCCAAGGAAGGATTGCAGCCCTGCACGGGTAATTCTTAATTAGCAGTAGGCCCAGACGTCTGCTCGCGGCTGGTGAAGAGCCCCCAGGAATCTTCCTCTTGAAGGGATGCTGGAACGGCAGTTCTTCCGACGCCTTCCTGTTAGGGCGTGCGCACGTACCATCTTGACCTCTGCCGCACCGAAGGTGCATGGCAGGGCATAGATATTAAGGTTTTCGCCTTCGAGTCAGGCGATAGCTAAGGACAACTGGGAGTTTTTTTTCCTGCCACCATATGAGATTTGGACAGTCTCACCACCGGTCCATTTACCTCTCATAACTGGCATGCGCCAATGGATCTTCCTTCAGGGATAATTTGTACTCTTCGTTATTTTCATTCGTCACGTTCTGTGGTCGCTTCGTTTTACGTTTTGTTTCCAAGTATAAATATTGTACAATTTTATTTTGACCTGTGCTGTAAGTAGAATTTTCGCTTTCCTGCTTGGGCCCAATTTGGCGTGCACTGTCATATAAATATAAAATAAAAAAAATGCAGGAACAAATATTGAATTTAAATTTCACAACATAGGGTCCGCAACTGTGTAGGAGAGGCCGTGGACTGCAATGGGAAGCGATATATGGATATTACAATAACTGTTATTACGACAAAGATGAACTGGCTACAAAAACTTGACTGAGCATATCAATTTAAGTGAGAGACAAACATGAAGGGGGGGGGCGGGGGGAGGAATCTGAGGCTTGGCTTGTACGGGTGCATAGTTAGGGCTTACACTTTTGGGGGCGCCGTAGTTCCTAAGTGTGCTATTTGGAAGCTGGTTAATGAATAATTTGGGTAGCTCAGTTCCTTAAAAGACTTGGTGAGATCAGCTACTCGGCCAAGATATGCATAAATAGAAGAAGATAAATTTGACGAAGGGCAGGTTGTCAATATATTACATTTCTGCCTCTGCGCGTTCTTACAGAAACCGCAACTGCCCGGATCTCCGAGCGGCGGAAGAACGTCGCCTCCAAACGGTATTTGTTCACCGTTGTTCGCACCGACCATGGAATCCGGCGACAGCCCAGCAATTGCAAAAAATCCTCGAGCGCTCAACCATGCTTCGCCTCCAGCTGCAAGGCTCCGTTGTCGTCGGCGACGTCAAGACAATCGCAAGTCCCTCGTGGCCATCACGCTCTATGCCAGGGCCGGAACCTTCCGACAGACGTCAGCACCCTGGAGGTGCTGCCGTCTCCCAAGGCGCCGTTGACATGCGGCGAAACGAACGCCATGGATGATTTTGTGCTGTCAGTTATGCTGCAGGTATCTTCAGTTTGAACGGCTGAAGCTGAACTGGGCGCATGTATCTCACTGGGAAAGCTGCGGATGTACCGATCTCCTCCATCACCTTAATGTTATGTTAGTGTGAACATATCCGCGGCCACATTGATGCACACGTCGAGACCTACGCGACAGTTTCAACGGTCTCTGCGGTCTCCTGGCGGAACGTCAACAGCGCAATGAAGGTTATTCACGGGTCGCGAAAACTCGGAACGTTGACAGTGATAACTACTTATATCGGTGCTTATTAAAAATGTATTACCCCGAATGGTTTGCTTTATGGCCTCATTTTAGACCACTCAATTCCCGTGAAATATTTGTTTCCATTATTGCTAGCGAGGGTAGCGATGCCAGGAAGTCTCATACGCCGTCGCTAGTGCTATCCTTGAACGTGCTAACTGAAGAAACCAAAGGTGTGTTGCGTGAAGAGTCACCACAGGGGTTTTTGTCACATTTTCCCGGCGCTGTATTTCGCTACTCGCGGACGTGAAACTGGCCGAGAGGCAATGTTTTCGTGTGGTGCTGGAAGCAGTAGTGTACACATGGCATCATTTCGAGAAAGAGGGTGTAGGGCTTCTGATGCCTGTTGTCATGCCGGCGGAGAGGAGATTGGGAAATAAGATGCGCGAGCTGAGAGGCTGCGCGCATTGCCGCCATGGAGGAACTTCCTCCATGATTGCCGCCCCCGCTTCTCTCAATGGCCGCCGCCGTAATAGGTTTTTCTGCTGGGGAGAGCGGCTCCCGTTTGGGGCGCCTCGAAGCAACGCGCCCAATTACGGCAACAACGCGCCGTAGCGTTCCTCGGGGGCCAACCGTGTTACTCTTGGATTCAGAGTCACTTTATCCAACGCGTCAGTAGATCCAACGAGTCATTACATCCATTCGTGGATCTACAGACTCGTTGGACCTAGTGACGCGTTGGATCTAGCGACTCGGTTGAATGTGCTGATTCGTTGGATCTAGTGACTCGGTGGGGCGGGAGGGAGAGGAGGGTAGTTAGGGCAGAAACCTTTTTGCCCCCGCCACCTACCATTCCGGCTTTACAAAATGAGCAAAAGGGCGCCCGTCAGCTTACTGCTTGGGGAGCGGCTATGCTTTCTAGCGCTGCACGTCTTTAGTTCCTCTTTTTCGACAGGTTGTGGTGAGTTCATCCTGCACACAAAGAAGGCTTTCAAAGGAAAGGGGGCAAATACGTTTGAGGCTGACTACGCTGCGAGCACTCGGCTACCAGTGAGGGAGTAAGGAAAATGTAAAAAAAAAGAAAAAATTACGCCCACCTTCCCTCGCGGGAACCCTGGTGTGATGCGACGCTGAGGGGGGTTCAAGCGCAAGCGGAGAGCAACCGTCGACCGAAAGGCCGCCGGAGAGCGGCACACCGGTTATATGCGCAGCGCGCCCGAAGGAGAGGAGACCGCGGAGAGAGAGAGTACTGCACATGCGCAGCACCGCGCGCAGCGCCGCCCACCGGCGGAGTGAGAGCGCGCTGGGCCGCACACCCGCAGATGTTGAGAGAGAGTGTTCGCTCTCACCTGGGCACGCGCCGGTGCCAGTGCGTCTGCCTCGGCTATGACGCAACACAATCCAACACAATCAACTTTAATTCAATCCAATCCAAATCCAATCCAATCCAATTCAATTCAATCCAATCCAATCCAAGCCAAGCCAAGCCAAGCCAAGCCAATCGAATCCAATCCAATGCCCCTCGCGAGAGAGTGTTAGCTATCGGAGAGGAGAGGGGGTGAGCGGAGGAGAGTGCGGACGCCGACGACGACGGACGCACGCAGGAAGGACAGGGCCGCCGACAAGAGATGCTCTCAGCGTCGCATCTGAAATTACACCATCTTCCCGTGGGGAACCCTGATGAGGATGCAAAGCATCACGGGGGTTCCGTGTGGTTCCATTGTGTTGCCATTATGTTGAGTGATCTGGTGTTTAGTAGCACCAGAGGGAATTCCGCATCCGGATCCACACCGGTGGCAAAGGCACGCAAGTACTGTTGTGTTACGGTGAGTAGGCGGTGGTTCTCGAGGCGCCATAACTCGTCCATCATGTTCTTGTCGATGTTGTCGTCTCTGTGGTAGAAACGGTAGTCTCCGTCAGCGTTGGTGAGGTAAAGGTTGTTGACGTTGGTGCACCGGCTGAGAGCAACGTACACGCCCTCCTCTTCGCAGCTTTGTCTTCTTCTCCTTCTTCTTCTTTAGCGGTTCCCCTACGGGAAGATGACGACGGTGGTTGAACGTGAAGCTATCTCGTGATGGATTCTTTGGTTGGCCAATCCCTAGGGGCATCCTGCCACAATCATCATCAGAGGCGCTGCGGACGGGGCACGGACGCGGGACATCCCCCCGAGCAAGAGATGCTTCGCATCTAAAAGGGGCGCCTCTACCACTGCAGATTAGTCACGGCAACGTGCGCTTGCTACCATGACATTCATGTGAAAGGTGCAGGTGACGGATGGGTGCGGGAGGGACTGCAGGAGGGAAGATATTTTAAAGACGATAGTCTTTCTTGGGCTACTTAAACCCAGAAGTTTTGGTCTGTCTGTCTGTCTGTCTGTCTGTGACTCGATTCAGCCATCCGGCCAAAGGGGAACGAACCCTGCGCAATAGTCTTATACTTACAGCGAAATCTAAACGCCTAAGTCCGGTTTATATGTTCATACTTGTCAACATTGTTGAACAAGAACACGACATTACGCAAATATGACAGAAAATTAATACGCAAGGGATATTTACAGTGTTCCTTTATAAAAAAAATCATAGATGCTTGATTTCTGCGAAATGAAATAATACATCTACTGCAGAAAAAAAAAATGCACACTGTCGCCTGCTGTCGTCCGCACCACTATAGCTTCTGGCGGCAATTTAAGAATTCAAGTGGCAACAGTTACGAAAGGTTCCACTAGATAGGTTCCACGTTCTGCTTGGAACGCACATGGATTAGGGCAACACGGTTCTATAAACGTTAAGTAGGGCGCCTCGATTCACGCGCGTCTCCGCCGTACAGCAGCGCTGCCATAGAGGCACTCGGCCTGGAGCAGTGGAACGCAATAAATTTAAATTGACTTGAGCAAACCTTCAGCCTGTTTACCTTGGGAGGAGCACGACGCAAGAGGGACGACATGAGAGGTGAGCGGGAAAGCGAAGGGAGGCATTTACTTGGCAAATGTCGACAAAGACTATCGTCTTTTGTCGACATTTGCGACGAAAGGAGCAGATACGCGGCCAATATTTGTGCACAGGTTCTCCGAAAGCCCAACTTTGGGGGGAGTGGGGGGTGCCTTAGTGCCAATTTTAGTTCGCCTTGGCGGCGGCTAGGACGACCTGTACTCGAAAGAGGTCCATTTACCCTTTTTTTATGACGTAGGCGTATTTGTGGGTTCACTGCTTATTTTTCTTTACATTTTCAGATTTCATTATAATTTTCACAGGTTAGGATGGTTTTAGGTGCATTAACTTTTTTTCTGTTCGTTAGGTTGTGTTAGGTTCGTTTATTTTACGTTACGTTAATTTAAACGAAGCAGCGCCAAACTACAGTGTCTAGTACATTCTACGCACTATAGCCAGACGGGGAATTTTTCAGCAAAACAACGCCCGTGGGCGTCGCCTTAACGGAGGGTTACTAATGCTGTCGGACGGCACAGACACAGCCTAATATAAATGCACCCGCCTTCCTTGAAACGATTTCTCGTGTAAATATTTATTTAGAATCGTTCCTCGACCACGTTTATTCATTATACGTTTTTTTCAATATCTCCGATTAGACTTTAAAAAAAGACATTTGCTCATCCTGCAGTGAAGACTTCATATAGACTTCAGACGTGGCCTACGTCGTCTTCGTGACTCCAACCGCGGCCAGAGCCCCGCTAGCCGTTCCTGGCCCACAGAGCTCCTGATATATTCCTCTGAAGCAGGGGTCTCAAACACGCGGCCCGCGGACCTTTTGATTCGAAACTATTTATTCAAACCTATTACAGATGTTCTTGTTTGCAATTCTGCGTTATTTTAGGCCAGCGGATGGTTATGCGGCATTGCCAAAAACATCTGTTTATTTGTTAAATATTTGCTAAAATATTTGAACCTTTCCGCAGCTTCGTTTTAAAAACGCAGAAAGCCAGAACGAACAACTTTTAGCAGCAATGCGCACAGTTGGTACCAAAATACGCAAGCTTCGTATAAAAACTGACCATCAGTCATCCTCGGCTGATTAGACAGTGAAGTTGCTAGATACCAATAAAAATTATGTTACGAAATGAGTTACAAAAGCGCTTGGAATTGCAATTTCGCAATACAATTGACTCGTATTAATACTATCTCCATGGGGACCGTAAAAATCTTCGAACTAGCACAGCTGTCAAATAAAAAGAACCCCGCGGGGGTGACTCAGTGGCTATGGCGTCGTTCTTCTGGGCCCAAGGACGCGGGTTTGATTCCCGGCCGCTGCGGCCGCTTTTCCGATGGAAGCGAAAGGCGAAAACGCCCGTGTGTTCGAGATTTCGGCGCCTGTTAAAGATTTTCAGGTGGTCTAAATTAATCCGTAGCACTCCCCTACGGCGCGCTTCATCGCTTGATTGAGTGAGTGCTTTATTGATATAGAAAGTGAAAAAGAAGTGGACTGGGGATATTTTCAACTTATTTGGGGGTTCACCAGCATATGACCCAGTCCGGGGGAAGGGGAATGAAAGGGGATAGGCGAGAACAAATGGGGACAGAGAAGGAAGGAGAGAAAGAAAGAGATAAGGAGTGCGTAAGGCTGGCCGGCAGGCATTGGGCTACAGCCGTTGTCAACCAGTGGAGCCGCAGGTCGCAACCGCGGGACTCCAACAGGGGAAGCTTCGCCGCCGCCAGCGCCCGCTCCACGTAGCCGCTGGAGCTCGAGGCTGGTCCGCCGCTCGCAGTCGCAAGAGAGCGGACCGGGAGTCGGTGAAGTTGACGGCCCCCTGAATCCGGTTGCCCTTTTTCCAGGAGGAGGTCTGCAGCAAGGATCGCCTAGCGTAGCGTCCGCTCGTTAAACCTCATAATCAATCAATAAATGAAACAGAAAGCACAATGAGACCATTGCCATAACTACACTACACGTCTTCCTTCTTGATTTTGATTGCAACCTTGACTTTCCTCGCCAATGGACCTTTTTCACGAACTTCATCAGGGCATGGGCTTGCAGGCGCTGCCATTACTTTTGGTGGCTCGCTCTTACAACAATTGCCGCATTTTACGGATGCCGTGAGCGTGCCGGGGCGAACTTCAAAGAGATTCGGTATTTACTGCGAAAGTGCTAAGTCATTGCACGGCCAATCATAATCA
The DNA here is from genome assembly GCF_048455015.1 of Haemaphysalis longicornis. Lineage (NCBI taxonomy): Eukaryota > Metazoa > Arthropoda > Arachnida > Ixodida > Ixodidae > Haemaphysalis > Haemaphysalis longicornis. Next base: position 240,720,287 of record NW_027526203.1, on the reverse strand, counting down.
TTGGCATTGCCAAACGTTCTTAACTTCGTCAAGAGCGCACCCAAAGACCGACGTCTGCGCGTAAATTTAAAAAAAGCGCGATGTTCGGGCAAAGCAAGCCTCTTAGGTATGACTACTACGGGCGCATCTCGAGATCAGCAATATTAAGACTCATCGCTAAAGTTGAAGCCTGAAGAGTACAGAACGCAAACTGCTTACACGGAGTTGTGTGCAGCAAAGAACGTACAAAGAACGTAGGAATGCGTACACTGGCGCGAGTTTCAATTCAACTGGCTGCGCGCGGCCTCAGATGCGATGGCGCCGACATTACACAGTGCACGGCGGTGTTTTGGCGCCGAAAAATTTGAATTCCACCGAGAAATGACGGCCACCTGTATGTTTTCATTCATTCATTCAATTAACCGACCTAATTGGTTTTGGCTTCGAATTAACGGGCAATTTTTTCATCATTGCACATATAATTGCCAGGACCAGAACATCACTTCAAGTTAACCCAAAATTTTAATAAACGACTTTTAATTATCGAGAGTCGATTGTATCTTATTTACGAGCGTATTGACCGGGCGTAGTCCGAACGAGCCCAAGGAACACAATGTGATTGCTATTTGCGATTTAACCTATTTTTCAGTTCAATATGGTAATGAAACTAGAAAGGGCTGCAGTTTTATTCGACACGTTAATGGAATATCTGAGGAGCAGGGGCTTCATGTTCTTTGTATTAAAACTGCGACAGGTAATTACCCGTGATACCGCCTAAGCTATATAAAACTCCCCACGATCATGTAGCCGCCTCAGCAGTCAGACTCCATTTATATGTTTCGGGGCCTCTTCAGCAAAACAAGAGTTACAGCCATTTTCTGTAACCATTCTCATCCCGTAGGTGTTCACATGTTTACAACGAGAATTCCTCAACGTTTACCATTTCACTGTGGACCACTTAATTACGACAAGTAAATGAACTCGCCCTGATGAAAGATCTGTCAGGCGGCACCATAATTTTTCCCGAGGTGTCTACGCTGGATTTAAAGCTACAGCAGTTTCCCGAAAAAGTTGGGGCTTTGTCGCAAAGCGCATTCTGCTGAACGATCGTGCTGACATAACACGGAAAGTATAAATGCACACGAGCGAGTGACTTACAGCTGCAGGTGTAAGTGGCTCGCACGTGTGCATTTAAAAATAACTTCATTGCCACCTACTCGCAGACAAATTGGGTATAACAAATAGTTGAACAAAGCAAGGCCAGGTGCAGCTTTCAGGCTTACCCCAGTTATTCCAGATGTTATTGCTATGAATTTATTGAGCGCAGTGCTATGACTTAGCACAGCCAATGTTGTGGGCAAAAGCTTTCTGTGTGCGCGGTTTCAAGTTTATAACTTTGTTCTACCAGGCTTCATGGCCATTGAAATATCTCTTTGAGGTGTATAAGCAGTAACTTTTGATATTTAATGACACGCAAACTATTCGGAGTTTTATATCCACGTCCACTCCTTCGTCAGTGCGAAGTATCACTTTTCCCTTGTGCATTAACTAGGTTCCCGTCCAGTTATATTTTTGAGCTTGAAAGCTGGGGGTGAATTATAATAACAGAGTGATTGTTCGTTGATCTTCCACCTTGCATGCCAACTGGAGGTTGGGGTGGCTTTGCGCTCTTCGGGGTAGACGACTTCTCGTTGCCAAAGTAAAATGAGGACCATAAAGACGAAGTTTGAAGCATAACAACGAAATTCATGCACGCATATTTACATTTGTGCAAGTTAGTAAAAGAGGGGTAGGCATCCGTATTGACGACCTGGTAACAAATCCCTGTTCGGCGAATCCGACGGTGCAGTTGTGGTCTCGCCCCCTCTTCCCAAGAACATGCAAGCGGGCTCGCAGGACGGTCGGCGCCGGGCACGAACGAGGTACCTCACCCGCCTCCTCAAGACCCATTCACATGTGTGGTATACGGACGCCTCCCCATATAAAGGACGCCCCGCCCTTTGCGCTGCCACATCTAACTTTCCCAATAACCAGGAAGTCGCATGCACCTTGCCCCATGGCGACATCACAGACGCAGAAGAGGCAGCCATCGCCCTTGCGGTTGTACAAATCGCTCGCAGTGCCTCTCCTGGAATCATCGTAACTGACTCTCAGACCGCCCTGCGAAACATTACGAACGGCAAGTGCAGTCCCCCAGCTGCTCGCATACTACGCACCATCCCCGAGACCCCGCACTTACCTCCCATACGTCTCCTTTGGACCCCCGCCCACTCGGGCCTGGAGGGGAATGAGGTGGCTCATGAGCTGGCCTGCGAGCTCACCAACCAGGCGTCAGATCATCCGGCCACTACTCTGCTCTCAGCACCCCTCCTCAGCTTTCAAGATGTCCTAGCTTACTACAAGGACGCTAGACGCATTTACCCACACCCGCACGCCTCACTCACTCGATACGAAGCGACCACACTACGTCAAATCCAGACGAACACCCTTCCTTCCCCAGCACTGTACAGCAGAATACACCCTAGCTTATACAGCCCGTTCTGTCCATCCTGCGGAGTCTGGGCCAACATGCAACACGTGTTATGGCAGTGCCCCACTATGCAGACCGACAATTTTATTCACAACGAATCAGACTGGGAGGCCGCGCTGCTCAGCCCCAATAAGGACATCCAGAAGGCGCTTGTGGCTCTAGCGATCCGTGCGGGACCTCCAGTGCTTCAGCGAGATCCGCCACAGCAACCACCTCCATGAACGGCCCGGCCACAGGGGGTCACCGTCGGGTCCAAGCTGGGCTCAACCGCTGACCCTCTGAACACTATCGGGCCACTAAATAAAGTTTTCTCTCTCTCTCTCTCTCTCTCTCTCTACTTCACAATATGCACCACCCTAGCATTGCATAAGGCATGCACTCATGCACATTGCGAGGAGCCACCGCGGGTTCGAGCTATTTGAGCACGCTCACGATACTGAAACGCCGTCGCGCCAACTTAACACCGCCTCTGTTGGGCAGGTGGAGAAAGGGGCGACAAAGGAATATGCCCAGGGTACGGAGGGAAGACGTTTATTTTATACTAACATTCTAGCCACATATTTTACAGTCCCAAATACACAATTTACAGCACAGGTACGTACTTCCCGTTAGGTGAAGGGGGCGATGGGGCGCCACGCGCAAGTGCGCACGTTTCGTCGGCGCAGAGCCAGTGGGCTCTTCTGTCAGGGCAAATTCCGGGGTGCGCGCACGTTGTGCGCGTGCGCATCGCCGTGCTGGCCAGATCGGCTCGCAGCAGCGAGGGAGACGGGGCCCATTCGCTCACAGGCGCGTACTGCACGGCGTGATCGTCGAGTGGTAGGTACGGCCTTACTATATGCAAGCGTAGGGGCGACAGGAGCAGCCTTAGGCACGGGCCGCAGCCGGAAGGGCTGGTGGGCTTTCGCCGTGGTAAAGAAAGCGTCACATACCTTCGGCCAACGCCTTCGGCGTCCTGGAAGCGTCTCCCCGAACGGGCCCCCGCGCAGGGCGCGCGTTCGCGTCCCCGGCGAGAGTCGGGTTCGGGCATCGTTCAAACGGACCAATGAGGTGAGGTTAGCTCCGCTACCAGGGCGGAGCGCCCGCTGCGTGACAGTGTTTTATCGCCGCAACGGTCTCTGCAGGCTTCACCTCACGCAAGAGTTTGAGAGACGGCTCGGCTCTACACAGAGGCGCCAAGACGAGCCGGAATTTCGGAGGAGAGAGGGGAAAAGCGCCGCGTGATGGCACAAACCCAGTGATCGCGCAATGGCCTGGGCGTCAGGATCCCCACACAGTGTACCGTGCACAAAAATACAGAAATGCTGTCCCCTCGCGGGGAAGGATTTTTCACCTTCACCATCGCGTCTCTCATCCCTCCGTCGCCCACGTCGTCCGCTTCGGCGTGTTCTTGGAAAACCATGCCTTGACCTCCTGAATGGGTTGCCTTGGCTAGCGGGTGCTGCAGAGCGTAATTAGCGACACGCATGGCACCGGTGGTCCGATCAAAGTTCTACTGCGGAAGCCGGCGGAAGCCGGCTTCCGCAGTAGAACTTTGATCAACTGCGGAAGCCGGCGCCACGCGCGCCCCCTTCCCCGCTCTCATGTGCCGAGAGAAATTCGAGGAGGGACAGGTGGCTGACCCTTCGGGCGAACGTCCATTGGAATTCAGAATTCAAAATTTGCGGTACAAAAAATACAATAACACATTTTGGGGGCATTTTTACAAGGCGTATTCGGTGCATTAACATACCTTTACATGCACAGTTAGGCACCAGCATGTTCCAGCTAGTGCAGGGCGATTTCGGTGCAAACAGGTGATTCAGGCATTGATGATAGAAGAGAAAAACAACATAGTTAACTGTTGCAATCAATTACAGATTTTTTTATGTTATTAATATTTTCTCTATCCCGCATAATCTTAAGGGTACTCAATTTCTTTAAACGATTTTTCCAGTAATTGGGTGTTAAAGAGGGTACCACAATCGCGTTGTATTGATTTGTCGTTGGGCAGTACCTCAGGTATCTGTTTTTCTAAAAACGGCGTCTGTGCTCTTATTATAATATTTAAAGCATAATTAAGAATCCGCATATTTCTTAACCATTAAAATGGTAATTATTTACTGAGGATCGTTTCTCGATCCTCCTTTATTTAATTATTTTTCTTGTAAATGTTCCTTGAATAGTAGCGCTAACTACAGAAACGAATTACTGAAATTGCGAATTTATGAAAGTTTAGTTATGCCCTGCGTTTATTTTTCTAACTGCGAAATGTACGCAGATCTAATTCACGGTTGAGACATAACTGTGGCCTGTACAAACAAAATCAGTACTAGTTCAATGTTAAAAAAATCTTGCAGTCAATTCCTTCTTGCTTTCACACTGAGGCATTTACAGAGCGCAAGTACTTCATGAACCGGTTGTTCGTGGAGGCTAGTAAAAAAAAGCTGTGGTTGATTCCTCTGTCATAGGAATCGGTAAAACACTAAAGTGAAATGTGCAGCGAAATCTGCAGCTGAACATGATTTGCGGGTAGGCGGCTGTCAGTGGGTGTGCTTGGCCAGCGACATCCTGCTTGCGGGTCGCTTCGTCAAAGGTGTACTGGCGTCATTTCCGTGGCGGATATGACGTCAGTAAAATCTTGGTGTATTCCGGCATAAAACACTTTCGTGTTAAAATATAAAACCAGAAAACGAACGCCCTAAGTATGACGTACTCTTTAGCATTGAAGGTTGCTTCCTCGCAAGACGACCCTGTGTGCAGGGGTGCACCCTATACAGGCCGCTTACTTCGTTGTAATGGCGTCATTTCCGTGACGGATATGACGTCAGCGAAATCTTGGTGTATCCGTGAATAAAACACTTTCGTGTTAAAAAAAGCAAACGGATAAACACAATGAGACCCAACCCCAAAAAAGGCGAGCACGCGCGGTTCTTCCCGTTGGATGTAATGACTCGTTGGATCTCGTGATGCGTTGGATCTAGTGACTCGGATGGATCTATTGAAGCGTTGGATCTAGTGGCTCGGCTGGATCTCTTGACTGGTTGGATCTTCCGACTCGGACATCGCGTGACCCTGTGGATCTCCTGACTCGTTGGATCTAATGACCAGTTGGATCGACCATAAGCGTTACTCTCGCGGTGACTAGGCCAGGACGGCGACTTTTAAGCGCCACCCATGGTTCCCTTTGTGGACACCGGCCTAATGGGATGTTGGAAGGCCAGGCTCCCGCCTTAAGGCGCTTTGGAAGGACGCGTGCAATTAGGGCAATAAAACGCCGTTTCGGAGTTGCGTGCCTCGGGGCTACCGTGTTTAGCTTAGAGTGTGGAAGCCTGGGATGCGACTTCTGTGAGCACCGCGGCGTCTAATGACCGCTCTTACCGTAAGAAACTTGCTCCTCCGACGTTCCCTCGTTTTCATGTGTTCGCCACGTCTGGGAGAGGAGACGACGAGCGGGAATTTAGTGGGGCACGGGGCACGTTTGGCTCCACCATTGGTGGATTTGAAAGGTCGGCCTAACCAATCAAATCGGCTGCGCAGCATACAATGTGCATGACGAATGATATTCCCGCGCAAGATAGCGAGCAGCAGACTTAGCTGAGGCATGAGACCAGCGAGCCTCCGTGCTTAGTGCACGTAAACCTTGCCATCTAGGGCATAATTAACCCATAGTCGATCGCTAAGGTAGGATGCCTCGGGCGTAACGTGGAGGGTCGATCGCTAAGATGGCGATATTTAATCATTCCTTTCTGTAACCAACTGTTGTAAACAACCGTAAATACAGTTTTCTCCTTTTTGGTCATCACATCCTGCTGTCGTCGTCCCCTTGTCTCATCCTTGACCACCACGGACAGCCGAGCACCCGCAGCGAAGGATTCCTTCGCCGCCAACAACGAACCACAAACACTGAAGGAGAGGTTTCTACTGAGGGGGTAAATGGGGGAGCAGGAAAGAAGAAAACAGGAAGAAAACAACACGCATAGTTTGAGCTTGGATCCCCAAATGATATCTTGGTCATGACAGGAATTTTTAAATACGTCGCACGACATATGTTGCAAGAACTATCTACTAATTGGCGCCGTGGGGTACATTCGCGTACCTGCGGTACCCGATCAGTAGAACCAGTAGTTCAAGATGGCGCCCGCGGAGGGGTTGGTGGTGGTAAGAATGCCTTAAAAGGTCGTTTACTAAGTCATGCATTAGCACATTTTGGTGCCTCAGACAACAGGTACGACGTGAATGGAAAAGAAAAAGTGAAGGGTAATGAAAGATCAAGAACCTGGGGGCCCATAGAGCTATTGAGGTCTGATGACCACCGAAAATCTGAACCCCCCCCCCCCCCTCCCGTCTAACGAAGATGATGGTTGAACACGAAGATTTCTCGTGATGGATTATTTGGTTGGTCAATCCCACACTGCGAGTATGTGCTACTCTGGAAGTACGCACCACTTTTCTACAATACCCACAGCAACTCTCGGGTGTGCACTCCGTAGGCCTAAAGTTTGGGTTTGGGGTGTACTGCGCGAATCGGTACCTGCTGCTTGGCGTTCGGTGAGCAATTTTTTGAGTGGGTGCCGGAGGCGGAGGAGGAATAAATGTCTATATGAAGCAGTTCGCCTTGGGGAAGAGTCCTTATTCCAGGACCCCTTGAGACCATGTATACGGCTTCTTCGGCTCTCTTCACCAGCCAAAGCTGGTCGTCAGGGTCCGAGCTGGATAGGGCTCTCTCCCAGGGCTCAGGGGAGGAGAAGGGCGGGGGGGGGGGGGGGGGGGGGTGTAGGTTGGGGTTCTTATCGCAGCCCCCAAAAATATGGTAATGCGTTCCCGGAGCCTCACAGAAGCGGCATTGCGAGGCGTACAGGGTGGGGGCCAGAATGTGGGCTCTAGTGGGGTGGGGAAAGGTGTTGGTTTGGATGCTCAAAGGTGACATTCTTGTTCTTTTGTGAGGTTTTTGTGTGGTGGAGGGTACATTGTTCGCTGCAGGCGGTAGTGCTGCCTGATTTTTTTGTAGGACAAGAGGGGACAGACACGCCACTGCTCGCAGAACTCCTGACTAGCCTGGTGTGTCACATCGCGAAATGCTGATGGGCAGCTTCGTTGCCGGGCACGTCGGCATGGGCGGGAGCCCAAATAATCCTTACGCGGTGTTGTGGAGGATGCTGCATTAGAATTTGTGTGTGTGTGTGCATGTGTGTGTGTGCGTGCGTGTGTGTGTTTGTGGGTGGGTGAGACGAAGACGCTCGAGAAAGTTCTGCATGCTTGTTGGCAGTAGGTAATAATGATCTCTGCAGGGGTTTGAGCAATTGCTAGACTATGAGCACTTCTTCTGCCTGTAGTGCATGGGTTGTAGGAATTGATGCACTTGTGAGGAGGGCTTGAGCTGTAGCCACAACAGCGGTCATAGCCCTCCTCCAAGGACAGGAGGCTGCGTATGTGTATACTGCAGTGGAGTTTTGGCCGTACCGTTTGAAGATAGCTTTAGCTCCGGCGTCTCTGCGATCGTGATGGTGCGTTGGATGCATGTTCCGGGAAAGTGGGGCCACATCAATAAATTGGCGAATCTCATGCGGAAGCTGAGTCGCATCGGCCTGGGGGTGTTGAAGCGGTGAGTGCAGTCACAGCTGGTTCAGAATTGTTCTACCGGTGGAGGTGGAGCTCAGACGTAATAATTGGTTCATATGATGAGGTTCGAGGAGTTCATCCAATGTATTATAAAATCACAAGTGTAGGAGTTTCTGTGTCGAGGTGCTGACAGGTAGCCTCAACGCCAGTTTGTATGCCTTGCGTATGATAGTTTCTACCTTGTCCTTTTCAGCCTTCGAGAGCACAGCGTAGGGGAGGGCGTAAGTAACCCGTTCGAGGTGTTAAACCCCAAGATGTGACGACAGGCATAACATTCTAAACATCAAAATGAGAAGTCCGGCTTAACATGTGGGTCATAACGGCACGCAGAGCAACGCCATTCTTCTCGTGACGGATTCTTTGGTTGTCGTCTGAGTTTTCCAAATTGCTTCGACCATGTCAAAATGGAGCAATGGGATAGCCGCCAGCTTCATAACCCGAGAGACTGAGGTTCGATTCCGGCCACGGGAAGAGTTTTTTTTCTTTCACTGTGGGCACGGAGGCAGTTGGGTGCTAGAATGCGGAGTTCGCGGCTATAAATGGACCGTATTACCCGGCTAGCGAGCTAGAACACGAGAACCAAGCCGCAATCGCCACCGCGACGTCGCGGGGACGCCGCCGAGGGTTCGTTCGACTCCCCGGCCCGGGAGGTGCCAATGATGCTCTCGGAGCCAGGTGATGTCGACAAACCAGGCTTTATTGCTCGGTCATAATATGGAACACGCACTGGACAGGCTGTCCCGAGCTTGGGCGGGGGACGGAGTCCCCACGAACTCGGTAAGCAGTCCGTGGCCGCCGACTCGGCTCGTCTCCTGAGGGGAGACTCGCCTTGCCTTGGGGTCGAGGAACGCCAGCTCCTTTATCCGACCAGCACGGTTCCAGACCTCCCAGGTAAAGCACTAACCAGAGCAGGCCTGCTCCCGACGTAACCTCGATCGGTTGGAGGGAAGGGACCCCAGAGGAAGAGGAGGGTGCCGACGGGGAATCCGGGGCCGGCGCTCCGGATCCGCCGATATCGCCGATGGGGAAGCGCGCTCTGAGCATGCGCGAGGGCGCACACGCTAGCACGGCTTTGACGCCGAGGCGGCTTCCCCGTGTTGTGGGCGCCGGGAAGTTAGCACTAACCCTTTGAGGGTCGAATTTTTTCGCCAAATGCGACCCCCCAGGATCGATTTTTTGATTGCTGATTTAAATTCTTCGGGTGAATCAATTTCGCGAAAAAAATATCGTAATTTTTTCGGGGGACCATTAAGTGACAAAAAAATTGTTTGTGTTGTTACATACATGTGGTTTATTCATGAGTAACACAAGAAATATTCTAAATAAAAACGAGAGAGTAACAAGCCGGCACCTTTTGAGTGGGTCGAAATATGATAGACATTAGTTTCGCGGGCCCATAAAGCGGGAAGCGCCCTGAGGACGATACCGAAATTAGCTGCTGCGCGCGCGCGGGCGCGCGCGGGTGCCCGCGGCCGGATGCGCGAGCGATAGACGGCGCACCGCTCCTATAAAATACAAAAAAAAAACGAGAAAAAAGCCTCATCTGTTTCGCAGGCGACCTTGGTCTGTGGCAGGCACAAGAAGCGAGAGGGCGCCCGGTGGGCGATACCCGGCGCGCCCCCTCGTTACCGGATACGCAAGCGATAGCCGGCACGCCGCTGAAATAAATCATAAAAAAATAAAAAGAAGAGCCATTGGCGCAAGAAAAAAATTTGACATATTTCCGAAGTGTGGCAGCACATGCCAAGCAAGACAAGTTGGCGAAAAAGGCGCGCTTTTTAAACATACAAACAATGACGTACATGTACGTCATTGACCATTTTGAAAGTGTTTGCCGATGCCGTACATGTACGGCCGTGACCCTCAAAAGGCTAATGGCGGTGCGCGGCCGTCATCGGGAGCAGCGCGCCGCTTGCGCGCGCTTTGTTGTCGCGGCGGCATCACCGTATCGCCGGCGCCGGGCAGTTAGCCCTAACGGCGATCTGAGGACAGGCTTCATACGGACGAACGCGAAATATAGCTTAGTAGTATAGTGCTTTCGCCTTAAACGTATGAGCAGTCGGAGGCAGCCCTGCCTTTTTGAAAAACTTAAAAAAAATGGCGCAGCTAGCACTAGTGCGGCAAGGCTGGAGTCGTCGACCTAGCTCCTCCCCACACTGACAGTGGATCCCAGGAGACAGGGAGCAGAAAGAGCAAGTCTATGCACGTTCCTTGAACGGCGAGGGGCCACCCAAGACTGTCACCCTCGACATTAACGGCTGCCGACGGAGGCAAGCCCGCTTAAGTCGGCTCCCTCCGACCCACCCACGGTAAGGTGGCTAGCCACCTTACCCACGGCTTTCCCGTCTCGACGACCCGGCCTCGGAATTCCCAAGCTCAACCGACCAAAAACGTCACGTGGGAAACAGAACCGCCTTCGGATCTACAAGGGGGGGGAGACACCTGGAGCGACCGGCGCGCCACGGGTCCGTCGCGCCGAAGACAACAAAGGCGGGAGCTCCTCACATGGCGCAAGCCCACGGCACAAGCTGGTCGACGCCGCGGGCGCCTCACGAGGCGCACGCCTACGTGCGCTCTTTTTTTTACTAAAGCCACTGCGCGAACGTCGTGCCGCGCCCCTCGTGCCGGGGGAGTTTTTTTCTTCGATTTTTTTTTCTAACGTCAGGGGACCAAGCTCAGCTCAAACAGCTCCGCTGTTTCTGAAGTTCAAGCAAAAAAATAAATGCAAATTTTGCCATTTTTTAAAGGTTGTTAGTCTAAATCCGTCAGCCGAGCTAAGTAAACTGGACTTGTTTATCGTATCGTTGATATTTCCAAAGGAATGAGTAACAGCAACCCTATTCCTGTTGACAATCTGTTTGCTTCCACTGACATCTAACATGCACAAAGCTTTTCAGCTCAAATCAAAGAGGTAGTTAGAAGGTAGTTAGATGAGGAAAAAGTGTTTTTTCTTACACGGGCGATGTTATAATCGATGTGCCTACGAAAACTGCGGGCGTCGACAGGGTGTGTAGAAGAAAGGCGCGTCGACAAAATGGGATTTTGCGGCAAGCCCTACTGTCTGGTGAATGCTCTGTAGATCTCAATCTACTGAAGGTATTTTGAAAACAAATATGCAGAAATTGACGGCTAGGATGACTCTACAGTACAGCGAGTTTTGTTTCTCTTAATCAGGCCATAGTGCACTTGAAACGTTACAGAATTCCCCGTTGCTGTGAAAGCATGGCCGCCAACGGTGGAAGCATAGTTATAGAGGAAACGGCCGCAACTCTTGTTTTAGCGAATATATGCCTAAACAGATATTACAATTAGCCGCTACGAACACTGTAGCATTACGTCGAGCTTATTCTACTGCTCATACATACGTAGTTCACAGTGAAATTGTAAATATTGTGGACTTCCTCTATGCTGTAAACACATGGGGTTCTTTGGGAGCATGTCCGCTAGAATAAATTTCTAGTCCAGGCCAATTTAATTGAGGGCATTAAGTAACATCTACCGCCATTTGCAAACGACGTGTTTGTTTCTTGCACTTCGACTGTGCCCAGCTACCCAGCTGCCCTGCTCATCCTTCTTCACACAGTTCAAGAGCAGTGATTTTTTTCTTTTCGCGCGTCGCACCTATCGCGCGTAGTTTGCCCATTTTTCAGTTTCTGATCACATTCACTTTATACTTGTTATTGTACCGTAACATGCATGTCTTGGCCCATGCCTTCTTGCTGTTGGTTTATTTCTTTGAGTTGCCTTTTTTTTTACGTGCCTTGTATTCCACTATTGATGTAGCCCCTCCTCTCTATAACGCTTCTTCTAAGCCTTGAGGGTGAAATAAATAAATAATTTAAAATGAATAAGTAGCATTGTTTCTTGCCGCGTTCGTGTCCTCAACCGTACGAACAACCGCAGTCCAGTCACTGTTGTCATTTTCTTTGTGTTTTGTTTTGGGTAATATCCGTTGTCGGCAATGGCGTTTTATGAAACCTGATCAGGTGCTGTTTAAAACAAAATTTGAAACTGGGGAGCGACGTCAGTGAAGTAGGGTGCCCTCTCACGCGAAGTTTGAAATATTAGATCATTCTCAGGGAGATTTCCTAGTATTCCTTCCAACACTCTGGGCATACCAAAGAATCACCGCGGGTTTGTTATCGCGGGTACTAACAGTCCTGTCCAGGGTGGTAGCCATAAATTGTTCTCGATGGGGAGGGGGGGGGGCTTACTGGTTATTTAGAGTTTACGTTACCAGCCTGCAAAATATTTCGGAGGAGGTTAAAACCCCAATACCCCCTTCTGGCTACGTCCCTTGTCCTGTCAACAGTTCTGAGATTTGCGTTGACATGTATTTTATGCCTAATTATGGAATGCACTTAAACCTGAATAAGCATGACTAGCTTCATGCAGGTCGCCGATATGCCGATCAAAGCAGATTTTTTCGCGAGTTTCAAAACAGGCAGGATAAAAATATCCCCGAAATCTTTTGGCATTCTTAGAAAGTATTTGACAGCCAATTAAAATTTAAAGCATGCGCACTGTGAATGGTGTCCGCTTGCCTGCTTGATATTAAAGTAAATGACACGCGGTATTTAAATTGTTTGATTTATTTACACTTCCGGTGACGCCCAGATAGAAATGGCGGGGGAAAATTATCCATAAATGCGTAATAGCTATATATATTGACGGCAGACGCCATGAAAATCGTTTGGTCTTTGTGAAATGAGGTGACGGAGGAGGATGAATTCCGAAGTCGGCGGCTTCCGCGGAGCCTTGCCGCGGGTGGCGCAGCATGGTGGCCCGTTCCAGGATGTGTCGAACCATCGCCGGTTCGTCGGCCACCCGCCGCTGGGTCGACGCACACCACCGGGGACAGCAGCGGGTGGGACTGGACGCTCGTCGGCTACCTTGGGACCTCGGCGGCTCCTGCAGGAGAGCGCAAGAAAACATCTTGAGAACATGATCCGATCGCAAGTCGTCGAATTCCCTTTCTTCCCTCTCAATCTGACCTAATAGACTAACCTGTGCTAGCATCGTGCATGATAACGTAACGCTATTAGCTACCCAGCCTATTACTTAGCCCACTTCCAAATAGCAAAGCCATGAGCTCTGGTCTCCCGGAGCTGTAAGCCATTACACTGCGCATGCGTAGAAACAGAGTTTGTGGTTCCCCTGACAGCTGGAAATCTTACACTACGGAATTTTCTCCGCGTCTTAAGCGCCATAATATTGCTAGCTGACATTCGTCTTCATTAATGCGGTTATGTTACTGTAACCATTCCATCGAGCTCCTTTTTGTTTTTTTGCCCGTACTTTTCACCCCGTCAACCGATAACAATTATTTTGATGGAATATATCCCATTATGTTCCTTTATAGGCTCTTACTGTTTCGATACCCTTCATCAACGGGCTCGCGAAGTTTATAGGAACACTAGAAGCGAGGTAGACAAGACCTGACATGGAGGTTGACAGCTAACCTAACCTCCGCTCATATACACTACGGCAGGCACCAGGCGCGTGGAGCTCTTGACCGTCTACGGTGAAGTGCTCCAATGGTACAGAGACGGGAGACGCGCCTTCCCGCCACCCCACCCGGGACTGACGAGAAGAGAAGCGGTGCTCCTACGGCAGATGCAGACTAAGACTGTGCTCACGCCAGCGCTTGCGCGACACGTGTGCCCGGACGTTTACGAAGACAGTGTGCGCAGTGTGTGTGCGCTTACAACCGCGGACCTCGCCCACCTCCTGTGGGGTTGTGGAGGACACGTAGCAAGCGGGAGCTGCAAGGACCTCCCCCCGGACATTTACGGACTCATGAGCTCGCCAGAATGCGAGCGGCAACTGCAGGCAGTCCAGCGGCTCGAGGCTGCTCTGGCGCAGCAGAGGCGAAAGGGGGACCCGCACCTTCTTCTTTCTGCCTCCCCTCGGGGTGGCGGAGGGAAGAGAGACGGGGACCCTTCTAGTAGCCCAGGCTGTGGTCCAGGCCCCAGTGCTTCGAGGTCTGCCTAACCATAGAGACAGGGGGGACGGCGAAACCCTGCGTGGCCTGACCCGTCTCCTCCCGCCGGACAAATGTTCAATAAAGTCATTTCTCTCTCTCTACGGCAGGCACCAGAGTAACAAAAGGGAATCCCCGACATCACTACTACTGCAATTCTCTTAGTGGGAGATCTGTTGAAACAGCTGCGCTGGTTGGTATGCCGCATAATACGTAATAAATGAAAGCGTAATTATATTTCACTTTGTAAACATAGTAACGTAGGAAATTATTTCCTATTAACTACGTATGTCTACAGTAGCAAATGGACCAAGACAACACCCGAAAAGTGAATCACGGCACTCGTTCTGTAGACCAAGTAGGACGGTGCACGTAATATTACGGGGGCACCTGGAGGCAATGCAAAGGTGGAGGGACAGGGTACGTCGCCAACCATTGTCCAAGTGAGCAATGGTTAGCCAAGAGTTTGGAAGATTTGTTGCCCTTACGACGATAAAGATAAGGGTGCCTCACAGCCTTCCAAGCCTTGCAACCTTCGAAATCTTCCAAACTGTTCCGATTCAACGAGAGGTCGCGGGTTCGATTCCGGGCCGCAGCGGCCGCTTTTCTGATGGAGGCGAATAGCAAAAACGTCCGTGTGTTCGAGATTTCGGTGCACGTTAAAGATCCCCAGGTGGTCGATATTAATCCGGAGCCCTCCACCACGGAGCGCCTCATCGGCTGTGAAGCGTCGGTGCTTTAAACCGCACAATCAATCAATCAATCAATCAATCAATCAATCAATCAATCAATCAATCAATCAATCAATCAATCAATCAATCAATCAATCAATCAAATAAAGAGAGAAACGGGCGCCACCGTTGGCAGCCCTTCATTGGTACTTCCAAACGAGGAACTTGAATATATGCGCAGCACTATAGTCCGGCGCAGACTGAACGATTGTGGTTTACGCTGATAACGTATTTCCAGTGCGCACGCGTGGCGTGAGCGCTTTCATGTGTAAGTGAAAAATCAGTTAAGGTAGGGCGTGCTGGCGTGTTTCTTGCCCGTTTACAGATTACATCTTACACATTACACCGTTTACACATTACATCTCGCGTTTACACATTATTACGATAACCCCACACGTCTATCAGTTCGTTATGTTGCAGATACCGGCGGAAAAGAAGGGAGAATGACAAGATACTAATCGTATTCCTTTCACGTCATAAGTTTAAAAATTGTTCGCCATCCCGCCCTGCAGAAGTGGATGTCCAGCAGAGCTATCATCATCATGATCATCATCATCATCAGCAGCAGCAGCAGCAGCATGTCTATGCCCACTGCGTTATGGCGCCTCTCTAAATGCCTCTCCATAGATCTCCAATTATCCGAAAGAAGGCTTGGGGTGGTCTGATCCCGGCGACCACTGCCGGTACGGCACTCCCTCACCAGAGCAGGATTGGCCACCCTGGTATGGTAATGGCCACAGCCCCCCCATGACAGCGCCAATTAACTCTCGACCCTCAGTCACCAGCGGCGGCTGTCAGACCTGTGACGATGGTAAGAATCGCGGGATCCGGACAAGCCGCCATTGGAATCCGACCCTGGCAATGCTTAACAAGAACGTTATGTAGCGAGGCCGAGTCTAAAAGTGTTGTTCAACGAATTAGAGGGCATTAAATGGGATGTTATAGGGCTTAGTGAGGTTAGCATGACAAGCTAAGCCTTTACAAGGCAGAAAAGTGGACAATTCATATGTTACCGTGGTCTAGTGGACATTAGAGAACTGGGAGTGGCATTTGTCAATAACAGCCTAGCTGGAAACATATACGAATACTATAGCATTAACCAAAGGGTATCCGGTCTTGTAGGTCTTGTAATTAGGCTTAATAACAATTCAAGGTGGTACAGGGCTACGCGCCTACATCCAGCCATGGCAACCAGCTAATTGAACGCTTCTATGAAGTTGTGGAATCGGCAATGGCTAAAGTAAAGACAGAGTATACCGTAGTTATGGGAGAATTCAATGCTAAATAGTAGGAATGGGCGAATATTCGAAAATTTCGAATATTACTCGAATATTAAATATGCTATATTCGTATTCGCTTCGAGAACTATGTATTCGAAAGATTTCGAATATTCGAAAGGGTTCGAATAATCGGCTATTATCAAATATTTGGATTGATTAGTTTAAGGGGGGGACGCGGCTTTGGACTTCTGAAAAATGACCACTACATCGTTTTTTTTTTTTTTTGAAAGCCACATTTTCAGTTTCGATATTTTCTATCCTGTGCGTTTGCAATGTTTTTCCGCGGAAAACTCGCGAAGTGGCATAAAAAATACTTTTGCCAGCCGCGGTAACAGAATGTCAACGCAAAAGGGCGAAAAAACGGCAATTTTTGGAGCGCTGTATCTCCGAAACAGTGCCACCGGGCGCGGCCATTTTGGTACCATGGGATCGGCCGAGCGATCCTCTTTCCGGTCCTGGCCGTCTTTTTTATTTTAATGCATTTTGAAACTCACGAACGAAAGAAAAAGACAGACGCACAAAAGAAGCCAGAAACAGATGCCGAAGCACGGTTGGCCTTCCGGTCGAAAAGAAAGAAAATTTTATATAAAAAGTTTTCGAAATAATGAAATTTTTATGGGTTTATCACACAAGCATTTCCAGTTGCTGTGCTAATGGTAATAAAAATCCTCAATGAAATAAAAAAAAAATTGGTTTCGAAAGTCCTAATTATTCGATATTCGATTCGATCAGCTAGATATTCGTATTCGATTCGTATTCGAAAAATTTGATATTCGCACACTCCTACTAAATAGACAAGAAGCAGGCTGCAGACAAGGCAGTTGGGAACTATGGTCTGGGCTGTAGAAATAGCAGGGGGGACCTACTAGTGGAGTTCTCAGAACGGAATAATCTGCGCATCATGAATACCTTCTTCCGCAAACGGGAGAGCCGGAAGTGGACGTGGAAGAGCCTGAATGGGGAACATAAAAATGAAAGACTCCATACTATGCGATGACCGTGGCGTCGTGCAGAATGTGGAAGCGCTCGGACGGGTGAGGTGTACTGCCACCGGATGGTAATGTCTCGAATTAGGCTAGATTTGAGGAAGGACCGTAACAAGTTAGTACGAAAGAAGCCGATCAATTTGCTAGCAGTAAGACCGAAAGTATAAGAATTGATAATCGCGCTGCAGAAATGATTTTCAGCTCTAACCGACAAAGCAGAGTTTACGACACAGGAGGCGAGCGACAATTTTACACGCATTAACGCGGAGTGTGCTATAGATGTCGGAGGTAACATCACTAGAAAGGATACTGGTAAACTTTCCCAAGGAAACGGCGCAAAGCATGACAGTCTCCACCCCAGCTGACAGAATACAACTAGCGGAGCTTTCGAAGCTAATCCATAAGCGTAAGACAGCTGACATACAGAAGTGTAATATGGAGAAGATTGAGCATGCTGTAAAGAACGGAGGCAGCCTGGAAGCAGTGACCAGGCATCTACACATGAAAAAAACAAACAAACAGATACATGCACTTAAAGACAAGCAAGAAAATGTCATCACAAATGGGGATAAAATAGTTATAGCAGCCGAGGAGTTCTGTAGAGAACTGTACAGTAGCCGCGACATCCAGGATAATACCGAACGACGAAATAGTTGAGAGGAGGTAAACATCCCACCAGCAACGACCGAAGTAGTAAGGAAGACCTTGAAAGAAATGAAAGGGGGCAAAGCACCTGGTGAGGACCAGATAACAGCACACCTCTTGAAGGAAGGTGGAGAAATTGTACTTGAAGAACTGGCAAACCTGTATACGTAATGCCTAATGACCGCACGTGTACCGGAATCTTGGAAGAACGCGAACATCATCCTAATCCATAAGAAAGGGGACATGAAGGACTTGAAAAATTACAGTACGAGTAGCTGATTGTCAGTTGTCTACAAGGTACTTACCAAGGTAACCGCTAACAGAATTTCTGCAACCTTAGATAGCAGTCAACCTAAGGAACAAGCAGGGTTCCATAAAGGCTATTCAACAATGGACCATATTCACGCGATCAATGAAGTGATAGAGAAGTGTGCTGAGTATACTGAAGCCCTATATATAGCTTCATAGATTATGAGAAAGCATTTGACTCCATCGAAACCTTAGCAGTCATTCAGGCATTATGGAACCAGGGGGTAGATGAGAATTATGTAAGAATACTAGAGAATATCTACAATGGGTCCACAGCTACCATCATCCTCCATAAGGAGAGCAGTAAAATACCTATAAAGAAGGGCGTCAGACAAGGAGACACAATCTATCCAATGTTACTCACAGCATGTTTACAAGAAGTATTCAGAACGTTGGATGGGGAACAAGTGGGAGTAAGGGTTAATGAAGAATACCTCAGTAACCTCAGATTTGCTGATGACGTTGCCTTACTAAGTAACTCGGGGGACGAATTGCAAAGCATGCTTTCCGCACTGGGCAAACAGAGTAGAACCATGGGCCTGAAAATTAATATGCAGTAAACCAAAGTAATGATCAATAACCTCGGGACAGCACAGCGGTTTGAGATAGGTGGCGAGTCAGTGGAAGTGGTAAGCGAATATATCTACTTAGGCCAAGTTGTGACCCCGGATCCCAACCATGATGCAGAGATAATTAGAAGGATAAGAAGGGGGTGGAGTGCATACGGTAGACATTCTCAGATAATGAATGGCAGCCTACCATTGTCCCTGAAGAAGAAAGTGTATGACAGCGGCATCTTATATACCGGTACTCACCTACGGGGGAGAAACTTGGAGGCACACTAAGAGGATTCAACTTAAATTGAGAACGACTCAGCGGGCAATGGAGCGGAAGATGATAGGTGTAACATTAAGGGATAAGAGGAAAGCGGAGTGGGTCAGGGAACAAACGCGTGTTATGGACATATTAACAGAAATTAAGGAGAAATGGGCGTGGGCAGGGCATGTAATCCGAAAACAAGATAAGCGTTGGTCATTGAGGGTAACAGAGTGGATCCCCAGAGAAGGCAAGCGTGGCAGAGAGTGGCAGGAACTTAGGCGGGCAGATCAGATCAAGAAGCTTGCGGGTATGAATTGGTTGCAGTTAGCACGGGACCGGGATAATTGAAGAGCTGTTGTAAACCACTATGAAATGGTGATGGAGGAGGGTATGAAATGTTTCTCGTCCTTTCGGCGGGCTTGTCGCTTGCGCTCGGCTAGTGTCACTAAATAAGGGTACAGAGTATCGGCACTCTTTTATCCTATTGTTCCGTGCTTCCGCCACGATCAATGGCCAGTTCGCATTACGTGACATTTGCTTACACGGCGACGGTTGGTGGGCATGGTCATTTTGTTGTTTGTGTGTTTTAGTCAGTCAACTCTGGTAGGCTTAGCTTGTCCTAGTTACAGAAAAAAAATTCCGCAAATGGACGGGACGGATGAGGAAGAACAACAAGACAGGCGCAGGTCTTGTCCTTCCGACGGACGCCCCTAAGCGCAAAAACCCGGTGGTTGCACCGTATGTTCATAGAGTGACACACAACCTGAAAAATGTAGCCAACAGGCACAGAGTGACGGTAGTGTTCTCTGTCCCCCGGAAGTTGGCCAGTCTGTGCACCGAGATCCTGAGAGGATCGGACAACAAAATTACGCCCACCTCCCCTCGCGGGAACCCTGGTGTGATGCAACGCATCTCATGGGGGGTTCCATTGGCGTTTTCCATCGTATTGATTACGCTTATAGCAGGGATTCTCACGCGAAGGGGAGGTGGGCGTAATTTTTCATTTTCCCCATGCAATGCACATGCAGTACACGTATGCTCAGGTACGGTCTTTATAGCAGACGAGAATGAGTGCCTTGTGGTCCGTAAAGTGCACAGTTAGGGGCTCGACGATTGCATCAAGCAATCGTCGAGTACTACGAGAGAGAGCAAGCGTAACGCGGACGACCGTCGACTGAGACCGCCGGAGCGCGGTATGCCGCTTTATATTCACAGCGCCCGAAGGAGAGGAGAGCGCGGAGAGAGAGAGTACTGCACATGCACAGGGCGCGCAGCGCCGCCCACCGGCGCACGGAGTGAGAGCGCGCTGCGCCATCCCGCAGCTGTTTGGGAGAGAGTCTTCGCTATCGGAGAGAGGAGAGGAGGAGAGGCGCAGCTGTGCGAACAACGCCGGACAGACGCAGGAAGGACAGAGGGGCGAGCATGAGATGCGTTGCATCTAAAAAAGACTGCCTGAAGGCACATACTACACCGTATGTGGGTGGCGCAACTGGGGTCGTATACATCTTTCCGCCTACATGCGGGAAGGTATACATTGGCCACACTGGCCGCTGTTTGAACGACCGGCTAAGAGAACACCAGTTGTAGATAAAGAATAAAACTGGCTCGCACCTTCCGCACCACTGCCAGGACTGTGTAAACAAGCCCTGCAAGCCGCAACTGAATAAAACCAAAGTGCTTGGCAGGAGCAAGGAAGAGGTGGCCAGAGAACTGATAGAGGCCTTTTATATATGAAAAAAAAAATGGTGATAACTGCGTTAGCGAAGCGTCCCTATCTTTGTACTGCAATGAATATGAATTTCTGAATGAGTCGTTCTTGTGATTAAACGGATGCGACTGTGCACATGTGCGCATAAGGGTATATAGGTGCGTAGGCTTTTTTCCAATAAATTAGTTGTGAGCTGCGCCTGTCTTGCTGTCCTTCCTCATCCGTCCCATCCATTTGCGCAGTTTTTTTTCCCTGTAACTATGCAACACCAACTAGCCCAACAACATGCTTTGCTTAGCTTGTCCTCCCTGCTCTGCGGCTGCGCGCGACGGTCGTGGTTCCGAATGCGAATCAAAGGAAACGCGTGTAATAGCATTTCAGCAGCAGAAGAGTGTCCGAAGATGCCGTTCTGCTGCATCTTCGGTAGTGTTGTGAACAAACGACCCGGTCGAAGTTAACGGCGAGAACGTAGATGCGGCGGTCTCGCAATACTAGAGAGTTTTAGTATAGCGTTTTAGCTGTAGCGTTAACGTTTTGCGGGCCGCAATCGCGAACGGATAGCGCCTCGTTATGCTACGGTTAGCGTGCCCGCTAACGCTATGGGCGCGCTAAAGTGGTGCTTTCCGCTATACTAAAACTCTCTACTGATAACTGCCAAAATGGCCGCCGTTGCTGACTTGCGTGCCTTCGTAGCGGTACTCTAATACCTTTTCTACTGACACTGCACTCGGCTTCTCTGGAGACAAGTACTGGATCTTGCCTAGCCTAACGCATGCGCCAAGTGTCTTGGGCCTTGGCGCCTTGGCGTTTTTGCCCGTGGAGATGAAATCGTTGGGGGGTAGTGGTATACAGCTTTGCTGTAATAAGGTAACCAATTATTTTATGTTGGTTCATCACAGCTGTCATTTTGCTTTTTTTAGATATATCGGGTAAGACATAGTTGAAGTAGGTTTTCGCAACTACTCACTACAACAGACGACGGTTTGAAGAATAACGCAATCTAGTTGAGAAATTACGGTGAATGGTCACACCTCCCGTGGAGAACGCGCTAACACACCGTGTTGCGGAAAATTACGCATGCCAGAGAACCTCCACTGCTTCTTTATTGTACCGCAATGTCGACACATCCCTCAGTAAGCCATGTTGAAAGTTCTCCTATGGTATTTATATAAAAGATGGGCACGCTGGAGCACTTGAAATCTCATTGGTTAAAGGTTTCCCGCGATACGATTCGCATACAAAAAGAATCAAAACACGCAAACCCTGGCACGGGGCCCATACCTAGGCTAGGAAGTTTCATAGATCGTTACTGACCGGCTTGCTGCCTTTGGCAGCGTTCTGGTGTACAAATGGGCATTCTCCAGGGGATATAACAAAATTGTCCTTTCGGCAAATGCTGCCGACCCTATGGGTAAACACTGAAATATCGATGCATTAGGCGAGCCCCCGGTTGATTGACGTGTCATTCCCACTCTTTGGCGTCAAAAATAAACTATGCCCACCTGTGGGCGCGGACGGGCCACCTGCTCGTTGTGCAGCGAAGCGGCGTTGGGCCGCTCGCCTCTGGCGCCGCTGGGTGACGGTGGCCAATCTCGCCGGCTGGAGCACACATAAAATGAGCGAACATGAGTTAATACGCTCGATAAGCACCGAGCGTGCAGCAAGGTGCTGCACGCTCGGGTATACTTTATTCGCGTATTCGTGCAGCACGGGCTGCAAGTATACGCGAATAAAAGTAATAAAGAAGACTGGACAAGATAGCCGCCGAAATGATTATATGTCCTGAATTTCAGGCATCAAACGACGGTTGAAGGACGGCCGAATGAATTCGTTCAGGAGCAACATAAGAAGGCACTTCAATAAACACCCTTTTGACTTGTGGAAATGTGTTGAAATTTATTGATTTGGTGGGCGCTGCTGATGTCAAGCCTTAGATAAATTTCAACGGAAAAAAGTTCTCCAGAAAATACCTTCGATAAATAAAGGAGTTATCGCGATGAATTTGCCTAAGATATACACTACATACCGCACATAGAAGCCGCTATACAACGGAACTTTACCACAATATTTTTTGTATACACCAAAACCGTCAAATTCGTGCTTGCTGACGGGACAACTTAGAAGAATGTATACTTGAGAGGTGTAGGTGGACAAATATAAAGGACAACGTGCGAGCAATAATTTCTCAGTGGCCATCCTACTTGTCGCAATGCGATCCTCCAAATGAGAAAGCTCATGGGCGTGTGCTTCAAGAATACTCAGACACTGACAGTGGCATAACCCGATGATTTCGGATAAATGCGAGGCCACATCTTCCGTGTTGCAAAAGCTCAGGACATCGGAATTTCACGTGTGCAATGATTGCTCTGATGAAATATGACATTTTTCGCAGAGGCTAAGTACCGTATTACGTCCCATGCCTGGAGCAAACTGCACGAAAAATAGCATAACACTTCAGACAATATCAATGAAAAAATTATTCGTCCCTTTCCTTATCGAAAAGGTAAAGCATACGTAAACACGCAATGCACAACGAAAACTGAGGCCTTCGTCGCTTGTTGTCTTCCGCGTCCGCCTGACGACCTTCGGTGTCCGCAAGAAGACGCTCACGACCACTTTTAGGGCTACGCACACGAGCACGCTCATGATTACGCTCACGAGCCCTAGCCAGCATAACTGCGTGCTCTTCGGCCGAACGAATCCCCCATGGCCTACCCTTAGACCTGAGAACTTGAATTCAGCTCATCATCTTCATCAGAGCTCCTTAAGGTGGGCTTTGCTGCATGGCATTCATCATAGTGCTCTTTGGCCGAAAGAATCACCCGTGGCCTACCCATAGACCTGAGAACGTGCATTTAGGTCAGCGTCATCCTCAGAGCTCCTTAAGCTGGGCTTTGCTGCATGGCGTTCATCATACTGCCCTTTGGCCGAAAGCATAGAGTTTCATACTAATATAAACTTGAGGGAAATCTGGCGCCACTGTCTAGGGGATCCCGCGCTTCAGCGAGCGTTCCGTCACGTACCGGGCAGGCACGTTCCACTTGTCCTTGGCATGGCTCATGAACAGGCTGAAAAGTTGGCGCTGGCTGCGAAAAACCGACACTATTACTGTAGAATGTTCATCAAAATTGCTTTCCTATTATAAAATTGAACCTCCAAAAAGATTAATTTGTCAGTGATTATGTAGAAGATTCATGCATGATGAACAAAAAAAAAATGTTACCCGTTTTGCTTGATTTTGGCTTCGAGACAACAACAAAAAAAAAGCCATATGGCTAGCTAAGCCAAGAAGGCGAGGAACCTCGCTAGCGGCAATGACGCCACCCACGGCGGCCCGCGACTGCAGCGACAGATTTCCCTCTAGAATATATTAGTATGAAACTTTATGGCCGAAAGAATCACCCGTGGCCTACCCATATACCTCCCAACGTAAATGGAACGTAAATTTCTAGGTTTTTCCGTGCCTGTTAGCCGTCCGCTATCAACCGTGCTCATCAAGCGTCCGCGGAAGTACGTCATCGATGCTAACTGGAAACTACAGGTGAGGCACAGATTCCAGGGCCCGCCCGAATCTGGAGAACATAGCAGCGACCACTAGAATGTGGAATGGAGGACAATGAACTTCACTGCGCCGCGCCTGCGCAGTGAAGTTCGTTCTACACGCACGGGTAGTCGCACGCTCGGCAGACACGGCCGCCAGCTAGCCGTGCCCGCTTCTTACGCCATCACCAAAACTACTAACGCCATCACCTGATCCTGAAGAACGAAAGAACGTCTCTCTCTCTCTCTCTCTCTCTCTCTCTGAAATATATTGAGAACGTCTCTTCATCCTGCGCCTAGGAACACCATCCTTCCCCGTGCCACGCGGGAATCTCAACGCCGAATAATCGCGAACTCTGCGCAGGGTGACATATATCCACTAGTATAGATGAGCGAAGATGTTAAGTACAAAACGCGCGACATTAACCCTTAACTCTGCTAAATAAGGGAATGCACCCACTCCCCTTACGCAACCTGGTCATATTGAAGGATATGCTCAGGGGTCAACGACTCAAACATTGCGCATTACACTTACATCGGCACATGCGCGGCTGTCCTGACCAACTTGTCACCTCAAGATCAGCGTCAGCTGATGCTGGGGCCAAGGACTCCGGGTTCCACCCTTGTAGTCTATCTTCTCTTTACCCCGTTTCCCCAAACTTCCTTTAAATCTAACTCAAGAAAGCTTCTTCCTTCTCCTCCCCCCCCCCTCTCTCTGTCTCTCTCAGCGTGTGTGTTATAAAAAACCAATACGTTTAGTCAGACAACGACGCTAGAGAATAAACGCTTAAGAAACACTGACACTATCACCTTCTTGCTGAAACTGACCGACACACCGCAGCCGCAACCTTTCACCTCCATATCTTCGGCCAGAAAAGCGTAAATGGCCTCTGCCTCCTCTGTGGTGCACATTAAACTTTTTTACACCCTTTTAGCCAAAAAGGGCGTAGCATAGGTGGAAAAAGGGTGTTGGGAGGCCTTTACACCCTTTTTCTTGAGTCTCAACACCCTTTTTCTAGCTCTACGCCCTTTTTGTTTGAAAATAAGGGTGTTGATCAACTTCACCACCGTTGGTTTTTCTTAGGGTGTTGAAAGGGTGTGGAAAAGGTGTTCAGCTGTTCATTGAATAAGGCCATGTTCGGATGCATAATAGCACTGTAAAGAAGAAGACATCCCCTCATAAACTCCTCTACTCGCAAGAAATTTCCAAACGCAAAAATAATTGCTCTTATGCAATGATCGCTCGTTTCCTTATTGGGTACACCTCATGCCCCAAGTTTAGCTTTGGCACGTGAAACACATATTTGAACCTTGAAAATTAAAAAGACTGCAGTCGTGCGGCGAAAGGGATGCTTACGAACTGCAACACGCTTGGCTTTCTGTAGGTTGTTGAAACGGTGTGAAATAGGTGTTCAGTTGCAAAAAAAGAACAGCGGAGCTGCGGGTCGACCTAGTTTCTTCCGGTGTTGCTAGGTTTTGTTATGTTTGCTAAGGTTTACAATGTTCTTGCTAATCCAGGATGACCGCTCAGGGATGAGGCCCAATTTAACCGGATTTTACAAGGCTGTTCCAGTGTGCCCGCCTTCCCCCCCCCCTCCCCATTTCCAGGAGATCCAAGAGGGAAACAAGGTAGGTCGGCCCCCAGCGTCGCTGTTTCTCCAGCCTTGCACCACTATTGCAAGCTGCCAAAATTTTTTTACCTTTTAGAATCCAAAAAAGACTAGTACCTCTGAAATGGTACAGTAAGAGGTGCGGATACGCATACGCCCCTTGTGCTCACACTCTAACAAGCTCGAAAGCCGACTTCACTGTCATAATACCCTATCTGCGGTGGTGCACCCTTTACAGGCGCCCCAGTTCTTTCTTTGTATTTTTTTGGTAATGCTGCCGAAACTACCTCCTGAAGCTTAAAGAGCTTCACTGGTAATAAATTATGCCAATTCATATTGCTGTAAACATCCTGAGGCACAACCCCCCCCCCCCCCCCGCCCGCTTGTAGAGAATGTTCAGTCCACCCGTGTAAACAGGTACAAAATGCCTCCAAAATTGGAGGTCTCCCCACCTTTTTTCTTCGTTGGCGGTCTTTTCTTACACCCTTTTTTTCTTTACGCCCTGTTTCTTAGTTTCGAACACCCTAATTTGTAGCTTTACACCCTTCTGGGAAAGAGGGTGTTGAAATAATGAACACCCTTTTTGAAGGGTGTTGAGGTGGCAGGGAAGATTTGTATGGTATTTAATAAAATTCTTTAAGTTACGGATCAGAAAAACTACCGCGTAATTAAAAAGTTTTTGCAAATCCACGTGCTGATTTGTATATTCTCGTAGTAAAATCCATACTTCCAAAATTAGCGCTAAAATATCAGTTTTTTGCGACAAGCCCACCGACTCCATCTGGGGGCTTTCCTCTGCTGGGTATAAAAGCAAGAACAGCACATGTATTGCTCAGTAAGTATGCACGCCCTGTACCGCTAGCATCCCGTGTTCCAACTGTAACTTGTACGTATGGGCTGTTTGTGTTGAATGCTGCGCGCTCCGCCGTTTGACATTGCCTCTGCGCATGCCATCACCTCACAAAAAGGGTGTGAGACTCAACACCCTTTTTTTAGGGTGTTGAGCATCCTCAACACCCTTTTTTAAAGGTGTTGAGCTCAACACCTTTTTTTCATCCATACACCCTTTTTTTGCCAAAACACCTTTTAAGGGTGTTAGCCATGGGACAAGATTTTTACACCCTTTTCGGCCCAAAAGGGTGTAAAAAAGTTTAGTGTGGCATGCAGTGATTAAAAATCATTGCGGCTACTCTAGCTCTCGTCGCTAAACTTCAGTTGTTGGAAAGCATAAACGGTGTTCGTGCATCTTCGAATGCACGAACTCGAATTACAAAACGCTCTCTCTACGCCGAAGTAACGCCATACCGTCATACATCTTAAGACATAAACGTAGATGTCCCCTGCAACAGTTTTCCTTTCCCTATGTGTTTTATATATGTACCATTGTTACTTTCTCTACTATACCCCTATTCTTATCTCCATGTACTCTTCCCCTCCAACTCACCTTCCACACACCAGCAAGCGTTCTGTCCCCGCCACTAGGCGAGACAATTTACGCCTGCTGGTGGACCTTCCGCTATTCCTAATGAACAATAAATACATAAATACATCATCATCATCGTAGCTCCTTAAGGTGGTCTTTACTATGGCGCTTAGCATACAGCTCTTCGACCGAACAAATCACCCGTGACCTACACATAGGCCTGCGAACGTAAATTCATTTCATCATCTTCATCAGAACTCCTTCTGGTGGGCTTTACTGACGGGGTTTAGCATGCAGGTCTTCTGCCGAACAAATCACCCGTGGCCTACCCACAGGCCTGGGAACGTAAACTCAGGGCGTCATCATCATAGCTCCTTAAGGCGGGCTTTGCTGCATGTCGTTTAACATGCAGCTCTGCGGCAGGACAAATCGCCCGTCCACTGACCATTGCCCGAACTTGAATTACATGCATCATCATCATCACCGTCATCATCGTCATCATCATCAGCACCATCAGGGCTTCTTTGGTTAAGATATCAGCAAATGGTGCGAATTTCGGTCGCAATTTGGGTTTGCAGTTGAGGTTAATCCAAAGTCAAAGGAGACAGGGAACTTCTACAAATCACGGTAGTCCTGCTACAGAGAAGCAACAGAAATGCGCTAACCCCAATTTTGGGACTCGGTCAGCATAGAACGATACTTTCATTTCTAGTAAGATCTACGCAGCTTGTGAGACCTTCTGATTCTGCAGTAATGGTGAAACTGTCACATCTAAATGACGTAGCGTTTGTTGGTTTAAATGGATACACGAATGAGTAAGCCGCTTTCTATATAGCTCATATTAACCACTTTTCCTAACTTGATCCAGGTTCCTTGCAGTAAGCATGCCTGCTTTCGGTTATTGACCCCTCAAGTGAACACACCAATTTTCTTGGCAGGCTCATGTGGCACAGACCACTTATTTCTGCGTCCTTGAGGACCCACGCAGTTCCATTGGGAGCTCATCCTAAGGCCTGAGCCTGAGATAGAAGTCTGAGAAAAGGTAGAGATATCGGATAGCGTTAACGCAATGCGTTTAGACTGCTGCGAGTGCTCGTTTTATCGCTATACAAAACCCACAGTTCCAAACAAAGCCCCCTCTCGATGTGTCCTCAACTACGCACAACCGCAGCTAGAACTTTAACTTGAAAAGGCTGCAATTCAATTTTACACAATCGCCAAGATAGCGTGAAAAAATTGGCGGGTCCCTTCGGGGGAGAGGAGTCGCTTCTATGCACAGAGTAAACGGCACCTATTGCCACATACAGGGTGGTGTAATCCATGGGATTCGGTACACGAATGTTTTATTTTGACGGGTAGTTTGAAAACTTTCCTAAACGGCCCGGATTCCGGTGTAAAAGAATTAGTAGTTGATCGGAACGGAAAATAAAACAGGGAAAGAAAATGACTACAAAGCCTTCTGCGAAGTACACACGCCACTATAATATCGATGGACGCTGAAATAGTGCTTACGAAGACGGTAGTTTTAGTGAGAAAGCTACAGTACCGGTGGCACGAATCACTTAATAAATAAGAAATGCAACACCTAATGTGCACAATTCAGCGTCGGCTTCCGCACCCTCTGTATCTGATGTAATCATGAACAGATAAAACGCGAACACAAAAATATCAATCATAACTGACAAATTGCGCCACTTCTTTCCATGCAAGTTGAATTATCGCATGGGTCGGTTACCGTAAATGAAGGATAATAAGCCCTTTTTGAACATATCCTTACTACGCAAATATGTAACGTCGACGAGACCCAATCATCAATTTAGAGCGTTCAGGTTTGTACTTTCGTTTCCCAATTTCGTTTGAGCATGACTGTATTTCATAATTCGGTTATAAAACATGGGCAGACGACATGGGCAGACGACCCCTCAGTATGGCGTGACTCGTTTTTTTCACGTCGTGTTGGCTCTGATACCTACAGCTGATGGGCTTTTATTCTGACTGAAAAAAAAAAAACAACAACCTCTAATTCGAGGTTTACGTACAGCATTATGCCCTGCAGCTGCCTCTGCAAATGATGATGTGTTCAACGCATTCAGATGGTAACGTCGTTCGCGTTGTGTTCTCCCCCTGTCCCTTTCGGGGAGTTATTTCCAAAGACTTGCCTGCTCGGGGCGACCTGGGTCCAAGCCCGGTGGAGGGAACGGCCCGAGCACCGAGGGGCCATGGGGGTTCACGGGTGGCGCGACCCCACACGGCCACGTAGCGGTACAGTCGGATCCACCAGAGGACAGGGCACGGTTTTGCGCGTTAGCGAGAGCGTCCGTCGCGCCTGGGGAACGCCGCGACAAAATTATGCTCAAGGACTCTGCTGCAGTTTACGGTTAAGCAACCGCAACTCGGATGCCGCAGCCAACTGAGCTCAACATGAATAGGCGGCTCGGATGTTCCAGAGGCACTGGCCACTGCGAACCAGCGCGGTGCCAACGCGGAATCTCCTGCTCTCCCCACGTGACGCGAAAGCACGAGACATCACGCAGCGGTGGCAAGCGCGCGACACGATGACGATGGCGACGACGACGACGATGCTCCAGATTAAGTCGGAAGGGTTTTAGATGCGACTGCATTTTTTTCACTCGCCTTGTCCCTCCATACGGCGTCGTTGTCCGTCCACACCCCTCCCCCATTCTCCTCGCCGCGCGAGCTGCGCTCTCCGCCGCTCACCCCCTCT
Source organism: Haemaphysalis longicornis (assembly GCF_048455015.1). Classification (NCBI taxonomy): domain Eukaryota; kingdom Metazoa; phylum Arthropoda; class Arachnida; order Ixodida; family Ixodidae; genus Haemaphysalis; species Haemaphysalis longicornis. Next base: position 240,690,421 of record NW_027526203.1, on the reverse strand, counting down.
CCTCTCTGATAGCGAACGCCCTCTCGCGAGGGGCATTGTATTGGATTCGATTGGCTTGGCTTGGCTTGGATTGGATTGGATTGGATTAAAGTGGATTGTGTTGCGTCATAGCCGCGCCACGTTGCGTCATAACCACGGCAGGGGGTTCACGGCACGTTTCACGCGATGGGAGAATCAACCTAACGGAAACAACAACGGAACCCCCTATGCGTCGCATCTACACAGGGGTTCCCGCGAGGGGAGGTGGGAGTAATTTTTTCTGTCTAAGCGGTGCTATAGACTAGCGTAGAAGGTACGCCGAGAAGCTTGTTGCGGCAACGAACAGGGAAGCGACGAAGACGAGCTTCCGCCACCACCACGCTGGCATTGTAGTTGTTTTTTAGTCGGATTCGCCAAAAGAATTGAATTCAACCGTTGTTTACCAACTCCGTTATTGAGTACGGTAAATTTTATGGGTCACCATCATCATCGTCACCGTCGTCGTCGTCGTCACCGCGGACGCCGACACCGGCGGCCATTTGCCGAATGTCCTCTCTTTCATCTATCTCCTGTATAGAAAATGTGCCTTTTTTCTGGCCCTATCGCACCTTAGGGCACAGTAGGGTCGCTCACCCACAGAAACCATACTTTGGCTTTCTTATCTCAGCTGTTTCTACTATAAATATTAATTTCGAAGCGCTAGGAGGGTCGCCCACAAGAAATCCGTGCGCCTGCGTTTGACCAAACAACATGGGAAAGGGAATAGTAGTAGCGCGCGTGTGCCTGCAGGGTTGAACGAACAGCGCAGCGAAAAGGTTGGGGGGTTATGTGAGTATTCGTAGCTCCTGCGCAGTGGATTGAGTGCGCCGGACTTCAGGTTCGTGGCTTGCCGCGTTGGTGTTCATGCGCATGCCACAAATGTGCGACAGAAGAATTGACGTGCCGATACGGGGAGAAAGCGCGATAGGCGCAGAAAAAACAATCGAGATGAGGAGTAGGCATGGTTGCCAAGTTGCATCCAAGGACGCCCTTCGCCGCTCTCCCATTAAGTGCGGTGCAAATACACACGAAAAGAGATACAACACGGTAATTTGTGCCGAGTGTGATGCACGCACGCCACGGACAAGACGCAAGAACCCTCTGGTCCCGCTTTGCGACGCAGTGGCATGAACTAAATCATGCGTGTTTGCACACCTAGAAAGAATCAGCATCGCATTGGGCCTCATATTACGCGTGCACCCGACTATACAAGACCATAATATATACGTGGAATCGCATACAAGTACGGCTTGCTGACGGCAACAGGGTCGCACGCTTTAATGCATCGGTGCAACCCGTGCAACGTACCATCATGGCCATCTCCTCCCCTGATGTTGGGAGCACCACAGCGCCGCAATCCAGTGGTGTTTTCTCGTGAAACCTTAAACCTTGTACGCGTTACTACTAACGTAATATGATTTATTTCAAGACCGATTTTTAAGCGGGGGAAAGCACGACGAAAATTCGGCTATAAATTTCCGTGCCATGTTTTGCCTCCCACAAAACCACACACTCAGCCGGCGTCAAACCTCGTGCAACATCAGGTGGACGACCTTCATATCAGTTTTGCTACTGCCATGTGTATTATGCATCGTGTATATACGTCCATTTTCCTGTTGCTATAATTACTTTTTGGAGCCCCAGGAACTATGGACAAATAAAATAAATAGTTTAAAGAACCCGTATCCTTTATTCCGTAGCTCTTTTCACGTCATTACATCTTAAGGGGAACTTACCTGAGGACAGTCCTGTGGCTTACTAATTCACAACACACGGGCTTAAACCTCATTGTGTACCAATAAAAATAAGTTTACAAATCCATGCAAATTATCCAAATGGCCTTTAGAAATATATCGCTTTTTTAATTATACAAATAATAAGCAAGAAACCCATTTTGATTTAGCTAGTTTTCACAAGATGGCGCTAGGTGTCTATAAAAGAAGAGACTTGTTTTTTATTTCAGTACAAAACTGACATATCTCTAAAATAGGTGAACTAGGCCCCTGTAAACATTTGTAAGCGTTTGTAAGACTTTTCGTATTCGTGCACAATTGTTTTTAAGCCTGGGGGTCATGAAGTAGTAAATCCTATTGGAATGTTAACAGGCGAGTCCCCCTTAACCGGGGTAACGGATTCGCCTTTAAGGCACTTTAAAAAAAAACGGCAAACAACCCCTGGTATTTTTTGTTCCTCCTTTTTGCAGCAAAAAATCTGCATTGACAAAAATCCTAAGGACTGATATCGGAATTCTGAGTCAGATGTCTTGACTCATTTTGGTATAATATATATATATATATATATATATAGTCTGGAAAGATAAAAACTCACACAGAGCGCGAAAAAATAAGGTTAGTAGAGACAGACACACGAGAAAGACGTAGAAAATAAAAATAAGTTTACTGACGTTTCAGAAAGAGGACTTCCTTTCTTCAGAGTACAGAAAAAGTTGGTTGCAGGGTTATATATTATACAGAAAATGTAGCAAGGGCGAGGGTAAGGGAAGGGAGAGTTTGTACAATCGGATCATGGTTGGTGGGCAGCAAAAGAATGAGAGAAGTGAAAAAGGGAGGGAAAAGAGAAAAAAATATATATAAAAAGGATAACAACAACCCACAGTCACGCAAAAAGGTGTCTTCGCAAAAAAGTGTTTTCTGCGCCGACGAAGTGACTAGGACTCCAAAAACCCGGTAATGCAGTTTCCTACCCAGTGTCAAAACAGTTCTCAAAATTAAGAAAGATCACTGAAAAACGCATACGTTCCCAATTGCACGTTTCCGCACTTTCACAGTATTTGTCTGCCGAGGTAGCTCCAATGAGTTTGAGGGTTAGGCTGAGACCTGCAACTGCCGAACTCTCCCCATCCAACATGACGAAGTGGCAACAGGTACTAGACAACGCATCCTTGCAATTAACGCAGATAGTTCTAAATCACTACGAGAATATGTCCCATTCCCTCCGCCGGGAAGAAGAAATTCTTAGTAAAGAGCTAAGCGAAAGAGAATCAGGCCTTCTTCGCAGTTACGAATCCATAAAGGCATCCGCCATATCCGAAACAAAAGTCCGTAAATTTTCCCGAGATAATATTCCCAGCGATGACTACACCCGTAAGAATAAAGTTAGCCCCTCTACTAATGGCTGTTCATTATCTGGGAATGCACATGAAAATCGCCCCTTTAACGCGATTAATTCGCCAAATACTGACCATTCACCAGCTCACATTAGCGCCGGTACTAGTCAGTCTGCCAACGCAAATCCAAATTTTTATCCCCCCTTCTGTCAGCTCTCCCCAGGCTATCAACGCTAACAAAAATCTCACTGGAAATGTGATGAACCTCTCTAGTATTACCCTGTCACCAGATCAGATGAGCGCCCTGTCAAAAGGTCTGAATTTTTGCCCGGCAACTGGCGGTTTCGACGAATTTCAACTTTTTAAAGACTTCGATAACTTCGCGAGAAATATGAGACTGCGAGAGTGCTTCCATTACCGTCTACCAACCGACGAAGCCCGAACTGCATTACCTACCCATAAGCACTGGACCCCTTCCACGCAAAGCGATAGATGCCTCGACATGTACATTAAAGCCATTCATCGCGATGTACGAGCAGCATACCAAAAGCAAATCTTTTTCCGCCGTAACATCACAAGCAAGGAAAAGAAAGCCCTGGAAGAACTCGCAGGTTGCCCCGAAATAGTAATCAAACCGGCCGATAAAGGAGGCGCCATCGTGATCCTCGACAAAGCTGACTATGTCAACGAGGCTCATAGACAACTATCAGAATCTACGTTCTACAGAGTACTCCCTAGTGAACCCACTAATGATTATGAGCAAATTCTCAAAGATAAACTCACTGAGCTTGTTCAAAATCAGGAAATAACTGAAACAACTGCCCGTTCTCTTCTTCCCTTAAGCCCAGTAGCAGGTAGATTCTACCATCTCCCTAAGATTTATAAAAATAACAACCCAGATCGCCCCATTGTTTCTGGCATTGGTACTGTCACCGAGAACCTCTCGCGCTATGTCGACTCTCTCATTCGCGACATTCCCCCCAGCTTTCCATCCTTCATTAAGGATACAAATGATTTTCTCTCGGATACCAAACACGCAAGATCCCCAGGAAGGCTTCTCAGGTAGTAGCAATGGCCCGTAACCACAAGTCGAAGCAAAGAACAACAATATGGCAGTGGAACTGCAGGAGTATTAAACCTAAAGTCGGATCCCTGCAGCAGTATATAGGAACCGTCAGTATTCTACCAGACGTAATTGCGCTCCAAGAAACCAATGCACCGGTCAAACTACCGGGCTGTATACATGACTCACGGAGATTCCCAAATCAATAATTCAGCTACACTCATCAAAAAAGAAATCACAGCCATACAGCATTCGTTAACCCAGCATGAACAAATCGGAGTGCTGTCCGAACTGATCCCCAGAAAAACAGGAAGAGCCCAGAGCCTGTTCGTTCTCAACGTGTACTGTCGCCCCAAGAGGAAACAGGCGGGGATAAAGCAAATAATTCAACAGGCGGTGCGAGTAGCGGCTGATAACCCGCTCATCATTGTAGGCGACTTCAACGCCGCTCACCCACTGTGGGGATACGGTTACACCAATAAAAGAGGCACAGAACTCAGCCTTGCCATGGAGGAAGAAGACCTCACCCTGGTCACTGACCACTTGGTCCCCACACGAATGGGTAACAGCGTCACCAGGGATACTTGCCCTGACCTCACGTTAGTCAAGAATATTAGTGAGGTCAGCTGGACCAACACAGGTGAAAACCTAGGCTCTGACCATGATATCATATCCACAGTCATCCTAGGTCCCGAGTACCGAGCCCACCTAGGTGAGGCCAAAATCACTGATTGGCACAAATTTCGTGAACGCCGGGAAGCCCAAGAATTATCTTGCGAGATTACAAACATACAGGAATGGGCCAGAGGAGTACGGGAGGACATGAGATCCACGACCCAGAAAGTAAAGACCACCACGCAAGTGCCTAGCGTCGATCCCAAGCTGCTTCACTTATGGGAGGCAAGAAGAGGACTGATCCGCAGGTGGAAAAGACAACGCCACAACAGAAAGTTGAAAAAGCGCATAGCCGGACTCACCGCGGAAGCGACGAAATACGCAGCACAGCTGAGTCGAGAGAATTGGCTCTCCCTTTGCGATGGTCTAAAGGGGACTCTCAGTAGCTCGAAGACGTGGAGGCTGCTGAGATATTTGATAGACCCGGCCAACAGCAAAGGCCAATCTCGCCGCACAATGACGACGGTTCTGCACTCATTTCCCGGGACGCAGTCAGAGCTACTAAAGAAATTGCAGGACAAATACTTGCCACCATCCCCTGTTACGCCTATCTCAGACTACACGGGAAGGCCAAATCCTGATTTGGACAGGGACATACAGCTATGCGAAGTGGAAGCTGCAATGGCAAAGCTTAGACGCAACACCACTCCGGGACGAGATGAGATTACCAACAAAGCGCTAGCAAACCTCGAGCCTTCCTCGGTGACTGCTCTCACCGCATACATGAACACCTGCAGGAAGAGCGGAACCCTCCCACCGGAATGGAAGACCGCAGAAGTGCGATTCATTCCCAAACCTGGCAAGGAACCACACATTGAAAACCTCCGTCCCATCTCTTTGACTTCTTGCGTGGGGAAGCTCATGGAACAATGCAGAAATACCTAGAAAGCACCGGAAAACTGCCATCAACCATGTTTGGCTTTAGGCCGCATCTTTCAACTCATGATATCCTAGCTCTTACAACTGAAAGAAGATATCATGATGCAAGCCAACAGCAACACGCCAAAAGCCATACTGGCCCTCGACCTAAAGGGGGCATTTGATAATGTCACCCACCAGGCTATCTTAGTAAACCTCAATGGTCTAGACTGTGGGAACCGGACTTACAACTATGTCCGAGACTTTCTGTCAGGACGGAAAGCCGTTATCAAGATCGGAGACATTGCGTCGGACCCCATCGACCTCGGTGGGAGGGGTACGCCACAAGGAGCGGTTCTGTCACCCCTACTGTTCAATATCGCCCTTATTGGCCTCCCCGCTAAACTAGGGGTCATACCAGATCTGCACCATGGCTTGTACGCCGGCGATATAACGGTGTGGACTGGAAAGGGCTCGGTGGGGGAAATGCAGGACCGCTTACAACTTGCCGTCGATTAGTCAATGAATACGCGAAGAGCTGTGGCCTCTCTTGCTCACCGCAAAAATCAGAGCTCCTCATGGTGCACAGGGGAAGGCGGCAAGCCCCAAGCATCGATCGAGATCATCTTGGATGGCGATACCATCAGGCCTTCCCGTCAGATCAAGATCTTGGGAATGTTCTTCCAGGCAGGCCAGCAGGAACACAGTTCTTATCAGCCGGCTCAAGCGCACTACCGCACAAGTCACACATATGCTCCGAAGAATAACGACAAAGTCTACGGGCATGAAAGAGGCGGACACACTTCGGCTCGTTGAGGCCTTTGTGATGTCCCGACTGGCTTACACCCTTCCATATGCCATACTCAATAAGACTGAAACAGCTAAATTGGACGCATTAATCAGAAAGGCATATAAGCAGGCTCTGGGCCTCCCAGTAAGCACCTCGAATGAAAAACGTTTAAAACTGGGTATTCACAACACAGTGGCTGAAATCATCGAGGCTCATCTATCAAACCAGCGACAAAGATTGGGGTCAAGTATTACTGGGAGAAGCCTCCTAGGCAGACTAGGAATGACGTCCCCTGAAGAGGTACAGTATCGGGATATGCCAATCGAACTGCGAGAGAAGATTGCAGTAGCGCCAATACCGCGCAACATGCATCCAGTACATCATGCAGGCAGAAGAGAGGCAAGAGCTCGTGCAATCGGAAGGGTCAATGACAACAGGGCCACCACGGTCTATACAGATGTGGCTGACTACGCCAGAAGGGGATCGATGACCGCTGTTGTGACAACCGCAACGTCGCATATTACCAGCATTACCCTACCCTGCACGACCACTGACCAAGCAGAAGAGGCTGCCATTGCCCTGGCCATCTCTCAGACCACCGCAGATACAGTTGTCACAGATTCCCAACAGGCATGCCGAAATTACCTGCATGGAAGAATATCCAAATGTGCCTTAAATATTCTTCTTCAACGTCCGCTTCACCGACGAGTCAAAATACTCTGGACTCCAGCCCATTCGATCCTCCAGGGCAACAACACCGCCCATAATACTGCCCGAGAGCTATCCCGCCGGGCACCACGAGGGATAGAGGCTGCGAGCCCATTGCTCACCTACCACGAGATCAGTCAGCATTACAGGCTCGAGCGCAGGATTTACCCCCCGGCCCACGAATCCTTAACGAAAGCCCAGGAAAGAATACTTAGGCTGCTTCAAACGAATACGTTTCCCCACTTGACGAAATTGCGCCTAATGTACCCAACCCAGTACTCCGCTCTGTGTCAGTTTTGTGGCGAACCTGGCACGCTCTACCATATGGTGTGGGGTTGTCAGAAAAATTCCAAGTTGGACAGAATTTCTCGTCCGTCTTATGAGCAGTGGGAGAGCGTGTTGTCCAGTTCCAGTCCGGAAGACCAGCTTCGGTTGGTTGAAAGGGCTGTCGCAGCTGGCCCCATGAATGGGGTCCTGAAATGTGGACACCACTCCACATTTTTTTTTGCTAATAAAGAAGTTTATTCTCTCTCTCTCTCTCTCTCTCTCTCTCTCTCTCTCTCGGATATTATGAAGATAGAAATTCCTAACAACTGTTTACTTGTTACCCTGGATGTCGTGTCGCTATACACTAACATTCCGCATGCAGATGGAATCACCGCTATATCATGTGCGTATGAGCGGTCGGCGGGTGACAAACCTATCGATTTTCTCACCCTTGAAACTTTCCTTCACCTTATCCTTGAACTTAACAATTTTGAGTTTGATGGTGTCAATTACGTGCAAGTCAGCAGAACGTCAATGGGCACCAAAATCGGGCCCAACTACGCGAATATCTTTATGGGATGTCTAGAGTCAAACTTCCTCGAAACCCAAAATTTGAAGCCACTGTACTACAAAAGGTATATAGATGATATATTCATGATATGGCAGCACGGTGAAATGGAACTTCTTGCGTTTATTGAGGCTTTTAATCTTGCGCATCCTACTATCTCCCTCTCTCATTCATACTCTACGCACAGCATAAATGTCCTGGATGTTACTTTCACAGTTTCTCAGGGCAGGCTTCAGACTAATCTCTATAGGAAACCTACGGACACGCGCCAGTATTTGCATTTCCACAGCAGCCATGTCAGGCACTGCAAGACTGCAATACCTTACAGCCAATCCCACCGTTTTCGGCGAATCTGCACAAGCCAGGCGGATTTCGATTCTAACTGCAGAGAACGTAAAACCACGCTCTTGAATAAAAAATACCCAGAGCAGGTGATCGATGACGCGATTACACGAGCTAACCAGTTGAACCGCACCGACATTCTCTGTAAAAAAGCTCCAAAACCCAATCCACAAACAAGCCTCGTTTTGACCCATTCGGCCTCTTCTCCGAAAGTTGCATCCATACTAAGGAAACATCACAATATCCTTGTATAAAGTGAACGCCTAAAAAGAATGTTTCCCGAGCCGCCACGCGTTCTTTATAGACGCAGCAAAAATTTGGGCGACGTTCTCACCAGATCCAGCATCAGCCGACCACAGACTACTGGTTGCATGCCCTGTAACAAACCACGGTGTAAGGTATGTCCACAAATGACCACCACACAGCGCACCGCCAGCACAGCTTCAAACTATTATGTTAATGTAAAAGGGAACTTTAACTGCGATTCCGCCAACATCGTATACCTGCTAGAATGCACCCTGTGCGGCAAATAATACATCGGCCAGACTGAAACACCCTTTCGTATCAGGTTTAACAATCACCGTTCTCCCGCAAAAACCTGCCCTTCTTTGCCTCTATCAAAGCATGTTAACACTCCTGGTCATTCTTTTGAACAACTGAAGGCCACAATTCTTGAATCTAGTTTTAAAACGCATCACGATCGCGAGGTTCGGGAGTCCTACCTCATCTATAAGTTTAAGTCAGCGTCGTTTGGCATCAATGAAAGTTGTGGGAAATTGACGTGTCTTTCCTCCGATTAAAATTTCGGATGCATTTCTCAGGCTAGTGCTATGCCTGTTCATTTCTTTCCCTCGATAATATTCTCCCATCAGTTGGCGAGCCTCCGTAGATGGTTATGTTTCGTGCTAACACCGCGTTTTTTAGCACAATGGCTTCACTAAACCAAATGACAAGTAAGTCTGGACATGTTCTGGGTAGAAGGCTGCGGTACCATTGTTAGCTTTGACACTCTCACCTTGTAATCAATTTGTGCACGCGAGCGTGATTGCTTTCCTCTCCCCTATCTTTTTTGTATTGCTGTTTTCTATATTCGTTGCTGACCCCCTCGGTGTTCCCTGAACTAGTACCATGCGCCGCCAGATGCATACCGCCCGGTGCCCCGTCATACGCGTGCACCTGCCTTCAGTTTTCTCCGTCCAATATCGCTCACATCCTGCGTGGGCAAGGTACTGGAGCGCGTCATACTAGCGGGCTGGCAAGAATATCTCGAAAACAACGACCTTTACGGTATAGCAGCACCTCGGACTTACTCGGTGAGCATCTGAGGCCGGTGCCCTCGAGGCTTTCCCCGACCGTCCGTACCGCCCGCTGAAGCGCCTCTTCTACTCGAGCGCCGCTGCCGCCCTCGACCCACAACGTGATGTCGTCGGCATATATGGTGTGCCCGACGTGCTCCACCTCTGCGAGTCTACTGGCGACCTCGATCATGACTAGGTTGAATAGGAGCGGCGAGATCACCGACCCTTGAGGGGTGCCTCGGCTGCCGTTCTCTTTGGCGTCCGTTGCGAGATCCCCCGCAACGATTTCTGCCGTTCGGCCCGTGAGAAAGCTCCCTATGTACTCGTGGGTCCGCTTGCCCATGTTCAACTTAGACTTGGCTCAGGATCGCCGAGTGGTGGACATTGTCGAAGGCCCCCTGTAGATCCAGGCCCATGACGGCCCTTGAGTCTCGGGTGTCCCTGTCGACAATGAGGTGCTTCAGTTGTATCATGGCGTCCTGCGTGCACAAGTGCTGCCGGAATCCGATCATACTGTCGGGGTAAAGGCAGTGTTGTACGGAACGGCGTTCCAAGGAACGGCGTTCCTGGAACTGGTTCCTTTTTGGAGGAACGGAGGAACGCCACCATTACATTAAGGGTCGGTGGAACTGTAACGGTAACTCGTTAGGTTTTTGAAGGAACGGCAGGAACGGCGTTCCTTTTGCAAACGTACGTTACATCACTAGGAATTGGCTGTTTTTGATGCCAAGGCTCGACTACAAAAATCCACAAGTCACTTCTATGTTTTCCCGCCCTTCAGCGGAACGTGATTCCTCGAAGACCAAAGGCAGAAGAATAACCATGCAGTGCGCCACAGCTTGTGCTTGCTTTCATGCCGATTGAGCTTACGTGGCGCTCGACGGGTGAATAGCGCAGCCATGAGAATGCTTTTCACCTTTCATAGTTTGTCTGGGGATGCCAGGATGCGCGTCTGGCCGTTCCCTGCCGGAGAAAGGTTTCTAAGTTCGAGCGGCACTGCAGGTACTTCGTGAAACCACCGTATATTGTCAGGGTAATTACCGCATTAGTGCGCGCAAGCCGCGGGTGCGTTGTTGTCGAAGGAGCTGCTCTCGCTGTGAGGTCATTTGAAGGATCACCGGGATTTCAGGGTCACCGGGAATTGTTCGGGATTGCAGGTTTGGACCCCTCAAAGGAAAGCGCGAGCTCGTTGTCGCCAGTTGCTTAACCTCACGGTTTAGGCCATCATGGATCCCAGACAGTTCTATGCGAGACAAGGCGACCAACGACATAAACAAAGAACTGGCTGCGGTGACCAAGCCATCCAGCGCATTTTTTGCCACCCGTGTGCGCCTGGGGATTTCTTTTCATTTGGGCAGCAAACCCTTCCAGCCGAGGCACTGCAGGATGAGCTGTCGCGGTACCTGCTGGTATCAGTTGACCACCCGATGTCGCAAATGAAGAACTTCGAGGGACTGAACCAACTTTTCTTCAAGTACAACACGTCAGTACCCTCAAGCGCTTCCGTGGATTGGCTTTTTAACCTCGCCAACGAAGTGTTGACGAAAAAACGGGGTTGTCTATTTGAGTCCAACATCGGGATGAAACTCTTGCTGAGTTCAAACAAGGGACTCTACTTAGTCGCGACTATGCATTCGGACATTTTTTCCCACTAATTATTTTCACATTTTTATTCATTCTACTTTTTTTCTCTTCTGCCATATCCTGTAACTTTTTTATATACTTAACTTTTTTCTGCTTGAAGAACCAAAGAATCTGTCGTTTCTCTACCACGACACGTGTTTTCTTGTTCTTTTATTACTTTTTATTGATTTGTGCTTGTTTCGGTCGTTTCTGTACCACGGCACGTGTTTTCTTGTTTTTGTAGCTACTTTTTATTTATTTGTGCTTGTTTCTTTTAATTTATAGTGTCGCACTTTGTGTCCTATTGTACTTTGTTATAGTGTAAATGTGCTTTACGCTCGTGATTAGGCTCCATGTTATTTCCTGTGCTTTTCCCTTATGCGTATTTCCAACCATTGCAACTGATTCGTGCGTCGCGTCCACATACTTGGCTATCTTTGGTTGTTTCCTTTATTTACTATCTTGACGGTGTTCGGCATACTTTGTAATTCTTGTGCGTAGATTTTGTGTGTGGCTACACTGTTGGCTTTTGTTTTTGTTTTTTTCTTGTCATCGTATTCTGACCTAAACTTGGATTGCAAACCTCGCAGTCATTACTTGTTCTGCTGTGTTTTGTCACTCGCAAACTTGTGCTGTATGATCCGCAAAGCTTCACTTTTGTAACCCTCTTACTAACTTCCCTGCGAAGGGGCCTGGAAGGTATTTTACATGAACTGTAATATTAAATCAGCATTCATTAAATGCCTATGTAATGTTCCTTTCGACGGGGTTTCTAATGCAAGACATTTAATTATGTTCCTGCATGTGAGTAATTTTCTATTGGCATATATCTAAAGCGCAGTAACCTCACTGCGAATATGTAAGACCGAAGTGGGAAGTATCATATGTGTTTTACCTATAATAGACGAGCGCCGAAATCGCAGTTAGACATGTATGGAGTTTGTCCGGTGCTCCCTGAAAAAAAAAATCGTTTAGGGGCGTTTCTTTGGATTCTTTTTATCTCCAAATAAACTGTTGCCGGCGATGTTCATATATCATATACGCAGTTCGATGTGAGTTTTAAATTTCTCCCTTTATTTCATCTCAGGAATTTGACACCATATTTTAATTTAAAAAAATGAAATGTAACGTTAATGTAACGACACGTTCCAAAGTTCGAAGTGGAACTGGAACGCGTTCCTTTCGCAAAAAAGAAACTTGTAACGGGAACTCGTTTCAAAATTATGGAGGAACGAGAAACGGGCTTTCGTTCCTGTTCTTGAGGAACGTGTACAACACTGCCCTCGAATAACACCGATTCCACCGCTACAAGCCGAAGCCCAGCTAAACACGCTTGATGAACTCATTCATCAGCGTCGTTCCGCACGCCTGCTGAAACGTGGGCTGGTTCCAGAGGCGGCAGCTCTTGCCGCGTACATGGGCCAGCCGCCGAATACGATGCCAGCCTTTTCCGCCGCAAGGCCGCCCTGGCTCTACCATCAGGTGACGGACAACAAGCCTCTGGCAAGGCTACATGTCCGAACCTCTGGCCTTCATCAACCTCCGGATGCAGCCCTACTTCATGTCGGTCACTGGGCGCCTGCGACGCGGCCACGAGTCATGCAGGCTTTTGTGGACGCCGCGGCACACGACTCCCTCGTAACCACAGCCTTGGCTTGTCTCTCTCACCCAATCTTAAACCAGAGCTGCGCCTACGAGACCCTCCGACCTCTACCAAGCCTGTTGGCAGAACCTACTGCTATTCGGGATGGTCTCCAAGCACTTGCATCGACAGTAACTACCGGCGTGAAACTGGAAAATTACACGGCCTCAACGACAGCGATACGTGATCTACGTCGCGTTGCGCGTAGCACCAGCATGTCGGCACGTATTCACGCGATCCTGGACACATAGGCCAATCTCTCTTCTGTCTTCATTTTCCAAAGTCTTCGAGAAGGTCTTGCATCGATACCTTTTATCAGCTATGCATCCACTAATTCATTTCAACCAACACGGCTTCCTGCCCGGAAGGTCGGTAGATTCAAATCTTGCCTGTTTTCTAAACGACATCGGCCCTCCAGTACTGTCTCGCCAACAGGTAGATACAGTATATTTTGACTGTAGCAAGGCCTTCGACATTGTTAATCACGATCTACTACTTCGCAAATTGTCCGCATACGGTCTTTCCCTTGAGTTCTGCCAGTGGTTCGGCAGCTACTTAAGAGGCAGGTCCAATTGTGTTAGTTACGAAGGCGCTACTTCCCGGCCCTTCCCGATGACCTCAGGGGTACCCCAAGGCTCGACACTGGGCCCTCTCCTTTTTAACATTTTTGTTAATGACATACACCCCGCTATTAAGCACTGTTCGCTCTCCCAGTATGCCGACGATATGAAGCTCTATCGCACTATTTCTTCACCTTACGATCATGTACTGCTGCAAAATGACATCAACGCTGTTTCTGCATGGTGTGACTGCAACTATTTAAAACTTAACCTCTCGAAAACCATCGTAATATCATACACTCGCAAGTCTTCCCCGCTCACTTTTACGTACTTGCTGCTCGGTGAACCTGTAAAACGCGCTACCGTAGTGCGCGATTTGGGCGTAATGATGGATGCGAAACTGCTCTTTAACGCGCATGTGAACTATCTGACCAACTCCTGTCTCCGCACGCTTGGCGTAATTTCCCGCGTGACCAGGGATTTCACCGACCGATCATGCTTTGTTTCACTGTATCGCGCTCTCATTTTGCCCAAGCTCGACTTTGCTAGTGCAATTTGGAATTGTTTAAGCCCTTCGTCCTCCCTTCGACTAGAAAGGATTCAGAAGCGCTTTACTAGAACCGTATTTTCTCGCCACTCACCTATAGATGAGCCGATATGAGCACGGTGGGCTTCTGAAGATCTTGAATTTAGATGAGCTATCAGCGAGGCGCTCCAGGCGCGACCTGGCTTTTCTGTTTAATTGTATTCACTCGAAGTTCGACTGCCCTTGCCTCGTAAGCTCTGTCCATCTGCGAGTGCCAAGCAGACCACTACGGCCGCATGGATGCTTTGATGTAGACAGATCAATAAGTTTGGCACCAGCCAGCCGGTGCCAGCTCACCTATAACAGTCTGTTTCTATCTCCTATAGACGTTTTTTGCAGCGATTTGGTACTGTTTAAGCGCTCTCTGAAATGTATGATATTTTGAATACGCATGCTGTGGAGAGGTCGCTCCTGCACTTCTCTCCCTGCTCTCGTGTTTCCTCACATACAGCGCTACCTTGCCCATGTTCGTACGTGTTCTCCTGTGCATACTCCAGACATGTCCTCCGAGCCTTTACCGTTCAAAAATGTTTGTGTCTCCTTCGATAACACCACACTTTTGTATATATCTATCTGCACTTCCACATTTACCAATTTTTGATTTATACGCTGCCCATATTTGTACTGTTTGTATTCCTTGTATCCATGCATCTATGTATGTTGCCTGTTCGTATTCTTTGTACCTATGTATGCAGTGCATCACCCGAGAATGCCCTGTGCTGTTGGTGAGCACTTCAAATAAATAAATACCCATGCCCTGTGCGTGTTTTGTGGTTTCGCCGGGACATGCTTCCTGCCCACATAGCGGCGGATCGCGCTTGTCCCCGTATAGACGTTTCACGGCCGCTACCACTTCTTCCAGTGTCCACCCTAGAAGAACTGCTGGTGGAAAAGGAGAGCCTCCGCCGCGCCACGCGTGCTTTACTTCCACCGCGTGGAACTGACCTCCCCAGTGGGCTCGCTCGCTGTGAGGAGGTGCTGCTGCGGAGGCTTCGAGTTGGGATGGCCTTATCTCCAGCAGTGACCCACGCTTGGCCTGCCCGCTATCATTCACCGTTTGCGGACACCTGTCCCTTTTGTACGGTCCCTGCGTCCGAAGCCGACACGAGCCACCTTCTATGGACCTGCCCTGCCCTGCAAACCTCTCGCCTGCAACACCTCCGAGGCACAGGGCTCCATCCTGGGAGACCCCCTGATCTACAGCGGTGGATCTGGGGCCCTCAGTACCGGTCTCTGCTTACGTTTCTGCGTAACACAAATGTGATGTTGTATATATAACTGTTATGCCGTAAGGCTAACTCTCGCAAAAAAAAAAATTACCGAGCGTTCAAACGCGCTAAACTGCCTACACTAGCTCGACCACGTTGTCCCAGTGTCGTCAGGACACGTCGGGCACAAGACGAACCGGAGTCATATGCCATTCCCGCGAACACCTCGTCCGCAGAGCACAGATAATGCACTACGCAACGGTGCCGTCGCCAGTTGCCTGCAGGCAAATAAAAACAAAACGCCACATCGGCACCATGATGAGTGTATAGTCGATCATATTTCGAAGTCGACACTTGTTAGAAAATGTGATCTGGTTGGCGGGAAGATGACGACACTGAAGCGAAGACGAGCAGCCACCGCACGAGCAGCGAGGCTCGTTACATCTTCTCCATGAATCGAATAACGCTAGCCGCTCGAAGGTCGTCAATAAAGCGGTGTCCTCTAACCAACGCCTGCTTCCTAGTATTCAACAATACTCTAAGCACTGGAATTTCTCACCAGGAATATGTTTGCAAACTTCTCTGGCACAGGGTACCAATTTAGAAGCTAGGTAGCTCAGTCAATTTCTTCAACCTATAATATACGCCCCTCTATATAGCGACTAGATGCCTTCTGTTTTACTTGTTTCATCTCGTATCATCGAACGTGCACGCACGGAAGAAAAATGGTGTATCCTGCGATGGGTATTTCATGCCTGCATAAAAAAACGTCAAAAATCAACTGCGCATGCTTCGCAAAAAAGCGTTCGCGCATTGTCTAAAACAAAATGAAGATGGCAGCATCTCCACTCCGTGGATGATGGCGAGGGTGCGGAGTACGGTTACTCGAAATGACATCCAAGTTGCAGTTGCACCCCGAGTGATATCCGATTTGCGCCCCGACCGTCATTCGATTTGAGCCGTGAGTTGCACCTTGATTATTCCCTAAATGAAACTGCAGCTCACGGCTGAAATCGAATTTCGCTTGAGTTTCGCTTGATGATGGTGTGCGCACGGATGGACGCGGGCGGACATTGGGGGGTCCTAAGGTACTCCGCACCGTTACAGGCGAGGGAGTAAGCCGTTTGACTGTCGGGTACCACCTCACGGTCGTAGCCCAATGGGTAAGACGACTGACACTAGCTCTGTCTGGCCTGCCGGACACAGGCTCGAATCCTGCCGGTGCCTGTGTGTTTTTTTGCGATTGTAAATTCTATGCGCATGGACGAGGACGGACATTGTGCGGTCCTAAGGTGGATCCGCACCTAAAAGGCTCGGACTGTGCGCGGCTGTGCACGAAACAGCGTGCTTCCAAATTCATCCTGAATTCTCCATGACGCCACCTGCTGTGCAGTGCCTGTTCTGAAAAACTGGCTGGCAGCGCGCCGCACTTGCTGGACACGACTGCTAGAGAAAGACAGAACCAGCCTGCAGCGGCTACTGGAGCGCCCCTTTTCAGCCGCGCGCCTAGTCTGGCCGCGGAAGCCGTGGCCTAGAAAATTTTGACGAACACTGTACATACCCTGAAGACTGAAGAGATGTAGGAGTAAAAGATAATTGCTATCATGAAGAGAAAGAGGAAGTCGTGGCCTGAGTCAAGCGGCATACGAAAGCACTCTCCCTTGGACATTTATTCAGATTTATCCACTTTGTGTGACTAAACTTCCTTCCCGTAGCAATTGTAGCATTGTTAAGTCACTGCATTGCAAAACACTCTTTTTTAACTTCACGTTAACAACTACACAGTATTAATTTTTCTACGCGTAAAGGCGCATCTTTGTATTTAACAGAAGGGCATTAGGGTAGAATATTTTAGTTTTATTTACATTTTTGGGGTCCTTGAGCACGCACTCCAGTATTTTCGTCCTCAGGCTGTCCGTAGTATTGGGGTCTGCAATACAAAGAACAAGAAATGTTTCCAGGTATGTAACACCCTCTCTTACAATAACAATTAGGCAACACAGAAAAGAATAATTTTTTTGTAATGTAACAAGTAGTAACCGGGGAAACCGAGGGAACTGATTCGCTTCTTGCCCCCTTCAGTACTGGAGATTCGGAATGAAAGGGATACCTTGGAAAACTACTGCGCCGTTTTCTTATTACTAGAGTAAATTTTCTGGATTTACCTATTACATTCTAACTACTCGAATTCTTAGACCTGACTGACTTTCCTTGCCTTACCACCGTGACAATACTAGGCTAGAGCGTAGGTTTCAGTGAAGCTTTCAGTCGTGAAGCTTAACAGGCTTCCCTACTGAAGACGCGCATCGACATACTCCTCCTAGTAAAAGCTAAAAGCGTCGCGGCGATACACCTTCTTCATGAGCCAGAAGAAACTTAAAATAGCATAAAAACGCAAAAACAGAACTCCCGGTCTATCCCCCCTGTGTCCGAGCGTCTTATTTAGCACGAGTCCCATTCGTGAAGGGTACGAGACTCGTGCAGGCCCAGAAAGGCAACTTGGCATCAAAGGCAAATCTTTAACCCTCTGACAGACGTCGAAAGCACCATAGGTATGCTACGTCGACACACTGCCGATGTATAAAACTAACGTTCGCATCATCCGCGAGCTCCTGATGACATCGACCTACCTTGCCAGTGTAACAAATAAATAATACGGCAAAACCAGCTTGAATCATCCCAGG
Organism: Haemaphysalis longicornis; assembly: GCF_048455015.1. Lineage (NCBI taxonomy): Eukaryota > Metazoa > Arthropoda > Arachnida > Ixodida > Ixodidae > Haemaphysalis > Haemaphysalis longicornis. The sequence continues at coordinate 240,672,464 of NW_027526203.1, read as the reverse complement.
AAGCCGCTTTTTACGGCTACTTCAGGATTAGCCAAGCCTTTCTCGACACATTCCTGGTGACCTGAGTACTTCGAGGAATAACGTAATGTGTATGTGTGATATTTACTTGTCTCAGTTTTTCCTTAAATACTAAACCTCCACTTTCATGCACGGTAGGTAGAGTGCAAATTTACTGAATTTTTCGCTTTTAGCATTAAAGAAGTGCTGCTGAGGCAAAATGATAGAAAACCACGGCGAATTATTATTCTGCAGCCTCCAAAACCCCCCTAGCCACCTACAAAAACCTTTAGTTCCATTTCGAAGCCAGTAAACATAGAAAGCAAGAAACTTAGACATTCGGCTTCAATTTGAAGTGTCACTTTATTCTGACGGCACTACACCATTTTTCTTCTGGTCTGGCACCACCGCATCTTTCTTACCATGAAGCAGCCAATGGATGTGGGAAAGCGCAATTCGCCACTGCGCCGAGGGCGAAACGGGGAACATCTTAAATCAGCGCCCACCTGAGGTGGAAGTATACGGCCTCCTCATGAACCGACCTAAGAGAAAAAAGTGTACATGCTCGGACGATGGAGTAGTCGATGTTTGGTGCGCCTGTGATGTATAATTGCCTCCCGGTTTAAAGAATGTGCCCATGACGTACCGCCAATGTTCCAAGGCCTGACTCATAGGGTGCATGAATGTGTAGTTATACCGCAGTGCAAGAAATTGAGCCCAGTTTCGAAAGAAAGCTATGCGAGCAACTTGAAGCACGGGACTAGTCTATTCAACACCGACAGGTGTTTCGGGGCAAGGAGAGAGGGCTGACCTCAAAATGAGCAGAATTGAGTAGGCCGAGACACATTGGTCGAAAGAAACGCCAAATGGGTGCGAAAGATGTCGCGCAAAACATCGCTGTATTCTGGAAAGGCAGGGAGGTGTCGGTTGGGCAAAGCGTACGCGAATCTCAAAACTTAAGGATATGTTTCTACGTGCAGCAGAGCAGGTCAACCAGAGGTGTGCCCCAACCACTCGCAAGAAGCGCATCGTACGAGCGGCGGCTCGTCCCATATTCGAACACTAGTTCCTCGACAACACGTCCGGCACTGCGAGCTCGCCCCAAGATTGTTTGTGGTTCAAAGATGTTCGAAAGGTCAAATAGAAGTGGGCGTCGAGGCTGCCTGATGCGTCTCCACAGAAGGTCGTCCTTAAGTTCATTCTGTGGCCGACCTGCAGCGCGTCGCCCGCACAGGATAACCCGTCACGTAGTTCAACTAGTAATATCTTCTCGCATTCGACACTGTCCGTAGGTCTGAAATTAAAAAAAAAAAAAAAAAACGGCGTGAAATGGCATTGACCGATATATTGCGCATGGTGATTGTGAGTGAAGTACAAGTGTTACCCCCCATCACTCGGGCTGAGAAGCAAGGAATAAGTACATTTGATCGGAGTTACAGATGGTACCTATAACTGTTATTGCCACACAAAGACTAATAAACATCACGTCTTTAGTGTTTTTTTACAGACGAATAACACTGCCTTTGTAACATGGTAGCTATACACATGAACGACAGAAGAAGTAGCCTCGGCCATAGAAAACAAAATGCAATTGCATCAATAAGTAACGTCCCTCTTAACGAATTTTATAACTTGATACACAAGAAAAATAGCGGTAGAAAAGCTCAGAGATGTATGAGGCCAACCTTGTTACAAGAGAGCCCCAAGAAAAATGAGTACTACGTGTTTTGTTATTAAGATAAATTTTGCTGCATATACTAGCAGGAACTTTTGACAACAAAAATGCACGAATTTTGTTTCAAGGTGCACTAAAACTCGATCTCAGGTCATTGTGTGAGTGTTAGTGAGGAGTACCAAGCGCGTAAGGACTGATAGCATGCCGGAAAAGAGGGCAGGTTTTTGCTAAACTCAGAACAATATACACATAACAACATGCGAGTAACAAAAACTAAAGGTATTAGCCAGATAATCATTGCTTTTTACTTACTTGTAGATTAAGTGGAGATAAAAATCAAACAATTAAAGCTGTATACCTGGTATTGTCAGGTGTGAAACAAAATACTCACTGCAAAACTTTGGTTGCCCCTCGTCTGAGTAATCGTCGTTAACGTCTTGGCTGCTACTATTATCTGCTCGAGATATGAGAAGAAAAGAAAACGCAACCAGTATCGATGGTAATGCCACAGTCTTCATTCTTACTCCTCTGGAGAGAGGACCACCTCCTGGGGGACAAAAGGATTAAGTTTTCACTCCTTGCGTAGTTACGTTTTTAAGCCGCGTAACACCTGACGTCAAGATACCGTACTACGTATATTTCCACGGAGTTGCCCTTTCGGCTAGCGTTATTGTTTTCCTGAACGCGTAGTTGGTAAACTTTAGTAGCGACCCGCAACATTTATTCATTTCTTGCTAAACCTAGCGGCTAAATTCCCTGACTGACCGACAACATCTATTGCAGCAAACTTTCGGCCCAATGCACTGTGTCAAAAATTAAGAATGTTCCACTACGTATAAAATTTTGTCCACAGGTTCATGTGCCCGATCCGGGATTTATAGAGCAGTGCAAACCAGTGTAAAAACAAGAACTACTGACGAAGAAAAAATAATTTCTTGCATAGTGCTCTTTCTGGGTTTTAAATAACTCGCTTTCTCCCTCCTACACTATAACACTGCTCGTTTAATAATTTCTGTAGAAAACGTGTACAACGGTCCGCAGCATTTGGACTAACTCTCCTTGCGTCGTAGTTTGATAACGTTCTGCATGGCAAGCTGCTTTAGACCCTCCAGATCCTGTTGCTTTAGTCTCTGTGCATGTTTCTGAATTGAGTCCTCCGGATGAATACCACTGCCTGTGAACAATAGGTCAACAGAGTGCTTAAGTGAAAATATTCATAAAGTACTTAAAGGAACACTGAAATGATTTGTAAACATTGCGGGATTACTAGCGCAAATTGTAGTCCAGACTCCATAGGCCACGTATCGACCACTCTGAGTGCGTTTACGCGAATTTATTTAGTAGAAAAATCAATTCGAAAATGCTGTCCTCTTCTCTGAACCCTCGCCCATTTTCTGTGGCGTTTTCGTGTGACGTCAGGACGAGATGAGCTGGCAATTGGCTGCGCTACTGCACGGCTCGCCGACCTTCCGACAGAGTCAGTCGGCTTGCATGCAGCGTTTAGTCCGCCGGCCGCCGACGGGACGTCGCAATTCGTTCGCTTAGTTGAAACTAAGCCACAACACGTTTGTAAATGGAAGAATGTGCGTGTCTTTAGTTCGTTAGTTTGTACACTGTATCAAGCTCCCAGTCCAGGTCGCTCCGCACAAGCGCTGCAGCAGCGCACATGCGACGCTTCGCTGACTAGTACGCTAGTAGGAAAATCTAAGGCCACTTGAAGGCGGGAGAGGGGTCAGCGAAGTCAACATAGGTACTAAGGAAATAAAATCAACTGAAACTTTTACCGCACAGCGTAAAACTAGCGAGCAGTAACTACTTTTTGGGTGAACAAGCACAGCGGTCAGCAGCACGACTACGCATCTGCGAACGCTTCTCCGTCTAAGAAATGCAATCTCTAGACGTGAGATATTGTGGAAATTTGGGGGACGCTTACTGCACAAGCGCTCTACAACAAATAGTCAACTAAGCTGCTTGAAATGCTGAAACTAAATAAAAGTGTAAACTGGTTATACATTATATATCTACCTTATATTAAGGCTAGGCAGGGTTCTCCCCGATTTCGTTATTACGACTGAATACATGACGGGAGGAATCTTTGGATATTTTAAGGAGGTTGTGGCCAGCGTGAAGTTTTTAAACGCAAGATTTTCAAAAGAGTATTTAAGTACGGTTACGCGTAAGAAATTGTACCATGATATTGTCGATGTTGTGTTCCCTGTTCCCATGTACAGGGCTATGTACTGTGGAAGGCCCAGTAGCGATATGCTTAAGAGGGTTAAAAGAATGCAGATTCAACCAGGGGTCAAGTCCTTTGTGTTTAGGTTACATAAAGGAATATTATTAGTACGAACGTTTATGGAATAAAGGGGGTTATTAGTACCGTGGCGGACAGATTGTTTTAGTTGTAAATCCCCCGAGACAATAGATCATGTATTTTTGCATTGTTGGGAGGGAGTATATTTTTGGGATGTGCTACAGAGGACATTACACAAAAAATTTTCCACTAGATCATCACGGTATACGTTTCCTCACAATAGACAATGAGGATGGAGTGCCTTAGATTTAGTCACGGCACCGGGTCTCCATAGTATATGAGGCTCACGTACAGCAAGGTTGTACAATGATGTGGATGCGCGATGTGCAAGGGAGTATTTCAAAGAAAGCATTGGTCGATTTGTTGAAGGTATTAAGTTCCACCAGGAACTACCTGATTGGCTGCCACAAATAGAGCAACTAATCGATATGAGGGCATTTTAAATTGACAAAGTCAGCCCTGTAGTAGCTGGCAACTCCACCTCTTGTATGTGTACATATTTACAATGTTGAGATGTAATCTGTTGCAAATTGTCAAATACAGGCAATAAATACAAAAAAAAATGCCCATGGCCGATTGGTCAGGAGCGCTAGGTATTTTATTTTGTAAGTTGCAAGTTCGAATACCCGAGGGTACGTTCTTTCTTTTTTTTTTTTTTTTGTAAGGTGACTTTTTTGTTTACGGCCGATGTTTTCTATTGGCCACGCGGCCCACCACTGGAGAGGCCAGCGCTGCGATCGTTTTCACGTCACTTGTAGGATCACCGTTCCTATCTTGCTAAGTACACTTGCCCGCGCCGTTGCAGTGGGTATTCTTACATATGGAGCCCAATCTTACACATTGAATTGTACCCAACGACGCGCTCTTAATGTCCTTCACAATGCGACTCTTCGTACAATCACTGGTTTACCACGCCATACCAAAATCTCTAACCTCCAATCTGCGGCTGCCCTTCCACCAATTGAAAAAATTATTCAAGAGCAAACCGACCAATACAACTTCAAACGGAAACTTACCCATCAAGGTGCCATACTCACGGCCTGGGATAAGCAAGATCACATCCCCTTACCTGATTTCCCGATACCTATTCCTCCGTGGCAACGACCTCTCCTGACCGAACCAACAACAACTCACCCCATCACCCGCGCAACGGCCATTCCTAGACAAAAACGTTGTCAGAGGCTATTCAGCGCAAAACAACCCGACGAAATCGACATTTATACTGATGCCAGCCTGACACCACCAAATGTTGGAACTGCCTGGGTTTCCCCAGATGACCGAACCATTATAGGAACCCGACACTCCAAAATTCCTGTAACACCCACGGAAGCGGAACTACTCGCCATTACCCATGCTCTTGACTACCTAATGTACGACCACCATCAACCTATACCAAAAAAGATCCGAATATTAACCGATTGCTACGAAGCATTTCAAGAACTTCAACGACCATTTTCAACGCACCCTTCCGTAAACCAAATTATCCGGCAAACAATGACCCTACAACTACATGGCATTCAAGTCCGCATAGACTGGACTCCTGGCCATGATTTGGCGGCACCGGGGAATCAGGCAGCCCACGAAGCTGCGCAGGAGGCTTGCTCTTTCCTATCCTCCGCTGACCTCGCCGTCGCCCAGCCTTCAGACCTTCCTGAATGCTTGGACACGACCGAAAATATCAGCTTACCCCCCGCCATTCACATACACCGGTACAAACACGAAAAGAAACTCCGACTCAAGCAACTTACGCCGAAGGATCACGTTTCCAACAGACCTTCCCTTACAAGAACCCAAGAAATATTTATTAACAAATTCTATACAGATGCATCATTTTCACCGGAAACAATTCGCAAATGGTACTACCCCCACATCAACCCAAAATGTCCATACTGTCAGCAAGCCGTCACGGCTGATTTGCACCACCTGGTCTGGATATGCTCCAAATTCTCTCGATACCGGAATTTCACTTCCCCAAACCCAGATCCCTCAATCCGTATCGATCCCCTCACATTAGATGAACACACCCTTAACCTTATAATACGGTTCGCCACTAAGAGCGGTCTAGCGCGAGTTATATAGCGATGGCCTACACCAGTGAATGGACCATTCAATGCTGAACAATTGTCCTGTGAAAAACTGATGCCGCCTCCCGAAGACCACGAACTCATACGAGCCCCCTTCAACCATGAATCCTCCCCTCCCAACTCCCCCACAGGGCCTCCGGCCTTCCCTTTTTGAATAAAAGATTTAACAACAACAACAGTTGGCTTGCAGCGCGTGACATTTCGCTTCGGAAGCACGTTCTAGACGTATTTTCGTGTTAATTTCCGTCGCTTGAAGTTAATTCTCAGTGCATCAAGCACAGTTTTACCTTATGGGAACTTAATAACCGTATCAACTCGGGTGCATTATCCGAAAACAACTTGAGCGTGGTGGTGTATGACATATATGCGACCGAAGCGTAGGCTGCGGCTTGTTTCCCCGATCAACAATGTAGACTACGACGATCACCGAGCTAAGTTTCTAGATTTCTCTTTTTTCTTAGAAATGTATAAAGCAGGATTATCATGAAGCGTTTACTGCTCGCAGAAACGCTCAGCACGCACACCCGCCGTGCCGGCCCGCACGGACGGCGGAGCGGATCGAACCGACGTAGGTCGCGGAAGCAACAACTTGTCGCCGCTTTTTTAAAACACACTAGTGGAAAAGTAGTTCCACATTGGTGAAAGTAAATGTGGTAGTGGCATCAGCTGTGGTTTTCAAAGTGATGCACAAATATCTGTCGCGATCTACGCCGACCGGCCGCGGAGGTCGGTGCCGGTACCGCCGGCCCGTTTACGCGCGGTGTGGCGAGTGGCCGAAGGATGGCGATACCTGAGCGCAAGAATTGGCCGAGGCCGTGGCAGGTATCTTGACCATCGATCGATGAAACGGCATTCAACGCGGATATATACAAAGTTCCACATATGCGAAAAGGGGTGACAGTGCGGTGAAAAGCTGTATTAGAGACTGTCATTCGCCACTGTAACGATAGCGGCGTTGAAATGTCTGCTGCGACGCTAAGCCTAAAGTTTCCAACATTCGTTTACGTGCATCCGAAGCCGGCGAGGAGCTGTGGAGAAGATCGTCTCCTAGCGCGCGCGCGTGTTGCGTTTGGGTTCCCTAACTTCTTGGGGGCCCCCAACGCTCGGTTCTCCTATTCTAAAACTCCCCATTACCCCAAATCATTAATGACGAGTTTCGCCTGGTACACAGCCTCGCTTTCTGTGAGCAGTCGTGAGTTTCGAAATTGATGCTACAGACAGGCAGGTTCACTGTAAACAGACAAAAGCCCACCTTGCAAATTTACATTCCCGTGCCGAGGTTCTAATCGAAACTAAATATACCCATGTCCAAACCCACTCGAAGGCGTTGAAAACTTGCGTTAATATATCCATTCATACATTGCGGAGAAGTTGTCGCGAAATGTAAACATATCAGCCGTGCAGAGGGTAGGCTACGGCAGTGATCGTTAATCAAATCCGGGCATAACCATAAAAAAACATTGTAGGGGCACTGCAGATCATAGCAGTACCTTTAAGCATGTGCGGCGAAGCAATCTGGTAACCGTTCTGCCATAGTCATCCATTTACCAGGCAATGCAAGCAGTACGCGCGGTGAGATCACAAATGAGCGACGCGTTTTCGTCTCTGCTACAAAATGTTTCCTTGCACACACGGTCTCGTACATGTGACGTCACAAGTATTTCATAGTGAATTTACAGCGTCCTTTTCTCGGCATCAGTTGCATCGTCCTTGGCGTTATCTGGCTGCATACGTGCTGTGGATAGCGATGGTAGCAACTACCTAAACGCGGCGGTGACGCCGGGAACCAGCGAGTCGCTGATTTCTGGGCAGCTAGGATTATTCGGTCTGCAGACCATTTTTTGGGTAATTTGCATCAAATCAACAAGGAGGGGGACACGGTGACCACAAAAAAGAGAGAAGAAAACACGCTGTCGCATACACACAGGAAACGTGTTGTAGCAGACGACAACGCGTCCCGCGGCGTCCAACAAGTGACGTCATTCGTAGGTGGCGCCACGGTATGTCCTCGAGGCCAATACTGAGTTCACCATTTTTTGGGCCGGAACGTTCCCTGCTCCACGAACGAGTTCGCAGAACGCGCGCAGACTGACGCTGACGCGCTAGCGAGTTCTCGTTGGCGTGCTGTTGCCATAAGCACCGACTGCTTGCGGGCAGTGGGCACAGGCCAGAATCAGCAGACCCTTGGCCTGGTGCGAACACGCTTTTTACGATACAGGCATGAGTGAGGCAAGCTCCGAATATGAGGAAAAAAGCGCATGGCATTTGAGCGTCTGCGGTGACACGAGGGCGTTCATCCACTGCATAGGCCTCGGGTAGTGATTGCTACGATTCCAAGCCGTCCTGGGAGGCTTCTTAGGCATTTTACAGCCGACAACATGGCAGAAGCGCGTTATGACGATGATTGAGATATCGAGAATACCGATCCAATCATAACGTCGGATGTCAAGCATGTTGTTTTACAGAACCGAAACCGAAACTTGTTTGAATGCTAATATTGGACATCGTCCAATCACGGTGCACCTCCTCCCGACGTCACAGCGTTTAGTTGGTGCGGCCGCCGCAGACCACGCACGGTATTTTTTTTTTGTTCTTTCGGGGTTTATAAAATAATTACCGACTTATCAACCGGATAAACGATGAAAAGTGTGTTAATTTGAGCCAGTCGACGTAGTGCAAGCAAAAACGGGAGCTTGACAAATTCGCTTCAGTGTCCCTTTAAGTCTGTAGCGTAATTTAAAGGTGAAAACCAGCGATTATTAAAGACCTCTCCACTGCCGCACAGTGTTTGCATCTCTTTCTTCGCTTTCCGTTCTTCGTCTTTGATGTGAATTACTCTGACAGGCAGACATGGCGGCAATTCACGCGGATGCTTGCCCACAATGGGAGCTCTTCTCCCCGTACGTGTTGTCGCGTTCACCTGTCACGAAGCCCACATCTGGCTAATTCTCGTTCCATTCTTCCACGTTGCCCGGCTAGCGCTGTGGTTAGCCGGCGACTCGAGTTCAAATCCTACTCGAGCAAAAATGTTTTCATTGTTTATTTTTTACAGCGGCGGTCATTTTGGTACCGTTGGTGTTGACTCCGACGACGACGATGACATCTACGGTCACTATTCGCATTTGATGAGACACATAAGACTTTCGTTTTTGTATGTAACGTAAGAAATTAGTGTTCACCCGATGTTGTCACGTCGACCCGCTGCGGTGGCTCAGTGGCTAAGGCGTTGCGCTGCTGAGCACGAGGTCGCGGGCTCGATTCCCGGCCGCGGCGGCCGCTTTTCTGTTGGAGGCGAAAAGCAAAAACGCCCGTGTGTTCGAGATTTCGGCGCACGTTAAAGATCCCCAGGTGGTCAAAATTTATCCGGAGCCCTCCACTACGGCGCGCCTCATCGCCTGCATTGCGTCGGCGCGTTAAATACCACAATCAATCAAATCAATCAATCGATGTTGTCACGTCATTAACTTTATCATCATTCAACGTTTTGCAGCAGGTGGAAGAGTCAAACTTTCGTAGACGCATTACTGAGGACACATCGACTCTGCTGCGAATGCCATGAAATTGTCACATTTCGCAGAAGACTATAATTAGACAATGTGTATGGAAATGTTTATTTCGACTACATCAAACCGCACGCCACCGAACAAGATGTTTTTTTTTTCAAATATTTGAACCATTCGGGATTCATGGGCCAACAACCATGCAAATTTATTTATTTATTTATTTATTTTATTTATTTACACATACTGCCAATCCCAATTAGGGATTATTGCAGGAAGGGCACATACATTATGAAATGGCAATATTTATATAAAGTGTACTCGAGTCACAAGGGAAATATTACTTTAACGAGTGAGACAAAACCGACAGCAATACATTTTATGACTACATCAGTACCATTATAACTACATCAATACCATAGGACATCAATACCAACTAGTACTGAAAAAAAATTTTGAGCACTTCAAACAGTGGACAAAAAAACTCAGTTTGTCATTCCAAAGACAATAAATAACATTCGAGCAGGGATGAAAAAGTTTACAATGATTGACTGTTTGTTATACTGATTGGCAAATTATTCCACTCTCTAATTGCTAGTGGAAAAAAAAGAATATTTCTGACAGTCAGTACGGCACTGATATTCATCCAGTGTCTGCGAATGCTTTTGTCGTGTTGGCCTTGTTACTGTGTATTACGTACTTTGAACTGTCTATGTTTAGCTGATCGTGAACTAATTGATACAGGAATTTCTGACGTGCCAGTTTATAGCGGTTTTTTATTGTTAAGAGACCTGCTTTTTTTTAAAGTACTGTGGGTGAGTCTGTTATTCTGTACTTGTTATAGACAAATCTTATCGCTTTTCGTCGTTCTAGGGCATTTATGATATTGTTTGTAAAGGGAAACCACGCGACGTTTGCATATTCTAAGACGGGTCTGACGAATGTTTTGTAGGCGAGAAGTTTCGTTTCATGTGGCGTGGAAGCGAGACTTCTACGAAAGAAAAACAGTCGTTTTAATGCAGCTGATGTGACATTGCTAACGTGGATATCCAATTTAAAATCTTGTGATAAAGTTAAACCTAGATATTTGTGTTCAGTCACTACCGGAAGTGGAGAGTTATTTATAACGTAAACGAATTCAGATACATGCTTTTTTCTGGTTAACCTCAAGAGGGCAGATTTTTTAACATTCAGGGTCATTTGCAAGAGAGCACACCACCTAGATATGTACTGCAAGGCATTGTTCAATTTTACATGATCTTCTGGGGCGTTAATTTCTTGGTAAAGTATACAGTCATCGGCGAAAAGCCTCATATTAACACCAATGCCAGAATGTAAATCATTAATGAAGATCAGGAATAAAATGGGCGCCAAAACACTGCCCCGTGGTACACCTGACGTAACATTGGCTATGGTAGAACTTTCGCGATTGACTTGCACGTACTGCGTTCGGTTACTCAGATAATTGTCGATCCAGTCAGTAAGTAGACCTGTGCCTATTGTTGCTTCTAATTTTCTCAAGTTTTTTGTGTGGCACCCGATCAAAAGCCTTTGAGAAATGCAATAGAATTAAATCGGTTTCTTTTCTACAGTCTACATTCAGAGAGTCTACATTAGTTCAACCAGTTGGGTAACTGTGGATAGTCCTTTGCGCAAACCGTGTTGTAATGGCGATAATATGTGATTCTGGTCAGGGTACAACGTTAGATGTTTAAGAATTATGTGTTCCAGTAGTTTGTAGTTTGTGCTGGTTAGTGAGATGGGTCTGAAGTTTGAAGGGTCAGCTTCGCTACCAGATTTATGATCAGGGGTTACCTTGCGATTTTCCATTCTTGGGGAAGGGAACACGTTCATAGCGACTTATTGAAAAGTATACACAAGTATTTGGCTACCCATTCAGCACATCTCCTAAGAAATTTGTTCGGCAAGTTGTCCGGACCGCCACCCTTTTTAGTATCTAATTTTAACTACACATTAAGCACTCCGGACTCTGTCACAAGTGGTTCAATATGTCGGCTGTTGCAAATGTCAACATCTGGCATATTTCCGTCATCAATCGTGAAAACAGATTGGAAATAGTTATTTAGCGAGTTTGCTTTATATTTGCTTTCTTCCGGGACCGCGGGCCTATTACGGTTTTTGGGATTGAGGTAGTTCCAGAACTTCTGGGGAGACGTTTTTAAAAAGTTGGGTAGCGTACTTGTAAAACTTAGCTTGCTTTGGACATTTTTATTTGGGATTTCATTGTTACTGATAGCTTGACTCAACGTGTTCCGAATTTGTGCCGTAGGTTTTGCCTTCAAAGTTTTTCTGATGCGTTTGACTTTACGCTTGGAATGAATAATTTCATGCGTTATCCAGGGATTATGTTTTCTTGTTTTCTTTTTTTTTAGACGGCACATAGTTAAGAACGCAGTGTGTTACGACCGCTTTAAACCTCGCCCATACTATTTCTATATTTATGTCTGAATCATTCGCAAGTAGTTCAAACGAAGCAAGTTCATGGAAAAGATGATCAAGTATGCTGGTGTCATCGGCGTGGTTAAAGTCAAGATATGCAGAAAAGGAGTTGAACGGTATTGGGATGTCAAATATAGAAACAGAGCCTTGAATAACTTCGTGGTCTGATATGTCTTCAAGAATTTCTTCCTGTGCTTGATCTGCAGGAAAATGATCACTTAAAAACACCAAGTCCACTACATTAGAACAGCACCCTTGAACACGTGTAGGCTGTTTTACAATTTGGGAGAGGTTAAATGTCAGCATCATATCAGTTAGCACATCCAGCATGCGCTGTGGTGTTGCATTGTTTGCCAGTTTATAGCGGGTAAATTAAAATCGCTGAGCAAGATTAGCCTGGCTCAGAGTACATGCCGATGCATATACGTGTGCAATGCTTGCAAGCTATCCTTGGGCTGCGATAAACGCAGCCAACAAATACTGGGCGAGAAGTGAAGAAAAGCTTGCAAAATATTGCCTCGACACCGATAATATCTGGAAGTATTTCAAAGGAAACGTCTTTTTTTATTAAGGTGGCCACGCCTCCCCCACGTGTCGGCCTATCTTTACGAATGATTACGTAGTTGGGGGTGTTACCTCAAAATCCTTTATCTCATTTGTCAGCTACGTTTCGGTCAAAGCTACGAAGTCCGGTTCAATTCCAAGGAGTAAGGATTCAAGCGGTACTAATTTTTGAAGCATGCTGCGGGTGTTAATGTTAAGAAATGTTACTTCTTTCGTTGGCTGCGGCGTTGTGGCTTGTTTGGTGTTTCCGCTTCGTCGTTTTTTTCATGGTTGATGGTTTGACGGCCAGCGGTTAGGAGCGCAATAGCATTTGTTTCCTCGTCCCATAGGTAAAGATCTCCATTCACTTTTAACTTGTCATAGACCAGAAATACTTTGTCTCCAGCTTCTTTTTTTGTTTTTGCAACTTGCCAAAGCTTTTTTCTGATGTCTCTTACTCTATTTGAGAAGTCCTCTCCAACAGAGAAAGCGATTCCTTTTAGTTTCGTGGAGTTTCTGAGAATGGTTGCTTTGTCTCGGAAGTCGAGGAGTTTTAGCATGACTGGTCTAGTTTTTTTACCGTCTTGTTTTCCTATCCTGTGAATTCTTTCTATTGGAACAGGTTTGATCTTCAGTATGTTTTTAAGTATCTGCTCACTTATAGTTTGTTCGAGGGTTTCGGGGTGTTCGTCTGCCTCCTCCGGTACACCGTACCAGAGTCCTTCAATGCTTTACTGGTCACGAAACTTCGGCTCTCGGTTCATATAGGGACCGCGCGCGCCGCTACAGGCGCCACCTCCGCACGAAGGTCATCCAGCCGCCGCGCGTGCGGCGTATTGGCCAGCTCTTGGCACTCTTGGCGTGCAAACGCTCGCTGCTTTTAGTGTCTGAGCGCTGATTAACTGCGTTTTTTTTTCGTAGTAGTTAGCGATGAATAGTCCGGTTATTGTATTAATCACGTGCCTTCAATGGGGTTTTATTTTTCGAAGGAAGTTACCGTAAACTTCGGCCGCGAACGGCAACGGCTTCTGTGTGCTCTGGCACAAGCGCTGCGCCATCGTGTTTACGGATTTTAAATCTATATTGCTTCTTTTCTTAAAGCAAAGTTGTAAATACCACACATACGGCAGCTGTGTAGTCACGGACTGCTGCGGGCCTATCGATAATACAATAAAAAAACTGAAAGAAACCAAGTACGCGTCGTTCAGACTACGCTTAATGAATCCGTTGATTGCTCTGGAATGCACAGAACGCTAAAAGAGATAGCCCAATAGTATTGTCGTTTCGATGAGTGTGTACATAATTGAAAACACCTAAAAACGCTGCAGAAACGCGAAGGATCAAAACACGAAGAGATACAGGGTGTTTCAGCGAACACTTTCGAAAATTCTTAAAAATAGGCTCTTCGAGAAAAAAAGAAACCCTCTTCAGAAGGAGATTGCTAGCTGCATGCGGCGGACGCCAGATAGTATCAAGGGTGTGCACATTAGTTAGGTGGGTAATTAAACTCTACTAATGAACTTCTTAATTAGCGGAGTTTGGTGGTTGTTGTCAATGGTGATTTTGTGGCCCCAGAGAAGGCGATTTCATATCAGTTTTTAAAACAACGAAAAAGTCGGTGTTTAAAGCCCTGAAGCGTGAGGAAACCTGCCGTTGTTTTCCGCTCAAAAACGAAACTCCGCGCTGAAGGAGCGCTAAAAGTCTTGAGCGAACGCAACGTCGGCTGGTGACGTGTTTCAATGAATGTGGTGGCCAATTCGAAATGTCAGTGCAATTTTCCCTAGCTAGGAAGCCTCAGCAAGCAGCCACAGCCGCGAAAGCCCTCCTCGCCCAGCAAACAAACCTTTCCTTTGTCTGATGCGCTTTCTAACACACAGCGATTATAAACGAACAGCAAATAAACCTAACGAAAAAAAAAGGAACGGATGGTGACGTTTCACATCTTGCACGTCTGGTAGCCGCGTCAGATGTGGTTGAGACAATAAAAAAAGAAAAGCAAAACTGTCGCCAATGCCCACTAGGACTCCCGAAACGGGCGACCGTGTTGTGGGCAATGGCTAGCCTCTTTCTTGCGCCTACCAACAAAACAAAAGATAACGCTAGCCGTGGTATAAGGTGAGCGTTGGTCATTGCAAAAATTCAAGAGGCGATGGAGTTGATATCAGCTGATTCCCTAGCGTGGGGAATCACCAGAGCCTTTTTGAATTGGGCGACACAGTCACTGCAACACGTCATCAGCGGATGTTGCGTTTGCACTAGACTTCTGGCGCACCATGTGCGCTGCGTTTCGGTTTCATGGAGGAAAAAAACTTGATTTTTGCGGGCTGCAGGGCTCTACAGAGTGCATTTTTCTTTGCTTTAAAAACTGGTCCGTTATCGTCGTCTCCGTGGCTACAAACTCGCCATTGGCAATAACCACCAAACTTCGCTAATTAAAAAGTTCATTACAGTGTTTTAGTTAATTAACTATGTAATTCGCATGTTTCTCATAACTGCTGACGTCCGCCGAACCTGATAGCTTGTTCCTTAAGAGAATTCCTATTTTTCTTGAAAAGCCTACCTTCAGGAATTTTTGAAAGTGTTCACTGAAACACCCTGTACATGTTGCACCGTGTGTCCTTCCGCTTCCACGCTTTGCAATCCTTGCAAAAACAGAAAGCGAAAAAAGAACAATGAAAATGATTTTGTCACACGCAACAAAAAATTTCAGTGTTACGAAGGGAAACAAAAGAGCGTGGTCCAGCGTACAAAAATTTATTTTTTTCGCGCTGCGATGTGCAGCACACGGAGGAAACAGAATATGCCACGTAGCCAAGAACGACGCAAAGCTTTTCTGAACGCAGCAAACTAGCGATCTCCTGCACTACCAAAGACTAGAATGAAACACAAACGTCGAAGAAGCAGTCCACAGTGTGACGTGAACAGATGAACGTCGATAAAGTGAGTTGCGCGGAGTTTGCTATGCATGCATTACTCTTGGAACGTTATTAATTTCAGATCCATGGAAATGGGATCGAGTACATTGTCGGAGAAACAAAAAATCAAGTTAGCGACAAGGTATCAAACAATATTGCCCGACGGGACGTACGACAAAAAGAGCAAACGGGCGCTCTGGTTGAAACGGCAGATAAGAAACCGGAATCGGCCACGCGCGGTTACAAAACAAACAAAACGAACCCTAAGGGATAATTCGCGGAAATATGAAAAGTAAAACCACAAGGACGTCCCAAAGCTTTTTTACACGCGAGCCTGAGCGCAAGGTAATACAAGTTCGCAAACAGGCAATGAAGCACCGCTACAACCTGACTGATATGACACAAATCCGGCTTTAAGTTAGCCTTGTACAATTCTAGGTCCACGATGCTCTCAAATGGGTACATTGCTTTTTCCATTCTCACACACAGTGCATTTCCACATACTGTCGCACACTTATAATGAAAGCTGAAATCTCCCGTTGCTTGCCTTGGAATGGCGCCCCTCCATTTGCCACACAGCTGCCCGTCGCTCGGTCAAAAGAACAAGCAAACATTTTCTGTGGTATCGTTGTACAAGGAACGACATCCCGCGACGCAACTCATGTTCGACATCGTCGTTGCACTACTTAAGTCGCATCACAAGAGCGCGATATGCACGTTACGTTTTTTTCCCGCACAAAACAAACACAACTCGTCGCGGCTCCGCCGTTCGAGCCAGCGCAACGCCGCCCGAGGAGTGACCTCAGTGAGAGGGTGGCGCCACCGCGCGGCGGCCAAACGCACCATATGAAGCTCTCCCATTGAGTTACGGAGCAGTTTCGTGACCAGTAAAGCATTGAAGGACTCTGACCGTACACAAGTAAATTTGACCTTCTAGACCGGTTTTCTAAGTCGTCTATTTTTAACTCCAAGTAGTGAACGGTTTTTTGAATATATATACAGTCGAACACGGATATATCGAACACGGGTATATCGAATTATTGTCTATATCGAACTCATAAATTATCCCCTTGAAAATTCTGTATAAAAGTATAGGAATTCGGACGTTTATATCGAACCGTATTTTTCCCCACATTGGGTATATCGAACGCCGCGCGAGCTGGAAGGTGCTCTTCGGCGGTCGCTGCACCCCCGATTGAGGTTGAGGAGGATGTAGATGAATGCGCGGGCATGGCGAAGACTGGCTCGCCGAACTAATCCCTCCTACCGGAACGAATTTGCGCTTGCCCAGTCGGGCCCCACTACCGGCCGCCGTAGCGTTAGCGGACGGAGCGCGGTATGCTAAATCTCTGTAGGCACATAAGCCCCAACGCTGGGAAAATGTGAAAATTTTGACAGTGCGAGTTAGGGATGTCCCGACTGCGCACGTCCTTTTTTTTTTTTTTCGGCTGCGTACGTTCCCCGGCTTGCCGAAAAAGAGTTTTTTTTTCTCTCTCTGGATGTCGTCTCTGGAAAGGGAAGAGGGAACGGAGGCGCGCGAGGCCTCTTCCTTCTTTTGCATTTTTGCTGCTGTTGCTGCTGTTAGGCGAGTTGTCCCGTACCTTTCGGAGATCACTGTTTCTCTCAGAGATGACCATCGCGAGCGCTTTTTTGGAGTCCGTTCAGAGAGCCTTGGAATTGTTACCTTCATAGTCCTTGTGGTACGCGCGCACTGTTCTTCTTTTGCGTGCGTGTTGTGCATGGTGTGCGAAGGCGCAGCGTACTGCTGGTATTTTCTAGTTGTGCAGCCTCAAGAAGATCGAGACCAGCGTCTTTAATTTCATTTCCAGGACGAAAAAGCAGGCCAAAATCAGCGATTTTTTTTTTCACGGAAATGAAGCGTCCTGTTGCGTCGTGAGTGCGGAATTAGTTGTCATTCTTGAATGCGACGATCGGTAAGTGATCGTCCGACATAAGTGACGTCTCAGAGCCCATATTTTTTATATCGAATTTTTTATATATCGAACTATTTCGCGATCCCCTTGGAGTTCGATATATCCGTGTTTGACTGTATATATATATATATATATATATATATATATATATATATATATATATATATATATATATATATATATAATCAGAATGGGAAATGAGGGGCTCGTTGAAAATAAGACAGAAATGAGAGTTGGCAGTCAAGAAAACCTCGGAAAGCAAAGGGGAGAATGTGGTAGGTCATTGAAACAGATTAAGAATTTGGAAAGAAACAAAGAAAGTGGAGAAAAAATTCCCGCCAGGTGGGATCCGAACCCACGACCTCGTCGGTTCGGATCCCACCTGGCCTCGTGGGTTCGGATCCTTTATATAGCTCCCTGCGGGATCTATATAGAGGAACTCTAAAAAAAAAGTAGGGTGCCTGGATGCGCGCCCTCCGGCGCCCGCATCCAGGCACCCTAGGAATAAGTGACGAAGAGGCGGCTGGAGTGGTGGTGGAAGAAAAATAGGCAAGTGAGTGGGGCGTAGGAAGAGAGAGAGAGAGAATTGCTTTATTGAGGCACGGCCGGGCTAGAGAGGGAGCGGCGCGCGCCGCTCGCTCTCTAGCCCGGCCGTGATTGAGGTAAGGAGGCCAGATGCCCTGGGGGGAGAGAGGTAAAAAGGTAGGGGAAAGAGCAGTTCAGCGGTGCTCCCTGTTCACACAGTTCTCTTTCTCTGCATATTTATGCACATGCTCGCTGTTCATATGCGGTTCACAGTTCACTAGCTTGTTTTCTTCTTACTTTTCGCACACAAACCCGGCAGATGGAGCGTGCTTGGTGCACTTTAGGGGAGTTGGACAAGCTAGTAATATACCGAATTAGAATTCATAACAGAAGGGGGGCGGGGGCGTAAACCGGTGTGCAAGGGCAGGAACGGGGAAGCGATGGGAGTTTAAAACCTGGGGAGGAGGGGGGCTAACCCTTTAGGTTAGTTAAGGGTAGGAAAAATAAGTAGAATAACACAGACAAGTCGGTTGGTGCGACGCGTCTCCCAAGCGAATCGTCCCGGGTACATGCGATGCGATGCGGTATGGTAATGCGACAATCAAATGCGATACGCTACTGTGGCATTCATCTAAACGCGCTTTAAGGTCGGGGTCCAAGACTTCTTTCTTGAAAGTGACGCATCTAGTCAAACTTATGGGTAAAAAACGATTTCTGCAACTAAAAAACACGAGAAAAATAAGGTACTGCAGGCAGCCTGGAGAGGCAACTCCTGAGAGTATAAAACAGAAGTCAGGCAGCGTGATTCGCCGCAAAACATTTGCTTACCCCTGGTCCCGACCCCTGCGAACGGACGAAGTTTTTCTATTTACAGGATCAGTGCCGAATAGCGCTGGTTCTGAATGAAAGGAGGCAAGGGAAGAAATGTGGTCCGCTACAGTGGATGGTACAGACATCATAAAGGAGGGACAGAAAAAAAATTAAAAATCAGACATTTCCGGCAAGGACTCCACAATTAAGCAGCCTAGGGATAAAGGGGGAGGGAGAAGATGTACGGTAAGGGTGGAAAAGCTGCGAGAGTCCGCGAATAACAGCTTCTTAGGATAACAATTTGTACTTTGTTTCAGATGCGAAGCATCTCATGGTCGGGGCTATGTCCCTCCCTCGTCGTTGTCGTTGTTGCCCTCCACACCCCCACTGCGCATGCTCGGCTTGCTGAACGCCAGGTACCTTCTATGGCTCCTGGAGCGGCAGTGTTGCCGGTGTCTTCCTGGGCCGGCACGAGACGAGCACTCTTCCCCTTTAAGGGTTAGTTAGTTGAAGCTTTTATTTGAAAGAAAGGCCATAGCCAGTGAGGGGGTGGTTGGGGTTGGGATGGGAAAGGGGATATATAGAATATGATCTTAGTTCGCACTTCGCACTTCACAGTTCACCCTTTGTTCACACTCAGTTCACATTTCACACTTAATTCACATTTCAAACTTATTCACACTTCACAGTTTTTGAGTCAGTGTGACGGATTAGGCGTCACCCTGCTAGACGACTCGCGTCAGACCACTCTTAATTGCGAAGCTAGCAAGCTCCGAAAGAAGCTCACCGCGGTCTATGTTGTCTGATATATCAGGGAAGGTAAACGGGGTGTGACGTCATAGAAGCTGAATTCGATGCTTTTGGAAGTATACGCATGACCAAATTAGATGGTGTAAATCAGATTTGACGCCCATATTGCAATAAGGGCAATGTTCCCGTCCTTCAGGTCTGCGGGTCGATTTCTGAATTATATGTGGGGTATACGCAGCGTCAGCACAAAACTTATTTATGAACACTTCAGCCGCTCTTGGTTGCGTGCCGACATTGAACAAGTAACCTGTCGGGGAGGCTATCCGTTGTTCCTGTTGTCGTGCCTTCTTAAGTCGGAGCAGGAGAAGAGCCGGGGGCGTGGAAGAGGACAGCGAGGCGTTCGGTGGAGAGGAACGAGCGATGCTCTCCTGCGCTGCCTATTGGGCAGCCCGATTTCCTGTGTTCATGTCCTCATGGCCCGGCGTCCAGTCAATTCGGCCTTGTACACCCTGTCCTCTGAGGAGTTCCATTTGCAGCAAAATATATTTCACTATTCGGTTGGATGAGAAAGGCTTCCGGAGTTCTTGCACAGCCTCAAACGAATCTGTGAGGTACGCACGTGTCCAGGGGGCCGGGTGTCGAGATCGTAGCATAGATGACTAAGTGCATTATTTATAGCGTACAATTCACCTTCCAGACTTGTGGCATTATTATAGTTAAGTGCAGAGCTGTGATTTAAAGATGTTTGTTCCGGGCATATCCATGCAGTGCCAACAGTACGCGGTGTAATGCTTGCATCTGTGAAAATGTCCACTTCCCCTTTGAGTTTGGTGTCCTATAGGTGCCGAATTCACCGTTTTCTTGCATGGCACTTGGTTTGTTGTATCGCTCTGGAACTGTGTCCTAGGGCATTGTCTGTGAACGTCCAAGGTGCCAACGCAGTCGGCAGAGGCACTTCCGGGGGAGGCTTCTGGGCGTCCCATGCCATAAGTTCAATGCCCTGTCTTGTGAGGCTGCGTTTAGCCTCAGCCTGGCATCGCGTACCGTGCATAATAGTGTCTATTGGAGGGATGGGGACAGCACGCTCGAGGGCGTCGATTTGGGTGTGTTTTGGAAGGCCGGTAATTGCTCTCAGAGTAGCTCTGTGTAGAGCACGAAGAGTTTTAAGGTTTGTCTTGTTAGGTTTATAAATGGGAATGCCATATGTCATTGTGCCAACCGCGACAGCTCGAGCCACGGAGAGGCATGCACGTTGATTTGCTCCGCCGTACTTATTGGACAAACGAACAATTAGTGCGAGCATCTGTTTCCATTTTTGTCTTAATTGTGACAACCAGGCCTTGGGACTGCCACTGCTGCAGAGGGGAAGGCCAAGGAGCTGAACTGATCCTCTCGCTGCATCTATGACCCTCCCGCCGATATGCAGAATGGCATCCTCCGTGTGCGCGTTTGCTTTGGAGTTTGTCACAACCAGAAGCTCGGTTTTCTCCGGGGCTAGTTCAAGGCCTAGATCGGGTAAAACATCCTCGAGTGTGTTCACCGCAGCTTTTAGTTCTGTAATCATGTCCTGCTTAGTGTGATAGTCACTGCCTTCGGTCTAAATAGTAATATCGTCGGCGTATATTGCGAGCCGAGTTGACGTTTCTTTCTCCAATTCCTTTGCGAGCTGGGCCATAACTATGTTAAAAAGTACGGGGCCCAGTACAGATCCCTGTGGGACTCCCCTCTTGTAGTATGTATTTGGTGCCCATCCGGGCAGTGAGCCACAGAGCTGAACCGGTCGATTTTTGAGGAAGCTGCGTATCCAGTTTTGTGCACGCACACTGGGGAACGCCTGGGCAAGAGCGTTAAGTATGGCCGCCTGGTCGACTCTGTCAAAGGCCTCGCGGAGGTCGACAGTGAGGACATAGTCTGGAAGATCACGGCGATTCGCTTGTCGGTTGATTACTCTTCTAAGTAGCGAGAGGCAGTCATGCGTACCAAGGTTCGGTCGGAATCCTGTTTGTGCTGGATGAAACCAAGCCTTCACATGTTCGAGGTAATATTGCATTCGGTTGTTTATTAGTCGTTCCATCAATTTACACAGCGCAGGGGTAAGAGAGATCGGTCGCAGGTTGGTTACTTCTGAGGGGTCTTTGCCAGGCTTTGGGATGAGATTGATCGAAGTATGCTTAAAGGTTTCCGGGATATCCCCCGATTGCCAGGAGTCGTTAATTAAACTGAGCAGATGTTCAAGTTGCGGTCCATCCAAGTTGCGTATATGCTGCCACGTTATGCCGTCATGGCCTGGTGCCGATTTCGTTTTGCTTTGCCGTATCGCAGCCTGAAGTTCCGCAGGCGTGAAAGGAGTGTCCAGAAAAGGGTCCGGGTTATTTACCGTAATTTGAGGTAAATAATCAGTGGGAGTAGAAGTAGGTGATGGGAAGAAGGTTGTAATGATGTTTTTTTCTACGTTGTCCGGAGGCGCACTAAGCGTTAGGGTGGCAAGAAGCGGCGACCGTTTCTTTCCCTTTCCAGCCATGCTTCTATAGATGTCCCAAAGCCGAGAGAGGCCTCGCTCTTTCCCCATTTGGCAGCACAGTTCCTGCCAGTTGTCATATGCAAGCTGCTTCTGATAATCCCGAATAATTTTAAATTGCTTGCGAAGTTTTATCAGTTCACAGTGTCTTTTACCAAGTTGTCGGTATCTGCATGTGAGGTCCTTAGCTCTTTTCCATAAGTTGGCAAGGTGACCATCAAGCGCCGGTGTGTCTTCAGAGCAGGTGACCGCTTCTTGCGACATCTCTGCTGCAGACCGGATTGTCTGAACGAATTCAGGACCTAAAATCTGTTGACATTTCCGATGATTCATTTAGTATTGCACGGAAGCTGTTCCAGTTGGTAACTTGTAAAGTTTTATTTGGAATTTTCCGTCGCCCTTTGAGCGTAATCACAATAGGAAAATGGTCGCTGCCCCACGTGGTATCGTATATTTTCCACCCTGATGCTACTCCATGAGACGCGAAGGTAAGGTCGGGTGCCGTGTCTCGTTGTGAGGGGTGTGCTCCAACTCGAGTAGCCACCGTGAGGTCATTCAAGAGAGCGAGGTTGTTTATAGACGTAACTTCTTCGACTTCACGACCCCACTTGTTTGAATCATTGTACCCCCAAGCTGTGTTTCCAGCATTGAAATCACCTCCTATCACGATAGGAACATTAGGATACCGATTTATGGCATCCGTCAGCCATTGGAATGAAGGTTGAAGTGCAGAACTGTTAACTGGTGCGTAGTACACTGATGCCACCAGTATCGGCTTCCCGGATGAAAGAAGAGCATGCACTAATATCACCTCATGTCGCTTTGAAGTAAGACCAGCTAAACGGATTTGCTTACAAGCAATATCACTTCTGGCCAGGAGTATTGCGTATCCCGGCGCCGAAGGTGTAGGGTTACCGGTTTACGTGCATTAGTAATGGCTGGGTCAGAAAATGTGACGTAACCCCGTATAGTCGGAACACATCGAGTTTCTTGCAGGAGTACGAAGAGGGGACGAATTTGCTGTACTTTGTGATATAAGATTGCCGAACCTGTAACGTAGCTACGGCAATTCAATTGTAAGAGTGGTCATTGTTGCGTAGGAGTAGGGTTGTTTCTTGGGGGAACCTTTCGTGATGGTTCCTCTTTATCTGGTAGTTTATTAGTGATATACTCGATCATGGAGGACGTCTCTTTCATGAAACTCTCGAAAAGAATACGAATCTTTCCTATTTCGTCTTGCCGAGAAGCTCGTTCCTTGTGAATGTCCGATCGTATTATGTTTAGCACTTGCATTAGTTCTGGTTCAATTCTTGGTTGCGATGTAGGTGTTAGTTTCTTACTTTGGCTCCTGCTGCGACGGGCAGAGCCCTTGGGCTGCCCTGTCTCTTGTGGCGTCGACGCTTGGGGATTCCGTACTGCCAGTGCCTTCTTTAGTTCCTGGTTTTCTTTTCGTAGCTGTTGTACTTCTTGACGAAGAGATGCCAGTGGTGTCAGTACTTCTGAGCTTAGGGAATTGTCATTTTGAAGGTTGATTTGTTGCGCGTGTCGGTGGTCTGAGGCAGGAGGGTTACTGGAGGCGCCTCGCATGGAGCTAGACCCCGCACTTTTTGCAATCCTGTTTGCCCACGATACTCCGCGAGCGATGTCGTTGGCCGGTAAATTGGTCTTAGCTAGGAGACGGCTCGGGCATTTCGAACTGACGGAGATGTGTCCGACGTCTTTACAGGCTACACAGTACACGGTAGGGCCACATTCAGAAGTATCTGGATGGCTTCTGCCGCACGTTCGACATACCCCAGTGA